>NC_090274.1:114403909-115028909 GCF_040414725.1 Anabrus simplex
TTCGCTGAGGATTTGATCGCACGATTCCACCAAATTGCGGGGATGCTGAGTTCGGCGTTTTGCCCGCTGTTCCAACATGTTCCACAGATTTTCAATGGGGTAAGAGGTGTCAGTCGTTATGTGATAAAACCAGTCACTTTGCTGCCGTCATCTTAAAAAATAGGAGTATCGATAGCATACTCACCATGCAGATGTTGACTGAAAGTCCAGAACATCCAGAATGTTTAAATAAACATGTTAGTGGTCACCTGAGTGAGCGGGCCCAATCCATAATACGAAACACATCCCCAACCTGAACTTGCACACATCCAGGATGAAATGCTTCGTTTGCCTTCGGTGCACTCGACGACGTCCATCATTGGAATACAGACAAAAACGTAATTTGTCAGACCACATCACGTTCCGCCAGCAGCTACTGTCCACGTTCGATGATTTCTAGCCCATCGAAGACGCGCACCTTTTTGTGCCTGTGTGAGCAATGGGCTCTTGCGAGGTGACAGACTCTAAATGTTCATTGCATGCAGTTCCCGTCGCAATGTTCTCTCGCTAACAGGTTGGGAAGGAGTTTCATTCACTGACTGTCGATTTTGAAAGTGATTTTAAGTCACAAGCTGTGAAACGTGTCTCCGGTTTCTCTCTATTTCCGACCAGAATTCCGACGTGTTTCGTGGCCACGTGTTGTACACCATTGCTTGTAGACACGTTGAACAGTCCACTGTGAAACACCAACACATCCAGCAACTTCACGCACCGTGCGGCCATGGGCATGGCGGAAGAAACCATTTCCCCTTTCTGCCACTGTCACATCCTTACATCTACCCATGTTGACCTACACTGTCCGATTGAAACATTAATGTCTCACTGATCGCTACTGCCTTATGCTTACGCAGAGTCAGTGCGCGTGAGATTGAGCACGGAACTCGGAAGAGGCTTAACGACCCATCTGTGCATGCGCACTTCGGTGACTAATTTTTTGTCCGGTGAGCTTACACTTTAGCAGTAAAATTGAATCACCCGTCGATGGTATGGAGGGAACATTGTTAAGGACGACGTAATTTTCAATCCGCTTTAGCACCTCAGTGAACTGCAAAAATATAGCACTAACGGGGGTTTGAACGTAATGTGTGCAATAGGGAGAGACCGTAGATGTGTACCCGCACTTCGTAATTCTTTGGTCTTTGTTACTATAGGAATATTTTTGTGAACCCCTTTGTTCCTGAAATATAGACTGGTGTCGACTTAAAGCAGAGCAAGACAAAGCTGGACGAAAATATTCCGTGGCTAGGCATAAGATATTGCCAGGCGGCATTTGGTTTGAATGTTTCTTAGTTGTTGTAACTTGCAAGTGCACTGCATTCAGTTCACAGTTGTTTCAGTAATACATTCCAAAATATCGTCATTCATTGTAAATTTTGTGGACGCACATGTGGAACATCAGGCACATCGGTCTTGTGAAATATTTTACTTTATTTAGAATACTAGCTGATGTACCCGTGCTTCGCTACGGAATTCTCAGAAAGACCGTCTTTGTGGTTTTCCCAACTGAAGTCATCATAGATCATTACATTGACGTCAGTGGGCGATTAAAGGCAATGTTGTTATAGTAAAATACTCGATCAAATGAAAACCGCACATTTTCTTTCTTTTAACGCTTCCGATTCAACAGTGCTGGAATGACCAGGAAGCAGACAGCCACGAACACTCCTCTGTCACTATTCCGCTAAATATGTACACTGCTCATTCCAATCGGTGCCTCCGAATAGGGATTGAATAACTGGAATGCTATGATGTTACGCACCAGAATTATCAGAAAATGTATGAACCAGAGGAAAGGAATGGCAGGCTAAAGAAGAGGGATCTAACTCCACAGCTACTTCTGCCAATATTCCGGCACGCTGTTATACTCTGTACGCAGCAGTAATCCCATATATCGGAGATGAGTGGCAGCAGAAGACCAAAGCACATCACAAAAGACAATGGTCAAGGTAATATTCTTGGTGATCAATTTTTTGAGCTTCTTGCATTGTAGGACTTCACATTTAGTTTTCGTCCGACTCTGTGATATTAGGGCATCTTATAAAATTATGTATAGTGTACACTGTAGTTCCTTATTCCCCGACTTTGTATATCTGTTTATCCGTTTTCTCGTGACTCGGCGCTGATCTGGAGTTAGCAATAAAAATACAAATTCATGAATATCGCTGTTATACATTTTTACCGTACCACCTATTAAAAGACATAAATGATCGGAAATTTAATACTATGCAGTATTTATCGATAGGACCAGTAATAACATAAATACTTGAGAATTTTAGGCCTTCCCCTAAACTACCATTTCACTCAGCGTGAATGAAATTATTTATGGCCTAGATTGCAGTGACTTATTCCCCGACTTTACATACCGAATTTCATTAAATTCTCTTCAGCCGTCTTCTCGTGATGCGCATACATACATACATACATACATACATACATACATACATACATACATACATACATACACTCGAAATTTACGGAAAATTAAGAAGTGCATTTCCTTGTTACTGTGGGTACTACCGATACAGAAATACAAATATATTTAAATTCTGAGCAATGTACAAACAAAACTCGTATTTTATATATTAGATTAAATGTTACGAAAGAAAGGGAGGCTCATCTGCTCTCGGGTCTATTACGGAATGTCTCGAGTACGTCAAGCAGCTGCCTGCGGGAGGAAGACGTTTCGTGGTTAGGCCGCGCCTTGTAACCAATTTGAACCACTTTTTTAAACTCCGTCTACGGCTTTTGTACATTACCAGTGACTCCAAATATCGCTCCGTTAACTTCATCGCGTGACATTGGATGTGGCCTATGTAGAGCATAGCAGGCATACTGTATTTTCTGAATCTGACATGTTAGCTGTGTCTTGACGGAGTGCAATTTTGATGGTAGACGTGTGGTCGCCTTGTGAGCTCAACATCAAATAAATTATTGTAACTTCTAACGCAATTGAGAATTGTACAAACTTTTTTGAGTATGTGTAATCTACAAATCTTTTTTATAATCCAAAACTGAATTGCGAGAGCTAACTCCCTCGTGAGAATGCAGAGAAAACATTAACCAGTTTACAGTATCTTCGAACTTTCGGTTACTGGCTGGCAGGAAGTCGGTTTTAAGCTCCTTGCAGATGTGGAATTTCCAAATCTATGAATGTTACCGTGTGGAAAGTTTGTTAGGTGCATAGCTGCGCCTGTTCTCGACAGTATTGCGGGTAGTGGAACTGAAGTATGTCCGGCGCTATTAGAACTACTGTAATTGCGTTCACAAGCCGGGCGCGTTTTAATGACTGTGCATTTCTTAGCGGTTTACATTGTTTGTACTCGCCCTTTGTTTCTTGCGTCACACAGGCTTGGTAGTGGGGCGTCTACAAACATTAGCATAGTTCCACTTGTTCGCAATGTATCCGATGTGTTTTATTTTAATCTTACTATTTTTTTTTATTTTTAATTTTTTTTTTTTTTGCTGTATACTGTATGCAGAAGGCTGCACTGGCCATAATGAAAAGTCATGTCCCTGCGGTTCGGATGTCCTGTGACCACAATCACGATGTCTACAGTCGCGAAATACCTCTCGCGGACCAAACACACAAACCCCTGTGGGTGGGGGACGCAGACGAAGAACACACCCACGGTATCCCCTGCCTGTCGTAAGAGGCGACTAAAAGGGGCGACCAAGGGATGATTCTATTAGAACCATGAAACTCCTTGTGATTAGTAGCAAACGAGAGCGTGACGGCTTTCACAGTACCTGTGATTAGTAGCACTATATGAGCGACACCATGGGATGACGGAACCTATGGTTCTGGCTTGCGTATGGTTAGTACCCACTATATGAGGAACACCTCGGGATAGTAAGAGTCCCTGTGGTTAGTACACTTAGGTGATGAACACCATAGGTTTGCGTTGCCTGTCAATGGCGCCGCAATGTGCGAAACACAGTAGGTCTGTAATACATGTGCGAATTTCATTACCTGTGAGTAGTACCATAATATGTGGAATACCGCGAGTCTACGCTACTTTTGATTAGTACCGCAGCATGAAAAATACCATGGTTCTACTTTTCTAGCGATAAGTACCATTATGAGGGGCCGATGACTTGGATTTTGGACCCCTTTCGACTACAAGCATCATCGATTCAGTATCGTGCTATAGAAGCAGTCTCTTGGTCAGTAATACTATTTTAGGCCAGCTTCTGTGCATGTGAGGCACTGTGGGTCGGTTCCACTGATCGTTTTAAAATTCCATCCATCCATCCATCCATCCATCCGTCCGTCCGTCCGTCCGTCCATCGTCACGTTTTGAATTGTGGTCAGTGGAGGATTTTGGGTTTTTTAATTTGTCATTTCATTACGTCTCATTTCGTACCATTAGGGGCTGATGACCTAGATGTTAGGCCCCTTTAAACAACAAGCATCAAGCATCTACAGTCGCGTAAAACAAGCTTGCTTACTTTGGTTCGATTGGGTATCCTATCTTTTGTGAGTGATCAATGGAAACGGTGACTAATAAGGGTGAAAGATTCTGTCACTAAACAGAAAAGGCTTGGTTAAAAAACTGGAGGACGGAGAAAAGAATTCTCGAAAAGAGCCTAGGCCCGATACCGGACGATGGGAAATACCGGAGGTGTAAGACCTCTACTTCGCGATAGAGGGGTGTTCATGTGGCAAGATTGTCTCCCCTCAGACTGGACCAACCACTTGCTCGCCTTCTGGTGGTCCCCACAACGTGGCTTTCGGAGATAGAACTGGAACTGACAGACTATGAGACAAATCCTAAAGAAAGTCCGTGGTTTTCAGAAAACTATCACCGAAGAAGAAATGAACTCCCTAGTCAGAGCTACACCGGAAGATGAGGCAGTACTGAACAAAGGTTGAACAAGCGTGGTCTGAAGCAGGTTTATTCGAAAGGAGGAGGAGGATGCAAAATTACAGCCTTGTCTAACCCCTGTAAGTTAACTGTTGTGAACATGAAACTCATATTATCATAATGTCATTGCAGGTTAGTTGTCTTTGCTGCTTTTCCTTTTTTTTTTTTCGAAATCACCGGGTGAGTTAGCCGTGCGGTTAGGGGTGCGCAGCTGTGAGCTTGCATCCGGGAGATGGTGGGTTCGAACCCCCACTGCCGGCAGCCCTGAACATGGTTTACCATATTTTCGGGGGATGTACCTTAATTAAGGCCACGGCCGATACCATTCGACTCCTAGCCCTTTCCTATCCCATCGTCGCCATAAGACGTATCTGTGTCGGTGTGACGTAAAACAACTTGTTTAAAACAAAGAGAATATACCTAGATACTCGTAGTTTAGCGTACTTGTACAGTGCACCTTAATGTGTGGTACTTGACTATTCGTTTTCGGAGAGCACATACCTAGAAATGTTAAATCCGCCACTTTGCGCAGAGACTTTGTGATAACGCCTTCTCAGTGTTGTTATTTGATTGATTTTTACTAAGCTGTAGTCTGGCGTGACTTCGGGTGAAAGTTTGGGGATTTAGAGAAGACAGAATGTTGTCGCTAACATCGAACTTGTGCATTGCGTCGAGTATTGTTTTCTGTTTACCCCTCGGAAGGGAGGGTCAAATTTCCGGACCCGGTGCTGTTCGTTTGTCTTTTATCATCTTAACCGGGAGGTTTACACTGAAAAATGTACTTTGACTGAAAAAAAAGTTAATTTCTCATGCACCATACGGTACCTTGGTACAGGTGACAAAGTAACTCTTCAGCTAATCCTATCTATTTTGATTTTTTCACGATTCAAATTATAATTCAATATGAGACTGATTCTGACCCAGAGAAACTACTCTCCTATCCTGTAAAATTCTACATTAGCAATATCAAAAAAACTGTAAAAGCTGTACATAAAGAACTCGTAAGTTTGGTATATAGAAATACATTTTTCAACGACTCTATATTTACAGTGGTAAGCCTTAAAGCATGGACCATTACAAACTGAAGTACAGTAAATGCAGTAGTCATGTAAAACAACAATATTTTCACACTGCATTGCACATCAAATATGGAAACTACTGACATTTATGTAAAACGATCATCAGACTACTTTTCACAACATAATGAGATCCCATGCATTAGAGAACAGAACAGTTTCTGAATGTACCAGACGAAAAAACTTGTCATTACCAGAGTAAGTAATGACTGCCAGTAGACGAGTAAATTCGCCATACCTAGCACAAGTGAACATGTGGTATCCATCCACGGTGCGACCGTGATTAATGTTGCTTAACTGTTGATGTGTGCTACGAGAACTTTCGAACTGTTACTGTTCTCTTACAGCTGCCGTGGTGTATGGTGACTGTCCATTAAGGCAGTGACACGGTGTATGTTTATTATCTATTAGAAGTAATACAAATGCAAGCGTTGCTTTGTTACTTTGTTTTCCAAAATGTACGCTCTTGACATTAACAGTTCAAAAACGTCATTTTTGCATTCTTATCTTTGCGTTGCATATGTTATTCCTGCTCCGAATTTCCTGAAAGTGTTACGGAGTCTGTTTAAAAACTCATTCATTCCCTCTATGAAAGTAGCGTTCCATTGGGCGTGGCCGTTCAATAATTTGAACCACGTCTTTAAACACCTCGAAAATATCCTAGAGATCCATTTGTTCTGCCATGTTGTACTGTTATGTATTCTTAAACTGCACCTTAAACGGTAGATGAGTGGCAATAACAAATCTCTAGATAGACTGAGATGCGACTGACAGATAAATTAAAGTTTAAACATAACCAGCAGTTTAAACCTCTATTATAATACCGACCCTAAATCAAGTAGTCCAGGCATGTTTGTGTGTTCTGAGCCCCCTAGCCAACATACAGCTCTGTGCCCGAAGGGTCTGATCTCTTGAAATCTACAATTCGAAACAAATGAAAGCCTGCCGGGCTCCAATTATTAGAGATTATCGTCCCTCACTACGTGTCAAATAAGGTCGCTCATCGCCCCAAACTATTCAGATAAACGCTGACTCGTTCATCTCTCCGCTCTGCCGTCTGAGCCACTCTTCCCCACTCGATGATGTCAGATGTACAAGAGGAAAGAAGGTTGCAGTTGGTGTGTAGATATGATCGAGACGTCAGGCGGTGAGAAGAATGTGGATATAAATAAAGTGGTCACAAGGAATTGGCGAGGACTCTCATATCGTCCGTTATCTCATCTATGCTCTGCTACTATTTTTATAAGTCTTATTCTTACGATCCAGTGTCGGTTGCGTGGGGGTAACACCTTGAACACGTCTCTATGTATCAACGGACTACTGTTATGGCTGGGCCGGGCACTTTTTGTCGTCACGGACACATTGCGATCTATGTGGATAAAAGGTACATTTCATCTGCTTGTTTATCTGTGTAGTCCCCACTCTTCCGTTCCGACTGACGAAGACTGAACGCTATTTTGTGTGTGCGTCTTTCGCATTCAAGTGCCTCTGCCATTTTCTCACTTGCTCGTTAGGTAATACCATCATTCAGATGTTACAACAATCACCTCCACCCGAACGGCCCGGAAGAGAATCCAACGCCGAGACTGGGCTAGGTTAATTTCCGAATCTACGAATGCTTAGCTTAATCGGCGCGTAGCTGGATGCGAGGTAGAGGCACCAGCTTTCAATCCCAAGTCTCGGGTTCGATTTTAACTAGTTATTGTAAGAGTGTTGTTAATCTGTTGAAGTACCGCTAACGCATTCTTTGTTCTTTCTACAAAACTAACTCAGAATTAGTCGTCATTCGCTGATAGTTGGCATTACAGTTGGGACGTGGTAATTAGTAGATGGGTTGTTAGCTAAGACTAAGGTGATTGTTTTTAGTTGAGAACAAGCCCCCAAAATACTTTTATTTTTAATTTTGCGTATATTTCTTTCATTGTTCTGCTGTTTCGAAATTCCTTCATTGAGTAAATCATTTTGTTTTGTTTTGTTTTGTTTTGTTTTGTTTTGTTTTAAATTTCTTTTCCACTTAATTTGTTCAGAGAGGATTATTACCTAGTTGAACTTCCTCTTAAAACTAAAATCACCACCACCACCACTGTAAGCTGCTTTTCTCTGTTCGGTCCAATGTGTACTGGTCGTTCAACTTGCCATTAATCTGAAGATCTCGCTCTTGTGTGGCTCCTGATGATTTATGGTCGGTTTTTATATTTCCCATGGTCTCTCTTGACTTCACTCCCGTTGTCATAGAGTTGGACTGTTTGTTTTGCGAGTCTGTATTGGTTTTGAGCCTAGAAGTCTGCTTTCGTATTCAAAATGAGAGTTCCCGATCCATAGTGACAATTTTGACATAATATTAAACATTAGAACTTTATTAATATTCCTATAAAACACGCATGTCTTAATACCACTTTAGAAATGTCAGATTTTCAAATAAATGGTCTTCGAGGATGGGACGCCGCCTGGATGGAAGAGTCGTCCTGGTGGTGTAGTTATTGCGAAGCTACAAACTCTGACAAACTGTTCCTTGAATAGTATTCTACTGTCGGCACAGAAAGTATTGCGATCGAGTTTAAACGGTAATGAAATTTGAATCAGACCTCCAATCTAAAATATAATCTCACCATCGTAAAGCTTGTTTTATTCTGCGTTCTTTGGTGGTATTTGCATATATGTATTATGTTTCTTGATAAATTTATATTAGGCGGAATGCAAAAAGTACTTATTTTCTTGTCCGTTCTTTTGTGTGTAAACAACAACTTTCCAGTACCATTACATGAAAACGCACTGTTCGATTTTCATGAAATGTAGGTGAATTATGGAATGTACTATTATAAATATATTTCTGAAGTTTAATTACTTTACACACTTTGGCAAAAAGTTATTGTTTTTGTAAAAGTTTGTCCGTTTGATACTGGGTGGTCTTCCGAAATCGAGAATGAGTTCATCAGAAAGGTCTGAAGTATTTTTGTTTCAAATCGTTGTATACCGAAAACGTACAATGATTTCTGTATTTTATACCGATTGTTATTTGAAAGCGAGCAAGCGATATGCACTCAGGCGTGTCAAGCAGCTTGAGCAAAGCGTTCAGTAGGCGTGAGCTCCCTTTCACGATATCACAAGCAGGTGAATCATTGTATTTGCAGACATATTTGTGTGTAGTTATTTGCATTCATCTGGGCTTTCAGTATCAGGCTGTAATGCTCTCTCTTCTTCTTAATTCTCAATCCTAAGATCGGTTGGCAGCAATTCGTCTTCTCCACTCTTCTCTGTAATCCGCTAATCTCTTCATTTCCACACATGAGCCTGTTCCTACGTCATCTCTGATCTGTCTTGTATATTGCAGTCTAGGTCGTCCTCTTCCTCTTTTACCTTGAATCTTTCCTTCTATGACATTGACTATGAATCCATTGTGCCTATAGAGATGGCCAATTAACTGGTCTCTTCTTTTTCTTATTGTTGCTAAAAAGGTTCTTTTTTCACTTATTCGTCGAAGAACTTCTTCATTGGTGAGTTTTTCTGTCCATGAGATCTTTTCCATCCTCCTCCAGCACCACATCTCAAATGCTTCCAAACGTTTCTTATCACGTGCACTAATAGTCCACGTTTCTGAACCATACAAGGCCACACTCCAGACATAGCACTTAATAAAACTCTTCTTGGTCCCCACATTTAAATTCCTTGATGTAAGTAGTATCCTTTTCTTGTAAAAAGCAATTTTTGCTTGGGAAATTCTGCTCTTTATGTCGACTGAACTTTTTCCATCTGGAGTGATTTTACTTCCTAAGTAGGTAAAGGCATTTACTTGCCTTAGTGGTATATCACTAATTCTGATGTCGACTGCAATATGCTGGCGGTTGCATACCATAATGCTCTGTCTGAGTTAAAAATGCCTCCGAGGTCATGATAGTAAATGCAATTTGCTTGTTCACGCTACAGGGAGAAAGGCTACGTGAAAATTGATATCCTGTGTGCCAACGGGCAGATTGTCTTGGTACTTCGCTCCAATCAGTGCAGAAACTTAAAGCGGAAAACGCGTAAAATTCGTGTGTTCATTCATTTATCGACCCCATCTTAGAGGAAGAGGATATCGAGCGGACGGCCGAGTATGCAAATGGATCTGTTCACTATTGGAGTAATTCGCAGGTTTAATCACGAGTTCTTTCTGGAGAAACTGTTTCCACCGGGCGAGTTGGCCGTGCGCGTAGAGGCGCGCGGCTGTGAGCTTGCATCCGGGAGATAGTAGGTTCGAATCCTACTATCGGCAGCCTTGAAAATGGTTTTCCGTGGTTTCCCATTTTCACACCAGGCAAATGCTGGGGCTGTACCTTAATTAAGGCCACGGCCGCTTCCTTCCAACTCCTAGGCTTTTCCTATCCCATCGTCGCCATAAGACCTATCTGTGTCGGTGCGACGTAAAGCCCCTAGCAAAAAAAAAAAAAAAAGAAACTGTTTCCAACTATTAAAAAATTGAAGAATAAACTTGAAGAAATATGACGGACTTCCCAATATGCCATGTACAAAGCTTCGTCAACTGATTAAAGCCATGGGTTTTAGGTCCTTATGGAATCAGTGTCTGTTGCTGCGTCACGGCATCCATTTTTAAGAAAAATACGATGACTCAGGAAAAGTGGGTATAAAGTGTATTACACAGATGAGACTTGGTGCTGTCAAAATCACATGCCTAGCAAGAAAACATTTCCTCAAACTAAGACTACTGTCGCGGTCATTTACAGGAGGTTTTTGAATGGAGACGGGTCTTTAGAACCTCATCTGGTGGCGGAAAACGTGTAATTATACTAGATATAGGTAGTGAAGACGGCTTTTTGGACGGGGCGGAACTCTGCTTTGTAGAAAAGAAAGAAACTGGAGACTGTCACGAGGAGATGAATTCTCGGCATGTTGAGGAATGGTTTCACAAGATTTTAATGATACTCCCAGCTTAGTCGGTTACTGTGATTGATAAGGCATCTTACCATACAATGCTTTACCCGGAAACAAAAACCCAACGATGGCTTCGCTGAAAACTAGTAGCCTATTTGCTGGGTAGAGAAAAGGAACATTTAAACTAGTATTTGCTGGGTAGAGAAAAGGAACATTTAAACTAGTATTTGCTGGGTAGAGAAAAGGAACATTTAAACTAGTATTTGCTGGGTAGAGAAAAGGAATATTTCTCTCCCTCCCGATGCCTTTAACAAAAGCCGCCCTGATTGATCACGCTAAGCCTTATTTTGGAATTCAGCAAAAGAGACAACCAAATTACGAAAGAATTGCGCCAAGATGTTGAATTGGTGCGGTTGCCTGTCACGCATTGAGAGTTAAATGCCATAAAACTCGTCTGGGCTTCCATAGCAATTGTTAATATGGCAAATGCAAAAGGCAGAAACATTCTGAGTTTTGGTAACCGGGAAAATTTGCAACTGCACGTGCAGTTGACAGCTATCACCAGATGAAATTACTATCTGTGCACTTTTTAGCGATAGATTTACACCCTAGTGCTGAAGCGGTCAACCTCGGCAATTTTCGAGATTCGTACTGGCAATCTTTGAAACACAAACTATGAATCGCTTATGCATCGCTGTGTGACGTCTGGCGTACACTTGAAGTACTAGTACTGTTGTTATTTACACAGCAAAGCCAAACTATAGAATTCACTCTAAGAATAAGATTCGCATCGAGAAAAGTTATATAATGTTATATAATGTGTGTGTGAGACACAGTTGTTGGCTTAAAATAACAAAGGTTTAGAAAATTCATATCGCTCGATCATATTATCGATTCAGTTCAGATTTCATTTCCATTCAGTTGGCAGTACTAACGGAACCGGAAGAGCTCCCTCCTTACTCCTCAAACCCGTACACAAATCTATCGCTAAAAAGTGCGCAGATAGTAGACATTCCACTTGGAAGGTGGAACATACAGCACGTTGAATGCTGATGGATTAAGCCACAACTGCTAACCTTAGCTACCAACCCAAAACTGAACCGCGTAAGGTACCTGCTGTTGTTTTTCAGTACTGGCTCACTTATAGGCCTGTGTTCAGAATTGTTTGCAAGGTTTTCCGTCACGTCTTTACTTAAAAGAAAACTTGGTGAGTACAAAACGTTATCTCTAGTTCAGCAGGTCGAACTTATAAACGAAGTAGAGAAGGGTTTCAAGCAGATCGAATAGGATTTCGGCATTTTCCCGGGGACATTATCCACTTACCTTCAAAGTAAGGACAATATTTTGAAGTTCGAATTCGTAGTTAATTCCCTTTCGTTTAGTATCTTTCAGGCTCGAGTTAACCCACATTTGTTCTATTTCGATTGCTAGTGTCTGATCCATAGTTGTCTTGTTAGCGGGCGTGCTAGGCGCGTCATCTCTAAAGCTAACCAGGACGTGAACCATTTGTTTGACGGTTTCTCCCAGACGTCGTAGGGGTTGTGTTGCTCTTGCTGAGTTTTAAATAATATTTCGGACACTGACTTTCTATTAGAAATATTTAATTACATGAACGATCGAGGTCTTTAAGGACACGGAGAAGTTGTTTGAACGGAAATAAAAATAATAATAATCGTATGGCCTCAGCTACCGTGTGCAGACATTTCAATTTGACGCCATCTGGCTGTCTGCTCGTCAATTTCGACGTTCCGTTTTACTCTAGGCCCACTAGATGGCAGACCGAGTAAACCGAAACTCTCTTGGGCATCTATGGCTGAGATTTAATTAATTTTGTCGGGTAAACACCAAATGTGTCACCAGAGATCTTTTACATGCCGACATCGTACGACATGGAGTGTCTAATGGACTTTTTTTCCGCCCTTCAAAAATCCGACTACCTCTGCCGGGTTTGAACCCGCTATCTTGGGATCCGGAGGCCGACACTCTACCAACTGATCCACAGAGGCAGCTAAACGGAAATGATTTATGGCCTCTTGCACTTCTCATAATTATTGCTCGTAAACTTTTTTTCTTTCTATCCAAGCTGATTCCATTACTGCTCTGACATCATTTAAATAGTACCCAAGCGTTTGTTCCTACTCGTTGCAGTGTAATATACATTTTTTACAAATACTGTACACGTTGTAAGATTTAATTAGTTTGCATTATTCTTAACGTAATCCGAGAAACACCATGGGAATGTCACCGTACATCGTATTGCATGTAAAGTCCGCGTTGCAGGGGTTTTCATTCAATGGCAAGTCCCGTTGCGTACTGCCAGTCACAATCCATATGGGGAGTTCACATTCGAGTTGGATCAAGCTGGGGGACGCTAATTAAGTATCCATTTTTCAAACATCTGCCCTACAGTCACTAAAGGTGCGTTATATCGACCCCCATGGAGGTTGTCGGTCCGCATGAGTCACAACTGTAACTTTTTGACCTTCTGGAGTATTCGCCGATGCTTTTTTAAAAATCTCATATTATGCATAAGGTTGTTGAATTTGTTAAATGAATCAAGGTTAGCAAAACAGGGAAGGTATTGGACCGAATTTCCGACTCGTTTTTTGTTGTGGTGAAGGCAAATAAACTTCCTATTTTGTGGTAAACTTGGACTTGAACTTTAAAAGTTGGTATACAATTTCCGTCATGTACCTTCTTAGCCCCAAAGGACGTCGTTTGAAAACATCCCTCATACTGTATTTCCTAATGTTCCTCAAAAAATGCTGACCATTTTTAAGAAGGCTGTGTAGAGGAGGATGAGGAGGCTCGACAATAGGAGGGAGATGTACCTCTCCGTTTCTGTAACAGAGACCGGGGCTTTCTTTTTTGTTATTTTTTGCGAGTAACCACTTGCAATCCACTTTCTGACCAGTAGTAGCTACCATATTATTACTGTAATATGTATTGCAGTCATATTTGAATCCCGATAAATATTTTATTTTCCACGGGATCAGTCGTTTATTTTCATTGCATTTCCTAAATTGATTTCGGGATTTTTCTTAGAGTATTTCCTAGCAGCCTCCCTATTAATTAGGAGGGTTGGGGAATAAGTCGTGAGAACTGTGCGGATCTATCAGATAACTGGAAATCTACAGTTGGTGTGGGGAGCGTAAGGTGCTGTGGGGGTGGGCCTTCATATTCACCGGATCTGTCTCCGTGCGAGTTTCACCTCATCCCCCAAGTGCATGGAAGACGATTTGAGACACGAGAAGAAACATGAGACTGTAAAATTCACACATGGTTAGAAGACTGGTATCTAGCGTCTCCCGCATCGTTGGCAACGTGTTGTGGACAATATCTGTGACTACTTCGAGGGTTTACTGTACACTCTGACAATACAGATTATGTAGCACAAGGTTTTCATGGCTGACAGTTTCCTTGGTAAAGCTGCTCTGCGAATTCAAATGGGCTTTACGAGGCGGTGTGGCTAAATCTGCACGTGGCTCGGTCGGGCTTGAAGGCCACGCCGAGAAGTGAGAATCATACACAAACACACCGTAGCGTGCTTGCTTGTTCAAGTCCCTCCCCTGGATAAGTTCATTTCTCACGCATAGTCCATCTGAAGTTGCCAGCGAAGCGATCTGATTGACTAAAATGATAAAATGACAACAGCGCGAGATATGTAATTATTTATCAGCAAGAGCAACCCTCTAACGCTCATACAACTGGTTCTGTAATCGTTGCTTTTCACCACATATATTTTTTACTCTGAATTTACTTCTTGAAATCAAATTGTATTCGTTATGTTCTAGTTGGGCTAATCGATATACATGAATCGAGAGTTTGGAAACTTGGGAGCCCCAAGACTCTCAATGTGTCACGCAGGTCGAATAGCTAAAATCCTCGAATAGTACCGAGCCCGCCCGACACTGTTGGGAATTATGGCTACCTTGTAGCTTCTTGGGGTTACTGGTTCACGTTTAGATAATCTATATATGAAAAGAGTTTATTAAAAACAGCTTTGGCAAATCCGTCCGTCCGTTGTAATGGACCAATTTGCTTCATTCTCTCCGGAATTACCTGCCGGTTAGTCACGGACTCTCTAAGTTCAGCCAGCTTTGAGTAATCATGAAATCAAATCGCTAAATGACCACTCCAATAATTGCAGGCGAAGGCTTACTCTAACCCGCAATACATTCTGTACGTAGCAGGTTGCTAAGCGACTAACACTTTCATTAACATTCTGAATATGCGATTTTCATCCTTAGTAATGTCACTGCAAGCAGCCATGTTTGTTTACTACCTGTCAAGCCAGAGAGTATACACTTCCTCTGATCACGGAAAAATACTATTCTCTGCTAGATACCCTTTGATTCTGTGACCTTCCCCAGCTTCTGAATATACTCAACAGATGGCAGGACGTTCCTAATAACTTACATGCTGCTAAGACGAAAGAAGGCATGGCGTTGACTATCCTTCTGTATGACCTTTAATAAAGCGCAGGGACAAACTCTTGAAAAAGTGGGTGTCTGCTCACCCGAACCAGTATTCAGTCACGGCTATCTGAAACAAGATTGTTAGAAAATGTTAATATGGCCGAATGGTTGAAGCAGAGAATATTATATGAAAGGAAGTATTATAAACTACATTACCGATGTTAATATTGAAAGGGACAGGAAAAACAATATGACTACAACGGGCATATCAAGACGAGTTATCAGACCTATTTATAAGGAATGTTGCGGAGCAGTGCGGATCCACTAGTCGTTTAATAATAATAATAATAATAATGATGATGATGATAATAATAATGTTATTGACTTTACGCCCCACTAACTGCTTTCACGGTTTTTTGAGACGCCGCGGTGCCGGAATTTAGTCCCGCAAATTTATTTTACGTGCCAGTAAATCTACCGACACGAGGCTGCCGTATTTGAGCACCTTTAAATATCACCGGACTGAGCCAGGATCGAACCTGGCAAGTTGGGATTGGAAGGCCAGCGCCTCAACCGTCTGAGCCACTTTGTCCGGCAATCGCGTGTTACGAGTTTGAGAGTTTGCACTTGGTCGATTATGGAACCGGAAGAAACGTATGGCAGCGAAGGGGTTAAGGAATTTCCTTTTCCTTTTTCGAAATAGTTGGTCCTCAAAACAATGAGAGCATGTGTGAAATGCAAACATTGTTTGGGAACTATCATTTTGAAAGTTTTTGGTATCGCGTTTAGTCTCGCTTAGTGATGACTGATTTAATGTCTCTCTGCTAAATACACAGATAAAGAAGTAATATGTTTTGCTTGCAAACTTTGCTGCCACTCCATACCCAAGGGATAACATTTCAGCGATTTCCTGAAGACTGGCGGTCTGTGAAGTAATTCTAATGTTACTGCTTGCTTGTTGGAAAATTAAATTGTAATTGATTAAAACATATATCGGGTAAGTTACTTCAGCCCAGTTACTAGCGCATCGCTGTATATGTAGTGCTTTGTTTAAATCCACTCCAAGATGGTGAGAGTTTAGATCTTCAGCTAATCTGAGCCATTGTATCAAGTTTATTGGTGATTCGAGATCTCGATCGAGCGTATTCATTACTTGGTGGTAGAGAGGTCGAGGATGTCTTCAACAACATTGATATTCTGAACACCTGGTCGCAAAATGATATCTTCCTCGATAATGAACATTAAGAGAATTTACCATTTTTTTAGCGTTGTGTGCTGTGCTGTTGGCTGGAGGAGGTTCATGAGACATTACAAACGAAGAAAGAGACAAACTAGTCACATGTGTTCGGAAGATGTGATTTATTCCTTGGCAGAATCATCCAAGGCGATAGAGGCATGAAGGCCTTCGGTCCTCGTGACGCGACGTCGGCTCGGGTACTGCGTGTTTGTCCTGTTCCCAACATTCCTGTAAGTTAACACGTCACGGAGGATCTGCCTTACCAGCCTGGCAGTAGCCACGCGACCTGAGCACATTAACAAGGGCATCGGCAAATTAAAACCACAAGTTGTATTTGGTAAGGATACCCCCCAAAAGTTACTCACTCTTGGAATGAGAAAAAATTCAGTATGTATTAATATATCAGTTCACAGCCTGTTCCTAGTCATTCGACTGGGTCAGGAATTCAATGAATGAAACCCCCATCTAGCTGAGAGGATAAGCTGCCGAAACCTTTCGCACTCCTCGCTGGCAATGATTTGTGTCTGGCAGATGAAATGTAATGGTATTGGAGAGTGTTGCTGGAATGAAAGATGACAGGGAAAACCAGAATACCCAGAGAAAAACATGTCCCGCCTCCGCGGAACGCAGCAGTGAAAGGGGACGCGCTGCCGCCTGAGCCACGGAGGCTCATGAACGAAAACAAGTCCAGAGCCCCCTGCGTTAAAACTGATGGTCATTATTTTCTAGACTCAGCTGGTAACGTGGACCGATGGAGTTGATAAAATTATGAACCATTGCATTGGAACTATGTCTTGCAATTTCCTATTTCAGTGCATCGACTGTTGTGGGTTTTGTGCCGTAAACCTTATCTTTGAGGTCCCTTGGCGTGAGGTTGGGGAGAACACGCAGTTTTCGCCCAATCCCTGTATTCGAAAGTGTGGCATCGAGATAGGCCCTGACATCACGATGGTAAGCACACGGGTAACCCCTGCTAGATTCACGTGTGGAATTTTAACCGTCCAGTAAGTGCAGTTGAAGGAACCATTTAACATCGCATCAGGCAATTTTGAACATTTGCGAACTCGCAGAGGGCACTGCACTTGTTTTTTCTTTCTTTTCTGGACACAGTTGCTTTAATTTCCTACCTTTAAATAATGGTATTTAATTTAAATGAAACCATTAACTATCAGTGTTCGTCGACCGTGATAGGTTGAAGTGTTGTTGAAACTGACGGGATTAGTCAATATTCAGTGCATCGCGAATGAGGCAAGTCAGACTTTTCTCTACACTTTACTAGTGAAAGTGTAAAATTCGTTACCAACTACCCTAACCGCTGCTTGTCACTTGCTTCTTTCCGCCCAGAGCCATCTCAGTCTGAAGTGTTTTATCAGCCCGTCGCCCGCTTTGGTCTTTGTCCAGCAACTTCTTCGCGATGGTTTCTTCTACTGATGTCGTAAACTGCCCTTTCGATTTTTTCCTCGATTGGTGCAGCACCAGATTGTTTCCTTGGATGCGATCCAGCCTCGTGATGCCAGCTGTCCGCCTAGTCGACGTTCAGTCCATACACTGAAATTGCAAGACATCGTTCCAATGCAATGGTTCATAATTTTATCACTTCAGTTGCACGATCTCTTAGCATTGGTCGCCAAAGATACTGCGGCTGTAAATTCCTTTGACGTATAGTTGCAGTTCTGCTTGATATAAAATTGAGTTTCATGTATTAAAATACGTGTTCATGATCATTAGCTTTTTGCAAGGGGAAAAGTTTCTTTTTTGTTAAAAATGTTGTCACTAACCTGTAAGTAAGTTAGAAAATTATCGTACTATGCTGTGATGTCCCTGTATCCTTTCAATCACAAAAACAATTACTTCCGTTGCTTCGGAAGGTATATGCACCCATGTAAGTCAGAATTCAGCGTACACCTCCTACGTGTTTAGGCTGTAAGGGCAGTGTCAGGGACTGCTGTCATATGTCAGATGAAAAATGAACTACTGCAGAACGCAATGTAATTGTGAAATTGGCCCTGTGAGGAAAATATTTTCAAAAAATCGCACCGATTGTTAGTAGTCATTCTATAGTGAAGCAAATTGTTGATATATGTACGAAGGGTCAGTGCGCAATAAAGTAGGGAGGGGTTGGAAACCTAGTTTTAATGAATGAGCTAAGAGAAATGCAGTTTTTCCGTGGTGTTCCATTTTGACACCAGGCATGTGTTAGGGTTGTACCTCATTTCATGCCACGGCCGCTACCTTCGAAAACCTTCCATGTGTTCGTGCGATGCTAAGCCACTAGCAAAAAGAGAAATGTAATATTACATGTGAGAAAGAATCCACAGCAAGGTGTACCAAAACTTACTGCGACAGTTGCATCCGAGATCCTGTGCAACTATTCTTAGAACTTTATTCAAGAACTGCAGTATGGATGGCGGCGGGGCAGTAGAGCTCTAGAAGAAAGGAGTCCACTGTCAAAGGAGGTGGTGTGGGGTTGCGTATCAAATTCATTGAAACTACCCTGGACAGATACGTCTTTTTATCAATACTACGTATGAATCTGAAGGAAAGTAAAAGGAAACTGGGCTTGTTCAGCAAGACAACGTGGATTGTGAAAATGTGTAACACACCAGAGAGACTGCAAACTCCACCAGTCATCACATTTGAATCCAATAAAGAATCTGTGGTGGGAGTTGGAAAAGTAATTGCAAAGGTGCAAAGTCGCCAACAAAAGTACAACGAAACAGATGCCGCAAAACGAGTGTCAGAAGATTCTTCCTTCAGTGACCTGAGCATTTACAATCTATTCCTAGAGGCTAACAACTGATATACAAACTACCGGCTATCAAAAACTCTCGAATTTTACAAATATAATGGTGTATGTGATTCGTAAAGCACAGATATTTTGATTTGTAATTTACATTCTGTAAAGTATTGTACTCATTGAAAGGAAACGTATCCTGTTGTACACGTGTCAAATACTAAATAATGTAACGTAATTGGATAAACACTTTTTTTTTACATACTTTTGTGTTATTAAACAGAGCGTACGCTCAGTTGTAAGAACGTGGTTTATGAACGCTCAGGGTAGGAGAACTGAACACCCTGTTGACATTTTTCTCTTAGCAGGGAGTTAAATAGTCGAAGAAAAACTTTTTGTTGTCAACAGCTGTCCCTTGTTTCAAGAGCAGACCTCCCGCGAGCTGAGATATAAACAAAACCCTCTCAGATTCGGAGTCTGTTCCCGGCAGGATTTACTTGTGTCGAGACCTCTTTCACCTGTGAAGAGGACAACTGTCACAACTTTTCGCTTGTGTTCAGTGCGACACGTGCACTGTGTTCGCTCCGTTAGTACAGTGTTGTTCGCTTTCGTAAAACCGTGACGCTGACTTTCCGTTAGGTTGGTGCAGTTCAGTCATAGAGATGTCTCTAAGTTTTGACAGTCCTTATTAAACCACGCTCTGTGGCTGGAGGCGGGAGAATAACACCCACGATATCCCCTACCTGTGGTAAGAGACTACTAAAAGGGGTTCCAGGGGGTCTGAACTTGGGAGCGTGGGTTGGCAGCCACGGGGCTCTTAGCTGAATCCTGGCATTGCTTCTCCTGCATTGTGCCAAGCTCCTCACTTTCATCTATCCTTTCCAACCTCTCTTGGTCAACTCTTGTTCTTTTTCTGACCCCGACGGTATTAGGTTTCCAAGGACTTGAGTGTCATTCATTTTCACGCCCTTCGTGACCCTTGTCTGTCTTTGGCCGATACCTTCCTTTTTTGAAGTGTCGGATCCCTTCCATTTTTTCTCTCTAATTCTCTCACCAACACCAAATCAAAAGTGAAGTTTAGGGGTGAAACATCAGAGACATTTGAAATTAAAACTGGACTACAGCAGGGAGATGGGCTCTCACCACTATTATTTAACTGTGCTCTAGAAATGGTAATGAGGGAATGGTTTAGGAAATGTCCCACCAAAATAAAGATTGGCCGAAAAATCAAAACAAATTGCCTGGGTTTTGCTGACGATTTAGCATTACTGGTAGTGGACATAAAAGAAGCAAAAACCCAGATATCAGAACTTCAAAACATTGCAAATAAAATTGGCCTCAGAATATCATTTGAAAAAAAAAAAACAAATTATGCCCCAAAAACCAACACAGCTAAAAGAAGTCACCATAAATGGTAATAAAATCAAAATAGTAACTCAATTTATTTTGGAGAAGTAATAACGCATAACCTAAATGAAAAAATCTCAGTCCAAATAAGAACAAATAGATTAGCTAAAGCACAAAAATTCACATGGGATATCTACAAAAAGAAATGTCTATCAATAAATACAAAAATAAAACACTACCAACACAGTTATAAAACCGGAAGCTACATATGCAGCAGAAACACTCTTCTACCTGAATAAACAATCAAAGAATGACAGACTTCAGAAAATTGAAAGGAGGATTGTAAGAACCTGCATCAACAAAAAATACCAGAAAGATGGACTGTGGCGGTTAATACCTAGCAAAGTCGTGTACAAAGAGCTAGAACCCATTACAGATACTATGCGTAAGAGGAGACTGGGATTCTTTGGACATATCATGAGGATGCAGGATTCGAGACTTCTGAAACAACTAGTATAACACAATCTCGTCTCAAAAAATACCACAACAGGATGTAAATGGATCAGAGAAGTAAGAGAGGATCTGAAGGAAATAGGCCTTACAACAAAAAGGCACCACAAATAAGATAAAATTGAATACAAACCTCCTCTTTACCCTTACACAAAACAAACCAACAACACGCACATTTTCAACTGAGGAAAGGGCACGAAGATCGGAGCGTCTGAAGAAGTACTGGGAGGACCGCAAAGCCCGAACAATCCCTTCAAAGAGACCTGAACGACGGACTGATTAAAGTGATCCTATGTGGTCATAAGAAAAGAAGAAGAAGGAAAAGAGGATGGTTGCCCAGTTGTACTTCCTCTTAAAGCAATAATCACCACCACCATGTAATTAAACCTAAGTAAACTATGCTGTGGAACAGCGCGTTGCAGAAAGGATATTATTATTATTATTATTATTATTATTATTATTATTATTATTATTATTATTATTATATGTTCGAATAAGGCCAATTATGACTACGCAAATATTTTCTTCGGTTTGTCCTCTGGGTCAACTTGTCATATGTGATTTTTTAAAATGTAAACACCCGTGTCTGTTTTGGAAGTTTCCTTGTATGATTCCTGCCGATTGTAAGGTCGTTTTCGATTTCTACGATCCATTTCATTGTGCCTGTTAGTTTTGTTAGACCGTGCCGGTAAAATGTTAATGGGGTTTCTAATGTCGTTGTGAATGTCTGTTTTTGAGTCTGAGATTTTCTCAGTGTTTTCGATGTCTGCTCTCCACTTCGAAATCAGTGTTTCCGATCCATTCTGGTTTAATGACCATGTTGTGTGTTTGTAAATGATTTTTTTTTTTTAGATAGTTTTGGTGAGTCTTGGGGTGTTCACATTTTTTTTTTCACCTCATTTCGTTGTCCTCTTATTTCGATTCAATTTTCTTGAATAATTTCACCGAGAAATGCAATTTACGGGACTCTTTTTTTTTCCGCACTTTGTTTCCATGTATGTTGGTACCGGTACTTATATTAATATTTTCGAATGATACTTGTCGGCAGTCTTTCTCCGCTGTTTCGTTTAGTATTCGGAACTCAGTAGCGAGTAACATGCAAAGCATACTCTAAGGTGCCCTCTGTAGTTAATATATTTGTTGCATCATTTTTTTTGTTTTTTTGCATAATTTTTGTAATTGCATCTAGAACATTCAGGTTAGGCTGCAAGCAAGTATAAGTCAGGCTAGTAAGACTGCAGTTGACGACGGAATTGCCTCTGAAAGCTTGGGGACACCTTGCCATGCATCTCAGGAACAAGCCATGGCAAAACGGACGAAAGAGAGGTCCGGAAACATGGAGTTTTGTCTCTTTCCCTTTCCTTTCCTCAAATTAGCCCTTTCGAGAACCCATACTTCTTTATCCCTGCTTAGTCTTGCACTGCAGTCTCCCAAGTGTTCTTGCCAATTGCTGTGAAATACTTCGCGGATGAGAAAATTAATTTACTATATAACGTATAAAAATGTCATCACCATCAGACAAGTAGTTTTCCATATGTGTATTTTTAAGTGAGCGGGTTCTAGAGAACAAGCCAAAAAACCAGACAATATTTATTACAACCACAAATAAAAATAATTAATGAGCTTCAAAAACATATTCTTATACACTCCAATGTAGAATTAAACAAGGCAAATGCTGATATAACCCATTTTCAATAGATCTAGCGGTTCGTTAGTAATTAAAGTTCGAACTCGAGTGTCCTTATCCCCCTGTGGGTGGGGGCGGTAGAATAACCCACGGTATCCCCTGGCTGTCGTAAGAGGCGACTAATAGCGGCCCTAGGGGCTCTGTACTTTGGAGCGTGGGTTGGTGACCATGGGCCCTTAGCTGAGTCCTGCCATTGCTTCCAGTTGTGCCAGGCCCATCACTTTCATCTGTCCTATCCGTCCTTTCTTGGTCTACTCTTATTCTCTTCCGACCCCGATGTTTTTAGGTTTCTGAGGCCTAGGGAGTTTTTCATTTTCACGCCCTTCGGCCCTTGTCTTTCTTTGGTCGATACCTTCATTTTTCGAAGTGTCGGATCCCTTCCATTTTTTCACTCTGAGTAGTGTTGTATAGAAGTGGTTGCCCAGTTGTACTTCCTCTTAAAACAATAATCACCACCATCATCACCACCGAGTGTCCATATTTAAAAAGTCCGACAGTAGTAGGTTTTTGTAGCGTTGCGATAATGGGTGCCCGGAACTGTATTAAGGAAGATACGTCAAAAGCCATGAAGAGAAAATCACCTTCAGCCTATTATGGTGGGGCCATTGAAGAATTCATGGAAAAGAAAAAAGGGAGCGGTGATTGGATTTCACGTATAAATAATTTGGTATATTTTGAAGATTATGCCTTATGTTTTATGAACTGATTTTATTGTATTAATAATGACATAATATTAAAGTGAATTGCAACATTAAAATTATACTGCATTATACGAGGGTCGAGTCATGTCATGGCAACTATTATTGTTTTTCTCGCTAATAGGAGACAACACGGAAAATCTAAGATATGCATTTGGAAATATAGAGCATTTACTTAATGTATAGTGCCTGAAGACAAATTCTGACTTCAGGAGATTCTTGTAAGCAAGTGACAGAACATAGGCCATTGGTAAACATTGTTTTATTATGGTACAGACAGCAAATACACGAGACTACGTACAAAGGACAGGTCTCCACTGGTTACAGACGTTCGAAATAATCACCCATGGTTTCCACTGTGCATTGCCAGCGGTGGGGTAGGCGCTGATTACCATTCGCTGCATGTGTATCGCTAACGTGTGACACCTCTCTCCGAAATGCTGTTACGACGTCCTCTTTGTTAGCAAATGTTAATTAATTGCATCATATGTGTAAGGAATGTGCCGATATTTCTATTGACAAGTGTCTTAATGTGATGATACAATGTTTTTAAATGAGAAAAAGACGAATCCAACCATAAGAGTTTAGGCAGGAATGCTAAAGCTAAAAAAGTAATGCATAAATGGAAGATCAAGCCATTTCACAGCAGTCCATTTCACATCTTGTTTATGTGTCTAATTTCAGTCTTTGAATAATAACCTTTTAAATAATTCTTCATTCATTTATCCAGAATTGCTTTAGCAACTTCGAAGTTAATATCTCAATAACACTTTCTTTCTAGACGTAATTTATTTATCCATTTCCGTATATATACATTTCCATTGATATTTGAATTTAGCGCGATTTTTTCAGGTCAAGTCACTAGGAGCGCCACCGTCGAATTGTCTCCCATTTAAGCAAGGCTAAATCCGTAAGTGTCGCGTATTGTCTCTACTGTATTTGACTACAGTGCCAATAGCAAAGTACAGATTAGATTTCCGAAAGATGAAGATCTAAAAAAGAAATGGATATGTGCAATAAAACGCGAGAATTTCGTTCCAACGAAGTATTCACTGGTAAGTAACTAGATACTAAGTTATGCATTTTTTATTCGCAAATGTTTTATTTCATATTGTGTTCACATATTCATGTAATCAAGAGATGGTAGTATAAGATATCTGAAAAAATGGCTATAGGTTAGACGGGATGTAACCTCTAAGGCCGCGTGCACACCGAGCGCGCTTCGCATAGTGTGTCGCGTGTAGCGTGAAATGCTATGCATAGCGCAAAGCGTGCTTGTTGTTCACACCGAAAACTCTACGCCGTGCTCTCAGCTTAGTTTGGCGCGAGGCGTTTTAGGGTGGTCACAAACTAATGCCGTTATCGACGTACACTAGAAACAGGTTACTGATGATTAACAGTTACCTAATATTGAAAATTAGAAAGAAGAATCGAATGTGGGTTCATGAATTTAATGAAGTCGTCGCCGCAAGACCTATCTCTGTCGGTGCGACGTTAAGCCAATTGAAAAAAAAAAAGAAGAACGAATTACTTTCGGAGAATTCCATCGTTTGTACAGAGATGCAAGACTTTATCGCGATAAATTTTATGATTACTTAAGAACGACAAAAAGTACCTTTGACCTTCCAAACCCTGCAACTGAAATGTGGCGACAAGTAGCAAAGAAGTATTGGGAGAAATTCAATTTTCCGAATTGTCTAGGAGCACCGTTCAGCAAACACATGGAAATTAAATTTCCGGCTATATTATATTATATTATATTATATTATATTATATTATATTATATTATATTATATTATATTATATTGTGAATTATAATTATAAATAGTATTTTGCAATATTGTTACAATTAGCATACACAATTAATTATCGTAACAAAAGTGGAGTAAATGTGTGACAAATATAATTAATAAATAGAAATGTTTACTTCCAAGCCCACTACTAGCCTGCAGAGTGATATTCTTAATGTTACCACCCTCCATTGGCCAAATTACAAACCGATATTAGAGAGTCTGGGAGATTCTATGCACTTTGTCACCAAGTGTCCGGCTACATGGCTAAATGGTTACCGTACTGGCCTTTGGCCACAGAAGTCACGGGTTCGATTCCTGCAGAGTCGGGAATATTGTAATCATAATTAGCAAATTCCATTGGCACGGGGGCTGGGTGTATGTGTGTATTCATAATCATTTCATCCTCATCACGACGCAGGTCACCTACGGGAATCAATTCAGAAGACCTGCACCTGGCAAGCCGAACTTCTCTTCGGACACTTCCGACACTAAAATTCATACGCAATTTCAGCCTGTCACAATGTTAAGCCCAGTAAAGTGTGACAGTAGAAGTAATATTACTGTATATGTTTACTGTAGGAATGCGATGAAACTGTTGTAGATACTTAAGTCCACTTATTTTGCAAAACAGTTACATTTTTACAGTTTTTGTCTCTTGGGTTCCATATTTCTTCTCTTTGAAACACTGCATGAATAATTTATTCTTCCATAGCATCAGAACCAGCTAGGTAACGCTAAGCAATTAACCAACAGTGCGCGTTGTCTGGCGCTTCGCTTAGCTGTAAGGTAGGCGTTCAGCGCACCGGAGCGCGGACGGTGTGAACACCTGGCTTGGGAACAAAGCACTGGTTTATGCTTAGCGTGACGCTTAGCGTTAAGCAACACGCGACACACTATGCGAAGCGCGCTCGGTGTGCACGAAGCCTTACACGCATGGTGAAATTCGTTCAGGTTAGGTTAACTGATTGTCTGTAATTGCAGGTTTGTGAATTACATTTTAATCCGTCCGAAATAAGCAAATATACTGAGTTTCACTGTGAGGATGGACAGCTTATAACTCCACCACTGAAGGTTCCACGACTTATCCCCAGTGCTTTTCCTTCACCTTTACCAAATTGCCCAGCATATTTGAGTAGTTCAAAAACGTATCGAGAAGGTCCTGAAGAGAAGAGAAAATGAAAATATCCAGGCAGCAATCGAGGGTAGTGAAGTAGAATATAATTTACACAAGAATAGAATAACATTTTCTAATATCACTGACCTGAAAGACAAGTTAAATAATCTGAATGTAGGTCAATCATGGGACATATTTCACAAAGGTGTAAATATAGTAATAGTTAAAATTGTGTTGAACCCTGTACCTGAAATAATTAGTTCTGTAGTTATCAATGAAACTTTGGAGTGAAGAACATCAAATTAGACAGTATTGGCAACTTTCATTTCCCACAGTCTGTAAAGGACCTGGATGAAATTTCAGTGCTTCTTGGAAAAAGTTGACACGTTAAGTTCTGAGGTTCACAGTGCAAACAGCACTAATTACATTTTAGGTTCAGCAGCATATCTTTTGAAACAAGTCGGCATGTTAGAACCGAGACTAAAAGGACCACTTGAATTCATGATTGAACAGATTGCGCTTTGGTCATACGAGAGGAGGAGTTATAGTCCTTCCTTTCTGTTTTTATCTTCAATATTGCAGTCCATTTCATCCCATTGCTATGCATACCTCAGACATCTCAATTTGTTGTATCTGCCTCATCCATGTACCATCAGAAGGCTTTCTTCTTCTTTAAAAGTAGATTCTGGAATAGAACAGCAGGATAACAATTTCCTGAAGTATATAAGGGACAAATTTTCTGGCAATGATAGTGATAAGTTCATTGTGCTGATGATAGATGAAATTCATGTTAAACCATTAATGGACTATAAAGGTGGTAATGTCGTTGGCAAAGCATTCAGTGATGAGCAGTTAGCAACAGGTGCTTATTGTTTTATGGTTTCAAGTTTGTTATCTGATTTTAAGGAAGTAGCTCACATATTACCTGTAAAATCAATTACTGGAGAATATTTGCATGGTGTACTAAGAAAAGTCATTGTAGGATTAGAGGAAATAGAGTTAAAGTTGTTTGTGTTGTTAATATTTTCACCTGAAAATGAATTGAAATGTGGTTATCCGCATCCTGCTGATGAGAGCAGACCACTTTTCTTTGTGTTTGATAGTGTTCACTTGCTCAGATGTATTTGCAACAATTGGTTAAATTGAAAGGATGAGAATATGTGCATGAACTTCCCTGATTTTGAAGATAACAGTGCAGTGCAGTGTGCTGCTTTTCTTACAATTAAGAAATTATATGATCTTGAGCATGAAGAGTTCAAAAACATGGTTATGGTCTGTCTCTCAAAGCATTAAGACCTTCAACATTTGAAAGGCAGAATGTAAAATTAGCTCTGCAAGTTTTCAATGACAATGTTATAGAAGGGCTGAAAGTGTTAGGTGAAAAGTGTAAGCTATCATATTATAAAGAAACAGCCTCATATATCAAAATAATAATAGATTGGTGGGTTGTTGTCAATGTCAAAACACCAGGTAAAGGGGTAAGGCTCAACAACAGCTTAATGTGTCCAGTCTCTTCAAATTCAGGGGAAGGGCTTCAATATTTGAAGAAATTCCTACAGTGGCTAGTAAAGTGGAGAGATCTAGATGGAAAGGGTTCATTATCATCTGAAACAATGGCTGCTTTGATATTGACAACTGAAGGATTGTTGATGTGGATAGAATATTGTTTGTCAAAACTTAATTTTGCATATGTCCTATTAGGAAAATTTCAAACAGACATATTAGAGGACAAGTTTGGGAAATGTCGGCAGCTTGCAGGAGGGCAGTACAATATTTCTGTGAGGCAGTTGTTTGAAGTTGAAGAGAAGTTAAGGTTACTGTCATCACTGACTCTAAAGATCAAATGCATTTGGGGAGATTGAAGTAGATGAGTTCTCTGAATCCTCTGCCTTTTTAGATTTTGAAAATTCATTGTGTAAGAGCATAGATGTACATGTAAGTTTACAGGATATTGAAAACTGTAACAATGACATGCCAATTTTAGTCTATTTAGCAGGATATTGTTGCTATAGTGCCTCAAAACATTTGAAATGTGGACACTGTAAAGGAATTCTTGTTACTGAGGACTTCATTGATGCTGATGATGAGGCATATAATCTAATTATAAATAAGAGTAGGGGTAGGCTTTTGTTCCCTGAAATGTTTGTTATCAATGTAATAATACATAATTACCTGGTAGTAACAAAATTATGTACAGATTTTGAAACAGAGTTTCTTTTAGTAAATGTTCATAGGGAGGTTGCATGTGAGAGTACAATGAATGTTATTCATGATAAAGAACTTTTGTGGGAGCCAGATATGTGTAATAACAGACATACATCAGAATGTGTTTGCAGAAAACGGGTATGGACTTCAACAAACATTCTTTTGAATAATTATTGTAAGAAAAAAAGCTCCATGTCAAAGAATGTATTGACGAGGAAGAAACGTGTTATTTGTCAACAGGACTGAATTTCATGCAAATCTGCATTTATGTAAATAAGTGTGTTGTTGCTTTCATTTTTGTGTGTGTGTGTGTGTGTGTGGGGGGGGCAAAATAAAACATTTATTATGAATTTCGGTATTCTGCCATTCCCTTAATTCTTGAACCTCACGTGAGTTTCAGAATTATTTACAAACCTTGTGTATCAGCTATCCCTGATTTTTTCAGAAATAGTTTGTTGAAGGTGTAACTGACTTTTATATGAAAGAATGAGGGTTTGGGTTAATTATTTTGAGATTTAAGTAGCCAGATCAATTAAAACATATGGTAAGATGCCATAGTGACATTATGATGATTGCCTCTATTGTCAGCCATCTTGGTTTTGTGCTCAGGCCTTATATCTCGGTGGTGTTGATTAAATTCCAAACCTCTCCGCAGTGCTCATACGGAGTGAGGGCATAATGACGCTGTTGATGGTGAATAGTTGTGTGTAGCTTTCTCAAGAGTACGCACATCTCTAGATGTTAAAGTACAACTCCGAGCTACAACTGCACTTAATATGGTTTGTAAGGAAATCCTATAATACCCGTTTTGTTTCCGCTGGAATGCCGTATGAAACCTGGAAACTATAACGTTTATTCATAATATGTATAAATAGTCGATTTAGAATTTCCAATTACGTTTTAGATAGTAATTTCGACTATCGAAAACAGACTTATGTACTAGTTTATTATAATTTGCGTAAAAATTGGTATAATTAAATTGTGCATACCTTTGACTTGAACTCACGCTTCGCTGGATCTGTGTATGGCTGTTAAGATGTCGTCTGCAAATGCTAGGCAGTCTATAATTTTCCTGTATCTAATTAGACTGGCTGGTTGATTTTGAGGAATAATTCTCTTTCGAACCATTGTTAGTTTTTAAGGACACCGTTGTAGAAGTATTATTATTATTATTATTATTATTATTATTATTATTATTATTATTATTATTATTATTATTATTATTATTCGCTGTGTGTGTATCGCGTATTTCTGGACGGCCGTCTAGTCACTTCATTTGCTTGACCACACCGAATGTTACTAAATTAGGCGACGCTGCAGACTTCTCATTTCATCACCCATGTTGATTTACTGACTGAACACACAAACATGGGAGTGTGAAGAGCTCTCTTTCTGGGCGCTTCTCAACAACAACTGCTATAACAATGTCCAGGCCACTCAGTGCTGAACGTGTCCGAACCATCTGTTGTACATCACATATCAAATTTGATCTGGGAGATTTTGGCTGAATATTTCAGTGAAAATGTTTGTCGAGCCCTTTGGCTTAATTTTTACTTGTAACGGCGTCCTCGCTTCCATCTTTCCTACCTGACCTCCCTTGATCGCCCTTCCCTTTATTTTGATGGTACCTTCAGTCTTCGAAGGATTAGAATTCCTCTTTTCTCTGATTAATGTTAATAGAGGATGGTTGTCCTGTTGTAGTTCCTCTTAAACCGGGCGAGTTGGCCGTGCGGTTAGGGGCGCGCAGCTGTGAGCTTGCATCCGGGAGATAGTGGGTTCGAATCCCACTGTCGGCAGCCCTGAAAATGGTTTTCCGTGGTTTCCCATTTTCACACCAGGCAAATGCTGGGCTGTGCCTTAATTAAGGCAACGGCCGCTTCCTTCCTAGTCCTAGCCCTTTCCTATCCCATCGTCGCCATAAGACCTATCTGTGTTCGGGCGACGTAAAAAAGTTTCCTCTTGAAACAATAATCATTGGTGTTATTAGAGGGTGGTTGCCCATTTGTACTCCCTCTTAGAACAATAACAATAATTAGTGTTAATAGAGGATGGTTGCCCTGTTGATTTCCTCTTAAAACAATGATCACCACCTTCTCGCCAGGGTTGTGGCGTGCGATTGTCGGGATTGTAACCGCGCCTGGAATCTCCTCTGACTCGGGGTTTGCGTTCTTGTGTTCGTCTTGATACAGATCTCCATGTACGGAAAAACACATCACAGATGCCGCAACTGGGTGCACATTGGGGATGATTATTATTATTATTATTATTAGTAGTAGTAGTAGTAGTAAATTTATAACAATTATTACGAGAGATCCCGGTGGCAGTGCTTGGTTACAATATCATAACAAAAAATTCAGTTATAATATTTATTAATTATCAACAACGAGAAATACAACCAGCAGTTACACATTTTCAAAGGAAACATTTATAAACAAAATATACTGTCCAAGCCTAGTGCAACTAAAATCCGATGTTTTACGTATTTCCATAAACAATGACATGAAGAAAAGAAAATCCACATAAATACAACAGAAGAGATCGGGAATGGAAAAATCGAGGAAGAACCTGACGCCACGTGATTCTTGAGACGAAGATCTCGACCGGCATTGGAAACTGTTTTTTTTTTTTTCGGATGGGAAGTCAGCGGTTAAGCCACTGAGTTGATCACGGTCCGCTGTGATATCAGAAAACCTGGAAATTATGAAAGCCAATAAAATGAGAATAGGTCACCTGCACAAAAAGTATAGTAGAACATTTCTTACCTCACAAGTAATGAGCAGACATGTAAACCGATGTCTACGAATGTCTTTCTGCAGTTGCACAAAGATGTGAACCCTAGTGAGGACGGGTTAGTAAAAAGAAATCAGTAGTATAATGTCAATCTTCATTTTCCCTGTTTTAATGGGTTTGCATCTGGTGTGGATTTGATCCAGTTTTACGGCTGGATGCCAAACTTACGCGGAGGGGTGGTTACGTGATATAGTGGTTTTATATGAAGAGAAATGCATTAAGACTCAGTCCCTGAGCCAGTGGAATTAACGTAATCATACGCAGTTAAAATCCTCGGCCCTACCGGGAATCGAACCCCGGGTCCCCAGAACTGAAGGCCAAGGATCCGGACAGCAAATTGAAGTTAGTACAGAGTAATATAAATCCTTAGACAGCATCACGCGGACTAATCGCTTCACATTTCTCCAAAGGCAGGCTGCAAGGCTGTAAATGAATGAATGTCATAACCTCGAGGAGAACAAAGAGTCCCTCAGCATGGATGAATAATAATATAATGTAGAGCCCGGAGGCTGGATTGAACCTCAACAGTTCCGCCATCAGCCGTCATAGGTGGCGCAGGCCTCACTTAAAAGGCGTACCAGGGAAATCAACAGTGAGGTAGTTTCCCGTTGCTTTCCTCACAGAGCCAAAAGTTGCTGTTACATCTGAGTCAAGCCCACTGAAATGTATACACCAACCGACCCTTTGAGCAGTATTTTCACACCTTTCATAACAGGGACAGACAGGGTGCATCGCTCATACCTCAGTCACTTTCATATTGTCAAAGCCAAGGATCAGGCAGAGACAGGTCAGTGAAAGCAACAAATTTATTCTAGACCACACCAGAAGGCATAGTGCACTGTAAACACAAGGTCTTGTCAACAAAGGCATAATAATAATAATAATAATAATAATAATAATAATAATAATAATAATCTGTTCCATCAAATTGTCACAAATTCGTAGTCAGACGTATCCTCGTTCAGTGTAGTTCCTGTGCCTGGGTGCCGATAATGTCGACAAAAGACTTTCTCCGCGTGTTGCCTTTTAGTTTTGGAGGTGGTGTGGCGATTTGCAGATTATTTTCTTCAGTAGAATACGTTAGCTGAACTGCCGAACGGGAACAAGTGGTGCGTACAGACGCTTACGTAAACAACAATGACTTGGCTCTTGACATGGGACTCCGAAAAGAGCCTTTGGGTACGGAATGATTCTTGGCAGAGAGCAAATGTCCAGTAGAGAGAAGAATTGAGATTGAACAGCGTTGCACCTGGCTTTAATCTACCGAGGAAAAGACTGTTCTTAAACCCGAGCCGTACCAGTTGTGGCATTTGCGCTGAATCCCTTCAAGTGGGGTAGAATTGCATCTCCCTGGTGCGACTGGGATGCTCCGATACAAAATATTCAGCACATTTTTTAAATCCGAAAGTGAAGATGAAATAAATCAAGATATCCGTAATCAACTCAGTTTTTAAGCTGGATGAGGAATTAAACACGCACTCACCCTCACCCAATTTAATATTCTATATACATACATACATACATACATACATACATACATACATTATCATTATAGACTGTTATGCCTTCCAGCGTTCAGTCTGCAAGCCTCTGAGAATTTACTAAACGTCGCCACAATCCTCGATTTGCAACTAGTGTTGTGGCCTCATTTAGTTCTATACCTCTTATCTTTAAATCCTTAAAAACCGAGTCTAACCATCGTCGTCTTGGTCTCCCTCTACTTCTGTTACCTTCCATAACCGACTCCATTATTTTCCTAGGTAACCTATCCTCCTCCATTCGCCTCACATGACCCCACCACCGAAGCCGGTTTATGCGTACAGCTTCATCGAGTTCATTCCTAAATTAGCCTTTATCTCCTCATTCCGAGTACCATCCTGCCATTGTTCCCACCTGTTTGTACCAGCAATCATTCTTGCTACTTTCATGTCTGTTACTTCTAACTTATGAAGAAGATATCCTGAGTCCACCCAGCTTTCGCTCCCGTAAAGCAAAGCTGGTCTGAAAACAGACCGATGTAAAGATAGTTTCGTCTGGGAGCTGACTTCCTTCTTACAGAATACTGCTGATCGCAACTGCGAGCTCACTGCATTAGCTTTACTACACCTTGATTCAATCTCACTTAGTATATTACCATCCTGGGAGAACACACAACCTAAATACCTGAAATTATCAACCTGTTCTAGCTTTGTATCACCAATCTGACATTCAATTCTTTTGAATTTCTTACCTACTGACATCAATTTAGTCTTCGAGAGGCTAATTTTCATACCTTACTCATTGCACCTATTTTCAAGTTCCAAGATATTAGACTGCAGGCTTTCGGCACAGTCTGCCATTAAGACCAAGTCGTCAGCATAGGCCAAACTGCTTACTACATTTCCACCTAACTGAATCCCTCCCTGCCATTTTATACCTTTCAGCAGATGATCCATGTAAACTACGAACAACAAAGGTGAAAGATTACAGCCTTGTCTAACCCCTGTAAGTACCCTGAACCAAGAACTCATTCTACCATCAATTCTCACTGAAGCCCAATTGTCAACATAAATGCCTTTGATTGCTTTGAATAATCTGCCTTTAATTCCATAGTCCCCCAGTATGGCGAACATCTTTTCCCTCGGTACCCTGTCATATGCTTTCTCTAGATCTACGAAACATAAACACAACTGCCTATTCCTCTCGTAGCATTTTTCAGTTACCTGGCGCATACTGAAAATCTGATCCTGACAGCCTCTCTGTGGTCTGAAACCACACTGGTTTTCATCCAACTTCCTCTCAACGACTGATCGCACCCTCCCTTCCAAGATGCCAGTGAATACTTTGCCTGGTATACTAATCAATGAAATACCTCGATAGTTGTTGCAATCCTTCCTGTTCCCTTACTGCTTTTGTCCAATCTGAAGGTACCTTACCAACACTCCACGCTAATTTTACTACTCTATGAAGCCATTTCATCCCTGCCTTCCCACTATACTTCACCATTTCAGGTCTAATTTCATCTATTCCTGCTGCCTTATGACAATGGAGTTTATTTACTATCCTTTCCACTTCCTCAAGCATAATTTCACCAACATCATCTTCCTCCTCCCCATGAGCTTGCCTGTTTGCAACACCACCATGATGATTTCCTTTTACATTGAGAAGATGTTCAAAATATTCCCTCCACCTCTCCAGTGATTCCCTGGGATCTATTATGAGTTCACCTGAATTACTCAAAACACTGTTCATTTCCTTTTTTCCCTCCCTTCCTAAGATTTTTTATTACTGTCCAGAAAGGTTTCCCTGCTGCTTGACCTAGCCTTTCCATGTTATTACCAAAATCTTCCCATGACTTCTTTTTGGATTCAACAACTATTTGTTTCGCTCTGTTTCTTTCATCTACGTACCAATCCCTGTCTGCCTCGGCCCTTGTTTGGAGCCATTTCTGATAAGCCTTCTTTTTACGTTTACAAGCTGCTCTCACTTCATCATTCCACCAAGATGTTCGCCTTTTCCCATCTTTACACACAGTTGTTCCTAGGCATTCCCTTGCTGTTTCTACTACAGCATAGCTGTATGCCACCCATTCACTTTCTATATCCTGAACCTGCTTACTGTCTACTGTTCGAAACTTCTCACTAATCATATCCATGTACTTCTGTCTAATTTCCTCGTCCTGGAGATTTTCTACCCTTATTCGTTTGCAGACAGATTTCACTTTCTCTACCCTAGGCCTAGAGATACTTAGTTTACTACAGATCAGATAGTGGTCTGTATCATCGAAAAATCCGCGAAAAACTCGTACATTCCTAACAGATTTCCTGAATTCAAAGTCTGTTAAGATATAGTCTATTATGGATCTGGTACCCCTAGCATCCCATGTGTAGCGGTGAATGGCCTTATGCTTGAAGAATGTATTCGTAACAGCTAAACCCATACTAGCACAGCAGTCCAGCAAACGCTTCCCATTCCCATTAGCTTCCATATCTTCCCCTCATTTACCAATCACCCTTTCGTATCCCTCAGTTCTATTCCCAACTCTCGCATTGAAATCGCCCATTAGCACTATTCTATCCTTGCTGTTGACCCTGACCACGATGTCACTCAATGCTTCATAAAACTTGTCAACTTCATCCTCATCTGCACCCTCACATGGTGAATGCACGGACACAATTCTTGTCCTAATTCCTCCCACTGACAAATCTACCCACATCATTCGCTCATTTACGTGCCTAACTGAAACTATGTTGCGTGCAATGGCATTTTTGATAAAGAGCCCTTCCCCAGACTCTGCCCTTCCCTTTCTAACACCCGTCAAGTACGCTTTATAATCTCCCACCTCTTCCTCATTATTTCCCCTTACCCGAATATCACTTACTCCTAGCACATCCAGATGCATTCTCTTTGCTGACTCAGCCAGTTCTACCTTCTTTCTTCCATAAGCCCCATTAATATTGATAGCTCCCCATCGAATTCCATTTCGTTCGTCAAGTTGTTTCCAAGGAGTCCCTCGCCTGTCAAATGGGAGTGGGACTCCGTTACTCCCATAGGTCCGAGGCTTGCTTAAAGTGTTCTGAGCTCGGTAAATTCATGAAGCAGGATGCTGCCCTACTTGCACATAGTCCAACTGAGGATCTCTCCTCTAACGGGTTATGGACCACCGGTGAATTGTATAGTCCTAGCCGCCTGAGCACAAGGAGGGCCACGACTCAGAATATGTCCGATATGCCCACTCCCATTCCATAGCAACTGGTATCCCGACTCTCAGGACCACCTACTAGGCCACTCAGCCGTTGCCCATGGTTCACGAACTAGGACGTGACTACAGTTACCCACAAACATGAACACGCATTTTTTTGCAATGTTCTATATTTCTGCCTTTATTTTGATGGATCAGTGCATTGCATCTGAGGCTAAAGGCTTTCTTTGTCGGTTACAGTGTAGGCATTTGCACATAATATTGCGATACGGTAAATATACACATTACTGTTTTTTCACGGCTCATAATTAAATGTAGGAAATAAGAAAGTTTTCGTCCCACGGTGAGTTCGGCCTTCATCTTCGGAGCGCCTTGTATGAAACAAGATATTAATTTCTAGTTGTTGGTCGAGACTAGCTGTAATGCACGGTGCAACGATGAGTTTATAAAGGGCGGGTTTAGTTTTCAAAACGGCTGGTGAAACATGGAATTTTACAAAATTCTCCCGAAAAGTTTTCTAATACCTACTATTCGCCATTTCTTTCTGTATCATTTCGTACAGTAAAACGGAGCGTTTGAAATTGACACGCAGGCAGTGTGAATTCAAATTAAAATGCCTGGCCACGGTATTTGAGACCATATTGTTTAGTACACACCGGGCGAGTTGGCCGTGCGCGTAGAGGCGCGCGGCTGTGAGCTTGCATCCGGGAGATAGTAGGTTCGAATCCCACTATCGACAGCCCTGAAAATGGTTTTCCGTGGTTTCCCATTTTCACACCAGGCAAATGCTGGGGCTGTACCTTAATTAAGGCCACGGCCGCTTCCTTCCAACTCCTAGGCCTTTCCTATTCCATTGTCGCCATAAGACCTATCTGTGTCGGTGCGACGTAAAGCCCCTAGCAATATATATATTTAGTACATGTGAACCCACCTGGTGACCATGATCGTTAGGCGTTAAGTTTATATGGTCTTACACTATGTTTAGCCCGTTCGAGTCTCGTTGGTCGAAAAAATTCTGTCAGGGTAGGAGAGGTAGTGGCATATAATTTCTGATTACTAGATAGCATGCCAAAAGCTTGGATGCAATACCAAATCTGTTCGCAGTGTTTATGGAGTGAGGGCATATGACGTGATTCGTCCGTCGGATGGGGACATAAAGACTTAAATGGATCCCTTGATAATTTTCTATAAGAATAGGTTTGTGTACGGACCGCTATTCACCCTCTCCCTTTTTACTATCGTATATGTATATCACGTCATTCATTTCATCTCATTAACTCCTTTGATGAGGTTGACGTCAGGAAGGGCATCCGGTCATAAAACTCGCCGTGAAGACTTCACTTCATACCCGTTCCCGTAGAAAAACGGGATAAGGGGTTAGACACATTTAGCTTTGTTTGAATCTTACTTTTATTGCCGCCAAAACACACTGCTAAGATCATGACGGGTCTGATTATCCGGTCGTTGTGCTCTTTAAAACAATCAGTACGTCGCCCATTATGCTAAGGAACACCCCATTGGGTAGATGAGCGGTCCAGCGAGCTCCCACTACGTGCTTATCCCGGACTGGAAGGACGCGTGTTCCGAATTAAACAGACAAGAGCGAAGTAAAACAAACTTCCTGTCATAACAACTTTAACCTTGGCGATCAGCGAGTTAGGTTATATTCGCTCGGAGGTAATTTTAGACGAATCTCTGACGTAAGTTGCCAAGCTGCCAAACCAAAAGAGTTTTCTTCAATCAGGATGTTGTCAAGTGAAGTTCCTGCTGGAGGGAAACGACACGAACAGTGTAGATAATAGCACAAGCGTCTCGTGGCAAGCTACATAATCATAACATACAAGGTGTTTCAAAATGAATATCGGGGTTTTAAGACTTTGCAGGACTTGTGTAAATAATACATCAGGTGAAAGAGCAACTCAGTTTGTCCTGTTAGTGTTCAGTGTGAGCGCCATTCGTCGCATTGCAGATATACTGTAGAGTCGATAGCCGAGTTCGTCCCACACCTTGCTCAATGTGTCTAGAGTAATTATTGTAACAGCTGCTTCAATCATGTGTCTTACATCGGTTAGGTCAGCTGGTAGCGGAGGTACAAACACATAATCCTTGACGAATCCCCAAAAGTAAAAATCGTATGGCGTCAGATCGGGTGAACGTGGAGGCCATGGGAAACAAGCTCTGTCATCTGGCCCTTTGCGGCCAATCCACCGGTCGGGTACAGCGTCGTTTGACCAATCGCATAGTGAGTTATGGCAATGAAGCGGTGCACCATATTGCTGTCAAATAAAGTTATCTGATTCCGCTTGTTGTAATTGAAGAAACAGCCATCGTTCAAGCACATCAAGGAACAGCAATTACAGTTGCTTCATCGTAAAGGAAAGGCCGATAAACTTTCCGCTGGGATATGGCGCGCATGCATTCAATTTGCGGGAGTCACGTTACAACTGTACCATCTCGTGGGGTTTTGCTGACCCCCAGATGCGCACATTATGAGTATTACATGTCCACTTATGTGAAATCTCGATTCTTCGCTGAACACGACACGATCCACAAAATCTTCATCGTCATGCAGCAGTATATCCTTTGCAAAGTTGCCACGTAAACCTGAGCCTTAGAGCTTGTCCCAACTGTAAGCGATAAGGACGTAGTTGTATGCGTCTCCAGAACTGCTAATTCACGGCAAGCCCTCCGAACTGATTTCTTGGGGCTACGCGTGAATGACTCTCACTCGTTCAACACCTGCTTCCTTTGTTGGTCGTCCGGGACGCTTCCCTTTGCATCTACGGAAGATAACAATGGTACTTAAAACGCAGTGCACTTTGCACTGCAACTACAGATTCAGTCCGTGCAAACTGTAAAACACACGAAGTTTCTGTTCCTCAGTGGCCGTCTTTGGTAGTAGATACAGGAAGCAGTATTAGTGCACAGGTACGAACACTTGTAGAACAAACTGTTTGAGTTGCTCTATCGTTCGATGTATTATTTATAATTGTAAGTTGAATGTAATAAGTATTACAGAGCTTTAAAATCCCGATATTCATTTTGAAATGATCCGAATTTCACAGATGTAGAGAAGGCATACGATAGAATACCAAGGAGGATTGTGGGTAGGTTATTAGCTTATTAACAGACAATCAGGACATCAATGTTGATAATCGGACCGCAGTGAGAATTGATGGTGGAATGAGTTCGTCGTTCAAAGAAGTTACAGGGGTTAGACAAGGCTGTAATATTTAACCCTTGTTGTTCATGGTATTTATAGATCATTTCGTGAGTTATAAAATGGAGGGAGGGATTCCACGGGGCTCTTAGCTGAGTCTGGCATTGCTTCCACTTACTTGTGCCAGGCTCTTCACTTTCATATATCCTATCCGACCTCTCTTGGTCAAGTCTTGTTCTTTTCCGACCCCGACGGTATTAGGTTCGCGAGGCCTAGGGAGTCTTTCATTTTCACGCCCTTCGTGGCCCTTATCTTCCTTTGGTCGATACCTTCATTTTTTCCCCCTCAGATTAGTATTATATAGAGGATGGTTGCCTAGTTGCACTTCCTGTTAAAACAGTAATCACCACCTCCTCTAAATATAACAAATACTGATAGGCCTATATACACACAGTATAAGCAAAATAAATAATAACACAAAAAATTGAACTAGCATATTCTTTATTGAAACAATAATATTATCACTCTCCTTCATCGAACAGCTTATTGAGTACTTGCCTAAAACATGGCGGCTGGACTGGACTTGGCCACACTGTACATGTAGAGTCACTGTAGAATGTAATGAATGAAGCCCCATCTAGCGGCGAGGATAGGAACTGTGCCGGCTGCCGAAGCCTGTCGCACTCCTCTGGCGCAGTGATTAATGACTGCCAGATGAAATGATATTGGAGTGTGTTGTTGGAATGAAAGATGACAGGGAAAACTGGAGTAGCCGGAGAAAAACCCGTTCTGCCTCCATTTTGTCCAGAACAAATCTTACATGGAGTAACCAGGATTTGAACCACGGAACCCAGCGGTGAGAGGTCAGTGCGTTGCTGCCTGAGTCACGGAGGCTGAGAAGAAGATAATACTAAGGAGAACATTGGTACGCGTTAAAGATGATCTACAATACAGAAGACGCTTGGGACCAATTAATTATAAATGGAAATAACTACAAAGGGCGATATAACAGTGACTTTTTCGCAAACTGAGAAGAGTATAGTCGCTTTATCAAAAAGAATATTGCTTTCTCCAGAGAATGAATTTCAACAGACTCGTGAGTAAACGTTTCATCTATTGTAGAGAACAGAGGAGACTTAGAAACTAACCAAAAAAATACCATATAACGTGCTATAAAACTCTAAAGCTTTCTAAGAAAAGCAGCAGTGTTTTTGGATCAAGAAGAGAGAGAGAGAGAGAGAGAGAGAGCGCTAGGATGAAAGAAACTGTGGGTAGAGTTGAAATGAACTCATAGGAACTAAGTAATATGTGTATGTATGTTGGGTATTCAGCCCGAAGGCTAGTTGTATCCTCAACAGGTCCACCTTTAGCTATCATAGATGGCCTAGGTGTCACTGAAGAGGTGTACTAGGGAAATGCGGGATGAGGTAGTTTGCTGTTGCTTTCCTCACTGAGCCAGAAGTTGCTATTGCATATCAGTCTGGCAAGCCCACTGAAATGCATGCACCAACCGACCCTATGAGCGATATTTTCACACCATTCATAGCAGGGACTGGCTGCATAAGGAATGGTACTACTAGCATCACTCATACCTCAGCCACTTTCATATTGTCAAAGCCAAGGATAAGGCAGGCAGGTCAGTGAAAGTAACAAATTTATTCTAGCCCAAACCAGAAGACATAGTGCACTGTAGACACTGCATCTTGCCATCAAAGGCATAATAATAATAATAATAATAAAAATAAAAAAATTAAATGTCGTATGGCTTTTAGTACTGGGATATCCCAGGACGGGTTCGGCTCGCCAGATGCAGGTCTTTCTGTTCGACTCCCGTAGGCAACCTGCGCGTCGTGATGAGGATGAAATGATGATGAAGACAACACATACACCCAGCCCCCGTGCCATTGGAATTAATCAATTAAGGTTAAAATCCCCGACCTGGCCTGGAATCGAACCCGGGACCCTCTGAACCGAAGGCCAGTACGCTGACCGTTCAGCCAACGAGTCGGACATAATAATAATAATAATAATAATAATAATAATAATAATAATAATAATAATAGTACACTATATGCCAGCGGCCATAGCCGCGTTGAAACACTGGATCCCGTGAGATCCCCGAAGTTAAGCAACATTGGGCGTGGTCAAGATTTGGAGGGGTTGCTACGCGCTGTTGGTAGGGGTAAGGTAATGGAGGAGCGGAAAGGAACAGGCCATCCTACCGTACGTAAACTCCGGCTCAGGCACACCTCTGCGGAGGTTCGGACCTGCCTTCGGGCAGAACACGCTCTTACCTTACCCTTACTGTGTGATAGTTTAACATATTCAGGAAGGAAAACATTCTGCCCTATAGCGCTATTGCAGATACTGCAGATACTCATGTATTTTCAAGATACATACTTTTTATTCTGAGAATAGATATTGACGACGAAACACTGAAAACTTTCAAACCTTTATTTTTCGCAGAAGTAAGATGTATGGCTCAATGTGGTTTGCTTTCAAACTCACGAAAGAAATGATCCTGTTAACATTACATTAACTTACTTTTCTCTCTGCTCAGAGTTCTTTCATTATTAACGCTGCCTTGCAGAATTCGTGTTTCTTAGAGATTTTCTTTTCGGTTGGAGTGGTGTGGGAGAGCGAATCTCCTCTCAGCTCGCAGGGATGTGTTGTATTAGAATGGCAGATTTGTACAAGATTGGAGGAAGGCCTAGAGTCCAGCGTGGCGCCCGCTTCAGGCGAAAGGAATGCTGATGACCTGCTTAATGGATAATCTCGCTGACCTCAGACTGTGTCCAACGTTACGATGAGCAAATATCCACACATCGCATCTGAACACTATCTGGAGAGATGAGTGAGGGTACCGTCAGAAGAGAAGGAAGGAAAGACTACTTGATCAAGGGAGGGAGGTTGGTTGGTTGGTTTAGGAGCCTGGATGTATTCTACCACCCACAACCACAGGCACCCAGTGTAAAATAACAGCCGTGGTATCCCCTGCCTGTCGTAAGAGGCGGCTAAAGAGGAACGCAGGGACTCTTAACATAGGTGTGCGGGTTGGTGACCACGGGGCCCTCAGCTGAGTCCTGGCATTGCTTTCACTTACTTGTACCAGGCTCCTATCTTCCATCAATCCTATCGGACCTCCCTTGGTCAACTCTTGTTCTTTGCAGTCCCCGACGGTATTAGAGCACTCGAGGGCTAGGGAGTTTTTCCATGTTCACGCCCGTCGTGGCCCTTGTCTTCCTCTGGCCGATATCTTCATTTTTCGAAGTGCCGTGTCCCTTCCATTTTTTCTCTCTCATTAGTGTTATATAGAGGATCGTTGACTAGTTGTACTTCCTCTTTAAACAATAATCACCACCACCACCTCTGCCGAGTTCGAACCGCGATCGAGAAAGGGAACTGCAACCATGGGGAAGTGACGGTTAACAGATGTGTGGCATAAACACGGGTAAGCCATACTAGACATAACTCAGGTATCGTAGTTTCGTCTGACGTACTGGAAGTCTCAAACATACACGTTGAGCAGTGTCTTGGATGTGACGTAGAGCATTGATTTCTAGGAACAGTGTTACTCCGTCCCAGGTGTTGCACGGCATGAATCAGCCAGCCACTCATGTAGGTCAGGGAGTCGGCTATCCGAGTAGTTCCGTATAAGGTGCCCTAGTGTGACTTTAGTGTCTAGTGTCTCTCCCAGCCGTGAGTATCTAGTTACTCTCAGAATACGTTTCATATACTTACATAGTATAAGACCTAAAATACCTTCTTGGTTTGTAACCTATATACCTTTTATTTTAACCCTTTCCGTACTGTAACCCAGCCACCTGTCATTATCGCTTATCTGTAGTTTCTACAGCAGCCAGACAGCGCGTGCGCTGTGCAAGCCTAGTTTGTTACTCTATGGACGTTTGAAGACAGCTGTGTATCTTGATTGCAGTGCCATTTGATCTTAGCACGACAGAGTCACAGTTTGGATGCAAATTAACGTCCATATCGCCCGGTAAGTGTCCGGATATTTTTTCTCGATAGTTCAAGAGTCCAGAGATTAGTTGTGTATAATATTATTACGTTTATAGTAGACTGGTACTCAGAATAACCCGCCGGACTGAGTGGCTCAGAAGATTGAGGCGCTAGCCTTCTGATCCCAACTTGGCAGGTTCGATCCTGGCTCAGTGCTCAGATACCCTCAGCCTTGTGTCGGTGGATTTATGTCACATAAAAAGAACTGCGGCGCTAAATTCCGGCACCTCGGCGTCTCCGAAAACCGTAAAGTAGTTAGTGGGACATAAAGTCAATAACATTATTATTATTATTATTATTATTATTATTATTATTATTATTATTATTATTATTATTATTATTATTATTATTATTCGAACGTACCATCTCCTGAAAGCAAACTAACAGTTACTTGACCGGAAATACGTAGCCACCTTGCTTGTTACTATAAAACATTAGACTAAATAATAATAATAATAATAATAATAACTCGTTAGTCCTGTTTGTTGGTCGGAACCGAGATTATATGGCATGTTTTACGGCCGGACACCCTTCCTGACGCTCATGAAGATGAAATGATAGTGGGATGTAAAAGAATCAAGAACATTAACTACGTTTATGGCTTTCGGAGGTGCCGGAATTTTGTCGCACAGGAGTTCTTTTATGTGATGGTAAACCTACCCATACGAGGCTGACGTATTTGATCACCTTCAAATACCACCGGAATGAGCCAGGATCGAACCTGCTAAGACACAGTTACTGTAGGCAGCAAAATCTCTGCCATGTGGCGCAGTCACCAGATAGCAGCACTCTGTAGCGAACGAGTAGGTCGTATTCATTCGCTTGGAATCCGCCGTTATCAAGTTCGCGTGACGTGAAGTGCAGTTCCTCCTCATTCATGGGGACTTGAACTCCTGAACATATCGCACCTTCGGAGGGAGAGTGCCACAAGTGCAAAAATAATACTTCTAAGATAATTGCAATGTAAGATTTAAATAGGTCTAGTAAATTGTGTTAATATATTTTTATATGCAGTATGCCATATATGCTTTTGCTGGTGAGATGTAGTGTTTACAGTGCACTATATCTTCTGGTATAGGCTAGAATAAATTTGTTACTTTGACCTGTCTCAGTCTCATTCTTGGCTTTGACATTATGAAAGTGACCGAGGTATGAACGATGCTAGTAATACCATTTCTTATACAGCCAGTCCCTGTTATGAATGGTGTGAAAATATCGCTCATTGGGTCGGTTGGTGCATGCATTTCAATGGGCTTGGCAGACTGACATGTAATAGCAACTTCTGGCTCTGCGAGGAAAGCAACGGGAAACTACCTCGCTCCTCATTTCCGTAGTATGCCTCTTCAGTGACGCCTAGGCTGTCTATGATAGCTGTTGGTGGAACTGTGAAGAATCAAACCAGCCTTCGGGCTGAATACCCAACACACATACACAGTACCGATCCCAGGCAATTGAAAAAAAGATGACCAGGAAAGTAGTAATCCAGTGTTGTAGCAATTTACTGAAGGTACTACATTGAGATGTTTAATGGATCGTTTTGACTATACGAACGGAAGGGAACATGGATCGCGAATGTGTTGATGAAAACCAGACGCGTTTAAAATTGAGACCAGTTGGATGTGATCCAGTGGTATTTTTGTGTGTGGAGTGTGGAGTAATGTTGAGATTGCGCTGAAGGAACAGCTCGTAACTCATCCTGCTGTGATTTGTATTGCTTGTGTAATTTGTTAGGGAAATTTTGAGAAAACATTACATTTGAAGGTAAATTCAAAAAAACAAGGAAGCTTTTCACAAATCATCATAAGAATGTGTTAATATTGGAAAACGTAGTTAAAAATTGCAGTTAGTTGATTGGACAAAGGCCACGTTATTTTACATTAATTTTGTTTATTTTTGGAACAGAAGGCTACTTAATGATGATAAAAGTACATCTTGGTTTGTGAGGGGTTAGTGGTTCGTTATCTCCCAATCTGAGCTGAGAAAACTCTTCTCTGTTTAGTTATTCATAGCCATGAAAGGAATCCAACTCTGAATAGGCAGTGGTCATTGTAACGGTAAATACGAGATAATTATTTTCTCGTAACAAAATTCAAAGTAAAGCCATACCCAAACGGGCAATTATCTAAACATATAAAATAAGAGTTATGTCTGTACATTGCTCAGAATTTAAAAAGGAATGGCATTTCTGTATCGGTCGTGTCGACCTAACAAGGACTTACACTTTTCAATTTTTCGTTGTCTGTCTGTCTGGGCATCACGGGAAAATGGCAGAAGAGAATTTAATGAAATTCAGTATGTGAAGTCGGGGAATGAGGCACTAAAATATAGGCTATAAATAATTGTATTCACGCTGATTGAAATGGTAGTTTAGGAGAAGGCCTAAAATTTAATTCTTAAATATTTGTTATTAGTGGTCCTGTATAAATACTACATAATTAAAGTTATATATAATTAAATTTCCGATCATGTATGTCTTATACATTTTTACCGCACCGACTGTGATAACAGAGATATTCATCAATTTCGATTTTTAATGCCGGCCCCTTATGAAGGCCGAACCACGAGAATGGGTGAGCAGAATTTAATGAAAATCGGTATGTTAAGTCTGGGAGTAAGATACTATAGTCTAGGCTATAAATAATGTTTATTCACCCTAGATGAAATGGTAGTTTAAGGGAAGGTGTCTGAACCTATGTTATTGGTCCTACCGAAAAGTATTACATAATAAAAGTTATAGAGAAAGCAATTTCCGATCTTTGATGTCTTATACAGTTTTACCATACCGACTATGTTAATAGAATTTTGAATTTAGACTTTTGTTGCTTAGTTCATATCAACATTGACCATTGCTAATATCGAAAGATTGTTTAAACGTGTTAACTAGCAATGATCTTCGACATTTCTTAAGAACCCCCTGTGGGTGGGGGACGCAGACGAAGAATTTACCCACGGTATCCCCTGCCTGTCGTAAGGGGCGACCAAGGGCTGACTGTATTAGAACCATGAAACTACTTGTGATTAGTACCACCACGCGGGGAACACCATGGGTCGCTTTTACTTGTGCGTAGTACCACTATGTTGGGTACCAAATAGGTTTGTGATCAGTAGCACTATATGAGCGATACCATGGGATGAGGGAACCCATGGTTCTGGCTTGTCTATGATTAGTACCCACTATTTGACGAACACCACGGGATAATACGAGTCCCTGTTGTTAGTACCCTTATGTGAGGAACACCATAGGTTTGCGTTGCCTATAAATGGCGCCGCAATGTGCGAAACAGCTTAGGTCTGTAATACATGTGCGAATTTCATTACCTGTGAGTAGTACCGCGAGTCTGCGCTACTCTTGATTAGTACCGCAACATGACAAACACCATGGTTGCACTTTCCTAGCGATAAGTACCATTGTGAGGGGCCACTGACTTGGATTTTGGAACCCTTTTGACTACAAGTATCATTGATTCAGTATTGTGGTCAGTAATTCTATTGTTTTACGCCAGCTTCTGTGCATGTGAGGCACTGTGGGTCGGTTCTACTGATCATTTTAAATTCATATCCATCCATCCATCCATCCATCCATCCATCCATCCATCCATCCATCCATCCATCCATCCATCCATCCATCCATCCATCCATCCATCCATCCATCCATCCATCCATCCATCCATCCATCCATCCATCCATCCATCCATCCATCCATCCATCCATCCATCCATCCATCCATCCATCCATCCATCCATCCATCCATCCATCCATCCATCCATCCATCCATCCATCCATCCATCCATCCATCCATCCATCCATCCATCCATCCATCCATCCATCCATCCATCCATCCATCCATCCATCCATCCATCCATCCATCCATCCATCCATCCATCCATCCATCCATCCATCCATCCATCCATCCATCCATCCATCCATCCATCCATCCATCCATCCATCCATCCATCCATCCATCCATCCATCCATCCATCCATCCATCCATCCATCCATCCATCCATCCATCCATCCATCCATCCATCCATCCATCCATCCATCCATCCATCCATCCATCCATCCATCCATCCATCCATCCATCCATCCATCCATCCATCCATCCATCCATCCATCCATCCATCCATCCATCCATCCATCCATCCATCCATCCATCCATCCATCCATCCATCCATCCATCCATCCATCCATCCATCCATCCATCCATCCATCCATCCATCCATCCATCCATCCATCCATCCATCCATCCATCCATCCATCCATCCATCCATCCATCCATCCATCCATCCATCCATCCATCCATCCATCCATCCATCCATCCATCCATCCATCCATCCATCCATCCATCCATCCATCCATCCATCCATCCATCCATCCATCCATCCATCCATCCATCCATCCATCCATCCATCCATCCATCCATCCATCCATCCATCCATCCATCCATCCATCCATCCATCCATCCATCCATCCATCCATCCATCCATCCATCCATCCATCCATCCATCCATCCATCCATCCATCCATCCATCCATCCATCCATCCATCCATCCATCCATCCATCCATCCATCCATCCATCCATCCATCCATCCATCCATCCATCCATCCATCCATCCATCCATCCATCCATCCATCCATCCATCCATCCATCCATCCATCCATCCATCCATCCATCCATCCATCCATCCATCCATCCATCCATCCATCCATCCATCCATCCATCCATCCATCCATCCATCCATCCATCCATCCATCCATCCATCTCACGTTTTGAATTGTCGTCAGTGGATATTTTGGGACTTATAATTTGCCATTTCATTTCGTACCATTAGGGGCTGATGACCTAGATGTTAGGCCCCTTTAAACAACAAGCATCATCATTTCTTAAGATGTAAAACCGCGTGGTCATCAGTCCATATCAGCAAGGAAAATCGTGAAAAGATGATAAAAAATAAGAAATCATAAAGGAACGATCGCTTGATGAATAAGAGAAGAGGGACTCATGAAAGAAGGAAGGATTCCCTTTATATTAAATGCCCTAATATCGCAGAGTTGGAAGGAAATTAAATGTGAAGGCCTACAATATCGAAAGCTCAAAAAACTGTTCGACGCATTGTTGTGATGTGATTTGTCTCTTCTGCTGCCACTCGTCGCCGATAGATGGGATTTCTGCTGCGTCCCGAGTAAAACAGCCTGCCTGAATATTAACGGAATGTAGCTTGGGAGTTGCACATTCTATATGATAGTCCTGTGAACGGCGGATGCTGCAGCTAGTACATTAATAATAATAATAATAATAATAATAATAATAATAATAATAATAATAATAATAATAATATTGTGACGGTTACCGTGTGCAGGTATGTTGATTTTATGTGATCAAGGGTGCGTGTGCGTCAGTCTCGACGTTCCGTTTTGTTCTACTAAACCGGATCGCTCTTGGGCTGAGTTTGACGGTAAACATCAGATGTGGCACCAGAAATATTTTACATGTATACATGGGACGCCTCCTCTTCCAGGTTTGAACCTATGAAGGTTCTTTCCAAGAATGGAAGGTAAAGGCTACCACTCTTCTTAATCTCGGCACTAAGTGATCGACTCTATGCTTGGCCGCCCGCGACCCCAAGAATTAACGCGGTTAGCCTACTCACTTTTGGTGTAGGCTGAGTGAACCTCACCACACACATAACTAATTTTCCACTTCTTGACGAGCGTAACCCAGCCCCTCCTTCCTCTAGAATAACAGCTTTCGGAGAATGAAGATAACATAAGGTGAAGGCCTTAACAAAAGAATACTTGTGGAATGCAACAGAGGAGGAGTTGATCAACTTGGACCGGACAAGAAAGTGATGGTCGTAAATCCTTGTTCCTGAGGGCCAAAAGTCGTTAAAGGACAAGACCGGTGTTGACATTCACGTCCGCCCGGGCATTGTACTACAGAACCCTTCATACCCATACTTTCTGGAATCATAAAACCAGAATACGGTTATAAATCTGTGATCCATGGGCTTCTATAGGAAGAGTTTCCCTTCGCTCAAAGGTCAGCAGCGTCGAAGTAAAACTGGTGTAGTGTAGGCTTTGTTAGGCATTTACGGTTTATAGAAAACTGCGTAGGGTAGCTACTGGAATGTTGGCGCAGTTCCCGAGTACAGTTTGCTATTACAATCCTTCGTCCCGGTCACGAATCGAATGCGGGGCCCCGATGACTGAAAGCCAAGGCGCACGCTGTCCTCGTTTTAGAACCCTAGTCTCTAAAGGAAGGTGTCCGGGCTAATGCATTTTTGAAATGAGAGCCACTTCCAATTCGTATTCTGCGTCAAAGTACAGTCAGTGCTTGCTTTTAGGCGTGATAACTTATTATCCCCGAAGATAATAATGTATATATAGTACTATGCCTATTCTAAATGTGAAGATGTTTTTGAGTTTTGCTTGTACTTCTGGCGTTATCACGTTTTCCACAATCGTGCTTGATTTAGTGCGTGTAGATGACCGTTTTATTTGGACCTTACACAAAACAGTCCAGGGCTTCCTAAACGAAGCGAACGCAGCACTTTATTCTACTTGTTTCTCATACCACTACTCTTTAGAGGAATTTGAATGAGAAATTACAGTACATATTCCTTCAAACTTTATTGAAAGACTTTGACGTCAGTCACCACATTCTATTTCAAAATTGCTTTAGACTAATCGTGCGAACTTTCCCATTCGTCATTAAACATGGATTTTTCCCCTTTTCGCTCCTGAACTAGCCATGACAATACACCTACTGTCGCGTAGCTGTGAGCTACTGTCAACTGAAACTGTTATTAACGTTTAAATGACACCTTGACGTTGACGGAACACTGATATTATTTCCTTCCTCCCTGACTTGCTATTAATAAATTCATGTCCTGATTCCGAGGTGGTGCAACTCTTTACAGGCATACTCCCAAAGGTGGTGAACTGTATGTACTTACTGAACCGCATACCAGCCCTCTCGCCGATCTTATATTTCTGACAGTCCCGGGAGTCGAATCTGCGCCCCCGAGGATGGCAACTAATAGCGTTAACCGGTACCGGTACATTACGGATCTGGACCCATGACTTGACTTGATGCTTTAACTCAACATCGTAACCTCTTGTGAAGGAATATCCATAGAAAAAATACACTATTATTAGTGGTTAGATATTTAATTTTTCTCGGGAGAGATGAGATAACAATTGCTTCGGAAGAGTTGGAAAGCCTTTTTGCTTTTAATTAGACGTATTTGGGCCCGTTGAACTGCATGCAATTGCGATTTAGCTCAAGCTCTAAGTAAATTAGAATTAGCACGCCGGGCTGAATCGATCCCGGCTGTGATGTGCGGTGGTGTTTGCAAGTGCTCAAATACGCCAAACCTCATATCGGTAGATTTACTGGCACCTAAATAGAACACATGCGAGAGAAAATTCCGACGTCTCCGAAACCATAAAAGTAGTTAGTGGGGCCTAAACAAATAGCATTGTTAATATTATTAATTTGCATTTTAAATTAATTTAAAAACACGGTATGCACGTTGACGTTTTGAAATTTACTTGTTTTCCGTATTCAGCTTACATCATGACTATGGCCCGGATGTTTATGACATGTCATTCATATCATTTTTGCCCTTAGGACAGTGTTTGAACTCCAATATCTCATGATGACACAATTTTAATTTTTTTTCCTTCTTCCTCTTCTCTTCCCAAAATCTCTTCATCCTTTGGTTGTGCTCCTGTTTCCTTTGTTCTGTCCTCAATGTTACTGTCTTCTCATTTACTATAAATTTTGTATTCCTAATTTTGTTTTTGAATTCTTTTCTGTCTCCTATCGCTTGCCTTTTGATCTCCACCTGCCTAAAGTCTTCCTCTATTTCATGATGCCAATTTGTGTCTTGCTTGAACTGCTTACTACATCAAAGATTTGCTCTGTAAGTCTGTTGTTGTCCATTCTCTCTGTATGTCCCCGTAGAAAGTTAGTCTGCGTTTCCTGATCATGTCTGTGAGTCTGTCATTGTGCTTTGTACAGCTCTTCGGTAGGTCGTTTCATCCACATGCATCTCTGTGTATTGGTCCAAATATTTTCTGAGAATTTTGCGTTCTATTTTTTCTGTCTCTATGATGCCTGATGCTCCAATTGTGGTCTTTTCTGATGCATACAATGCTTCTGGTAATACGACTGTTTTGTAATGTCTAAGTTTGGCCTGTCTTGATATGCTTTTATTATAATGTGACTATGTGAGTTTGTATGCTTTCTGGAGTGTTTCCGTTCGTTCTATGTTAGACGCCTTGTCTGATCATCCTGTTTGTACACTAGTGTCCAGAAGTTAAGCATAAGTTAACGAGTAAGCAGGACAACAGGAAATAGACCGCAAATCGCACGACATATGCACCTATCAACCGTACGTGTTCGCTCTGTATAGGAAAGGAGTGTTCCCTGCTTCGAATAGCGGCGTAACCACAAGGTAAACACAGCCAGTGCCTGCACCCCATATTCCCTCAGTCGTGTTTGCCCTGTTATAGTATGCGGAGTGTAGCCTCGTGGTGAACGTGACAAAATAATGGCACAACGACGCCATTTGGACCCCGTTTTGCAGGGTAGAATACTCGGCCGCCTGGAAGCAGGCCACACACAGACCGAAGTCGCCGTATCCTTCCTTGAATGTGCCACAAAGTGTCATTTCCAGGCTTTGGAGACTGTTTCGAAACACAGGAAATGTCAGTCGTAGGCCAATACCAGTTCGACCAAGGGTAGCCACCCCACAGCAGGACCGATATCTGGCCATAACCGCCCGACGAAATCGGAGTGCACCTGCAGGACAATATGTCGGCGGAGCTTGCAGCGGTCTCAGGGGTTGCCGTTTCCCGGCAAACTGTGTACCGGAGGCTCAGAACAGCAGGGCTGTTTGCCCGACGTCCAGCGGTGTGCGTCCCGTTCACTCCAGCACAGAGACGAGCTCGTTTAGTGTGGAGCCGTCAACATCGAAACTGGACCCTGAATGAATGAAGGCATGTGCTCTTCACAGATGAATTCCGCTTAAGTTTGCAGAACGTTTCCCGTCGCACATTAATCTGGAGATAATCGGGTAGCCGATACTACCACAGAAACATCGTGGAACGGGACCAGTATGGTGGTGGTGGCGTCATGGTGTGGAGCGGCATCATGTCGAATGGCTGTACGGACCTGCACATCTTCATGGGTGGTTCGAGGAACACTGTTTACGCTCGGAGATACAGGGATGAGGTACTAAGACCACATGTTCGACTCTTCAGAGGTGCGGTTGGTCCAGACTTCCTCTTAATGGACAATAATACCCGACCGCACCGCGTGCTCTGGTGGATGAATTTCTAGTTGGGGAAGACATTCATCGCATAGCCTGGTCAGCGAGGTCTGCGGATCTGAATCCTGTAGAGTGTAGAACATGCCTGGGATGCATAGGGGAGGCGAATTGCGTCCCGTCAGCCTCCATGAAGGACCCTCCAAGACCGTCGCATTGCCCTTTTGGAGGAATGGGATCGACTGCCACAAGAAGTCTTGGACCATCTGATAGAGAGCATGCCACGTCGCTGCGAAGCATGTGTGGCCGTTAGGGGTAACCATACACCCTATTAACAGCATATTTTGCTGAGGAAGACATTGCCAAGTTTTGTTAGTTGCCAAAGCCGTTCCTTAGCTATCAGAACCTTTCTGACACTTTTTTTTTTTTTTTTTTTGACAAGTTGTGTGATATGTGTGTGATTCAGCTTCCGTTTGTTCAGCAATCCGTCTGACATTCCTATCAGGCGGTATGGCCTCGTTTGGTGATTATGCTTAACCTTTGGACACTAGTGCATGTATTCCCCTAAATATTTAAATGTTTCGAGTCTCCTAACGGATCCAGATACAGTATGCATGGTGTGCACATTGTTGTTCTGTCGTTCCATGTATTGGGTTCTTCTCGTAGGATATCTGTAGACCTGTTTTGGCGGGTATTTCATGCAAGCGTTCCAATGTTTCCTTTGCCTCCTGTGTATTATTGCTGAGTATGGCTATGTTATTTGCAAATGCCAGACATATTTTTGTTTTTATTTCACGTGTTCTCACCAGCTGTATTCCTTTAACATGTTCCTTCCACTGCTTGATAATTTTGTCTAACGCCATGTTGAACAAGATTGGTGAGAGCCCGTCTCCTTGTCGGACACCTGTGTGTATCTGGAAGGGTTTCGAAACTTATCCCATGATCTTGATCTTGGAGGTGGTGTCTGTAAGCGTCTGTTTTTCTGTCAATGCCATATTCTTCCAGTACGTCAAAGAGCGTCTGTCTATGGAATCGTACGCATTTTTAAAGTCCTTAAAGGTAACTACAGTGTTTCGTGTTTGTCTGACTTTCAAAAGTGCTCTCCCTTTTCTGAAGCCTGCCTGGTATTCCCGTATTTGTGGATCTGTTTGTGGTTCTAGTCTGTTAGAGGACTGGTACTAGCGAAATACCTCTGTAATTATTTGGATCTGACTTATCACGTTTTTTATGTAATGGATGGATTAATGTACATTTCCATTCCTCTGGCACTTTCCCTGTGACCCAAATTTCTGTGAAAATCTTATGGATTTTGTTGGTGATCTCGGCGATAATACAATCCTCTCCTGTTGCTCTGTTACTTTTCATTTGCTTTTATGATTTCCTGTATCTCTTTTGTTGTGGGTGGATTAGAATCGGGGTTGGATGTAGTTTTTAGGAATGTTTGTTTTTCTATTGGTTTCTGGCAATTAAGAAGTTTATCACAGTAATGTTTGAGAATTTTACAGTTTTCTTTCGTGTTTGTTTCCATAGAAAATACAACTTAAGCATGATTTTATCTACGGTGACTAAAATTATGCAATTTTCGCGCCTCATATAAAGTCATATTTTGTATTTTTTTAACGTTTTTGTCATTTCCCGGTAATTTTTCATGTTATGGTCTTATTTTCCCGTGAATTTTCGTATTTTGTCATATGTTTATCTTTTTTATTCCATTTTTGCATACCTGCTTGCACTCGTCTCATCTCCTAATTGTTGTCTGTAATTTCTTACGATTATCTTTCCTAGAAATTGGGAATTGGGAGGGTAAGCTGTATAGAAAGAGACAGATGTGTAGAAAGCGGCAGGAAGGTGAGTCTCAATTGAACTGTATAAAGATTTGACGTATTTCAGATTTGCCTCAATAACATCCTGCGATGTTGAGCGGTCTTTTCCCCGTTACAAGTCAATGTTGCGTGAGAATAGAAGATCTGTCCTATGTGCAAACTTTAAAATATATGTAATTTGCTACTGTAATTCTTTCTGATCGCCCATCATTACCGGGCGAGTTGGCCGTGCGCGTAGAGGCGCGCGGCTGTGAGCTTGCATCCGGGAGATAGTAGGTTCGAATCCCACTATCGGCAGCCCTGAAGATGGTTTTCCGTGGTTTCCCATTTTCACAACAGGCAAATGCTGGGGCTGTTCCTTAATTAAGGCCACGGCCGCTTCCTTCCAACTCCTAGGCCTTTCCTATCCCATCGTCGCCATAAGACCTATCTGTGTCGGTGCGACGTAAAGCCCCTAGGAAAAAAAATGTGGCATTTATTTCATTTTGTGCAGAGTGGAGAGTTACCTCTGGATTGAGTAATTAAATAAATTCAAAATAACGTATAATTAAAAAAATATTATTACTTACGCCTGTTCAGTACTATTGAATGTACTGGATTTTAAAAGTATATTTTCAATATCATTTTCATTATCATGATCCGGGGGCTGAGAAAGACTGCTGAAACACGCGAGTAGCAAAATGGGATGAATAAGTTGTGGTGAACTGTCTCGTCCGTTGAGATAGATGGCCAACTTCGTGCAGTCAGGCGTTATACCAAACATGGCGATGGCTACAGTTAGTTACTGGAGCGAGAACTTGTATTTCGCCAACTGCGGTCGTTCTGCACAACTGAGGAGTACCTGTCTGCTTATTTAGCCGAAGTGCTGCTTTCTTCTATTCCCATCGAGCGTGTTGGCCGTGCGCAGCTGTGAGCTTGCATTCGAGATAGTGGGTTCGAACCCCACTGTCGGTAGCCCTGAAGATGGTTCTCTGTGGTTTCCCTTTTTCACACCAGGCGAATGCTAGGCCTGTACCTTAAGTAAACCCACGGTTGCTTTCTCCCCACTGCTAGCCCTTCCTTACCCCATCGTCAAGATAAAAAAAAAACTAACTGTATCAGTGCAACGTAAAGCAAATTGAAAAAATAAAATAAAAACTTATTTCCCCAAAGTTCTTTCAACTTCTCGCTGAAAACTGCGTTCTTCTATGCAGGTTTTGCTTTAGGTTTGTCTGCAAATTGATGATTGTCGACTAGTGTCTTCTTTTCTTTCTTAGTCACGTCCTAGTTCGTGAACCATGGGCAACGGCTGAGTGGCCTAGTAAGTGGTCCTGAGAGTCGGAATACCAGTTGCTATGGAGTGGGAGTGGGCATCTCGGACATATTCTGAGTCATGGCCCTCCTTGTGCTCAGGCGGCTAGGACTATACAATTCACCGGTGGTCCATAACCCGTTAGAGGATAAATCCTCACTTGGACTATGTGCAAGTAGGGCAGCATCCTGCTTCATGAATTTACCGAGCTCAGAACATTTTAAGCAAGCCTCGGACCTATGGGAGTAACGGAGTCCCACTCCCATTTGACAGGCGAGGGACTCCTTGGAAACAACTTGGCGAACGAAATGGAATTCGATGGGGAGCTATCAATATTAATGGGGTTTATGGAGGAAAGAAAGTAGAACTGGCTGAGTCAGCAAAGAGGATGCATCTGGATGTGCTAGGAGTAAGTGATATTCGGATAAGGGGAGATAACGAGGAAGAGATAGGAGATTATAAAGTGTACTTGGCGGGTGTTAGAAAGGGAAGGGCAGAGTCTGGGGTAGGGTTCTTTATCAGGAATACCATTGAACGCAACATAGTTTCTGTTAGGCACGTAAATGAACGAATGATGTGGGTAGATTTGTCGGTTGGAAGGATTAGGACTAGAATTGTCTCCGTGTATTCACCATGTGAGGGTGCAGATGAGGATGAAGTTGACAAGTTTTATGAAGCATTGAGTGACATCGTGGTCAGGGTCAACAGCAAGGATAGAATAGTGCTAATGGGCGATTTCAATGCGAGAATTGGGAATAGAACTGAAGGATACGAAAGGGTGACGGGTAAATGTGGGGAAGATATAGAAGCTTATGGGAATGGGAAGCGTTTGCTGGACTTCTGTGCTAGTATGAGTTTAGCTGTTACGAAAACATTCTTCAAGCATAAGGCCATTCACCGCTACACATGGGAATTTAGGGGTACCAGATCCATAATAGACTATATCTTAACAGACTTTGAATTCAGGAAATCTGTTAGGAATGTACGAGTTTTTCGCGGATTTTTCGATGATACAGACCACTATCTGATCTGTAGTGAACTAAGTATCTCTAGGCCTAGGGTAGAGAGAGTGAAATCTGTCTGCAAACGAATAAGGGTAGAAAATCTCCAGGACGAGGAAATTAGACAGAAGTACATGGATATGATTAGCGAGAAGTTTCGAACAGTAGACAGTAAACAGGTTCAGGATATAGAAAGTAAATGGGTGGCATACAGGGATGCTGTAGTAGAAACAGCAAGGGAATGCCTAGGAACAACTGTGTGTAAAGATGGAAAAAGGCGAACATCTTGGTGGAATGATGAAGTGAGAGCAGCTTGTAAACGTAAAAAGAAGGCTTATCAGAAATGGCTCCAAACAAGGGCCGAGGCAGACAGGGATTTGTACGTAGATGAAAGAAACAGAGCAAAACAAATAGTCGTTGAATAAAAAAGAAGTTGTTGGAAGAGTTTGGTAATAAGCTGGAAAGGCTAGGTCAAGCAGCAGGGAAACCTTTCTGGACAGTAATAAAGAATCTTAGGAAGGGAGGGAAAAAGGAAATGAACAGTGTTTCGAGTAATTCAGGTGAACTCATAATAGACCCTAGGGAATCACTGGAGAGGTGGAGGGAATATTTTGAACATCTTCTCAACGTAAAAGGAAATCTTCCTAGTGGTGTTGCAAACAGCCAAGCTCATGGGGAGGAGGAAAATTATGTTGGTGAAATTACGCGTGAGGAAGTGGAAAGGATGATAAATAAACTCCATTTTCATAAAGCAGCTGGACTAGATGAAATTAGACGTGGAATAGTGAAGTATAGTGGGAAGGCAGGGATGAAATTGCTTCATAGAGTAGTAAAATTAGCATGGAGTGTCGGTTAGGTACCTTCAGATTGGACAAAAGCAGTAATTGTACCTATCTATAAGCAAGGGAACAGGAAGGATTGCAACAACTATCGAGGTATCTCATTGATTAGTATACCAGGCAAAGTATTCACTGGCATCTTGGAAGGGAGGGTGCGATCAGTCGTTGAGAGGAAGTTGGATGAAAACCAGTGTGGTTTCAGACCACAGAGAGGCTGTCAGGATCAGATTTTCAGTATGCGCCAGGTAATTGAAAAATGCTACGTGAGGAATAGGCGGTTGTGTTTATGTTTCGTAGATCTAGAGAAAGCATATGACGGGGTACCGAGGGAAAAGATGTTCGCTATACTGGGGGACTATGGAATTAAAGGTAGATTATTAAAATCAATCAAAGGTATTTATGTTGACAATTGGGCTTCAGTGAGAATTGATGGTAGAATGAGTTCTTGGTTCAGGGTACTTACAGGAGTTAGAAAAGGCTGTAATCTTTCGCCTTTGTTGTTCGTAGTTTACATGAATCATCTGCTGAAAGGTATAATGGAAGAGAGGGATTCAGTTAGGTGGAAATGTAGTAAGCAGTTTGGCCTATGCTGAGGACTTGGTCTTATTGGCAGATTGTGCCGAAAGCTTGCAGTCTAATATCTTGGAACTTGAAAGTAGGTGCAATGAGTATGGTATGAAAATTAGCCTTTTGCAAAGACCAAACTGATGTCAGTAAGTTAGAAATTCAATAGAATTGAATGTCAGATTGGTGATACAAAGCTGGAACAGGTAGATAATTTCAAGTATTTAGGTTGTGTGTTCTCCCAGGATGGTAATATAGTGAGAGAGATTGAATCAAGTTGTAGTAAAGCTAATGCAGTGAGCTCGCAGTGTCGATCAACAGTATTCTGTAAGAAGGAAGTCAGCTCCCAGACGAAACTATCTTTACATCGGTCTGTTTTCAGACCAGCTTTGCTTTACGGGAGCGAAAGCTGGGTGGACTCAGGATATCTTCTTCATAAGTTAGAAGTAACAGACATGAAAGTAGCAAGAATGATTGCTGGTACAAACAGGTGGGAACAATGGCAGGAGGGTACTCCGAATGAGGAGATAAAGGCTAATTTAGGAATGAACTCGATGAAGCTGTACGCATAAACCGGCTTCAGTGGTGGGGTCATGTGAGGCGAATGGAGGAGGATAGGTTACCTAGGATAATCATGGACTCTGTTATGGAGGGTAAGAGAAGTAGAGGGAGACCAAGACGACGATGGTTAGACTCGGTTTCTAACGATTTAAAGATAAGAGGTATAGAACAGAATGAGGCCACAACAATACTCGTAAATCGAGGATTGTGGCGTCGTTTAGTAAATTCACAGAGGCTGACAGACTGAACGCTGAAAGGCACAACAGTCTATAATGATAATGTATGTATGTATGTTTTTCTTTTTTCTCCTGGGTCATGATATAAGTTGAGTAAGGAAAACAAAACTTCAGAAATTCGACACGAGTGCCGTATTTTTAATGACTTTGAAATGCAAATTCTTTATAATAATGCCATTTGAGTAGGCCCCACTAACTACTTTTATGGTTATGGTATTTAGATCTCTGTAGAACTCCATATTCAGGTGTAAAATTCATACACGGTGTATCCATGATGATGTTACAAACTTTCAGGGATGATAGAGGACGGCAAGTGGATCAGTTTGAAATAAGGAACCATCTTCCGGAAACGATCGAGTCAGAAGAAAGGTATCTGCAAGTTCTGTGACCGTGTACGGCTCCATTTGGATAGGGCTGATCAACTCGCAAACACAGACTGAAGCCTACACAGCACGCCACCTGCATTGGAGCCGTTGAGTTATCCTAGCCTCTTCTGCTCGTCTTTTTTTTTCTCGGGGGGGGGGGGGGGGCGAAGCCCGCTCCCCCCGCGTGACCAACGACTCAATCTACATGGCCTCCGACATGCTATTATTTCTAAGAAGAAGAAAGAGATAGCAGGGAGGAGTGGGAAGTGATACAAGGAGTATCTGCCGGTTTCCGAGTCAGACTCGCTACCACGGCAAGAGTTTGTGTTAGGTATATGGTGTTGAAGTATGGTATTGAAGGGTCAGGGAAAAACCACATAGGCAGAAAGAAGAAAGAGCCTACATGTAAAACCTGACATCTTTTGATAGCACATGCAAGGATGTGGGCTGGAAAAAGACCAGAGGTTGTGTTAGTTAGGAACAGGTAACATGCACAAAACATAAACCAATTCCTCGCCATTCCATCGCCTGGGGATCAGTCCGTCTGGGCACTGCTGGGACTAGCGCGGTCCTTGCCGGCTGCGGAGCCATGCGTCAAGTACCACTAGGGCCTGTCGCACGGCTCCACCTCCTTGGGGTACCTCGTACCCAGTCTCCGATCCCGGAGAATGAGGCCAAGCCCGCCGAGGCGGGGGCCTCCTGGAATGGGGTGGGTCATGGCGCCGGGCCTCCCTCCTCTCTGCCCGCGCCATGGCCCTGTAGACTGGGCAACTGCGGTGGGAGGCCGGGTGCCCCCCCGCGCAATTGGCGCACACCGGCGCCTCCTTAAGTGTTGCGCAGGCCGTGTAGTGGTGATCACCACCACAGCGGTTGCACTTCACTTGGAATCCACAGCTAACTTGACGGTGGCCCCACCTCAGACAGCGGAAACACTGCAAGAGCTGCTGAGGGGGACGTTTTACTCTCACCTGACTGCCGCTACCCGCTGAGGTCCTCTCCTGATTGGCTCCTCGGTTGACTGCTTTCCTGGGAGCAGTCTTGGGTTGCAGCTGGGCGGCCCTCTCCTGGTGGGCCGGCGTCGCCTTCTGCTTCGTGGTCCGGCGTCGTCTTCTTCTTCTTCCCGGGCGTGTCTTCTCGGCAGGGGAAGAGGCCTCGTCCTGGTGACGCTCCTCCCGGCCTGGTGACCCCAGGGTAGCTGATGGCTCCGCTGCGTCGCCGTCTTCATCCTTCTCCTGGCTGGCGGCGGCGGCGTCGGTCGGTGCTAACGCTTGACTGCGTTCCCTGTCCTGTGGGGGCGCACATCGAGGTCTGCAGCTCGATAGACGTGCTGGCAGGCTGGGCCTGGACAGCAGCCTCAGAACGCCAGGGGGCGTCCTCCTCCACTGAAGTCGCACAGTCGCGGCGCCAGAGGGCGTCATGCCCCACCTCCGTGGTGGCGTCGCTGGTCGCCGGCTGGGTAGCCAAGACTAGGTCGGTGTTAACCGCCCTATTCCTTAGCCTCCTCGGCGTCTCCCTGGTCTCCGTCGCGGCCCTGACTGCGCCGGTGTTCATCCCTGGCACTCCGTCCCTCCCTGGTAGACGGATGACCTAGAACAGAGAAGAAAGCTCCCTCTCTGCGTCGCGCATCCGCTCCTGGCCGTGATGCCTGATGATGAGGCCTCCTGGTAGGAAGCTCTCGACGGCCATGGTTGTCGAGATGATCCTGCCTCCTCGGCGAGGGCGCCGCATTCTGTCCAGGACGAGGCCCCGTTCAGAAGTTACAGGGCGCCCCGGCCTGTAGTACACGAGCAGCGCTTCGTGCGCCGGGTCGGTGTAGCCTTCGGAGAAGAAGAAGCCGTTAGGGGGGTCACACCCGTCCCTGTAAGGCTCCGTCTCCACCTCGATCTCCGGCTCCTCCTGCGGCAGCTCCGGCTCGGGTGCCGGGGTCTCCGGCACAGGTTCCAGCGTCTGTCTCCCCTATTGTGCTCTTAGCACCTGTAGTGTACAGGACAGTTACCGGCCGCAGTGGTGTAGTGGATATGGCCTTGGTGTACTAAACCCAAGTTAATTAGGTCGGTGACTTCCGGCACGTTGAAGAACTACTGCGCGACGAAATTCCGACACCGCTTTGTTAAGAACGGACGGGCAGATTATTAATAACTTTTGACTCGTACGTTTCCGGACTACAGTTCCTTATCTGCCCTCCGTTATCCTGGAAAGTATGCAACATCATCACGGATACATTCTGTATTTCATCTCGCGAAGTGATAGGACTATACCAACTGGTTATTTTGTATCTTGTTACTTGGTCTAAATATATTTCTTTGTCAGTAAAATATTCCACTCCTATTTGTGATGCTTGTTACTCGTCACTAATAGCGAGTGTTCTGTTGGCAGGTTGTGAGTTCGACCAACATTTGGACCGCACGCCGACCGTCGAGTTCGAGTCACTACTGAACCGCCTAGAGAAGGTTACAACGCGCCTGGAGCAGACCGTGGTTGCCAGCGAGTTCGTGGTCTTGAAGCCTGGAGCCGTAATCCCCGAACTGCCCAAGTCGCCCGAAGAGGACATGAGTGTGGCGGCCTTCCAGGACATTGTCCAGGGTCCCCTGGCCAACTTCATGGCCCTGTCACTGCAGATCGGCGGTGATGTGGCGTCCATCTCGCAGCACGTCAACCAGGCGTTCCAGTAAGTACAATACTACTGTACACCGTGATACGAAGACTGTCTCATCCATCTCACAGCCACGCAGGCTCATTATTACTGAATATTATATAAACATTTAAAATATTAATTTTAATAAACAACAAAACTTATAACATTCACTTTTTTAAAAATTTGAAATCTTCCAAGATATCTTTTGCAAGATGTAATTTTCAGTGGCCATGAGTTCAATAGTTATTGTGTCAGTGAAGATTGATGACAGTTTTATTTGTCAAGAGGCATTTAGTGCTGGGAGTATTCTAGGACATGTTCGTCTTGCCTGGAGCAGGTCGTCTAATTTGACGGCCAGGGGCGACCTGCGTGCCTGGAAGCGGAATGTTAATGATAGTGAGGTAGGAAGAGGGGCGAGGTAGGAAGAGGGTGAAACCTGGTGTCATTGCATAGTGTACTAACACCAAGGATTCTGCTCAAGGCTTAACATCCCCATCCAACAGACAAATCACCATCAACTGCATCATACTCCCTCACTCCATATGAATACTACAGAGGGGTTTGGGTTGAATCCAGGGTTTTGACATGTTGTCTAGTGATACCACCACCTCTCGTATCCCACAGACTAACAATCTCATGATGCATATTTTTTCACTACTTTAAACTTGCAAAATATTCATCAGCAGCATTTGTGATCATGAGTTGTTTATCAATTCTTAACACTGCCATAATCTTTGGTTATGTTGATTGCACTATATTTTCAAGAATGAGTTTACACCATCATGATACTGGCACTGTTTCATCAGCTTTAAAAATATTAAATGCTTGAACCATGTATCTGCAAACTCCAATGTGATGTCCTCAGGATTATTCTTTCTAATTCTTTGGGCAGCTTCTTAAATTTTGGCATCTACCTTCAACAAGAATTCAATGAGGAACCCAAATGATATATATATTATAGCTTCCATATGATGGGAAATCTCAGCACATAACTTATCCAATATTGGTAGGAGAGCATGTCTTGAAAAGTTCTTTTCCTCAAAAGCACTCCCCCTCCCATATCACCATTGAAATATTCTTTCAGGATCAAGTCAGTGGAATTTTGTTCCATTGTTGGAGGCCCCTAAGACATGTGGGGTTAGAGGCTAAGGTTAGCGGATGTCCCGATTTTCTGGAGACAGTCCCTGGTTTCGCCTTTTTTCTCTGGAGAAAATTTGTTTGTAATGCCCGTGGATTTAATCGCTTGTCCCCAGAAATCCACGGATTTTCAGTGTTCGTTATTAGTATGATTTTATATGAATGAAAACACTGTCCAACTTTGGAACTCATCATTTTTATAAAGATACACTAGTAGAATTTATATGGTGTTTTTCCAGTGTGCTCTTTTTGGTGTACTCCTTGTATTCGTGTCCAGTGTATGGTTTTTTTGATACAAGTGAATACTTGTGTTGAATAAAATACAGTACCAGTCCACCTTTACAGTACTGTTCGTTACTCATAAACAGATTACAATTATTACATATTTATGAATTGCACGTTTCATCATCCTCACTTGTAAAACCATTGAGTCCAAAAGTACAAAAAACTTAAATATACAAAATAATAATAGTTAGCTAAAAAGAATATGGCATGCACTTATCGAAGGAACAGTATGTGTCTAATGTTAGATAGGGACCCAAATGTGTTGCATTGTATAACCTGACTCTTGCATACCTGCCAACTTTCCCGATTTAGGCGGGAGACTCCCGATTTTCGACAGTTTTTCCCGCCTCCCGATTATTCTATCTTTTCTCCCGATTTTAGCTTATTTTTTAGTGAATTTCAAACATTTGTTTTCAAATCCCGCCATTTCAGCTTTTTTACGCCAGTGGCCGGAAGTCCTTCGCCCATTGGCCGCTTTCAAACGAAATATCGACGTTTACTAATGCGAAAAATGTGCGCGAATGTGCGATGTTTATTGAAACCTGTATATCGCGACGCGTATATCGACAGTCAATCTCTCGTTCTCGCGTACTATGTCCGTGTTCGTTCAAATCAGTCTAGTCGATTCCATCCTCTTTGGTCGATTCTAGAGACTAGTCGCTTTCTTAGTAATTTAGTGACATAATTTCAATGATAACGACTGGTGACTTTTCTAGAGATTTTAGGAGCCATTTGGAGACAATTCTGACTAATTTTAATTTATCTCAATATAAATAAAATAACAGTTTTCCTGTACATTGCTCAGAATTTAAAAAGAATGATATTTCCGTGCCGATCGTGACCACAGTAACAAGGGGAAATGCCCGTTTTAATTTTCTGTAATTTCTGTCTGTCTGTATGTACTATATATACGTACGTACGCAGGCTCATCACGAGAAAACGGCTGAAGAGAATTTAATGAAAATCGATATATAACGTCGGGGAATAAGTCGCTACAATCTAGGCCATAAATAATTTTATTCACGCTGAGTGAAATGGTAGTTTAGGGAAAGGCCTAAAATTTAATTCTCAAATATTTATGTTATTATTGCCCCTAGCGATAAATACTACATAACTAAAGTTATATATTATTAAATTTCCTATCATTTATGTATGATAAATTTTTACTGTACCAGCTATGATAAGACATATTCATGAATTTGGATTTTTTTTTTTTTTTTTGCCAAGTCCATATCAGTGCCGAGGTACGAGAAAATGGCGAACAGAATTTTATGTTAAGTCGGGAAATAAGGAACTACAGTCTATGCTATAAATAATTTTATTCACTCTGTTCGAAATAGTAGTTTAGGGGAAGGTGCCAAAAAATTAATTTTTAATTACCTATCTTAGTGGTCATATTGAAAAGAACTACATAACAAAAGTTACAGAGAATGCAATTTCGATTATTTATGTCTTATTCAGTTTTGCAAGAGACAGTTCTCATGAATGATTCGTATTGAAACTGACTTAAGCAAATTATCACAAAAATAATTTATTCTATTATCACCACCTATTCAATACAAGCCACATGCTACGTGGATGAAATTTACATAATACTATATACACTTCTCAGAGACATGTTTCGCCCCTTGTTTAAGGGCATCATCAGCCTATAGGTAACCATAAGGTCAAATGTCTGAAACATTATCTATTCTATGAAAAGTATGTTAGACATTAATCCATGTATGAATAGATAATGTTTCAGACATTTGACCTTAAGGTTACCTACAGGCTGATGATGCCCTTTACAAGGGGTGAAACATGTCCCTGAGAAGTGTATAGAGTATTATGTAGATTTCATCCACATAGCACATGGCTTGTATTGAAAAGGTGGTGATAATAGAATAAATTATTTTTGTGATAATTTGCTTATTCAGTTTTACCGTTCCGACTATAATAATATTGGTGGTGATGGTGATTAAATTATGAAGATGATTATAAGAATGAGGAAAAAGTCGTGAAGGAACAATCGCTTGAATAATAACACAAGAGGGAGTCATGAAAGAAAGGATGAATCACTTTACATTAGACGCTGTAATATCACAGATTCGGAAGAAAACTAAAGTGAAGGCCTCCAATATTAGAAAGCCCATAAAATTGATCAACAATAACATTACATTGACCATTGTTATTGTGATGTGCATTGTGTATTCTGCTGTCATTTATCTACGATAGATGGAATTACTGCTGCATTTCGAGTATAACAGCCTGCCTGAATATTGGCGGGAAGAACCTGGGGAGTGGGAAGTTAGATCACTTTCTTTAGCATGGCATTCCTGTGGTTCATAAATTTTCTGATACTACTGGTACGTAACACACTGGATCATCATAGTATTCCACCTATTCGATCCCTACTCTGAGGTAGTTTTTTGAATGAGCAATGTGCAGACTTAAACGGAATAATTACACAGGAGTGTTCACGGCTCTCTGCAGCCTGGTCGTTCTAGCTCTGAAACTTTGAACTGTTAGATTGACACTGTAGTACTTTTCGCTAAAAGTGAGAACATGTTCTGTTTTCATTTTATCGAATATTTCTTATGAAAGCATTACTTTTAATCGTGACATTCATACTGGCATCATTGTAATGACATGTTGCCTTCAGTTGGGAAAATTATAAGGACAGTCTTTCTGAGAATTCCATAGCGAACGAGGGTACATCAGCTAGTTATTTGATCTTTGCATAATCACGCGGGCGCTTGATGCAATATATTAATCTATGCATTTGCTAAGTAATGGCATCTAAGTGCATGACTGATTCACACATGTGGAGCATGAGTTCATACTATTTTCGGTAGGCTTATCGGAGACTGATCATCTCACTCACATATTTCCTGTGAGGGAATAGAGATGTGTAACTTTTAGCCTTGTAACCTCATATAGCAACAGTCGGGCTTTGAGACAATAAGTGTTGTAAATATATCGTAGTACTGTATTGCGCAAGACATGTAGAATAAGTATGACCAATTATATCTCCTGATTTCTCCTGATTTTTCCTGATTTTCAAATCAAAATCTCCTGATTTTTGGTTTTGTAAAGTTGGCAGGTATGCGTCTTGATGTTAAAAAAGGTAAACACATTAAAGTTAAGTGAATCTTGCTAAGGTATCATAACAGTAAAATGTTCGTTTTATATGTTGATGTTGCATCACTTTAAGCTTCCTAAAGCTGGAGAACTCTTCTCTAATTTAAGATGGATGATGATTTTCGTAAAACATTGCACCGAATGGAGCAAAATGTCGAAGTACTTGAAGATTAAGAAAAGTCGTAATATTCATGAGAGAGGAGTTTAAAATGGAAGAAAGAAGAGAGATTAGAGTGAAGTTAAGAAAGAAAAATTGGGAAGAAAAGGAAAATATATTGTCAGACTTTTCAAAATGTTCCAGTTGTAGTACCATCCCTGCTGCCAAATAACAATCATTTAACTGACTGGTGTTCAAGTCCAGTGTTGTAATATTGCTTAAATATGGGAGAGATGGTTCATAAATATCTTTCTTTTCTGTGTAGTTGGATCCAACAATAAATCAATGTGCTTTTATGAAGGAATGGCTTTAATATCGGCTCTTTTATTAAACCTCATAGAAGACACACAGTGAACTATTTCATAAATTTAATGCTTCATTTCTCTTAATGCTGAAGCTAGAGCCAGTGATGGCAATTATTCCTTTGTAGTGCTCCCTGGGGACAGGTATCAAGTACATGTCCTAAAGTTTCACTCTCGCCACAGACAGAATGACGGCAGCGTTTTGTACTTGTGCGCCTTCCATACTGTACATAAAATAACGAGTGCTTGAATTTAAGAATGCTTTTCCGTTGGTAAGCGGGAGCTGACGACAACGTTAAGCTCCAATTAAGATGTTCTATCACACTGTGTGTGTGTGTGTGTGAGAAGTAACAGAAAGGACATCAGACGAATGTGATAGAAGAAATAAATAGAAACTAGTTTGTAGAAGTCTTCCTCGTGAACAGTCGAAATTTTCTTCTGAAGATGTGGAGCAAAGTTCTCTGCAAAACGTAAAGAGTTTCACCTTGTTTTCTTGGTGTGGCATAAGCCTATATCATGTCTATAACTTCATCTTGTTTTTCAGTGGGCAGTTCAATTTCTGGCATATTAGTGACAAGCGGGTATTCTGTTTATGAAAACTGACCCAGTTGTGTTTAGGACCTTCATTCAGGTCTGTATCATCAAAGTGTATGCCTGTTACATTCTTAGTTGGGGTTGAAACACTTGGTCAGAAATATTGCTAGTGTTCATTGGGTTTTCTTCTTTTTTAGAATATTTGGTGATCTTAAGAGAGTTGGAGATTTTTCTGTTTTTTAACTAAAGTATTCTCTTTCTTGACTGTGATATTATGAAGTTTTTGGTTAACATGTTTCTAGAACGAATCCCATTCCAACATAGCTAGCTGTTGAGGAACGTTTAGATGGACATTATAAATTTGTACATGTATAAAATATTTCTATCTGTAATGCAATTTAATTTCATTCCCAATCCAGATAGTGTTAGTTCTGATTTGTGCTGTATGGTGCCAGTTAGAAGTAAATGACTTCTTCTGAACTGATTCTAAGAATTTGGGAAATAAGTTACTAGTTCAGCATTGTTTCAGGAAACAGCTGAGGATGTACCTCACAGAGACAAAACATGTACTGTTAGTAAATATGTAACTGTATTCTGTTTGCAAGTTTTGAACAGTATTGAAAAGGTGGACTCCTACTTTGTTATATTCAACACAAGGATTCATTGTCAGTACAGGCTAAATAATGAAATTTATAGGGCGTAATCAGAAAGTTTCCGTTTTAGGGCATTGCTGCAGCAGACATGTAACCTAGTGTGACTCCATTGTGGGTATATAAGCACGGACTTGTAGACAAAGGGATTGCTGTGGCAGTTGTGTCGTGCCAAGGTGGGTGCGTTAAATGCGGCCATGTGAACTATGGCAGCGTTATTACCAAATGTGTCCAAACAGAATCAATGTGCTCTTATTCTGTTCTTGGCTGCCAAAGGACAAACACCACTGGACATCCATTGGAGAATGAAGACTGTGTATGGGGCAGCATATCTGTTGAAAACCACTGTTGTGGAATGGTGCACCAAGTTTGGTGCGGGTCGCATTTGGACGCAAGACGTCGGTCAATCTGGGAGGCCAGCCTCCTCCATTACGGACAACAATAACTCAAGTGGAAGACACTGGAGCACCTGCGCTATAGTTCTGATCTCTCCCCGTGTGATTGTTATGCCTTCGGTCCCCTCAAAAAGGCCTTGAAGGATCAACGCTTCCTGTCAGACGAGGATGTGCAGCAGGCTTCTTCATGCAGCAGGACACAATGTTTTACCACACAGAGATCTTCAACCTGGTGCCTCAATCCTCACGGTGATTTTGCCTGTTCGGCATCCAGATTCAGGACTGTATGGCCGTCGAATGGAAACTTTCTGATTGCTCCTTTATATTTCATGTAATACAAGTGAATGTCAGTTCTGCAGCGTGTAACTTCCCGTTTTTCTCTATGCCAAACAACTTTTATTGTCGGGAACGGTAAGAAATCCTTCGTTGCAGAACACAGGGGAACAGAAAAAACATGAAAATTATTTCGAGTCGTGAAAGTGGTAACATGAAGTGAGTAAATAAGTATAATTATTTTTATCCTTTTAAAATGTGTAAGGCATAATGTAACGGAATGGCGAACTAACGTGCGGCTCAATATAAAAAGTAGATTAAACTCGTGTTTGTATTTGTCGCTGGAAATTGTGGAAACAATCTAGTGACCTTATTATAGCTGGAGCATAGTTGGTGATCTCGTATTGATATGAGTTTCATTTTGAATGGTCCATATTGAACTGTGATTACAATTAAATTAAAAATTAAGAGTAAAATATTTCCACCTTTTCCACCAAGCACGCATCAATTTTGTAAAGAGACAAAGTCTCTCATAGTGCATTGGTATAGAAAAATATGGGGCATGGTGATGATGTGTGCACTAAAAGAGGTCCTAGCAACAATTTGACTTGTAACACAGTGTTACTAACACCAGGTATACAGAAAAACCAGACATAGACGGTGGATGGCACTGACCTTGTGTGGCGTCCCTCCGCCGGTCAATATGTGGTGTGATGACCTCGCATAGCAATACAGGATACATAAATGCTCCCCATACTCTGCATCAGGCCATGTGTGAGCTTGCATTCAGGAGATGGTGGATTTGAACCCAACTGTCGGCAGATGGTTTTACGTGGTTTCTCATTTTTATGCCAGGTAAATGCTGGGGCTGTACCTTAAGACCACGGCCGTTTCTTTTCCACTCCTAGCCCTTTCCTATCCCATCATCGCCATGAGACCTATCTGTGTCGGTGTGACGTGAAGCAAATTGTAACTATATATATATATATGTCGATGGTCGCTTAACTTGAACATGAGTGTTGTACTGTTTGGATCCAAAGAGAAGAGCAGTTTACTATGGAAGGTGAAAGTGAGGAGCCCATTCAACAAGCTTGTGTTGTAATGTACAGTGTGTTACGTTTCGTTCCTTCCTGCTATTGTTTGCAAGTCAGTTCACTGATGTATTGTTGTGACTTGTCGCAGGGCCCAGCTGCAGTACCTCACGCACGCCGCTCAGTCCAAAGCTCCGGCCACTCAGGACGAGATCATGAAGCAACTGGAACCCACTTCGAGAGAAATCCGCGCCATCCAGGACTACAGAGAAAAACACCGGGGTTCACAGCACTTCAACCACCTGAGTGCCATCAGCGAGAGCATCGCAGCCCTCGGCTGGGTCACCATGGTGAGTTCCTCAAAAAGGGAGGTTGCTAGACAAAGTAGTAAAATAGCCAAAGTAAAAACATTGTCCAGCACCTCTAGGTTTTTCCCAAATCTCCCATTATTTGTGGTTAAATATAACTCAAGATGTTTAGATTTTATTTTCTTAGATATATTGCCAGCTGTGCAGGTCAGTGACTTTCTAGAACTCTTGGATTTTTCTGTTTGAGAATTTTTCCAGAATTTTAGCATTTGGAAAGTTATTTGAAGTTATTAGGAGACTGAGATTTGGAAGTTGTCTGCACGTTTGGCATTCGAAGCTGCCAATTCTTCGAGGACTTCCGGGATGAATTCTGCGCAATACCCAGAAAAATGTCTGGTCCTGCCCTCCTTGTTGCCAACTAAGTTTAATAATAATACAAAAGTTTACCATTATAACACTGTTATCAAGCTGGTATCTGTCTGTGCATCAGCATGCATTATCCTCTCTCAGAAATGTGTGCTTGCCGTGTTAGAGCAAAAAGAGAGAAATATTCTGCACAACATTCTTGGCCCTAACTACAAAAACAGTATGTACATAAGAAAATCCAGACAAGAAATCTACTCTAAGATGGAGAAGATCGCAGGGCTCACTTCTACGGTCACGTATGATGGATGTACATAACGCATTTTTGACAATTTTGACCCAAAACCAAACACTGTAATTCCCTGGTACTTTAACGTTAAGAAAAATCTTAAAGAAATGGGCCTATGGCCAGGTGATGCTCACAAACAGGGCCTTTTCAGAATGAGCATCGTGACTTTCGGGACTTTCTAGGATGTAAAATGGTCGGATTAACGCCATGCTTGACGCAGCAAGTTAATGAAAACCTACTGGATCAGTCTAAAACTGAGTAAAGGCCAGCATGTATAATGAAACTAATTGTGGTCCCTACCGTGTGCAGACATTTTAATTTGATGCCATGTAGGCAGAGAAATGTGTATCCATTACATGGTCTATGGCTGGGTTTTAATTACTCTTTTCAGGTAAACACCAAATGTATTGCCATCGTACGACGGCGAGTGCCGATTGGAAATTGACTACCTCTGTTACATTTGAACCCACAATCTTGGTATCTCTAGGTGGACACTCTAGTACTGAATCACAGAGAAAACAACCACTCGAGAGTAACATAGTAATGCTCAAAAAATGTGTTGTAGGTAAAATGTTTGTAGCTTTATTCTAGAGTTCAAATCTATTTAATTTATCTGTCTGTCTTGTCCTTGCCTTTGACTGTTCTTTCGGCTGAATACAGCAGTAACTCCCTCCACTTGTAGCCAATTTATTGATGATCAAGATCTGTATGTCTCCCTCTTTACTTCATCAAGTCTAAGGCTGTTATTTAGTATTATGTAAGATCAGTGTTCTGTGATGGTAATGTGGTTGTAATATTTCCAGAGTCCTGCACCAGCTCCGTACGTCAAGGAGATGAACGACGCTGGGCAGTTCTACACCAACAGAGTGCTCAAGGACTGGAAGGAGAAGTGAGTTTCAAGGCAAATTTCAACACTTGAGCTTCTTGTGAGAGATATTAAGTACACATCATCATTATTATTTTGCTATTTGTTTTACGTTGCACCAACACAGGCTGGACAGGACTATGAAGGAAGCGACCTCGGTGTTAATTAAGGTACAGCCTGGTGTGAAGATGGGAAACTATTGGGTCTGCCAACAGTGGGGTTTGAACCCACCATCTCCTGACAGCTGCATGATCAAACCACGTAGCCAACTCCCTCAGTACATTATTATTATTATTATTATTATTATTATTATTTTAATACTCATTTCAACCACCAATGGGCTACAGTTATACAACTCTCATTACTTTAATAAGTTGTTTTCTCGTAAGCCAACACTCCTACATTCTCCATCTCGTCGTAGCTTGTTCCTCTTCCGCGAAGGTCTTTGTTGTTTTTGATTTCTTCTCAGACAGATCCTTCAATTCCACAATTTCTGTTCTCAGTGTTTTTCTGTTTTCTACATCTTCTGTCTTATCAGCTAGCGGTTAGAAAATCATGGGATATCCGTTAGTATCAGTCCTTGTATGTGTTCCTGGCAATGCATTTGCTTGTCAGACTGCCTGTCTGCTCCACCACCTTTCTTATGCTAAACCTAGCTCTCTGTCCCAGAAAAAGTTAATTTACATGGTGGTTGTCTTTTTTTTTTTTCTTTAACATAGAAACCAAACCTTTCTAAAAGCCTAAATTAAAGGTCACGTTTTTCATTTTTACTTTATTATTTATTTTTATTCAAAAGAACGGTAAATCCTGTATGCAGCAGAATCCTTACGGACTGAAAATTATTTTGTTGTATGCAGGATTCCATTTAATAAAGGTGATGCAAGTAATGAACAAATTAGGACGATACAGAAGACCATGAATTCCTGCATCAGATATATATTTTTCTTACATTATGACTCACATGTCACACCTTATTACAAGCAACTTTCCCTTCTGAAATTTTGAGAACTCTGAAAACTTCAGGTAGCCTTGTTGGTTTTCAGATCCCTGTGAGAACTCGCTAGTACCTGTCCCCAAAATTTACAAAACTTTCCTCTTTTCGCCAGCATAATACCTGCTCCTCTGATATGTACAGCTTAGTATAAAGTGGTTCTTATATATCATATACTCTGAATTTATATTACAAATGACTCTTTTTATTTACCATTCTTCATTTTTACTATACTGTGAAATGGTTAAGTCTAAGAGAGGACCACGAGTCCTAACTTTGCCAATACTAAAGACAAATTAAAAAAAAATTACAAATAAGAGAAAATAAAAATTGTAAGTACATACTTCCAGTAGATATTCCGTCAGTGGATTTATATATAAGGCGTCTGAAAATAAGTTTAAGGAAATTGTAAGATGACAGTGTTCTGAAACAAAAATCGATGTGGCGTTTTTTTATTTCCTCCTGGTGAAAGCTCACCGGAAAAACGACAAAGAAATGTAAGTTCAATCGTTGAGCAACTTCTGTGTCAGCCTATGCAGCGTGTAGCGAGCCGATCTGTCTTGCTTGATAACGTCAGGCGGTGCGCTACCGTAGTATACTGATGTGTCGCTCGCTCACATGCAACCTTGCTAGTTCTGGTGGTGTATCACTGAGCAACATCTGATCATAATGCCCAGATAATGTAGCATATTTTTTATTATTATTATCATCATCATCATCAAAATCATGTGCTAAGGTATCCTGAACCGACTGGCGTACACAACTGGAATACAAGTAATAAAACTCCTGCTGGTTTCCGGTGAGCAGAGTGCATTTGTTTTATATAGCATGTCGGTAAACACAGTAGTCTACATTTTATGCGTGTCAACCTTCGCAACACTACAAAATAATTACTGAAATTACATACCCATGTAACATATGTAATAAAAGTAAACATTGCAAGCACATCCTGCAGTATTGACAGGTATTAAACAAAGTATCCTAGGATATAGCCTAATGAAACTAAGTCCAAAGTAGATCCGTACATTATTATTGTCTTTTGATAAGTGTTGATCAGAAATGTACACCGCTATTAACCCCAAACATTTTCTTTGTGAGATTTAGATTTCTTGACAGAACATGGTGTGCTTTTCCTTAGGCCATTAAAGGAGAAATTTTGATAATTGAATTCTGTTAATTGTTTATGTATTGTACACATTGTGAATGTTAATATTTTTTATTTCATTTTTTGTAGTGTGTCACGTGCCACAGGGCTCAAACACGAAAACTTACAGCAAATGTTGCTTTATTTATCTTTTCCGATGTCCTGCTTGTCCACTCCCCTCCCCTGCAAGTGTTGAGTCACACAATGCACACTACTGTATTGCTTGCCAACTGCACAGCACATGTAAACAGCTGATACCATGCGTTCCTTAGTCACATGCTCATGTCTGTTCTCCGTTCGCTTGAAGAGATTCTTTTATTACAAGATTTCAGCTTTGTAAAGTGAAGAGATTCTGATCATTTCTGCGTATGCCATGCACTTACCTTGAGAATTTTTAATGCTAATATTAACCCATTTCACTGCTAACATTCTGTTGCGAATTCAGTGCACTACGTCGCAGGACATAAGAGATATGAACCAGTTGCCCCAGACGATTAACTAAAGGGTTTAGGAAAAAAGATCCTCTTTTATATTATTGGATTTATTATGCCTATAAATTTTCTGTAACTTATTTTCAGACACCCTGTTTATTTTGTACAGTGGCAGAGAGATGTTCATATACTGCACTATCGCATCATTTTCTACTTAGCGATCTTAAACTTCCTGATGTTCTGCTTAACAGACAGCTTGATCTTCTTGCGAGCTTCTATAACCTTAGTTTTTGTGTTTAAATGTACGACGACATCTTTCCTGTGGCTGCTTACAGTAAACACTGAATATGAGGGTAGTAGGAGAACTGCACTGCGTTACTCAGCAGGTAACGTCCCCACCAACCCAGATTCCTCTTATCTTTTTTAGTCATAAGAACTGCGTGTGTTAATAATGATTCAAGGCCATCAGGATTGCACTTCTAGGGTGAGAAAGTGAAGTAAGGAGAGATGGATTCACCTAGGTGAATTCCTCCAGTGGCAAGAACATCCAAACCATTCTAAATGCACGTGTCGAAGTCAAGAAGCTTTCTAAGCCCGAGTTGGCAGGTTCAATCCTGGCTCAGTCCAGCAGTATTTGAAGGTGCACCAGCCCTGTGTCAGCAAATTTACTCCTGTGGGACAAAATTACAGCATCTCCAAAAACTGTACAAGTATTTACTGGGACGTAAATCCTATAGCATTAAAGAAGTGTACTGGCTTACAGTTCCTTTTATTTGGAAATGTAATATTAGCGGAGTGGCATTCGCTTTTTTATGAAAGTCATTTAAAATACAGTTTTATTGTAGAAATACACGTTTTATATACGTATTTATCGAGAAAAACTTACTCTATTCAAACAAGTGAATTTTTGTTGGCTTGACTTTTTATGTCCATGTGCCCTTAACCCTCCAAGTGGCAAGCGCCTGATATCAGGCGTTTTGACATGTTCTTTATTTTATTTCGATAATCTTATTATTATTCATTGAAATGTGCTAATCACGAATCAATTGAAGGAGAAATGTTCGGCCATAATCATGAAATAGTTTGTATAATAACATCTTACACTAATCTAGTGTAAATCGTTGCCAAAGTAGCGTCATAATTCCGCTGTCTTTTGCTAGCTGCTACATACTCGGCGGCCGGCCACACGAATGTCTTAGCTGAGCCAGCTATATTTAGTCGCCAGTTTTCCTTCTGATATCAATCTGAAGTGTTGATATGCACTCATCTCAGCAATACTGAATCATTTCCTCACAGGAACAGTGAATAAATCTTCAAAGGGACTGTCTCAGATTGTTTTAGGTACAAAACTTGAACCTAGACAAATCGTTTACTTTAGCCAAGGTGACGTTCTACTGGTTGCTTATAAAGAGACGAAAGCAAGGAAACCAGTCTATTGTCTCACAGTGGGATGTTACAATGAGGGAAATGAGGGGTTGAAAACACTACTGATTCATAAGTACAATAACTTCATGGGAGGTGTAGATAATAAAGGTAAGTGCATTTTCCATGCCACTTGTTCCAGACCCAATAGAAGGTACTGGAAGCAGTTTTTTTCAAATCTTCTAGATATAACATTATTTGACACATACGTCCTGTACATAAAGAACACTGATAAGCCTTTAGCAAGATGAGACTTCATGATCACTATAGTTAGGAGATTGCTAAATGAACAGTTTCCAATTCCAGTTGTGAGGCCAACAGGTCATGCAGGAGGCCCCTCTCATGCTCTCGAAATATTGCCACAGAATAACAATCGCCTATGTGTTGTGTGCTTGAAAGTAAAGAAGAAGAAAGAGAAGAAGTCTACATTCTGGTGTCGAGGATGTAATGGTGGTATTCACCAGGGGTGTTATAAACTAGTGCACTTCTGGAGGCCTCACAGTCATGGAGTAAAAAGAAAGACCCACCCAAGTGACTGTGAGTGAAATGTAGGCCTACAAGTGGTAGCATACAATCGTTGTATACATTGTTGTATAATTTTTCCAGCTAAGAACAGTATTATGAACTATATACTGGTACGCACCTGTTTACTATGAACTGGTGCTTCTTTTGTATATGTCATTTTTTTAAATTTACCTAAATATAAACATTTTATATATAGCAAAACTTTTGCAAAAATAAAAATAATATGATGATAAATAACAGCTTTAGTATCATCATCATCTTATTCCTTGTACTTTTGAGGATAAAAGGGTGTGCTGTTTATGTATGTATAACAGGTCAACGATTTTTAACACAATTTATACTAAGAGTCTGCAACACTGGTAAAATATCGCTGCCAAATGACCGCCACTTCGAGGGTTAATACTACAGTCTTTCTGAAAAGAAAAGCACCAACAATAGAAGTAGAAATAAATTCTGCTCTTAGGATAACGATAAATTACAGACTTGGAGAACATTAAGCATGAAAATTAGAAATAACATGGCTCCATTTCAAAAGAAAATTACCATATTTACGCGAATAATACCCGCATATTTTTTAAAAAGAAAATTTGAGGCACGAAATTGGGGTGCGGGTTTTGTTTGAGTCAGTGTTGGCATTTCTTTTTCAAAATCCGCCTTCCTAAATTTAGGGTGCGGGGATTATTCTGTGGCGGAGATTATTCACGTAAATACGGTATTATCGCAGAAAAAGAATTAGTACAGCAGAACCCCATTTATTCAAAATAAAGGGGGCTGAACCACTACGGTTTGACGTTGTTTGTCGGATGACACATGACAAATATTTTCGGAAGTTAAGTGAAAATGAAAACCTTCCAGTCATTGACCGGATCAGGGATGTAATGAGTGAATCATGTATAGGCTATTAGTACGATGGGGTCGCCACTCCCAAAGTGATTTTTAAATGACTGTTAGATACTATGAAATGAGAAGGGAGAGTGTTGCTGGAATGAAAGATGAACGGGAAAACCGGAGTACTCAGAGAAAAACCTGTCCCGCCTCTGCTTTGTCCAGCACAAAATCTCACATGGAGTGACCGGTATTTGAACCACGGTATCCAGCTGTGAGAGGCCGACGCGCTGCCGTCTGAGCCACAGAGGCCGGAAGTTAAATGTCGAAATAAAAATGCATAGACTCTGTTAAGCAAAAGTGCATACTGTATATTAACATTAAAATGTCTTACATAATGTCACTCATTGTATAAAATCAGTGATTTTCTTCTCAATTTTCTTTGTGCAGCGCTGTTGTGCAGCTATGTCGTGCCGTCTTTTAATGAACAATAAATCAGCTGGTGTAGATTCATTGGTTTGTTCAACAAAGCGCAAAGCAATCTGAAATAATGAAACAATTTTTCGTTACATCTGAACTGAATACTGTATACAGTAATTTATTACGGTAGTGTAATTAAAGCATGTGGTACTGTATTTTATTAAAAATTCGAAATCAATCTTATGTCCAGTCCATTAAATTTATCATCTGCTGTAACTCTGTTGTCAGAACTGTTATTGTCAAAGTCGGAGTCGTTTGCATAATCTTCATGGCGAATAATTCAGTTATTACATGTGATAATTCAGTACGGTATTAATAATAATACAGTAATAATAATTCCTGCTTGTTCAAGAAAAGTGTATCATGCAATGAACTAGAAGGTAAGAAACAGTTTTGTTTTATGCTACACGTGGATTCTGGCATAAGTCATAATATAAAAATAGTGTTTGCCTAGTAGCTCTCAGCACATATAGCAAGAGAATTATTAATAATGACGGCTAAAATCAAGAGGGTAAAAACAAAATATTAAAATACAATTTTGCCATAGCATTTCGAAGCCGGGTTTCAGTTAAGCGGGGTTCTACTGTATTTAAATACACAAATATTGTAAGTAGAATGTCTGCCGGAGAGAATGGAATGCATATGGGTTTATATTCTGAATTATTCAAGTTTGGAATGAATGGCATCAGGAAGGACCCCAGGTGTGTTTTGGCATAACTGCAGATATATTTACTATAAAAAGAAATGAATTTAGTATTCTAGGGACTGAGCGAGTTGGTCGTGTGGTTAGTTGCACAGCTGTGAGCTTGTATTGAGGAGATTGTGGTTTTGAACCCCACTGTTGGCAGCCCTGAAGATGGTTTTCCATGGTTTCCCGTTTTCACATCAGGCAAATGCTGGGGCTGTACCTTAATTAAGACCATGGCAACTTCCTTCCCACTTCTAGGCCTTTCCTATCCTATCATCGCCATAAGACCTATCTGTGTTGGTGAGACGTAAAGCAAATTGTAGAGAAAACAAGAGTATCCTAGGAGTTCTTTGTATGATCACAGTCACTGGCAAGTGAAATAGTGTGTGACGTGAAAACAATATTTGTTAGGTTCCCAGGAACTTCCCATCCAGTATATGATTTCATTTGCTTCTTCAGGGACAAGACCCACAAGTCCTGGGTGGACGCATGGGTGGAGACGCTGACAGAGCTCCAGAAGTTTGTGAAACAGCACCACACGACAGGTTTGGTCTGGGGCGGAGGTAAGGCCTCTGGAGGCGGAGTTCCTCCTCCTCCGCCACCGTCTGGACTACCTCCTCCACCTCCCATGCTCCCAACAGGGGACATGGCCCCGTCGTTGGACCCTGCCGCTCAAGACCGCTCGGCACTCTTCGCCGAGATCAACAGAGGAGAAGGCATCACTGCTAGTGAGTATACTGTCCCATAGTTATTAAAACAGAAAGTTTCTATTTGGAGGGTAACAACACAGCTGATTTCAGTAATTCTTTTGTATCACTTCCAGAGTATTATAGGCTGTCAGGGAAGCAGGTAGTTTAACCCTAGAACTGCCAATGTTAAATCTTGTGGTGCAGCTTTGACTTGTCTAAATAAAATGCAAGATTGATTGATTGATTAAATCTACAAAGTTTCATATATATCTACGTAAAACTAATACACTGAGGATTGTCGTGTTGACTCGAAATTGTGGAAATGTTTTGACTAGAAAAATTTTCAGTCTGTTCAAAAAGTGTAATTCCCAAATTCAAAATACTGCTCTTCTGAGATATATTTTTGAAACGGCATTCGTGCTGTAGAAATTGGTATCTTTCGGAAATTATTTCCGCATTGTATTCCACTGTTACTTCCTGTGTGGCTTTGCTCACATTTATTTGATATCACCTTCGTCATTGTGGCTATGCTCTTATATTGCTTTAATGTTTTCTCCTGTAATTCTTAAAATTGCATCTTGTACGATCTCTTGCCCTAACTTGTGGTGTTACATTGAGAGCGAGTCTCTCCCTCTCCTTGCTCCTTCTTTGGCCAATCACAGCGCTAAGGGCCTTCCTTGTTGGGAGGTCCATGCTGATTGTAGGCGTGCGACGCCATGAGTAATCGCCGGAGTACGATGAAGTCAAGACGTGTTTCGTTCTCACTTCTAGATCCGGTTCCAATCTACCGCATGGATACAGGATAACAGGGTTCTGCATAAAGGATTTAGTCCTTAGTGCTGCCTTATTGGACTCTGGAAACATCTCAATTTTTCATTATGAATTTAGTAACTTCAAGAATATTTTATTTATGTCAGTAATGGATGCTGGAATGCTTCTACAAACTCCAACGCTCTTCTTCATTTCTGTCTTGCATCTGCTTCTGGCTGCGTGAAGAAAAATGAGTTGAAATTCATTCATCTTCAGAATCGTCGTGGGTCTTGAATTTGTTAAGTCATCCCACTATTCTTTTTTGAGTTACCTTAGTTTTCTCTAAGTTGGGTTTCCAACTGGTATTTACTCTAGTTATACCTCCAAATCGTTTTGTAAAAATAAAGTGTGTGATTAATTGAAATAATTTACAGATTAATACTGTTGAGCAATTCTATGAAACTACTCTGTGTATAATTTTTAAAACTATGCGATTTCACTTGGGTACCAGTCTCTTGATTCATTTTTGTTTCTTGTTAACTTCTGTTTCTCCTTATTTAATTTTGACCGGGTATTTGTAAGTTTATTCTTTATTCCCTTGATACCTTTCTTGCTGGACCATTGTTGTTTTGGTTCATGTTTTTGTGGTGGCTAAGGTCTCTTGGCATGCTTACGTCGCCATGGTAACTGGTCGCATTGGTGTTGCTTCTATGTAATTTTATTTATCCCTCTTCCTCTTTGGTGTTGGCCTTCTGTCAGTTTAAGCCTGTCATTTTCTGATCCACGAGGCCGTGTGGAATCTCCTTGGTGATAATTTATTCTGCCTGTTTGCAGAGTAATGAAAATGTTTAGATGAGTTAAGAAAGTCTTCTGAAAAGAATATATTATTAGAAGACGAGATGCATGAAACTTGTTAATAATTTCACAAGAGTTTTTGGTTGTTTGGAAGTTACGCAAATATATAATTTTATTTTATTTCTTCCTCCGGGTGGTGCGTTAAGGTTTAATCTCTAGGTTTAATTTATTGTAACTTAGTTTTGGGTGGTTTTTATTTTCTTGGACGTTTTCCCCACTAGTAATGGTTTCATTCTGATTTAATAAATATGTAAATTATGTTCAGTATGAGAAACTTGTTTTCTTTAATTGTAGACTAGCAATTCATTGCCGTACCAAGATTTATTTTGGTTCATGGTCTCTGGGTAATTAATTCACTTACTGAAGGTAAGTGTTTAGGGGTTTAATTTGTTCTTTCTGTTCTTGGTCTTTATATTTTCTTGTCTATGTTTGACTTCTACTGCTGAAAGTCGGTAAGGCGGTACACATGTCGCAAACTGAGATATACCAATTGTCAATAATGTACTTGTAATACAGTAGCAAAAGTTTCATCACTCTGGCCCCTATATCATCATCATCATCATCATCATCATCATCATCATCATCATCATCATCATCTTCTTCTTTTTCTTCTTCTTCTTCTCCTTCTTCTTCTTCTTCTTCTTCTTCTTCTTCTTCTTCTTCTTCTTCTTCCTCTTCAAATGTCATACCCAGTCTTCCAGACGTTGGTAATCACCCTGGAGAAAGCACCCATTTATTTAGTTAGCCAACTTGAAGAGTTGTTCGGTGTTGTTGATGCAAGTCCAGTCTTTGATGTTTTGAAGCCGTACCTTCTGTTTTGCTAGTCGTCCTTGTTCCATCAGCTTCAGTACCTCATTCGTCTTCTGTATCTTTGTTGTCCGTAGATGTTTTCTACAAACACCAACCAATATGTCTTTCAGGGCTTCCTGCCTGATTTGTGCGTTATCAACATTTGCCATTGTGTTACTGTTGAACTCTTCTTTAATTGCTTGTCTTGTTGTAGTATCTTGTAATTCAGTAGTGTCCATTCAGTTTGAAGCCTGATTTGGTTTAAGACATTATTTAATTTCAATTGTACATCTCCTACTATTGGGATATGTCGGAGCAAATGTCTGCACCATGTATGTTATTCTTTTGATCATGTTCTTATATTGCTTTTTTTAATCGGGATATAATCAATGTGGTTTCTTTCTAGTTCATTGGGGTCCGCTTCCAAAGGTGAAATCCATGTTTATAAGCGACATTTGAATAGTTTGTACCAAGTGTTAGTGACGACCAGTTTGTTTTCTTGACAAAATTCAAATAGCCTGTCTCCCCTGTTGTTAGTTAGGTACACCCAGACGATAGTCTCGTACCAAGTCAAATCTTCGTCCTTGTCCAATCTTGGTGTTAAAATCTCAAATATTAGAGGGAAAACGTATTGGCATGCCTTGCTCAGAAGGACCATGCTGTCGTAACTTCATTTTCCGATATTTGATGGGATGAAATAGCTGATGCACGTTCCGAATCAGACTCTGAATCTCAGTATCTTCGAAGTCAGATCTGTTGCTTTCATTTGCCAACAAATTTCACCATACTCATCAGCAAGGTTCATATTTCATTCCAGAGTTAATTTTACCCAAAACCTGAAAAATAACTGTGAACGATGGTCACCGACACTGGGCACTATATAGTCACTGCTCCTTCTTAAGTAACACAAATTGATTATTTTAATATTATCGTATACGATTGTTATCGAGACCAGAACAGATGTTGCACCTTACATACTGTACATGAAGCCATGGGAGGTTTTGGGATTGCCTATTACTGTTTTGGTTCTAATATTAGACTGGGAATTTCACATTTGTGTGTTGAAATGTTATAAAAGCTGCAGTCATTTTATTTGCGTACGGTACATTTAAAAATAGTATCATTCGCAGTCATACCGACTGCCGTAATTTCGGAAGTGTTAATGATATTTTTTCTCTTTCCAATTTGATTGTGATTAGTGACGGGCAAAATTGAATATACTGCATTCGAGAACTTGAGGATCAATACATTCAAAACCATATTCTCGAGTTCAACATAACCTTTAAAAGTCGATGTAGGCCTAATTTACGCAGTGCAAGATTTCTGTAAACTGACTACGAACAGTATACCGGTGACCAAATTACAAGGGAAGATAAAAATGGGATTTCGCCATCATGTTGGGCGCTTTTGTATCTAATGTGCTTTATTTTATTAGATTAGAGAATTAAAAACTACTTGTGGTCGATTGTTGTTTGGCTTGGCGTTACGGGTATTCGTTTTTGAAGAGTTTGGCTGATCAAAGTTGCTGAACTGAAAGAAGTTTTCAGAGGAAACTGACAAAGTTTTCCTGGTAAAACTAATGTAAAGTTTCGAGATTTTTAAGTCGCATACCGGTACTTAAGGTTTGAAGCCGGCCCCACAGTCTAAATTTCCTGCCTCTCACCCAGAGGGCCCGGGTTTGATTCCCGACCAGGTCAGGATTTTTTACCTGAATTTGATGGCTGGTTCCAGGTTCACTCATTCTACGATTACCTTTATTGAGGAGCTATTTAATGGTGATATAGCGACCCTGGTCTAGAGAGCCAGGAATAACGGCCAAGAGGATTTGTCACACTGACCATGCTTCACTTCGTAATCTGCAGACCTTCGGACCAAGCAACCTCGCTTGGTAGGCAGAAGGCTCATTGGGGCTGTAGTTTGGTTTGGTTTGGTTTGGTTTGGTTTGGTTTAGGAGTGTTTGTAAGATTATAAATATAAATATTTAATTTTTGTGATGTTTAGCCAATTGTTGATGGTTGATTCATTCCCGGATTTTCATTTTTCCTGTGTTGTGTGTGGTTGTTTTTTTTTTTTTTTTTTTTTTTTTTTTTTTTTTTTTTTTTTTTTTTTTTTTTTTGCATGGTCCCTCCGAAAGTGGAGAATCGAGGTTCCACTGTATCTTTCCTTTTTCCGAAGGAGATAGCTTGCAGGTTGAGAAATGCACGTCAGGGCTGTGATACTGAGTGAATAGTTTTAACGTACCTACTGCAGCTCTGTCAGTTTGTATGATTGAATATGCCTGCTGTATTATCGCTTATCACTTTTTGGTACGGTTAATGTTAGTAATACCATGACGAATGTAAGAAAAAGTGTGAGGACTCTTTGAATTCAAGCAGCTCTAGAGTGGGCAAGCTCCACAGTACCGATCAGTTGGTGTTAGGAATGATCCTAGAGGAAACGTATTACTCTGTAACTGATAAGTATATACGCAGTCTTTTAAAAAATGAGAGATTACAGCTAAAATACCATGGTGGGTTACAGTAGAATAAATTGTACATGGAAATAAGAGCTACGGCCTCAACATTACATTCCCCATTCGCTGCTGCACTCCTGTTTTTAGTCTTCTTTCTTCTTTTCCTGATGGTGTTTAGGTTCTTTTTTTCTTTTGGGAGTATCACGGGACTTAATCTCACTTGAAAGGTATTTCGGCAAATTAGGGAAAATGTAAGGCACACTGCTCCTGGACGTAATTTCCATCTCACACGAGAGATATCCACTCTTTCACAATGCACTATAACATTATCCGATTTTACTATCAAATCATCAGAGAAATGAACATGACAAATTCTGCTATTACGTGTTAACTCGGTATCCTTCCATGGAAAAGCTCTGGTCTGTTTTTCAAATTGATTTTTGTCCTTTGGTGGTGAAACAAAATTCATATAATGAACTACTCTACCATAGCCTGACTTACAGGCATGGCATGCTGAACTACTAAATTAATCAAGCCACATAAGATACATGCTTGAAGTACACAGCAGACAATGAATTGAGTATAGGAACTGTCAACTTATTTACTGAAATATCTCGCACAGAAACGTCTCCCGCACGTTTCTATACCCAGCTTGTCGGAGCACGTGTTGGATATAATCACTTGCAGTGGCGGGACCACAAACTACCATGCTCTAATGGCAGAGTCCTCACACCTGGTCTCATATTAGTCATGGTAAAACTATAATAATACTACCCATCATTAAAATGCTTAAGTAGTATTTTACAGTTTTTAGGTAATATTTAGCTAGTTCGTAGGGCATATTTTGCACTTCTTTAGGTCATAAACTTATGAACCCTACTCATCACTGATTTTCCATAATGAAAATTCCATATTTAGCCGCACACTGTACTAAAAATGTATGTAATCAATCAAATAACAATATACATACAGAGTAAATAACTCTTGCCTAATGGAAAACTACGAAATAAAATGAAATAGAATGGCAAAGCCAAGACGATGAAGGTTTGTTTACAAACACTACAGCAATGGTGCTCAAACAGATGGTTGGAAAACTACACTCATTTATTTCTGTAAAATTGTGCCCGAAGAGGTTGTAACTATGAATGAAACTGAACTCATGACTGCTATGGGCATCGAGAATGATAAAAAAGTAGATTTGTCATGACATCCGGTAAAGAATTGAGTAAATTGCTTCATGAAATGCTGTTAACTGTTGGTTCACCAAGTCGACTTAGAATTGTTTTCTACAAAAAAATAACTTGCAAATTTTCTTCCTAACCTAGGAGTTTTCCAAGGAAAGAAACCCTTTCTGTGTTTTGGCTCGTGGTTTATCCAATTATGGCAGGTAGGTTGTTATGATTATTGTTATTTACGAAAGATAAAAAGGGATCGTGGAAGTGACATATGCAAGTGCTGGACGACGAGATGTAAACGTGGATTGTACAAAGAGGGAACATTTAAATAGCAATGCACAAGCAGTCAGCAGGATAAACGTAAACAAGTTCAAGATGCGAGTATTACGCAGTAGAAGAATGTAAACTAATTTTGAAGTACCAGAAATTTCGAGAGTTTTGACACACAGAGAGTTCATAGTCACGTAACTTAAAACAGCGTTCTAAACAAAGGAATTAGACATCCAGCTGCTCCCTTATCGAGTAAAACCACTCGAGAACGTAGTCCCATACTAGTGTGAACATTTACATCGGCATAACACAACATGAGATTGGTTACATGTAATAACACAACAGCCGAAAAATGCCTCGAAGTAGTAGGCAAAGGGGGCTGCTTATATAGGCCAGTTGGAGAGGGGAGGTACAGGGGAAATCATGACACACGGCAGAAGAAACGCCGAGAAAGTCCGTGAAGTGTGTAGAGTTGATGACGTCATCCACGTTTAATGCAGGTAATCGGCTGACAGTAGTTCCACGGTGTGGCAGTGTGCGGATGTCAAACATCGGAAAGAAAGCGCGGAAAATGACGAATTTAGCGGTGGTGAGTTGACAATGTTACACAGTAAAAACGAAAATGATGGGTAAACTGTTAGTCATATAAAAAGGAACATGCCTTTAAGGTAGAATTGAATTTCCTATCAAATAATAATAATTAGTTGAAGATGGACAGTAAATGTTAGTGTATACAAACTTTGCTACTCTTGTGTGATGATCTGCAGGAAGAAATCTGGACTCACAATCGTAACGACAGAACATTGTGTTGCACTGAATGTGTGAGATAATTGCTGAAGATCAGCTCTTCCCTTCAGATATCGAAACAGATTCCGTGGTGTGTCTGCGTATGTGTGTGTGTCCTTGAAAAGATATATGAATTCAACATACCGATGCTGATTTGTTTTTCTAGACTACAAGAAAGCGTTTGACTATTGTTTCTTTGGGAAGTATTGGGTGAATGGGCATTCTTCCTCATCTTGCTGCTACCCAAGTCAAGCTGGACTGTGGCTTCAGAGTGTCGGAAGGAATGAGTCTGTCCAACTTGTTGCAGGGAGTTGGAGGATACTGTTCTGTTGATTTATAACTGTTGTCTCTTTAATACTGTTACCTTATGTTTTCTTGCAGGTAGTTAGTAAATGTATTTAATCAAACTTAGTTTCGGCAGAGAGTTACAAAATAACTTGGAGTCAAGTGAAATGAAATGGCTTCAGATATTACAAATTATAATTGTTAGGTTCTTCAGTTTGCTGAAACAAATTTTGAGTAATAAATTTATAAACTACCTGAAAAAATAAAACATATTGTAAAAGAGTTATACCTGAAAAAGTAACAACTATATTAAAATTTGACTATAATTCTGTTATCATTCCCTTGCCTATCTAGGTATCTCTACCTCTAGTTTTTGTCTTAGCATGCCTTTGATGACAGAATGTGTGTTGTCAGGAAATAAAATACTTTATCGTTTGCATTTTCTTGGGTGAGTGTTAAATCGTTTGCTGTCGACGGATAATTACAGTGAAGGTTCTCATTGTTGTTCTTCTTTTCATGAACGGCCACGATGTGACTTACAGTTCGTGCTAAACTGCAGGCAAAGACTTCGACGAATCTGTTTGTGGGTAAGAGTTCTTGGCCGTGCTAAGCCTGCTGTGGTTTGGGGAGGAGCATGCGTTAAACGACACATTGTCTTGCTGGTGATGGGCAGCAGGGGATGAGAGTGTCTCGTGGTGGGAATTTCCACACTTATAAAATGCCCAAGGTTATTTGTTAATTTAAGGCCATAGTCACTACCTTCCCATTGTTAGCACTTTCCTGTCCCAGGATTCCAATGCTATGATGACATTAAACTGCTAGATAAAATTTATACATCAGAATGTGGGTATTTGTATAAACAATTTTATAGAATGCTGATCATTCATATACGTAGATACACCAGTATATCATATTAACTTACTAAACAACATGTTATCCAACACCCGCTTGCTGTATTTCTGAATGGTGAAAGAAGCAGATGGAGATCACTAAATACTGGTTTACCTCAAGGGTCGGTATTATATCCCATATCCCATATATCTATTCAATCTTTACATCCCTGATTTGCCAAGATCAACTTCAAAGAAGCTAACGGTTTGTGGACGATCTAGCTTTTATTACTCAGAGTATGGATTTGGCACACTGTGAGGATGTACTTATAGAGGATCTAGCTACCATGTGTGACTATTTCCACAAATGGAGACTCCAGCCAAATCCTAGTAAAATGGAAGTAACAGCATTCCACCGCTCGCACCCGCGATATAGTGGGTTCGAACCCCACTGTCGGCAGCCTTGAAGATAGTTTTCCGTGGTTTCCCCACTTTCACACCAGGCAAATGCTGGGGCTGTATCTTAATTAAGGCTACGACCGCTTCCTTCCGATTCCTAGGCCTTTCCTGTCCCATCGTCACCGTAAGACCTATCCATGTCGGTGCGACATAAAGCAAAAAAAAGCCACTCCACTTGCACAACATGGAAGGTAATTGGAAGCTACATGTGGTTTTTTAACAGAACAGAAGTCTCCCACAACTTCTTCCCAAAATATCTGGGTGTCACACTGGATCGATCCTTGTTGTTCATACAGCATTGCCTGAATCTGTCAAGGAAGCTGAGTACAAGAGTAAATCTGCTGCTTAAATTAGCGGGCAGCAACTGGGGTTCAGATGCAAACACTCTTCGCACTGCTTCACTTTCTCTAGCGTTCTTGGCTGGTGACTAATGCACTCCTGTGTGGGGAAAACAGCATGCATTCAAGCAAGATTGACGTACAGCTCAATGAAACCACGAGAGTTGTTACTGGTACAGTGAAGTCCACTGCTACTCAGTGGCTGCCTGTTTTAGCAAACAGTGCTCCTCTAGATCTGAGGAGAAAAGCAGAAAAAGTTCAGTTTCTCAAGAAGACCTTAGCACACAGGAACTTGCTCTTGTTCTAAGCCTTACGAGATTCACCTGTGATGAGGTTAAAATTTCGGAATCCACTCTGGACTGATCTACACTCCCATGAAAAATTCAGTATAACAAAGTGCCAGGGTTCGTTTTTCCTCATCATGAGTCGTCAACACTCAACCGTTTCAGAACAGGCCAGGGCAGGTGCCGATATATGATGAAAAATTGGGGATATTGTGAAAGTGCTGCGTGTGAGTGTGGTGCTGAGAAGCAGCCGTTGCGTCATGTTGTTGAGAGCTCTCCACTGTCAGCATTTAAGGATGGTTTATGGGGTCTGCATGAATTGACACAAAGTGCAGTGGACTGGTTGTCGAAGCTGGACATTCTAGTTTAATTATTTCTCTATTTTAACTTATATGTTCATTGTATCTTTTTGCACATTATGCTTGTAAATGCTATACGATAATAATGATAATAATAGTAATATTAACACTAGGCTCTATCATGGGAAGTGCATAAACTTGTGTCTGCAGCATGAACAGCAAACAAGTTTATACCATAGTTTTCAGTCTTTTTTCGATGTAGGTACACTTCGAATTGAATTCAACCACAAATGCACCAAAAAGACAATAAAAATGGTCGAATGAATAAATTCTTAATGAAGTTTTTGTAATACCCCCTTCATGGAGCATAAAATTTCTTGCGCCATCCCCACCCTTCCTTCCCTCTCACCTCTCATTAGATTGCTCAAAAATCCAGCTCATGAAACTTCTGTTAATCATTTTTTTAAATCAATGGTCTGTGACAGCAAATAATGCTAGTTAAAAACCTCGAATGACCGGGCGAGTTGGCCGTGCAGTTAGGGTCGTGGGGCTGTGAGCTTGCATCCGGGAGATAGTGGGTTCAAACCCCACTGTCGGCAGCCGTGAAGATGGTTTTCCATGGTTTCCCATTTTTGCACCAAGCAAATGCTGGAGCTGTACCTTAATTAACCCATTCATCGCCAAACCCGTATATATGCGTTTTGGCGCAGTGTGTACTTCTCTGATCTCACAAATGAGCGCGATGTAGTGTCATGCTTTGAGATTCCATGGAAATGCTCAAAGAAGTTCTGTACTCCATTTCATGTGTTTCGGAAGCAATGTGGAGTTATTTCAGCTTCATTGGAGTGGAACATCTTTCCCGCTAATGTGTAGCCATCATGGCATCTTGAAGTATACATTCATCTCTTGTTGACGGAGAAATTGAATGTTTCCTCATAAATAGACATTCTGGAGAGCTATATTTCGATAATGGAGACGGAGAATATCTATGTGGCGATACTGAACTACAAGAAAGTGCGGGACAAAGTAGTAATGATGAATCTCATGCGGAATTGTCACCCCTTCCTCAGATAAATTATTTTTTCCACAAATGTAAATGATTTTGATATTAACCAGTTCTTGGATCAATAATTTCTTATTATATTTCAGTAATAGTAGCCTATCACCGAGCGGAGTAGGTGCGCATATTAACGTGTTACGGCTATGGAACCAAGATCTGCACTCTGCAGGCGAGTAGGTTCGAACCTCACCGTCAGCTGTCCTGAGGTGGTGTTTTTTCTTTTTCACTTCCTTACCCAGTATCATTCACCATCGTTCATTTCATATTTATTATCTTCTCAACTGAGGTTTGCATCAGGAAGGGCATCCGGCCGTAAAAATGTGGTATAAAATATCATCTCACCTCACCCCCGGCCCCGTATTGTGCTGCGGGGCTAAGGGGACGATGTGCATTCCATTAATAATATCAGTAAATATGTATCTGTAAAAGTGCTACCTCCTTAAAAAGAACCCGGCCTAGAGGGCTCGTCTAGTCATCAAAATTCGGCAGTGAAAAGGTTAAGGCCACGGCGCTTCCTTCCCTCTCTTAGGCCGTTCCTGTCCCATCGTCGCCATAAGACCTATCCCGTGTTGGTGCGTCGCAAAAAAAACTCAAATGATTCTCTTAGTGCATTCTTATGAACTGTAGCGTGCTTTTCTAGGAATTTGTCATTTATCTATAACGCTCTTAAAAAAAAAAAAATGTTGATAGGTTTACTTCCATGCTCTGGATGCTTTCCCTGGAAGCATCTCATAAGTTTTACAGGTTTCAAACTATTGTTGGCTAAAATGCCCAAGCAAATAATATACTGAGGCCATTTCTGGTAATTCACTAGAATGTTAAGTGAAACTTGGTTTTAGATAATTGTCTTGATATTTGTGTACTTTTATTTCTATCAAATAATTAACCCTACCAGCGAGAGCTGAAGCAGATGTGGAAGGTGAATATACAACTAAATTTGCATCATGTTCTTTGTTTATTAGGCATTGTCCTGGGAATACAAGCACTACTGGCTTATTGTTAACAGGAAAGCTTTTAACCATTGTGACTCAGACACTTGTCCATATTACAGTGGTACAGAAATCCATCTGTATACTGTTCACTCATAGTATTTGCACTGACTGGCAAAGAATTCCAGGCTGAGAAAGAAGAATATATTCTTGTAGCATAGTGAGGTAGTGGCGGTAACTTTGTTTGCTGGATTACTGTCATTAAGCTACAATGTATGGAAGTGGTAGGTTTTGGGGAATTGGTGTGGTCAAGGATGTGTGACAGCACGTAATCTCCGAACTCATGCTAGCAGGGTCTTTCTGGTCAGCACTTGTGAAATTCTGAGTAAGATAGTGTGTTTACGTTACGCTTTATTTATGGCCTATTCTATTAAACGTCCCAAGTTCAAACCGAAAATAATTTCGTATCGAGATCTACGAAGAATTAATAAGAATAAACTTTTACAAGACACAGTTGCAGTGCCATGGCATGACATATTTAAACTTAAAGACGTAAATGACAAAGTGACTCTTTTCAATCAACATATGACTGAGTTGTACAATAGACATGCCCCTGAAAAAAAGGCTCGAGTTTTGCGGAAGCCAGCTCCCTGGCTCTCAGATGAGATTAGAGCACCAATGGCTGAACACGATGCTGCGTATAGACGGCTCAGAAAACATTGCACTCCTGACAATCTGCTTAACTATAAGAGACTGAGAAACTCTACAACCCAACAGATTAGAAACGCAAAACTAAGACACGCTCACAGTTTAATTCAACCAAATGTTTCGACGGCTGTGTTCGTACGTTAAACCCAGTAAAAACGCAAGCCATCATCCTTGGATACCCGAAACTACTTGCGAAGGTCAGTCGACGAGAGATTCCATTGATGAGGTTATGTAATACTAATATACCATCCATATCATCAGTAAAAGTCTTAGGTGTTACTTTTGATGATGACATGTCATGGAAAACGCATGTCACGAACATCGCCCAGAAAACATTCTCAGTTAGGAGATGGAGGGTTCAGATCACACTGTCGACAGCCCTGGAGATGGTTTTCCATAGTTCTCCATTTTCACACCAGGCCACTGTAATTTACCCATTCAAGTCACAATAAATGGCCACGTTGTTGACTGTGGAATCAGATTTAATTTGCATGGCCATAGCTTGAGCGTATCTGTCACACAAAAACTTACATTAAATAATAACTAATGCTGATAATTCACTCATATTTTGCATTCATGCCATTGAAGGTTATGACTTACCCATTCTTCATTCCTTGAGTGACTGCTGGCTGTGGTACAAATGTTTCTATTCAAATACTGTAATTTCGAAAATAGCAGATCCGTGTACTCTAAAAAACATCGCAATTTCGGACAGTGGGTGACGTGTACATTTTTTGTAAATATATCTGAAAGCCCGCTGTATCCATCATGATGATTGTCTCTTTTTTCAGTCACTACGGTTCATTTGTGTCACCGGCCGTGCACGTTTGGAAGAACCTGGCGAGCACTTTCACTGTCACTTTCTTCAATATTCTGCTCACTGCAGTAACTTTCACTGTTGCCATCACTATCCTTGAACTCTTCATTTTCCACATTATTGCCATTTTCAAGTGCTTTCAATCTCATGTCATTATCGCGAAACCATTTCTACTGCATAATGAATAGAGAATACTGATGAAATAAAATCTTATCCAACATTTCCAATGTCACAAAGAAATAGACAGTATTGTTTACCAACAGTACTTGCCTCTAGTTCATTACAGTCTATATTGTTAGAAATCATATTGCAAAGGGAATCTAGTATACGAAGATAAGCGAGGCACTGTGTCATTGTGATCTGAGCTCGTCGTTTGATTCATGCGCAAAAACACTGCACGCGACCGCAGCTCATTATATGATGCTGCTACCTTCCTAATTCTAGCTCTTTCCCACCCTTGCATCACCGAAACCTTCCGTGCCAGTGTGACAATAAACCACTAGCAGAAAACAAAAACAAACAAAACTTAATTTTCATCAAGAGAAATCTGTTGAGGGGGGAGGGGGGGGGGGGTGAAAGAGAAAAGGCTACAGTCAGTAAGTGATGCCAATCTTAGCTGACTGGCTCTCTCTTTGCTTCTTTTAAAAAATAAAAATTAGGCATTATAATATGAAGTTCTGTTAATAAATGTAATGCCAAAAGCTAGGATTCTGGCATTGGTGGTGGGCAAAACAGCCTGGGCTTCAAAGTGCCAATAGACAGTGGTCTGTGAATATTTTTAATTTTCATGATTGCATTTTACTTGAAATAAAATTTCAGCTTATTAGATAGTGTTCAGTACATTTACAGGATGCTATAGAGCTATACCGACAAAGAAACAAAAAAAAAAAAAAACCAGGGATGCTCTTCGAGTTAAGAACAATAGTGCGATCAGATCGCCAGAGAAAATTTTTCTTTTCGAGAAAATGAGATTACTTCGTTATTTTTGGGTGCGCGATTCAAATTGACGGTCTCACCATATTTGCTGTGCCAAAGAGCCAGCCGCTGCCTGTTGCTGTGCGTCAGAGGAGGGAAGTGGGAGACAGAGGTAATGCTTGGTACGAATGCACAAATTTCTCATTCGTTTCTCATAGTCGCTTCCCAGCCCCAGAAGGCAGTGTACGGTTTGTTCTGCACTATGTGAACCCTGTAGAAAGAGAAGATGAACTTGTACCAACAATACAGACAGCTTCCAGGTCGTTCGCGACACACCACACATCCTGAACAGAGTCCAAAGTTTGTGAACTGTGTATCGAAGTAGCAGCGGGGGCATCCATTGTGATCAAACCAGTGGGCGTATTGTTTCCTTCGTTCAGTATTTCATACCATTTACAATGTTGTGAGTGAAGGAATACACAATCGTGGGGTGGCAGTTTTGCATCTTCGAGCATAAATTATAATGTTACTATAACTAAGGAGAAACGATCTGGTACATTCCTTGACTGACAAGTGTGTCGTAATTACAGTGTGTTCTTGTACTGTGTGTGCAGTTACGGCTGTTCAATAAACGAACGGTTGATATTGCCTGTAAGAGGCAAGAACAATCCTGTGGTAGTCGAACAAGAAAACTTGTCCATGTCTCCATGGTACACTTCACTCCCACTCCCCTTCTCTTCCCTATAGAACAGCGGCTTTTATTCTGGCATAGGAAATGTGGCGAATTCGTGAATTTGAATCACGCCTAAAGTAACAAATTAACCTCATTTTCTCAAAAAGAACAATTTTTTCCGTCAATCAGATTGCACCATCGTTCTTAACACGAAGAGCATCCTTGGTTTTTTTTGTTGGTTTTTGTTTTTGTTGCTATAGTTATAATATACGCTGTATATCGAAGATATGTTAAGTAAAGAAAAAAGTGGCCAACTGGGCAAGTTGGCCATGCTGTTAGAGGCGCGCAGCTGTGAGCTTCTATCCGGGAGATAGTGGGTTCGAATCCCACTGTCGGCAGCCCTGAAGATGGTTTTCTGTGGTTTCCTATTTTCACACCAGGCAAATGCTGGGGCTGTACCTTAATTAAGGCCACAGCCGCTTCCTTCCAACTCCTAGGCCTTTCTTATCCCTTCGTTGCCTATCTGCCTATCTGTGTCGGTGCAACGTAAAGCCACTAGCAAAAAATCAAAATATAAAGGCCAAATGGACACAAGTAAGATGCAAATCCACAACCTTCCAATTTTGCATCGGATGCTCTTCAATACTACCTAATAAGCTAAAAGTTTATTTTGGAAAACAATGGTTATGTTCGTTGTATCTTGCAATTATTATCTCCAGGCAATGCTGAACAGAATTAATGAGAGGGCTCAGAAATTATGTTGAAATTCTAGAAGCTTTATGGAATTCAGAATATGCTGTTGTGTAGCTCATACTGTTGGGGACTATGATGATGTTATGAAACGCTTACTAAACTAATTTTACTCATGTCTCTTGGAACTCAAAGTGGTACCTTGTGTCCCACAAATTTTATGATGTATGATTTTTTTAAACATTTTTCCAGCCTTGAAGAAGGTGACTCCAGACATGCAGACACACAAAAATACTGCTCTTCGTGCCGGCCCAGCGCCGTTCAAGCCTCCCCCACAGAGCAGCACTTTCCGATCTATAGGATCCAGCCAGCCTGTTGACAAGCCGCCCAACTTCGTCAAAGAAGGCAAAAAGTGGCTTGTCGTAAGTATTTCTTCCTCATGACTTAAAATTACTGTTTTTGTCTGGTTCGTTGGCTGAACCGTCAACGTTGAGGAGTATGGGTCTGGACAGCACCTGCATACCACTGTATGAGGAATACTGCGGGTCTGTGTTACCTCTGAGTAGTACCACTTTGTGAGGAACACCACGGGTGTACATTACTTGTGATTAGTACCACTATATGAGGAACACCATGGTTCTACTTTACCAGTGATTAGTAACATTATACGGGGCCAGTGACGTGGCTTTTGCCCCTTTGGACAACAAGCATCATCTCGAAAAATAAGGCATTGCAAATTGGATCCACTGATAGTTTTGGATTCATGGTCATTTTTCATCTTCATTCGTTTTAGATTCTAGTAGGTGGATATATCTTAAAATTTTAATTACAGTACAATCTTGATAATCTGACATATGGAACCGGGCAACCACTGGATTATCGAAAAATTCCAAATTATCGGGAGTTAAAAAGAAGAAAAAAAAAAGAAACAATTATACAGATAAGTAGAGTACATTTCTATTTCTGGAAAAAATAATACTTACACAGGTTTTGGCTATGAAAAATAATCATTGATTGTTTTTTGTTCTTTGATTTATACATTTTATCAAAAACCCACTCTTGTAACCTTTTAAGCACCAGGACATAATCACTTGCGATGCCATTTTCTTCTGCCCATTGAGTGCAGACATTGAGAGCATTCAATGCATCGCTGTTGGTCACAGTTCGCCGAGTCGAAATCTCCAAGTCGTCATTAGATTCGTCATCCGGGGATCGAATTTGGCTATTTGGCTGAGGATTTCTTCGTCGGACAGGGACTGACAATTTTCCTCGCTTGTCCCTTGAAGCCAATCAGTGATATCCTCGTGTGTGAGGGTAACATCCACTTCACATTTGTTAGAAAACTCATGGAAAAATTGAGAAGTCAATTGTAAAGAAGAGTTATCATCTTCAGAAATGGTCAACCACGTTTTCAGAATTGAAAACAGGGTGCGTTGGCCAAACCTTTTTCCATGAACACTGGATAGTGTCACTTTTAACTTTGTTCCAGCTATGAGCTAGATTGAAAATTACATCTAATTTTAGTTTTTTTTTTTCTTCAAAAATGTATTACTCTATCAGTTTGTTTTATTATATCAGAAAGGAGCGAATTTGGTCCATGGGCTGCAAGAGTGGTGTTGTGTTCAGAGGCATGTAGAGGACTTGAATTTGCCTGTCTTCGGAATGTAGATCCTCTTCTTTAAGGTGTCCAGGAGCGTTACCCAGAGGTAGCAAAGCTTTAGGAGGTAAATTGTGGTCTTTTGAAAATCTTTTTACAGCCGGTAAAAAATCTTGCTTGAACCATTTGGTAAAAACGTCTCGTGTAACCCATCCTTTGGTTTGGTTTTTATAGGTGACTGGTAAGTGAGATACATTTTGAAATGCCCTCAGATGATTGGCTTTTCCTACAACCAGTAACGGAAGTTTGTGTGTGCTAGTGGAATGTGCACAAGGCATGAATGTCAGTCTGTCTTTTGACATTTTTCTTCCTGGGGCACTTTCTTCGGAAGAGTGTACGAAGAATAAACCACTTCCATCCACGTTGTAAACTTGTTCTGACAGAAGACCTAATTCTTGGATTTTTACTTCAAATTTCTTCTGTAAAGGGTCAACGGCCAAAACATCACTAGACAATTTTTCTCCCATGACAGTTACGAAAAGAATCCCAAATATTTTCTTAAAATTATCAAGCCAGCCATCGCTAACCCGAAAATCGTCCTTTTTTGTTATTTTTCGTAAAAATATTTTGACTTTTCACGAAGAATGTCACCCGATAATGGCATGTGCCTGGCATGCTCTTGCATAAACCAAGTGAATAAAGCATTTTCCATTTCAGGACACTCACCTGTTTTAACAACTGTCTTTCTTCCCTTCAAGTCTCCCTCAGCAGTCCTAACGTGCTCCAGGATTTTATCACGGTTGAATTTGATGTCTTAAGCAGACCCTACACGGTCAATAAAACTGTCAGTATCGAAAAATATTGACAGTAATACTGATCGCGTGTGGACTGGAATGATGGAATGAAGGCCAATACTGAAGCAGATCCCGATTTCCTGATCTGCGAGCATCAGTACTGTAGAATGGTGGGGATACTGACCGTGTGAGTGCGTTCGTCATTATTTCTGTCAGTATTAACAGAGCAGCGATGGACGACAAATGCGTTTCTCACCAAGGCCAAGTAGAGGTGCTTCTGGAACCGCCAAGTAGGCCTATCGCAAAAGTTTATCAAGCTATATGAAACGCAACACAATACTTCACATGTTTCCACAACTGCTATACTGATGGAAACTGGTACATTATAGAGGAAAACTTTAGGCCTAATTAATCTTCTAAATTTCTACCAGTTGCAAGATACCTCAATGTCACCGCTAATTTCTCTCTGCCACCGATAAACAGGTCCGCATGTTTGTATTTTGCCTTATTAGAAAAGGCTCTACCACTCCTAGTAATTTCGCAAAAATAGGCCTACCTCACTCATTCGGAGATAGTTCTGATAATCTTCTACTTCGATATTATTGTATTTCCCTCAACAACTTCATATGAGTCCGCCTCTGTGGTGCCGTGGTTAGTGTGATTACCCGGGTTCGATTCCCGGCTCTGCCACGAAATTTGAAAAGTGGTACAAGGTCTGGAACGGGGTCCACTCAGCCTCGGGAGGTCAATTGAATAGAGGTAGGTTCGATTCCCACCTCAGCCATTCTGGAAGTGGTTTTCTGTGGTTTCCCACCTAACTTAAGGCCACGACCGCTTCCTTGTATATCCCTTCCAATCTTTCCATCACTCACCAAGGCCCCTGTTCAGCATAGCAGACGAGGCCGCTGGGAGAGGTACTGGTCATCCTCCCCAGTTGTATGTCCCGACCCAATATCTCACGCTCCAGGACACTGTCCTTGAGGAGGTAGAGTCCGAAGGAAAAACCAACCCTGGAGGGTAAACAGATTAAGAAGAGGAAGAAGAACTTCATATGAGAATACTCTTCTCTTCTCGTTTACGTTTAACACTGCGTTTTGTGCAGACTACTAGTATGGTAGCTACACATCCCCGTCTTTTACGATCCATTTTGATAAAATACTGCAATTTCAAGTTATATTGACGGTTATCGACTTTTTATTTGTAAGGTGAGAATACCGCAGTGGTAGCAAGTGCACTGGTACTGACCAAAATATTGACAGTAATAATGATCGTGTAAGGTCGCTACAATATTGATGCGTACTGTCAGTATTATTGACTCAGTATTACTGACCGTGTAGGGTCTGCTATAGAATGTAGATCGCCCAACGCCATAAGTCCATGTTAGGTTTGCCGTGGTTTCTCCTTTGTCAAGTTTAATTAGCTCTTGTTTTTGATACAAACTTAGTCACGTCCTTTCATTTGGTCGACATTGCTGGTAGTACACTAGATAAACGCATTACAAAATACAGTACCTACACATACGTACAGTACGTACTACTGTATACACTAGGTTGTAAACTTGATAACAATGGCAAAAGAGCTAATGGCAGGAAAGCGGCGTACAGAATGAGCAGATAGTGAAGGGAGGAGGGAGAGAAGTCAATATGATACGTGTTTCCCGAGAGTGCCGGATTACCAAACGTGCCGGACTAACCAACCACAGAGGTGCCAACTATTACGAATTGTCCGTAATTATTATGGATTTCACCTCACGATTACGGAGTTACAGTCAAAGGGGAAATTATTACGGAAAAGCTGACATTATCACTTAAAAATAATTTTCGACGGAAAGGAAAGAAAAGAAAAGGAAAAAATGTTCAGTCCTTTCGAGCCTTTCTCCTAAATCGTCTTTATTTCAATGCTTGTGAGTTGGCAACAATAATTATTTGATCGTGACTTCCTTTTGCTACCGATAAGTGTTGTAAAATTCATTGTGAATGAAGGAGCTCAGGCGCTGCTCTTCTCCACTATAAATCCTTCAGTAATGTTGTATTTGCTGTGTTAAGTGTACCTGACAGTTGACAGAAAGATTAAGAGTGAGGCCTACATTAAGCTCATCTGGACTGGTGTCGCTTGTGGTTCAGAAAACGAAAATGTCTTCACAGTCGGAAGGATGCTTCAAGAAAAACTACACTGAAAAGCAGCTGCTGCGTGAGAATCAAGCTACAAGGAATGTTTTATCACAGAACCAACAGGTTGCGTGCAAATGTTATAGTGTAATATGATATACTTTTGGATAGATTGCTAGAGGGAAGGGCAAAAGGGGTGTCATTATCAAGAATAAAGGAACATGCTTTGGACTTGACTCGAAATTTTTCTCGGGGGTGGAGGGCGATTACTGATAATCCACTTCAAAGTTGGCACCTCTGCAACCACCGGATTATCGAGATTGTACTGTGTAGTTTCATTTCGTTCCACCTCATACCAGTAGGAGTCGATGATCTAGATGTTAGGCCCCTTTAATAAATAGCATCATCTTCATTAAATATGATTCTCAAGATGTTCCAAGGTAGTTGGTGTTTTAAGATTGTTCACAGGTATGACAAGTGTTCAGTGAAGATATATTGACAATGTATTTAAAAACTCCTGGGCTTCATAGACTAGCAAAATTTATTTTTTTGAATTATTCTCCTTGTGTGCTTACAGCGCCCATCTGACACTAGTACACACCGTTACAGAGTGCACGGTCCTCACCTATCTCCACCATAGCCTACAAGTTCCCTCATTCAAGAAGATGACAAACAGTAGGTAGATCTCATCATCTGTTTTATGAGAGAGTGGTCTGTTTTATCGCTTTCAACCCATTCTCCCCGGATGATGAGGTAGGCAGGTTCTCCACATCTGTAAAAGCCTCCAACTCAGAAGAATGGGCAGGATCGCTGAGAACAGGATGTATCATTTGTGCTGCACATGATGTTCATGTCATGTACAAAGTAGGAATGATACCCTTCATCCTATTCTTGGTGACCCTGCCCAGTCTTCTGAGTTGAAGGCTTTCATATGGAGATGGTGATTATTATTTTAAGAGGGAGTACAACTAGGCAACCATCCTCTGTATAAAACACTAATCAGAGAAAGAAATGGAGGGGGTCCGACACTTCGAAGAATGAAGATATCGGCCAAAGAAAGACAAGGGCCAGGAAGGGCGTGAAAAGGAAAGACTCCCTAGGCCATGGAAACCTAATAGCGTCAAGGTTAGAAAAGAACAAGAGTTGACCAAGGGAGGTCGGATAGGGAGCCTGGCACAAATGGAAGCAGTGCCGGGACACAGCTAAGGGCTTTGTGGTCACCAACCCACTCTCCCAAGTTGAGAGCCCCTGGGTTTTTTAGTCACGTCTTACAACAGGCAGGGGTTACCGTAGGCGAAGGTTTTCATAGATGTAGTTAACCTGCCTACCTCATCAGTAAACTCTAAGCTGTGGAGATGAAATATTTAAGAACTGTCCACAAAAAACAGGAAAGGACACACTCCGAAATGAAGTGATAAGACAGGCCCATGTTAACCAGTGAGCAAGTGAAACCCTGCTGAAGGTGGCGCAGGCATGTCAAATGATTGGAACCACAGAATAGGAAGAAAATGGCTGGAAACTTACATTGAAAGCAAGAGACCCAGGGGTAAGTCGAGGAAAAGGTGGACAAGATATGAGAGAATGAAGATTGGTTTGGGTGCAGATCCAGCAAGATGAGACGTTCCTCAACAGACCCAAATGGAGGGCAGATTTGCACCGCACCTGGGCAACTGGAGACGGTTGATAATGATTAAAAGTAATTATGTGAAGTTCACGGCTTTCTGTCCGAAAATGATAGTGATACTTAATACAGGTGACTTAGTGCAGGAACAACAAAAATTGTTTGAGAAAGGCTGAAAGTGAATTGATATGAGGGGCAGGGGAAAACAGTTCCATTTGTTCATTTATATACTCATTCAGTCACTGGAGACTGCGAAGTGATTGAAAGGCTTCAGGAGGAGTATTAACATCATACTGCATCAGAAATTTTAGTATATTTTCAGTTGTTGCACACAAAATAAATTATTGCATTAGGAAACAGTTGTCTGCCTCTAATAGAGAAACGTATTAAGTGGTTTGACACTGATTAGGATATGAGGAGGATATTTAGCTCTCTGCGTTGTAATGTTTTAGTTTTAAAAGTGCCTCATTCAGTTGTACCGTAATCCCTGTCATGATATATTGACCAAGGACTACCAACTATACCCACTCAGTGGATCTAAAAGAAATACAAATACTGGAACTTTGCTCCACTTAACCATTCAAAAACAACACAAATTAAAAGGAAAAATAATTTAACTCTTAAAATGCTAGGCGGTAGATCTATCGGCCATGCGAGCTGCTGCTAAAAATGTCCGGAACCGATCTGTCTGTTTTTCTTTCGCCTGTATCTTCAATTTCTGCTGCACGATGGCAGTATAAGAATACCGCTGCAAAGTTTGAAACTTTTACTGTCTGAAAAGATTGATAACATATGATATCAGTGAACTTTTATAAAAGATTTCTTTTGACGTATTGGTTGTTTTGCACGTGGTAGCCCTGCATTCTGCCGCTTTGTGTTGCTTGTTATCACTCTTTTTTTGTTTATTTAATTCCAGTAGTGTAAGGATGGATAAGTATATGAAAGATATTAAAATACACAATGTTTTAACATCAAGTTATTCATTAGACAATAATTTATCGACTGACAAGTGTTCGAAGTAAAGAGGTTATTGTGTATTTAACCTGTGTGTGCGTAATTTTGTAAAAATTAGTAATTCTTAAAAAGTTCTGTCAAGAATTTGAATTTTATTCAAAATTAGCTGAATGTTTTCAAAGACATCGTACCCTTGATAAAAATACACTATAAATGTAAAAATTAGGTCAAATTTAGAATTTAATTTTTCAAAAAATAATAAAAAATGTGTACACTTTTAAATGAATAAAATAAAACTCAAATGCAATCGCAGTCTCACGCACATGATCTGTATTCACCTGTGTGCTGTGGAAAAAAAAAAAAGAAAAGAATATGGATTTACCTTCAAAAATGTAAGTAGGAGAATATTTTTCCTTAGTGTTTGAATATAAGCCCTCGTACTGTGGATATTCTCTGCTTTCAATGGTTTCTGCCATCCCTTTGAAAAAAGATTACAGCTGTTCAAGATATCAGATATATTGTTCATGAGCCTAACAAATTTTACAGTCTCCTCACACCCTTGAAACTGAGGAAGATTTAAGTCTCTGTCACAATATGTCAATACACTTGCAACACTTTCACTGAATGTTTGTGTGGTGAGCTTTACTTTCATGGGTTCCTTCTCCCAGTGAATGTGCCTTTTGGTAAGTTTTGTTCCTAGATGAAGACCCTCGATACTCTGAAGTTTCTCTAGCTCTTCTAAGTACCTCCATTCTATTACATTATCACCCCTGGCAAAAGTCCTCTTAACTCCTAAAGTATTCCTGACTAATTTTATAGCACAGCAAGCATCTTGAAGAATAAACACTTTAGAATCATTTGAGGGATTTTCAAACCGGTTCACCATATTATTTTCATCAAAAGAAGCTCCCAAACAACAGGCCATGGATAAATTAGAAGCAGCCCCATCAAAATTAAGTGACACTACAATTATATTTAGGTCATTTCAAAATTTAAGGCACTCAATCACTAGGTTTGCTCTCTCCAAGCCACTTAAACCATTAATCAAAAAATAACCCTCTGGAATTTTCCAGTGTCCATTCAGTGAGACCACCATAAACACTAAAGCCTCCTTCGCTTTGGGTAAATCCTGATCCTCGATTTCAGTACCACCATTCACATAACCAAGAAATTGTTTTCCATCAAATTCAGTGTGCTTCTGGATGCACATTTCATCCATCATCAGTTCACCCACTAGGGGCTTTCCATTGATAGCCATCTCTTTCCCTTTCGAAATGAGAGCAGTTGCGGCCTCTGAACTGAATCTTGGCTTACCATCCACTGACTGATACCACTTCCGCAGTGTATTGGGATGGGACAAACCCTGAGGAAATACAGCCCTCAAGTAGCTGTATGTACGACTTGAATATAAATTCAATGTAAGTCCAAAGAAGCGTAGTTCAGGAGGATACTCTGCTCTTGTATCACTATCCTTTGTTCACATCAGAAGTTGGGCAGCAGGAGGAGAAAGGCATTTCTGGAACAATGGAAGTTAAAAGGTACATTATGCTTTTTCACAAGTCAATTTATGGTAATACATTATTCTTGAAATATTTGTTCAAGAGATTGTGATACAATAAGAACAAATTACAGACTCCAAATTTTATGTATGTCTGTCTCTCTGTTAGGTCATCAACCCAGAGACTGGTTGGATCCTCAAATAGCACCACCAAAGGCTAGCGGTTATAGGGAAACCGGGGAAGAAAAAAAAGAAAAAAAAAAAAAAGGCTGTTGTTTTCTTACCTCAAGCGTGCAAGCAGCATCTTCAGTTATCATTTTCTCCTTCAGATGGTTTACTAAGGCTTTCCCATTCTGCAACTGATTAATAGCTCGCTGATACTTCTGCCTTTCCAATTTTAGCTTCTTATGGGATAAATGAATAACTTCCCTGGCAACCTGCATGAAGGTCTGGGCTTTCCTTGGTGACTTTACCATTTCCTCAGTGTAATCACCAATATAAGATTTTCTGAACACCTTTGTTTTAGGAAGAGACTCATTCTCCTCTTCCTGAGGAGCACTGAAAAAATATGAAAATTATAAGGGTCAACATCAAAAATGTCTTACCCGTTTACCTTGAAAAATATAAGTAGGAGAATATTTTTCCTTAGTGTGTGCATTTTCATTAAAATTGTCTTGGCATCCTTAGCACCACCATTACATTACAGCCTGGCATTAAAAGGGTTGATTTACATTAATATGATTACATAATCAGGTCTAGTTTGCAATAAACACATTTGATAATGTATGATAATAAAGTAATCAGAATTCTTAAATAAAATAATGAGTTGAAATTAGTTGAAATTAATTAACATTTAGTTTGGAAAAAAATATAATTACGTGATTGATCGCAGTTAATTATACAGTTAATATTGTGTCTTAGATTGGCAACAAAGTTCAAACAAGAAAATAATGGTGAAGTGAAAAAGTTCACAAAAAGATTTGTTTAAATACTTAATTCAGGGTAAAACATGAATTTCAGTCATTTAAATAAGTAACACATGTCAAACTTCCAGATTACTGTATCTTAGAAGAATTCTTACTGAATATCACATAAACTTGAAATCAAATTAAGTATGGCACGCTACACCCCTAGTTGACAAATAACAGCTGAAGAAGCAAAAACCAAACGGAACAAAATAATCAGAGCCTAAAAAAAAAATTTTAAAAAAATAAAATAGTAAAATCATAGCCACCGAAGACATTCATTACCTAAATAAGGATGATGTTAACAGTTACCAATTAATTTAATGATAGCTTTGAAGGTTACAAAAAGTTAAATAACCTTAAAATTACATAATAGAACTGTTATGGCTCATCTTCAGCTATTATCATTAACACTAATGGTCAAAATATAAAGAACATCAATTGAAACATTACTCTACTTAAGATTTATGTATACGGTCCTAGGTTTTAATAATAATAGTAATAATAATTATCGTTGTCGATTCGGAGAATACGTTTTTCTCCTGCAATTATTCTTAAAAGTCTGTTGGCTCTGTGGAGATGTCGCTGACGACTGATCAAGCCAACTTCACATGAAACATGCGACCACGCAGGTCACATCTAAAGGTGGGTGGTGGACGCATATGGCTTTCAATTTCTTGTCTGCAACATGCTGGGTCAAGCAGTGCAGCAGCACATCTCAGTTGCGAGAGCTATTTGCCATTATATTGGTATTCTGCAATGTTTCTAATCCCTCAGAATTATGGGACAAGTTTAAGGATCATTTCATGGAAGATAAGGTAAGAGACCTCCAACGACATTACGTAGATGCAGACATAAACGTTCATTTACAAAATTTTACCAATCGTGCTCTGTTTGCGTTACAAGATATTCTTCTTTCCATAAGCGGCAGTACTCTCCCTCATTATGGTTTACCATCTGCACAAGCGACTGATGGAATTGTTGCTAATTTGAACAAAGAATATATTGAACACACAAATTTTGATCCAGTTGAACTTCAACATACGATAAATCAGAATGAACCGAGAGTAAACAACGAACAAAATCAAGTTTACCAATTCCTCATTGACAGTGTGAATGCTGCTAATGCTGGTGGTGTATATTTTTTAGATGCTCCAGGTGGTATTGGCAAGACATTTTTGATAAATCTTTTACTGGCCGAAATACGTTCAGAAAAAAGAATGCCATAGCAATTGCATCTTCGTGAATAGCTGCAACTTTACTTCCTGGGGGAAAAACAGCACATTCTATGTTTAAAATACCAATAGAAGCAGAGCCTATGGAAAATCCAATGTGCAGTGTATCAAAAAATAGTCATAAAGCCAAAGTATTACAAGAGTGTGTCTTTGTAGTGTGGGACAAATGCACTATGGCAAACGAAATTCCAATCGAAGCTGTGGACAGAACAGAGGTAATACTCTATTATTTGGAGGAGTAACATTTTTATTCGCTGGAGATTTTAGACAAATATTACGAATTGTCATGAAATTAACGCCTCTGTAAAACGTGTCCATCATACTACTTGGTAATTTAAACCCACCGAAACTTTGCAATGGTACTAGATTGCGAGTAGTTTCATTGCAAAGAAACGTTATAGTAGGTCGTATAATATTCGGATGCGGAAAAGGTGAGACAGTATTTATACCACAGATTCCCATCATACCGTCAAATTTTCCCTTTGATTTCAAAAGACTGCAATTTCCTATCAATATCAGCTTTGCTATGACAATCAGCAAGTCACAAGGGCAAACGATGAGCAAAGCTGGCATAGATTTAACTAAGGGTTGCTTTACACATGGGCAGCTGTACGTCGCATGTTCACGAGCGAGGGATGCCACAAGTGTTATTTTAGCCCGAGGAAATTGTACACCAAACATTGTTTATAAAGAGATTTTTCAATGAGATTAATACAAAATAAACTTCAAACGTTGACAAGGAAGCTTTATAAGTCAAAATAGCTCAAGGAAGTCGTACACCAAACATTGCATATAAAGAGATTTTCCAATGAGATTAATACGAAAAAAATAATTCAAAATGCTCCAAAAGTTGACAAAAACAGAATTCAGCGCGTTCAAAGTCGCAGGCACAGCTGTTATAAATAAAAGTATGTATATAAAAATGGCATGTGTTAATAAAATATGTTTTATTTTGCTTTTAAACAGTTTAAACATCTAACAGCTGAATTAATAAGTGTCGATGAAGCCGCGGGTACTTGCTGGTCTGTTGAATATAATTGGAAGCTGGGAAAGGTAAGAAAATCAAAGAGTATCTATCGGGAAATAGTATTCTTCCGTGATCAGAGAAAGTGTTATACTCTGGCTTGACAGGTTGCATGCAATGACATTACTAACGATGAAAATCATATATATCAGAATATTTATGAAAGTGTTCGCTTAGCAACCTACTAAGTACAGTATGCATTGCGGGTTAGGGTAAGCCTTCGCCTGCAGTTATTGGAGTGATCATTTAGGTCCTGTACTATGACTGTCAGATAAACAGCTAAATACATAGGCTGCAGTTTTGCAAACTAGAAGGTAAATATTTTCTTGCGTACTACCAACGGATTTTAATGATGGTATTGTTATGCAGAAGATGTAGTAACAATTTTAATGCGTTGGTCACAAGGTTACTGAAAATATAGTGAAATTTAGCACAGTGGTATAAGTGTTCCCTGGTGTTTTTGTTTGTTTAGCGCTATTCCTTTTGGAATTGTATTACTAGAGTCCGATACCAGACTTTTATTAAGCTATAATGTGGAAGTTCAGGTCAAAAACAGAATTAGGACTGAAATCTACACATACGAAGAAATGTTAAAAAAAAATTAATTAACTATGTAACGAAACTCGGAAATTGTTGAATAAAATAAAAGACTGAAAATGTAACCTGTATGCCAAGGTTAAGATTCAGGTTATATATCATCTCAAATAATTCCTACCACACGGTATAATTTTGTTTTTTGTCTAACACTATTTATGAAGGTGCACATTACGGCAAAAGTAAAGTTTATATTCGTAATTAATGCTACTGTATGCCCAATAGGATCATTAATTTTATTATTAATTCAATTTATTGTTGCTAATTTAATAAGTAGTTTATGTTTTCCAGTACAATGTTAGCATAGTGACTGGCAAGCATTTGTCTAACTTTAGTGTAAATACTTATTAGCAAGTTATGAAGTCAAAGAAATATAACCTTAAGGTCCTCATTCGACAGACGAATCACCATGAACAACGCCGTATACCTTTATTCCATATGTGCATTGTGGATAGATTTGGAATAGAACCCACGCTTTTGACACGCACTCTATTGATTAGGAGAGATGTACTATCACCTCTAGTTCCCTGCCAACTAACATTTAGAAGGTAAAAATGTATTGGACTATTGGAACTCGAACCCATACGTTACTGCATGACAGCATCATTGAAGTTGCCATAACGGCTACAGCTAAGAAGCTTGCTGTTGAAGTGCTTGCGTCCAACTCATATAGTCAGTAGCAACAGCTTGCTAGCTTGGGAAATCTTTAGCTATTCTGTAGTAGCTGGATAAGAAGCATGATATATTTTATAAACATGCTGTAGACATAGATTATATAATAACTTATTTTTTGTATCGCATCATCCAGACGTAGATTCATCGTGATGTGTAGCCGTCTTGATTCTTATAGTAGCGTTCCCGATAGGAGCATAGTCACAGATAAGAGTGTTGACTGCCTCTCTAACTTCGGCATAGCTAAACTTGAGAATATTTTCCCAGATTGCACATAAATGAAATGATATAAATGTTGATTCCCATAGGGAATCTGAAATATTTCTCCGGAATGAGTAAATTTATAATACCAATATAAATGGTCCTTTATTGAACATTATCAATTTTCCAGCTAACTCATTCCTGGTTGCCTAAATTTACTCATTCGGGACAAATATTTCAGATTCCCTATGGGAATCAACATCTATATCATCTGATGGTCAACCAGGCATCAGTTTTTGGTAATGAGACAAGTTTCTCATAGTGCATTGGCACTGCCGGTGGCTCCAAGTAGCCTACGCAGTGGCTTCCACGGTCTGCACTAGCCATGCGTCTTGGTAGGTGTGCTAGGTACCAACTGATGAGCCCAAACTAGCACACGGGGGCGAAACACTGGCAACCAGGAATGAGTTAGCTGGAAAATTTATAATGTCCAATAACAGACCATTTATATTGATAACATAAGTGAAAGTCGTAGTTCATGTTTTCAACCAAACTTCCAGATAAATATGCAAACTGCTACATAAATTTTAACCATACTTGTATCTGGCTGCTGTTGTTTTTATGATTACTCAAAGTTGGCTGAACTTGGAGACCTGTCAGTGTCTAATGATACACCAGCAAGTAATTCCGGAGAGAATAAAATAAAAATGAAGCAAATCGGTCCAGTAGAATGGAGGGACGGATTTGCCAAAGCTGTTTTCAGTAAACTATTTTAATGTGTAGATTTTACAGAACTTTCCTCATAATACTGCTGAGCTATCCGTGATGTTTACACAAACTTTTGTGTGTCTTATTGCAGGAGTACCACAAGGGTAACCACTCCCTGGTGATCGACCAGACTGAGATGAACAACGTTATCTACATGTTCAAGTGCCAGGATTCTACACTCACTGTCAAAGGCAAGATCAACTCGGTGGTGCTAGACTCGTGTCGCAAGTCCTCGGTCGTCTTTGATTCTGTGGTGTCCTCCGTTGAGTTTGTCAACTGCCAGTCGGTGCAAATGCAGGTAAGTCTCTTATATCACTTCCGCAGAGAATATGGATTAGGTTGTAAGTTTGAATCAAACTAAGGTTTCTCGCGAATGTTACCGCAAGCTATATTGGTAGAAATGATGGTTTATTGATGTGCGACTTTCTCTGTATTCATTCGTTCCATGATATTTGACTGTTTTAGTTTGATATTCTATTGTGTAGTGTTTAGTTGTTCTATTTAGTTCATAATTATAGTACTTTCAATGGAGTAACGTGTTTTTCTTATTAAACATTCCTGACTCGGTGTTTTGGAGGGCAAGTTGGTACAGTTGTATCCGTGCATAAAGCAGTTTGGAAAACATCAACATTTTTTTCATACAAAAGTGGTGCAAGAAAAAGATGCATATCTTGAAAAGTGAAACCATTAGTGTGAATGGTTTACAATTGAGGCGTTAGATGTAAAACGGACACATAGGTGGAAAAAGGAAATTAAATATTTGTCTTTGTTTTTCTTCGGTGTTTATTTCTTTATCCATACTGTAGTGTTTATTATTATTTAGAATATTTTAAAGATTTAATTCAGATATGAATAATTCATGTAAAATATGGCTCATGAATTAAATAAACAAGAGCTTTTAAATCAATATTACAAACCCTTTTTACCAGACAGCATTTTCGGTGGTAAAATTCAATAAAGAAGACTTAAATACAGTGTTGTAAGTTAAATGTAATCCGGTATTAATACCAAAGATTGAGTTTGTGGAAAAATTAAGTAGCTAGATCAGTATTGTCAGAGAACAGAATTTTGAGTTCAGTCTTGGTTTTTACCATCGCCTCAATAAACGCAACATCATCTTCAGACAAAAATTTGTACAGGCTTCTTACATCCTTCACTTTCTTTTGTTTGATGTCCATTGGAGCATCTTTTCAGTGGTGAAGTTTTCTTGAATATTTTCAAATGCAAAAAAAGTTGAAATTTGCAGTGAAGGTGTGAGAACACAAAACAGGACCACTTATGTTCATATACTGCACTATTGTGAATGGGACATTATTTCTGGATCCTGGCTCGTCCAAAAATAATGAAGATAAAAACTTACCCAGTCTGGTCCACATCCATTATAACTTCAAAAATGGAGAAGTGTTTCTGTGGCACAATACCATTGCAGTAGGATGAGGCTTGGCATTCCCAATCACATCTTTCTGGTTAATGTACTGTCTGATAAGTTCAAAGTGCTTATCACACTGTGAGAAGCTGTGACCACGAACTGGGAAAAGTTGTACGGCTAACTTTAAACTGTAACAACATCGTTTTTCAACGTGTCCCTCTGAATCTTTCACTGTTATTAACTAGAGAAAATGGCAGACAAACCTATGTATTTTGTGTGGGCCCGTAGGTCTATGTGCCCTTTATATGTTGACCACCTCAATTTTTATTGAAGGGAATACACTGATCAACCAGAACATTATGACCACCTACTTAATGGCTCCATGGCTAAATGGTTAGCATGCTGGCCCTTGGTCACAAGGGTCCCGGGTTCGATTCCCGGCAGAGTCAGGAATTTTAACCATAATTGGTTAATTTTGCTGGCACGGGGACTGGGTGTGTGTGTCATCATTATCATGTCATCCTCATCACGATACGCAGGTCGCCTACGGGAGTCAATTAGAAATAGATTATAGATTACGATACGGGAGTCAAATCGAAAGACCTGCATCTGGTGAGCCGAACTTGTCCTCGGACACTCCCGGCACTAAAAGCCATACGCCATTTCATTACCTACTTAATAGCCAGTATGTCCACCTTTGGCACGTATAACAGCGGAGACGTATCGTGGCATAGAAGCAGTGAAGCCTTGGTGGATTGCTGGACGGAGTTGGCACCACATCTGCACAAACAAGTCATTTTATTCCCGTAAATTCCAGGGGGGCGATCTCTTGACGCCACGTTCAATCACATCCCAGAAGTGGTTGATCGGATCAAGGTCTGGCGAGTTGGGGGCCAGCACATCAATTGCAACTCACCACTGTATTCTTCAAACCACTCCAACACACTACTCGCCTTATGACATGGCACATTATCTTGTTAAAAAATGCCACTGCTATTGGGAAACACGATCATCATGAAGGGGGGTGTACCTGGTCTGCAACCATACTTCTCAGCCGACATGGTGCCTTGCACAAGCTCCACTGGACCCATGGATACCCACGTGAATGTTCACCACCAGCTTGTCTCCGTCCCGCAGTACAGGTGTCGGGGAGCTGTTCCCTTCAATGACAGCGGATTCGCACCCTCCTATCAGCATCATGAAGAAGGTATCGGGATTATCAGACTATGCAGCGCTTTGCCACTGCGCCAACGTCCAGTGACGATGGTCATGTGCCCATTTCAGTCGTAGTTGCAGATGTTGTGGTGTTGACGTTGGCACCATGCATGGGCCGTCGGCTGTGGAGGTTCATCCTTAGGAGCGTTCAGTGCACTGTGTGTTCAGACATACTTGTACTCTGCCCAGCATTAAAGTCTGATGTTAGTTCCACCACAGTTCGCCGCCTGTCCTGTTTTACCAGTCTGTCCAGCCTACGACGTCCGACATCTGTAATGAGGGGTAGTCACAGGTGGTGGTGATTATTGTTTTAAGAGGAAGTACAACTAGGCAACCATCCTCTATATAACACTAATCAGAGAGAAAAATGGAAGGGAACCGAAACTTCGAAAAATGAAGATATCGGACAAAGAAAGGCAAGGGCCACGAAGGGCGTGAAAATGAAAGACTCCCTAGCCCTCGCAAACCTAATAGCGTCGGGGTCGGAAAAGAACAAGAGTTGACCAAGGGAGGTCGGATAGGATAGATGAAAGTGAGGAGCCTGGCACAAGTAAGTGGAAGCAATGCCAGGACTCAGCTGAGGGCCCCGTGGTCGCCAACCCACGCTCCAAAGTTCAGAGCCCCTGGGGCAGGGGTAGTCACACAATCCCTCCACGTTTGGACGTGATTTCTTCTTGGTTTCGCCACTTATTGAAGACACCACAGCACTCCTTGAATACCCAACAAGTTGTGCAGTTTCCTAAATGCTCGTGCTGAGCCTCTGGGCCATCGCAATCTGCCTTCGGTCAAACTCAGATAGATCACGCACCTTCCCCATTCTACACACGGCAGCACGCTCACTGATACTATATGCACCGTGTGTGTGTCTGACTAGCAGTCATTCCTCGTCAGGTGGCACTGCTGTCACCTGGAAAGGTTTATTTCGATAATAGGTAGGTGGTCATAATGTTATAGCTGATCAGTGTAGGCTACTGTTGTCATTCTTTGTCACCCATACAGACGAGGCCTGGTTCCATCTTTCTGGTTATGTTAACACACAAAACAGTGATCATGTTTAATGCTAGAGTGTTATCATTTTCCTGCTATGATCAACTTTACTCTAAGTGCTACATCATTACTGCCCTCAGCTAAACTCCATTTGCTTGAAACATGCTTGTATTTTGCGATCTGTTGGCTATCTTCAACTACTTAATTTCTTTGTTTACATGTAGGTGGCAGTGGAATAAATAAATCATCTGTTACCTGGATGTTAACATGCTGCTGTGCATAATGGCTTCCATGTGCCCAAAGGAAATTGTTTTTGATGAGATTAATTCAGATGCGCATTTTGATAGTGGTGAATGTTGTGGGGAGGGGGATTATGATGCTTGTTGTTTAAAGGGGCCTAACATCTAAGGTTATCAGCCCCAGGGGGGGATTTGAAGAAATTTTGGAAAGTGATGGTGATGACAAAGTGTTGTGGGATAAGGAGAAAAATCTTTGTGAAATTGATGTGGTTTTCACATGGTCTGATAGTGAACTTAGGTCAGGAGCCAAATCCAGGTATTTCAAATATTAATTTGATTCCAGAATCCCCACATCTGAAGTAGTTTAAACTTCTTGTAATGAGAAAATATTAACAAATGTTCTGGGTGAAACCTACATACGAGGCCATCTGATAAATAAGTTTCCCCTATTTTACAAAAAAAAAAAAAAAAAAAAAAAAAAAAAAAAAAAAAAAGAGCGGGTTATTTACACTTGTGAAATATTTTATTTTCATTCTACAACTCGTACACTACTTCACCACATGGTAACCATTTCTGTCCAGACACTTGGTATCTTGGCAGCAGTTTTTTGATACCTTCGTCATATCAGGTCGGGTCCTGTCTCCGTAGCCACTGGTTCACCTCCGTTTCCACCTTTTCATCGGTCACAAACTGCTTGCCTCCAAGGTGCAACTTGAGTTGTGAAAGAGATGGAAATAACTCGGGGCAAGATTGGGAGAATAAAGTGGAGGGGGGGAAAGATCCTGTTTGAAGTTCTGCAGCAAATTCTGGGTCCTTTGAGCTGAATGGAGGCATGTTGTCATGAAAGAGCAACACTTTCCGAGACAGAAGACCAGGGTATTTTAGTATGATTGCAGCTCTGATCTTCGTTAGGGTCATGCAGTACTCCCTCAGCTGTGACCGTAGTGTGTCGGGGCAGATAGTCAACCAGTAGAACACGATTACAGTCCCAGAGGACAGTAGCCATAACTGTGCCCACAGAGGCTGAGGTCTTGCCCTTTTTGGGTGCATGCTCGCCAGGTTTCTTCCATACCGAGCTTTGTCCTTTTGTTTCTGGAGTTGAATGATGCACTCAGCTTTCATCTCCAGTGACAATGCGGGAAAACAGTTCATCTCCCTCTCTTTGAAGCATTTGCAGGAAAGCTCGGGCTGCATCAGTAAGCAAACGTGGGACCAATCTTGCACAGACTTTTCGATACTGCAAGACATCTGACAGGGTCGTCGCAATAGAGGAGCGTCCAATTTGCATACCAGGAGAAGGTGTTGATCTTTGTCCACCACATTCCGAACTGCAACAGTGGCTGCATTGCCTGCAGCAGTAATGGGCTTGCCGCTGCGTTTGTTGTCATAACAGTTTGCCGTTCTTCCAGGAACCATGAAAGCCAGTGGTGAACCATTTGGATGCTCATACATCCTTCACCATAAACACACACTAAATGGCAATGGATATTGATAGTTGTTTCATTTCTCGCCGTGAAAAACAGAACGGTGTTCACAAGCGTACACACTTTCAAGTGGTACCTCCGTGACAGCTGGCGCCGTACTGGCAAACTCGGAGCAAGCACTTGCTGTTGAAGGTCAGGCGAAGCTACCATACCCCACTGAAAGTTCCTATAGTACCAACTTAATTTTAAAACGTGTTTTACAGTAAAAAAAATAGGCAACTTATTTATTGGATGGCCTTCATATTTTATAAACAGGCAGTTGTGGGTAAGCAAAATAAATAGAGCACTGGAGGTGCACATTCTCGTCTGAGAATGCAGCAGTGATAAAGAATGTTAACTTCTTGCTGGACGTATGGACAAATGGTAGCAGGCAGATGCCAGATGAATTGGAACTTAACCAAGTAATGGAGTGTAGGCAGTCCATGATGATTCATGAATTGTCATGTTTAGGTTAAGGGTCATCAACCCAAGAGAGTGTGCATTTTTCTCAATGGCCATTTATTACGACTTCTGTGCTCGGGACCACAAAATCGACAAGAAATGTGCCATTTTTGAGTTGCCTTCCATCTTCCTTCAGAATGTCACCTTCCTCCATCGGATGTCTTGTTTACTTTCTGAAATCGTGAAGGCGGTTTACGAGATGTGGTCGGCGTTGATCGTGGCAAACCTTTCGTACACGTTGCCAACGGAACTGGCGGCGGTTTCAGCGCCGTCATTATCTCCGTCTCTCCGGCAAAACCAATCGGGAATAGAGGTTGCACTGACGGTGGAGGCGGCGGAGGAGGTGGCGGTGTTGGTGGCGGCTGCGGTGATTGTTTGTCGACCGTTGAGACCTCTCCAGTACTGACCCCAACTCGAGACTCTCCTCTGTACAGCGTCTGTGGTCTCCTGGAAACACTAGAGGGATGCGGACTCATTATCTTAATGAACGAAGTTGATTACACTTGTAGCAAAGCAAGGCAGATTAGTGCATAAAGGTAGAGAAGTAGGGAATGACATAAGGTTGTTAGGTGTAAAAGGAACAATTGTTTTAAATTTATCGGCTAATGGCTTTAACTATCAAAGGATAGGAAGGGACCACCTATTCAATACTATTACTTTGTATATTGTCTTATAACACTGGAACTAGTTTCGACCCCTTATATATTGGGTCATCTTCAGCCATGCTCCAATCGGAAGATATAAGCACACATATAACCAATAATGATATAAACACTGATGACACAATTTATAGTCTTAATTTAAACCATTGATGAAGTCTGGTGTCACAATTTATAGTCTTAATTTAAACCATTGATGAAGTCTGGTGTTGATATCCGTACCAGGTGCACGTAACTTACAAACAACATGGGAACATTCACCTCCAAATAAATTAAACAGTAGAGCACTACATCGATAAGGAAAACCTATTCAAAGTACGAATGTTCCTCTTAAAGCTACATAAGTCTTGACCCATATTACTATTGAACAAACATGAATATCAGTCAAGTTGCTCATCTACGCAGAAAAGGATACCAACTCCCAAATCAACTCAAAAACAATGGCTGCTGTAGAAACGACAAAATAGTTCGCTGTCAACCACAATATTTTTGATGTGTTAATTACTTTAAGGTATAGATATGTTATTCAGACTTCATCAATGGTTTAAATTAAGACTATAAATTGTGTCATATCAGTGTTTATATCATTATTGTTTATATGTTCCAATTGGAGCATGGCTGAAGATGACCCAATATATATGGGGTCAAAACTAGTCCCAGTGTTATAAGACAATAGACAAACTAATAGTATTGAATAGGTGGACCCTTCCTACCCTTTGATAGTGATCAATTGTCAATACAGACCATAACGAAATTTATGACTAATGATAATGGCTTTAACTTGTGTCGACCCGGTTTTACCAGATTCAACAAATTTGACCATTTTCGGTCCCTTAATTGGTTCGTATTGACTAGGTTCATGTGATATACTATGGATGATTGTTGGTCCTCCCTGTCAATATATTATCATTTTCTAATTTTGTACAGTGTTTCACTTGTACATGTTTCGGGTTCCCCAACTCCCTTCAGCGATTACTCCATCATACATCAATATTCCCCATATCTTAAGATCTAACATTATTCAGCTTTACATAATTCCAGGTTTTACCAACTGAAGCTATTGTGCCCTTGAGTTTCATAAAATATAACTCAGAAATGTTAAACCTTGACTTCACTTCACTCCAGGTAAATTGAAGACTAGGTGAGATGGCGAGGCTTTGATGTTCTATGTTCCATGAGTTAACAGGAATTAATGGGAAACCTGTCATAGTTTGAAGATAACTGCAATGCTTCTCAGGAAATTTTCTTCCCTTACCTATGTCAGAGTTCCTACTGTCATCATCATAATTTTCCAGCTCCATTTTCCCTAGGGGTGGTGTACAAGCGCTCGCCATTATTCCTGTCAAAGTATAGTTTCTATTCCTCTATGTCCTCCCATTTGACATATCTCTTGCTGACCTCCGATTTCACTGTGTCTATCCATCGATTCGTTGGCCTTCCAACTGGCCTCTCCCCTTTTACTTCTCTGTCTCTATCCTTGCTGTTTTCGTTCTGTCCATCCTCCTAACGTGTCCAAACCATCTTCCTAAAAGTTTGGTAACAATAATTTTGATGCCAGCCTCCTTTGTGTCTGCTTCATTTCTAATCTTGTCTTTCTTGGTCTTTTGGTTCATTGTTCTGATTAATTTCATTTCTGTTGACTGGATTTCTACTGTACCGGGCTGAATGGCTCAGACAGTTGAGGCGCTGGACCTCTGACTGCAACTTACCAGATTTGATCCTGACTCAGTCCGGTGATATTTGAAAGTACTCAAATACCTCAGCCTTATGTCGGTAGATTTACTGTCACATAAAGTAACTCCTGCAGCACTAAATTCCGGTATCTCAACATCTCCGAAAAACATAAAAGTAGTTAGCCAAGAGCATTATTATCTTTCTATTGTATAAAACTGTTCTTGAGGACAGCATGTGGTCTCCTGTAATCCTCTACAGTTCCTATGCGTATAGTTTGTACAAAGGTTTAGGCAGCATAAGCTGGTGTGTGTTTTTTTTTTTCTCTCCAGAAACCATTACTGCTTGGCCCTCTTTCATCACAGTTAATACACAAAACCTTCTTCGGGAGATCCTCTAGACAAGAGTAAAATCTGCATAAAAATGTATCCAACAGTTCTCAAAGTTATAATTGAACACGCACGCGTGTACGTACATACTGTACCGGGAAATGATTATGGGGCGAGCATGGGAAGGATCTCGGGTTGTGTGCAGTTACTTTTCGAGTAGGTACAGAGAAGGATAATTTCGCAGGGCGAATAATAGATGGTAACTAAAATTTTTGACAATATTTATTGATATTCTCAAGTAAATCACCCTGCTGTTGATTTATCAAAATAAAATTTTCAATCAATCTTTTCAGAATGCAAATATGAAATATGTGTGCTGTTATATTCTGAGACATCCACTTGATATTAATAATGTCCAAAATGAATACCAATCTTCTTAGATCTCAAACACCCTACAGTTCATCTAGGATCTCTTATATAGACTCAAATTCAAAATAATACTTTGTACATAGAACTTCATTTAACCACTTGTTGATTTACCAAATTTCTAGATTGCATAGAAAAGTCCATGACTTGTGATGCAAACCTAAAGTTTTTCTAAGATTATTAAATATAACATTAACTCACACTTCCTTTAACAATCTGATAGTTCAAATAAATATTTTCAACCACTTGCTGAAAACTCCTATAATTCATCTAAACCAATTATATAAGATGGTAAAATAGTGCATTTGTTTTATGGCAAGCCCTATAGTTCATCTAAGTGAAATGACTTCAGTTTACATAAACTTTGAAGAGAATCCTACAGTTCAAAATAAGACCTAAAGTCTTCTTGAATAACTTCCTACAATTATTATGAACAGTAGGATTAGAATCCACACGAAGCACTTTTCCTTTGGCGAATGTAGCACAGTGAATAATTGAGTGCTTTATTAAAAAGTCAGTCAGTGTCTAAGTGTAATTACTCACTCAAAATATATGAAATACACTTATATCACCTGTAATCTGCTCATAAGGATTGATGAAGTACTGTCCTGCGGCTTGGTGAATGGAACTCTCTGCAGCGTGCAGCCCGAACTCGCCACCAGCAGCGTAACTCGTTCCATCCCATGAAGACACCGTTATCATCCCTCATAGAAACCACGATCAGTCCCTCGCTAGATACCACGAATATCCCACGAAGAAACCACGATTAATCCCACACTGGAGATGACGTTCTACGTAGTGTAATATTACGACACTTTGCCAAGATTTCCGATGTTCTTTTAAAGAGAAATGTTGAAGCACGGAAAGTTCAATTGGCAACGGGCTGTAGGACTCTTAATTATCATTAATGAGTTGTGTTTTACACTGACAAAAGTCTTAATGCACAGTTTGTACTCGCATTTCTCTTCTACAATATTAAATACGTGACTCAGAATATCACAGTCTATGCTGCAGTTTGAACCATAAGTCATGTTAATGCAGTAATGACCTGAGGTCATTTTCAAAATCGAAAGCACAGTCCTTCACTCACAGTTTATAAAATATGAATTGAACACTATCACAGTTCATAATAATCACTGATTATGTCTTAAGTTCAATCTTAGAATAACTATCACGATCCGTGAAACACTAGAGAAAATGCAATTAATATCACTCCTATAACAGTTTCTTGAATACTAATGTTCACAGCTTAAGAGGTTTTTATGAATGAGTTTGCATGACACGAGTTCGTATGACCTAATATTGCCATAAAATATCCTTAACATTCAGTTCGTTTCTTCTGGTAGTAATCGAAAGTTTGAGAAAATTCGTGAAAAATAGTCACATTTAGTCCTATTAATTAATTATTTGAGTGGAATAGTACTTCAAACAGTTCACAATCGTAATTGTATACGAGAAATGCATCTCAAAATTAATGAAGTTGTCATAAATTGAAAGTTCAGTTTATCATGCACAATTTACTAGTATGCTGTCACTGTCAATGATCATGACAAAGTTCAAAAATATGAGAGATTAATGAAGTCCACAATACTGTCGAATGATAAATTAAACACTGGTATTCTCAATTATACTTCAATGCACAGTCTCTATCGTAAATTCACTTAGTTAAGACACTCGTAAATCTTATACAACGAAAACTCAATTTGAGAAAACTTTACATCTCACACGCCACGTCGGTTGAAACTTCACTTACTACGACCTTGTACAAATGCAAAGTTCTAGAGTATAACTTTCATAACTCTCGTGAAGCGCAACGGAGCATAATGACGTCTAGTCATGATCGAGTCGTAAAGTTCAAGAGACACTGACTATACCCTCGGGTCGTCAACCTATTTATATCCGGCTGGAAGCAAGCTCTCTGGGTCAGGTGACAGAGGGGTGATTGTACATTCCAAACTTCAATTTGTCATATCTTTCAAACCACTAGGCGGATTAATCTCAAATATTCAACATCGTACATTTAAAATGTGAGCTACAAGTTGGTGTTAGTCTCATATTTATTGGTCAAGTCGTTGAGAAGTATAAAAATTATTTCGAGACGTTTCTACAGAGAGGTGAGATGAGATACATGTGGCACTGACGTAACTCAACCTTGCCCCCTCTCATGCTGTCTTCCTCACACAGAGCAGTAGAGACGAGAACAATCTCTCGCTCAGCTGTTCAAACATCGTAACTCAGCTGTACTTTCATGAATAAAGATTTATAACACATATGCCAGGGCCTATGCCTTCCTGGTACAATATATACAGTGATGGGAGAAGCACTAAAAAGCAAAGCAATTGAGATGAAGTATTTTTATCTGAGAAATAATTTACTGAATTACAATTGCATCACTGAACGTCGGTCTTACGGAAATGGAAGGAAAAATTATATTACTTCATTTTGTGTTTATGGTATAGAAGCTGTCCTCTGTGAGACTAAACATGATAGCTTGGAATTTTTAAAATTATTTTCCACATTTTTTTGTTTTATTTTGTTTTATTAGTGCCTTTTAGCATTCAGTATGTTTTATCCACTAAATACCTAGATGGTTAATGCTGTCACAAAATAAAACCTATCATCATCGTGCATTCCTTCCAGTGAGCCGGGTGGGATGTTTATTAAGAACGATGTGCCTCCATTTATTACGGTTCCGGTATGCTTCTTGTCTCTCTATGGGATCCTATGTTTCTTCTCCCTTCTCTTATCTGGTCTAAGTACCTTTTTCTAGGGCATCCAAAATTCGGTCTTCGTCCCAGAAACATCTTCTCAAAATACTTCCTTGGAGTTAGTCGCCTGCGTCCGCTTAACGTACTTCTTTTGGTGTCTTCTCCATTAATGAAAGTTAGCATGAATCCTGGAATTCAGCTTGCTCCTCTGCTGCCCTCAGAAGGGGGTATGCAAATTCAGTCCTGACCAGTCTTGCAAGTTTCTTATCCACGAAGGTACACAGGCCTGAGCACAATTACGTTCCTTCATGACATACAGGATTCAAAGATAATAACAATAATAGTAAGAAGACGGAAAAGAAGAAAACTAACCAGCAGAACACAATTTAAAATTAATACTACAAATTAAACCATAATTCCAGGTGCATGCATAAGTTTTTGCCGGTTTTTGTGGTAAAGAAAACACGTAATTTTCAAGGGAAATTAATTTTTTGTTTATTCAAATATTGGCCATCAGCCATCTTTCAGGTAAGTTTTGAATACCATGCCAGATAAACTGCTTGTCTTTTGCAGCAAACCATTCGTCGAGCCATTTTCTAACTTTCTCAAAATTGCTGATGTGCTGCTCTGCGAGTGCATGCCCCGATGCGAAGAGGTGATACTTAGATGGCGCCACGTCTGAGAAATCCAAGCGATTTCGAGGAGTCTTTCACTGGTTTTGCTGTTTGAGGCGGCGCATTGTCTAGTAGCAAAATCACTTTGCTATGTCTTCTGGTCCACTCCGGTCGTCTTTCGATCAGTGCGTTATTTATTAATAATTTGTAGGCGATAGCGTTGTTCATTAATGGTTTCGCTGGGCTTCAAGAGTTCATAATACACAATACCACCAGACACATTGCCGAAGCGATTCATCTCACATGTTCTAATCGATGGAGCGTGTTCACCATATGTTTCTACCGGCAAACAATGACCTTCCACAGCCCTTTTCTTTTCATTAAAGAAGAAACACAATGCGTGCCACAATTTTTTGAAAAATTTTTAAAATTTTTTTTCAGGCACAAACGTCGACATGATCACTGAATGATACAACACAGACACTAGTGTTTGGTGGACTCGATTTGTGTGTGTTGGTAGGTGAATGTCAGACAAACAAACTGATGTATGTGTCAAATTCATACGTTGCGTGCTGTTCGCTGGCGCCATCTCTTAGTGAAACCGGAAAATACCTGTGCATACACCTGGTATAGCCATAGAAAATTGCTAAACAAGTTAGGAAAAGAACACAAACAAGAACAAAAAAAATCTTATGAGCACCTAGCATTCCAGCAAAAATGTTAATAATGATTACGATTTAGTAGAAGATTGCTTTTGTTTGCTTACTGAACAATCTAGTGCCAGCGAAGAAATCAACTTGAGCACTAATTTAATTATAAACCGATAATATTTTAACTAGTGGTGAATTAGAGCGATGAACTCTTCTAGATCTTGGGATGTGAAATGGTACTTGCTTTCATGATGTTACTTGTGGTACATGAAAAGGGATGAAAGCAAGTCATTCTTTATAGTCAATTTTTTCATTCAAAACTTTCCTCAATAATTGTTATGAAATTGTTGTCATGTTTTTTTAAAGACATGAAATTGAACAAATTTCTTAAAAACTGGATGAAATGTCATTTGGTCAAAATACATTAAAAAGGTTTATGATACAAATAACTTGTGTATAGTCTCAATGTGACGCGTTTGGTCCTTATAAAGGGGGTCCCAGGTTACCGATGAATATTCTAATTTGCTTCATACTGAACTTATATACAACTTAACAATTACTTCTGGCTGAGTAAATAATTTGGAGTTCCTAATAACAAAACCAAGCTTCGTGTTAGACTCATTACTTTTGCAGTATGTCTATTAAAAGTAAATTTGCTGTCAAAAATAATTCCTGAATCATTAATAGACAGTACAATTTCAAGTGTTGTTTTACCAATGTAATATGTCGGATTTATAAATTCCTTTTTCCTATTAAATACCAGAACTTTATTTTTCTTAACATTTATGAATAATTTATTGCTGACACACCATAATATAATAGTATTATCCTGTTGCAAATCATTTATATATGGTCTTATATAACTGTACGTCATCAGCAAACAACAAACAATCAGAGGAATGAATCATTTCAGGCAAATCATTAACCATAATGAGAAATAAGAGAGGCCTAAGATTGGACCCTTGTGGCACACCAGAAGAACTGACAAAATTAGGTGAAATTTCACTTTTGAAACAAGCTGATCGCTGCCTGTGATAGTAATTGAAGTAATGGTGTAGAAACTCGAAACTGATACTTTCAACTTTGTCAGAAGATGAGGGAGAGGATGAAACCCTGTCAGTAGATAACCTGCTCATGTCGAATAACACGAAGGGGTCTGTTCAAGGCTTATGTCCCAGCCACAATCAACAACATGTGGTGTCCTCACTCCATACGAAAACTGTGGAGAAGTTTGGAATTGAATTCAGGCTATTGGCACATATCTCTCCTACACTGCCTACACTAACCACGATGTTGGACCATAACGACTTGACGCTGTAATGATCACGCCCCCCCCCCCCCCCCCTACAGCATGTAGGTGGGGGTGGTAGAATAACATCCACGAGATCCCCTGGCTGTCGTAAGAGGTGACTAAAAGGGGCCCTGAGGGCTCTGAACTTTGTAACATGGGTTGGCGATCACGGGGCCCTTAGCTGAGTCCTGGCATTGCTTCCACGTACTTGTGCCAGCCTCCTCACTTTCATCTATCCTATCTGACCCCTCTTGGTCAAATCTTGTTCTTTTCTGACCCCGACGGTATTAGAGCATTGGAATAATAACAGTAACTTATTTATTAAATAGACCAAATCAATATAGAGTCTAGTCTTGGATGATTTACATAGATTTGTTAACTAATAGTGGTACATGTTTCGCCTTGTATGAAGGCATCATCAGCCATTGTCTTAACCTTAGATTGAAAATAAGCGTCTAATTAACATGTAATAATGAAAATTAAATTGAAGTAAAATAACATTAAAAATAACAATGATGGTTTAAAAATATAAAATGTGATGAGTTACAAGGGTGGAAGTATTAACAAAATTAACATTGGGAGGCTGCTATAATAAGTACAATGGATAAAACAACAGACTGTTATACAACAAGTAGTAAGATTGCTATAAAAATAAAGTTGATTGTCTGGCGGTTACAATTAGACGATGGCGAAAAATCGTATATATTCAAAATAAAGAAGAGGGAATAAAATTCGAAGGTTGGTCGAGAGATCCGAAGTTGATCATAATCTTGAAGATAAAAGACGAAAGTCAGAGGTATATGGTGAAGTTGTAGAACACATTGAGGATATGAAGTTGTACAATAGAAGTTGAAGAACAGTTTTAAATTGGATCTCTATGGACCATCTCAAATTTGAAGCAATGCTCAAATGTTGCAAAAATGTGAGTTTGTTGATATTCTAGTTGAAAAGGCATATAATAGTGGAATCTGTAAAAGGAAACAAGAAACGTAGAGTTAATTGTGTGAAAAGATGTTTGAAAAATATTGAAGTAGAATCATGTACACTTACCATTTGACGATGACGAAGATAACTTGTAACGTTATGAGTTAGAAGTATTTGCAACAGTAGACTTCTTACTACGTGTGTTATAGCTAAAGATTTGTGTTGGAGGGGGATCTGTTTGCGGTGACGTAACTATTGGCTTGTTTGTAGTACTTGGAGGGGGGCTGCTATTAGTGGGAGGGAAGGAGGAGAGTGTATTACTGCGCGTGTTGTATCGGTGTAAGGCTATTGGAGGGAGCGATGTTACAGTGGGTGTGGCTATGGGTTTATTGGTTGCATTTGAATTAGAGGTACTAGCGGTGAGGGGGAAGGGAGGGGAGTGTATTAGCTGTAGAGGAGGTGGGAATGCCAATTGATGTGAAGTTGAAGATTAAGAATATGTTGGTGAGGGTAGTTGATTCTCATAATAGAATAAGAATCTGTTCATACAAGGGGCTATTTTCTTTTATCAATAGTGTCATTTAGGTTCTTATCTTTATTAAAATGCTGGTCGAGGAAAATGAATAAATTTTCATATTCTGTCATAAGTTTACTTTTATCGACTCTTTTGAGGATATGGAGGTCTTGTTCTATTGTGGTGAATTTATGCCCTGTGTCCCTCATGTGGTTGGCCATTGCGGAGAATTTATTGTAATGTTCAGCGTATCTGGTGGAGAAGCTGCGGCCAGTTTGGCCAACATAAGAAAAATTACATGTAGAGCATTTCAATCTGTATATTCCTGATCCAGAGTAACTATCGTCTGTGATGTTAATAGAGTTGTGATTAAAGAATAAATTACGATTACTGTTTTTTGTTGTCTAGGTTATTTTTACTTCGTGCTTCATTAATGAATTGGTTATCGGATAAATGCTATGGTTAGTGAACGTGAATTTAGCGTATTTTGGTTTGACGGGTTTCAATGGAGTTAAATTTGTAGCTAGTTTCAGTTTGGCTTCATTAATGATTTTATCAATCATATCCGTGTTAAATCCATTGAATTTAGCTATTTCCTTAATGAATAGTAATTCTTTCTTTAAATTAATACAGGACATAGGGATCTTTAATGCTCTATATATTAAACTGTGATAAGTAGCTTTTTTATATGAGTTGGGATGTAAAGAATCATTTTTTTATGGTTGTTGGAGGAAAGGTAGGTTTTCTGTATATTTGGAAGTCGAATTTGTTCGATACTCGTGTAATTTTGATGTCTAAGAAGTTCAAAGAGCTATTGAACTCGTCTTCTTTATTGAATTTAATATTATTATCTATGTTGTTGAGAAATGATAGTATGTTATTGCTGTTGTTGATTTGTTTTTCAATAATAGCTATGGTATCGTCAACATAGCGATGCCAAAGACAGAGTCCGTTAATGTTATTAATAATCTTAGTATGTTCGAGATTATCTAAGTATATATCAGCTAGTATTCCAGATAACGGGTCTCCCATCGCTAGACCTTCCTGTTTATAAATTTTCTTATTAAAGGTAAAGTAGTTGTTGTCTAAAATGAAATTAAGTAATTTTAACCATTCATCAATTTCGATTGTTTTTTATGATGTTAATAGTATTATTGATAGGATATTAGTATACATGTTGGTGATGTTAAAAGAACATAAAACGTGGTTTGGTTGCAGACTGAATTTATTTAGGGAATTGCAAAGTTCGATTGACTTCTTTATGGGGTTGGAGTTGTGAAATTTGAAATGTTTTTTCAGGAATTTGTGTAGGAATTGAGAAGTTTTATAGGTAGGACTATTTATACTATTAATTATAGGCCGAATGGGGACATCCTTTTTATGAATTTTGGGCAATGATCTGACTGTAGCTAATTTTGGGTTCATTACAGTTAATTTCTGAAAATCTTGATCATTTAAAATGAAATTAGAATTTTTAAGAAGGTTCTTTATGTTACGCTGTATTTTGTTTGTTGGATCTTTGTTAATTAAGGTGTAGGTATTGTCTGAAAGAAAGGTTTCAGTTTTATTAATGTAATCTTGTTTGTTCATTATTACTATGGTGTTGCCCTTATCTGCTTTTGTAATTACTACGTTGTTATTATGGATTTTGGATTTCAGATTTAGAATTTGTTTCGAGACGTTGTGGTTATTATTAGATGTTATCTCGTTAATCAAAGTTGGGAGTTTCTTTTTTACTTCATAACGTACGTCATTTTGTTTATGAATCGGGATTTGTTTGTCAGTATTAGTTTCGGTTTCAGCGATGGTAGTGATAATGTCTTCTGCTTTTTTGTGATTAGGCCAATTATGTTTGATGCCTTTATCTAATAGATTTAATTCTTGGTTAGAGAAGGCTGTATTAGATAGGTTGATTGTAGTGGAAATGTTAGTCAAATGGGAAGGGGACACTTTGTTGTTTGTTTTTTGGTTGGGTGTTTTACATTTGTTTTCTTGTAGACAAAGTAATTCATGGTTTAGGGTTTTCTGTTTCTTATCTAATATGTAAGATAGTTTAAGGTCAGTGTACCTTAAAAATGAACTCCATTCAAGTGGGGGTAATTTTTGAGAGATGGTCAAATGAGTCCTATATAATTGTAAATTTAGTAACTTACTGTTATTATTCCAATCAAATATCATCAATATGGACCAAAAATTATATTTATTACATGTAAGGTATTAGAGCACTGGAGGCCTAGGAAGTCTTTCAGTTTCAAGCCCTTCGTGGCCCTTGTCTTTCTTTGGCCGATATCTTCATTTTCGACGTGTCAGATCCTTTCCATTTTTCTCTCTGATTAGTGTTATATAGAAGATGGTTGCCTGGTTGTACTTCCTATTAAAACAATAATCACCACCACCACTGGTGGTAAAAGACCAGGATACAAAATGGGAAATGAAACTGGACACAGGTGATACAGGAAAAAAGGAACATGTACCTGCATTGAAGTGCCTTCGTTATGAAAAGTTTTCGAACCAGTTCTTCTTTTTTCTTGATGATGTTGGCCACAAGGCGGAGGTGTTGCGCCAGGCTGGTCATCTTCTCGAGCGTCCTCTCGCACTCGTAGTTGGCGATGTTGCAGGCTATCTGCATGTCCTTGAGCGTGTTCCTGAAGAACTTCTCGTGCTCCTGTTTCTTCTTCCTGATGGCCTTGGTGATACAGCACATGAACACTAGAGATAGGAGGCCGAGGTGGAAGTAAATGGACTCTGATGTTTTAAAAATAGACACCAGCGTGGCAAGCACTTCGCCAGGAGTGGCGTTGTTCGCGACTTCCCAAGGGCAGCTGAGCCAGTCTTCTTGGCACTTCTCATACCACATTGTCCTTCTCCAGTAAAGATGCCTCCAGCACATGGTATTTCACAACCTGAAGTACCCATTACTTTTGGGTGAAGGCCAGTTGCTCGGTTACCGAATGCAACAATTGTACTATTGTTGGAATCTTGTCTGTTCAAATAAGAGACCTGTGAACCTGAGACCGTTTTATGGTGGTTGTCTTACGAGTGATGGTGGTATTTTTATTTGAAGAAGAGGTGCAACTAGGTAATCATAGTCTCTGAACAAAGTAAGTGGAAAAAAATATTAAAATAAAACAAAATTAGATGACCAGAAAATGATTGGCTAAAGTGGGAAGAAGAAGAAGAAGAAGAAGAAGAAGAAGAAGAAGAAGAAGAAGAAGAAGAAGAAGAAGAAGGTATTATTTATTCAACAAAGGAATTTCAAAATGAATTACAAAATACCTTGCTATATGCTTCCTGCTCCACTCCTAATTAATTTCTGCACTATGAACAGCTGTAGGAAGTGAACACTGCAAAACGATCTAACAGAAAATACAATAAATTGTGTTGCATGAAATATATTTACAGTTGCAATGTTGTAGGATTGTTCCTACGTGATGCTTTGTATCCACAGATTGTTTTGTTGAATAACAATGCAGGTGAATCAGGATTGCCAGTTCTCCACTCACACCATGGATTTGGAGAATCATTGTTACTGTTCCGAGGTATCTGTGGAACAGCAGAGGTGAAAGAAGGTGCGGGGGTGAACGGGCCTCAAAATACGAAATTAAAGTTAATTAAAAATTTAACAAGGTTATATTTTCTTTTCAATATCAAGAAATAACAAGCATGGCAGGTACAGAGTAGCAAAGACACTATTCGAGAATGTACAATTACAGAGTTACAGGATTTGGGCTCCGAGAACCAGACACACAATTGTTGAGCAATTAGCCCAATTTTACCCCAAAACAAGTTTCAACAGAGGGGCAGAAAACTCCATTCATGCTCAGGAGCACTTGCTCCAAATTACACAGTAAAGCCTCCTTGAGGCGCGCAGAAAACAAAATTTTCAAGAAAGAGCAACTCGCTCTCAAAGTTTAAGCCTGTCAAAGGCCACACCAAATTCCACCTTCAAGCTGTCCTCTAAGGCCATAAACACAGGGGTAAAATACCCAACCTACTGAGGCCTATTAAGTGAGAAAAGGTTAATTACATGGCCTCTAAAATACCAATGTGAGAGGAGGCGATCTGCACTCCTAATACATTTTGTTTAAAACCTATTTGGCACTAGGCTGTTAATGCAAGGGCTAATCCCATACTAAAGAGGTGACTTTAGAAAGAAACAATTTACATTACGTTAAGGAAGAAACGGTTGTGAAAAATAAGTTCACCTCAAAGCAATATGAGTGGGAGCTCGAGAGGGTTAAGCACTCTCTATCCCAATATGTAGCTTAAAAGAGAATAGATACTAAGAGTCTTTACATTTTAGGGAAAGTTTACATGGTGGAAAAGCATCGGACCTGCCCCGAGAGTTAAACTGCTGAGCTAGCAAGAAAAGAAGTTATTAAACGGCCATTACCTTGTTGTTGAACTGCTGCCCAAAGAAAGAGGCGCTTCCCGCCCCCTGCTATGTACTTTACACACCAAAAGATGTTACTGGAGTGGCGCGGAGACCCGAAAATCAGCAGTTTATATACTCTCGCAGAAAGTTCGAGGCGTTTCAGGAATGAGAACACCCTCCCACAAAAACTTTATTGGCTAGGGTTAAGCAAGATATTCAAGGTGGAGAAGATAGACCTGATTGGTCATAAATTCGGGATTGGATAAATTCAAAACAAGGGGAAAGAAAGGGTTAATATTGCCAACTTAAACCATGACTGCAAGAAATTTAACAAAGAACAAACTTATGAATTCAAATTTTCTCCAAAAAAAAGTTCTTTCACTTCGCACTAGGGCGCACCATTGTAGTTCTTCAGTAGTGTCCTCTAGAAGAGAAAGTTCACACTTCTTACTACAGGCAAAACAAAAATACATCGAAAACGACCCAGTTCAGAAACTTCAAAATTTCCAAGTAGTGACATCTTCTGAGAAACTTGAAAATTAGCACATTAGATAAAGTTCAGACTTCCTCCAGTAGGGGAGTTTCAACTGGCGCAAAGTTTGAATTAGCGGCGTGGATGTGTACCGCCCGGTACAGTTACTATTACTCTGTTCACTTTCAGTTATATTAGCTTCGTTTGTGCAGCAATACAAAACTATCCCAAACTCTCAGGCGCATGCACACATGCACTTCGCTGTATTTGAAGCGTTTGTGCAGGGAGAATTTGGTATTCTGACTCCTAGTCTGCTGTTCTTGCAGGCGTGGGCTCCAATTTTGTACAGTTTGGGAACACTCAACAGAATTTGGGGATTGTTTTCGGATTTTTAAATGAGGCATGCGCGTCAGCCCGTCACACCTGGTTTACAAAGCACAGATCCGATCCTTATAAATATATTTGTTCCGTGTTTTCTGGACAATAAAATTCCTTGATCGTGGTATTCAAAAATTCTTAATTAAATGTAGTAATTGCACACTCTGTTTAACGAACATACTTGAATGGTTAATTTGCATCGTCACTTACCCAGGTGCAGAACGGAATCGCACAGGAGCTCTTGGTTTATGCAGGCCCTAAGATCCCTGAACGAAATTAGAGGGATAGTGGATATATTTCACTCGTCAGCTAGTGAAATTCGCAGACATCTTATGGACGCCTCATGGACAGAGTGTTGCTTGTGTGTTTTGTAAATATGTATATATTATATATTGCTTAGTTATAATTAGTGGTAGCAGTAAGTTCTGTTAATATTGTTATTATTTGAATGTATTATATCATCTGTAATTGGAGAATCAATAACTCTGTTGATAAATAAACAAATCAAATCAAATCAAATATCCTTAATTAAAAGCAATATCACAATAAAACACATGTGAACTGTCATTGTAAGTAAGTCTAGGTACTGTAGGGAAACTAGATAAATTTTAATATTACGTTCAGTAAAACAAAACCGCAGTCAATCCAATAGAAATTAACTGGGGAAAGGTGCTGACATCTAATGTCAATAATTATTACTACATGACCATTTGCGCAGGAAAGAATCTGAAACAGTTTCCAACTGTTCCTAATCCATGCATGTACTCTTGCGAAAATCACAAACTATCACAGATTTGCTGCACGAACAAAGCTGTTATTCACTATTAAATCATCCAAGTCAGTTGTTGGTTCATCAACATCACTATCACTGTCCACTAACTGTTCTAAAATATACACTTCCATGAGCAGAGATGAAGCAGAAGCCATGTTTACATTCAATCATCGGTAAACTTTCACAAACATTAACAGAGGTTACAAGGTCATTACAATTCCCGCAAACTACTCTTGTAAACCTAGACCGTTCAGCGGCGTTTCTACTCTTGGAGACCTAAGCAGCTGTACAGAAGGTGCGCGCATAGTTGTTGACCTTGCAAGGAGCGTGCATGTGCACCTTCATGAGCACAAATTCATGTAATTGTAAATAAATTTCAAACTACTGACTCAGTGCTCAATAAAAAACATGCGCGCACACGGACAGTTTTAACAGAGGAAAAGCTAGATGACATTGGTGAGAATGTTGAACAGTGACAATAAATCACTCACAAAATTAGCACAAGAAGTATGGGTTTCCGTTTCTTCTGCACACAAAGCTGTTCCATATCAAACCGTAGAGGTTTACACAGGCCCATTGTTTAAAACCTGCTGATCCAGTCACAAGAGTGAGATATTGTGAGTGGTATCTTCCATCATTGAATGATCGTTTATTCGACCCACAGGTTGTGTTCTTTTCGGACGAGACCTGGCTCCATCTTAATGGTCGTGTGAACAGTCGTAACTCTCGCTATTGGTGTGCAGAAAATCTTAATGGTGTTTATGAAATCCCTCATTGTGAATGATGACCGTTCCAGTATCTTTTAAAGGTAAGATTTCATATAAGATGGTATACATGCTCAAAGCAGGGCGCCTGAGGCAGCTGCTGTAGCACAGAGTACCAACACCATGTGCTCTGTCTGGGTTTATATGGCACCTAGAGATGCGTGGTGCAGGTCTCGAGTTGACACCTGAGGGCAGTCTGCACGTCTTTGAGGATGAGGCCTTATATAGGATGAAATCTAATGTTGGAGACGGCACTAACATCCAGAATCTGAGCCAGTGGAAATAAACAATTGAGGTTAAAATCCCTGACCCAGAATTGAACACGGCCCCCTCGGACCAAAGGCCAGCGTGCTAACCAGCTAGCCTTGTATGTCAGATGCTAATGCTTATAGGAGGTACAAGCACAACTTGGTTCCTCAACGGTACAACTAAGAAATGGGGGGATGGCTTTGCCAGCTGAAAGATAAGAAATAGTGATGGCCATTATTTGACAGTGCTGGGCTTGGTGACAAGTAGGCTTCAGACCATGTAAGTTTCATCTCTACTCAGAAATGAGGTGGAAGTTTCCAAATTGATCAGCCAAGCAAAAGGGTAATTGGTTGCATGATGACCACTGTTTGGATTTGAACCCTGCTGATGGTCCATTTAGACATATGAGCTTTACAAGGGCCAGCGTTCAGTTCAGTTTCCTTATAGACCACTTTTCCTGGGTTTCTTGATGCGTTCTGGCAGTTTGAGTACGTTTCTTCAGTTTCAACATGGGTGAATTATTACAACAAATTACCAAGCAAGTTGGCTGTATGGTTAGGGGCGCACAGCTGTGAGTTTTCATTCGGGAGATAGTGGGTTTGAACCCCACTGTTGGCAGCCTGAATATGCTTTTCTGTAGTTTCCTATTTTCACACCAGGCTAATGCTAGGGCTGCACGTTAATTAAAGCCACGGTTGTTTCCTTCCCACTCCTAGAACCCTTTCCTATCCCATCATCGCCATAAGACCTATCTGTGTCAGTGCGATGTAAAGCCAGTTTTAAAAAAAGTTTATACATTACAAGAAATTAGTTTCATTTTTTGTTCCTTATTGGGTGAATCGGTCAATTAAATGCTATGTTATATGCTTGCAATATCCAGACCGAAGCTTCTGTTTTCATCCAAGAAAGAGAAGGTAGGTTTTTGTTTAGTAAGTGATGCCATACACCGCCTTGAACTCGACTGAGCACCCACCCCGACCTAACATACCTAGTCTCGTACCAGGAGATACGCCTCCATCTCGATACCTAAATGAACTAAATCCATTTGTAACTTCCTATCATACAAATGACTTTAAGCTCCTACCAAATTTCATTTTTCCGACTTTTCTAGTCTTCACTCTTTCTGCCAGGCTGAATTATAAGACACTTATCATATTTAAAAAAATCTCTCTGTATAAACTTGCACCCTTAAGGAAGGAGAACTTGCTCAGGATGGCAGTACCACAATTTAAAGACTTGACATGTTATTTAGTATGTAGTGTGTGCAAAGTTCATGGCTGATTCCTGTGGACTGTAAAGGATATTGCTTCTATCATTTCAGGTGCTCAATAAGGTGCCAACGATTTCCATCGACAAGACTGATGGTTGCCAGATGTATCTTAGTCCCGAGTCTTTGGATGTAGAAATTGTCAGCTCCAAGTCGTCAGAAATGAATGTGATGGTTCCAAAAGGCAGTGGAGATTACGTAAGTAGTTTCCAGGGCATCTTCGCATTTCAGAAATGTTGTTGCAACTTGGAAATGGGAGAGATTTGGAATTCCAATTGCATGTCGTCATCAGCATTTAAAATCTTATCTTCCTATTCAACAGCCTTTAGTACCTAATCCATCACAGAAATGAAGAGTAGTGGGGATAAGTAACAATTCTGTTGAAATTGTTTGCAAACCATTCTGATAAACCTGTCTGGTACTTTTTTACTTTTGCTTTGTATGTTACAAGGATACAGTTACTGCTAGGCCTATCATCATCTTGAAACTGCTGTTCACTGAACTGTCTTGTTTTGTGGTAGCTGGACACTACAGCAGTACAGTACTGCCCTTAGGGTAGAATCTGAGTAGTTAAAATAGTGCTGAAGTCTTTAATTTCTCTGTTTAATTTTTCTGTTGCAGTTAGAGCTTCCTATACCAGAACAGTACAAAACGACCGTATCATCTAAGGGATTGCAAACAGTGGCTGTTGAAAATAAAGGGTAAGACTGCTTAGAAAATGGTTTCATTCATGAAGTGTAAAGGGGAAATGCTTTGGTGAAAAAAATTGAAACAACACAAAAAAATGAACGTGCAGTCGTGTATTTTAACCAGAAATTACTCGGACAAAATGGGCTAAGATGTGGAACTAAAGAAACATGAATGCTGTGTTCTCCGGAAATGGAACGAGATATGCTCACCTGTTTTCTGGTGACAAAGTTCACTAGACCATCGCCTCGTAAAGCTTTTCCAAATTGATCACTACACTAAACAGTAAGGGTCCACACATCTTGTGGTTGGCTAGTCACTTCACTCTCAGCCACTCTTTGTCATGTTTCTATAGTTACAATTATGGCTTTGGTATTGTTAAACAGCCCATGGTTATCATGTTGTAAAGTGATGAAAAGTATTCATCGTGTATTTATTCAGTTTGTGTACATTTTTATATTCCTGTAATGTTGTTCACTAAATTGTGAGTGCTGCTTTTAAAGTGTGTCAGTTTGGTCACTAATTTGCTAAATGGAAAGGTTCCATTGTCAAAAGCAGTTATGATCGTTACCTGTTTTCTGCATTTACAAAATGTTTGGAAGATTATTTCAATAAATAACTTAATTTTGAGAATTGGTGCTTGTATGTTCGTAAAACATTAAACATTACGAGGCCTGTTGAAAACATAACTGAACTCCAGAAATAACTCTTAGGGGACTTGCGTGCCTGTCTCCTTCCAAGTACTCCCCTTTCTGTTAATCCAACTCTCCTATTCAGTTGTCCTTTCAGGGTGAATAGAAAAAAAGTCTGCCAGAGCTAGGGCTCGAGAGTAGCTTGGAAGGGAAAGCACAGTTGTGTTTGTCAAAAAGTCAAGAATCAACAGAGATGTGTTGTCATGGTGGAGGTTCCAGACTTATTTCTCTACAAACCAGGTCGTTTTCTCTTGAACATCTTAAGACTAAGATAATACTAGCGATTTACTATTTGACCCTCGGCTAGGAATTCTTGTAGCACCACAGCGCTGATGTCACGAAAGGACTGTTAATAACACTTTCACGTTCAGTTTGATCTGATGCACTTTCTTCAGTATTGGCAAACTTCTTGCTCATAATTTTTGTGTACGTGCATGCTTGAGAGAACATTTTTTTCAGTCTGAAGCAGAAGCTGACATTTTGATATACACCAACAGCTGCTGAAGTATAATTGTTTCAGAAATGTACAACAAATGGCTAGTTGCTTACAAAGGATACATTGGCACTAAGAGTAAGCGTGGTATTTTCGAAGTTCAGTTATTTTTTTAACAGCCTTCGGACTTGTAAGCATTCAAGTGACACTGGGGTGTAACTTTTGGTTATGGTGGTGAAAGGCAGGTGGTGTTGCTGTCTGCCCCTAGTGTTACATAATTCATATTTTTATTTCAATTGTTGAGACTGCAGTGGTGAATCTGTTTCAAACTGATGTGGTCAGTAAAGAATTCCAGAACTTAATCAAACTGTGCTCCATAATTCTCAGCAGTTTATATAAAGTCTGCTGTTCAGCATCTGTGTGTAAGACACACCTAAAGAAAACAGAATTATTTCAATCATGGAGCCTCTCCAATTTGTTTTGAGCTGCATTTTATTGAGCACATCTACCAATTAAAAATATTTATTTCTTCTATCGATACTAGCATTTCCAGTTATTCAAGTCCTGTTCAAAATCACGAGCTTTCTCAGCGCTCTGTTCGTTATCCTCTTGATGAGTGCAGTCACCACTTTGAGGAGTAGCTTTTCTTTGTTGACTTGAGATAGATTGTGCGGCCTTTGTTAATTCTCAAACCATACTAACAATACAGTCGTGAAGAAAATATGGTAATTTCGTTGTTAACTTGCCTTGAGTTGTACAATGTTACTTTCTACAGAATCAAATGTTGTGCTATATTCTCTTCCATATTAAATTATGCATTCTTCAAAAGTGTCCAAGCTCACCCAAAGAAATAAAAGAAGAAAGGAAAACCTGCATTGTTAAGAACAGATTTAGAGGAACAGAACGTACATCCATCTTCGTTCATTTACCTTGAAGACCACCATTATTAAACATTTTTTAAAAAAAGACCTTGGGTTTGTATGTTTGCTGGAAATTTAAATGTGATAATGGAAATTGTTGGTATCGACGAGGAAGAAATAATCCAATGCTTTACTGAAGTTGTTTCTTTTGGATGTGTGCTCTTACGTTAAGTTGTATTATTCTGAGTACAGAAAAGCCTCTCATTTTGCCCAATGTTTAGTTTTCTGATTCACTGGGTGAATATGGAATTTCTAAACGTTGGGGCAAAAATTGTTCACAAATAATAAAGTTCATGATTTTGGTATTTTTCTTGCTAAAATAATAGTCAAATTACTTTGAATGGGAAGTCTTCCACTGAACACAAATGTTGACACTACAGTCTTGCCACGCTGTCGACATCAGACTTTCTATAAATTCATGTATTTCCATAGTTAATGATTGTATGAAGTGTTTTGATTCATTCGCTACCTTTTTTTGTTCCTGGTGAGATTCACGAGCACAAGCTCTGTGGAGTAAGTTTGTATGTTGAGGCTCTCCTGTACTGAGATGATTTAGATGAATATTTTTTAATCACCCTGTACCAATTTTTTTCCAAGTTTAAAAATTGGTTAAGACTTTTATGCGGGTGCTAATCTCTGATGGTGGTACTCTGTCCCGACGACTGACATGTGGAAATGACTTTCTATGGCTTTGTCGAGTTGACCATGCCAAGTGATGAACAGTATTTTTCATTCTAAATAAATATATATATCATATAAAGATAAAATTATTTTATAATTTCAGTTCTTTCAGTTTTGCGTTGTGAGAGTTTTGCCTGTATAAAGTATTTGCGACAATCTTTTTCCTGATGCTTATATTGTTTATTAATTATTGCTAATGATTATTATTGTTACATTTTGTGGTGTGAAGTAAGAATATTATTAATTTAATCTGCTGCAAGTACTATGTATTATTCATTGATGATTGGTGCTCTGGAGATACAACCTGCTTCTTCCGAGAACAAGCAGGCCTGCGACATTTACCCAGATCGTAAAAAAAGCTAAATCACTGGTTGAAATAAGGAGCCTAATAATGGAACTTGTCTGTACGGCCTAGAAGAAGCTGGGTCACAGCTCTTCACTCATGCAGCCTATTTCCCTGTTCTCACCCCTTTTCTATGTTCAAAAAAGAAATTTGAGAGATTTGTAGTGAAACTCAAAACAGATTTGAGAATTTCACAGTATCCCTGTCAATCAGTACTTACGTTGATGCTAAGTTATGGATGTATGGTTGGGAATTAACGACATCAGTTTCATGACACTATAGTAATCGTGACAGCCAGTGTTCGTCTATGTACACCAGGTCAGTAGTGTCATCTTCTCGCTGCGCAGTTTCTTCCTGTAACCAGGAGCTTGACAAAATCTCATACCAAGTGAACCCTGTTCTACTCCTCAGTTCAGAATTAAAATCCTTGAACTGGTCAGAAAAACGAACCCAGGGCTTTAGAATAAGAGATAGACACGTTACCTCTACACCAGAGGGTTGGCTGATAATAAGAAGTAGTGAGCAGATGAAGGAGAATTGGAGGAGAAAGAAGGAACAACAACAACAACAACAACAAAGGATGAAGCATTAAAATTGCATTGTGGTCCCTAGAAGACCCTAACGGAGAAAGTAAAGAAGAAGAATTACGTGTGGAATGTCTTTCATTTTCTCACAATCCATGAACTTTACTGTTCTTTGGCTACAGTCATTTTTCTTTTGATTTATCGAAACTCTATCTCCCCTATGCCGGACTGAGTGGCTCAGACGGTTGAGGCCCCAACTTGGCAGGTTCGATCCTGGCTCAGTCCGGTGGTATATAAAGGTGCTCAAATACATCAGCCTCATGTCGATAGATTTACTGGCACGTAAAAGAACTACTACAGGACAAAATTCCGGACCTCTGTGTCTGCAAAACCCGTAAATGTAGTTCGTGCAATGTAATGAAAATATTATTATTATCATCATCATCTATGCTGTGGGTGTACATTATCTGTACTCCCTGCATGTCATAAGAATCTAGTAAAAGGGGAACAAGCAAAGAATCTGTATTTACTCTCTCATCATCTAAGCCTAAAAACATTCTGTGCTTTCCCGTGTAGGGGATAAAAAGTATGAGTGCAAGGTTTAAAAAAAAAAAGTTATTTCTATAACTGCAAGGTTCTTCCGTCTTTCAAAACTAATTCAGTATACCATACATTTAGAGAAATACCTCGAAAAAAAAAAAACATTTAACATATTATACCTGAAATAGATACCATTAATTAAAAACAGAATGACACGTTTTGTTCTTGAAAGAACTTCTACCAAATCACACTTTAATTCTTAAAAACATAGAATTGATGAATACAGTATTATTAAGAAATGTAAAAAGTGTGTTTAAATTCTGTTTATATCCTTCTAATACTTGAAAGTTAGAACTTATCTTAATGGGAGTGCTCTTGTACTTGTCCAACATCAAAACGTGCAGGGAGCCTAAATGTCTGCACATATCTTCATCAGAGATAATGTTTGCAACTCTCTGACAGTCTGTATTATTGCCTGTGGTTTGTCGTTAGTAAGTGGAGCCATTTTTCAGTACATTTCCTATGTCAGACATGTAGTTTCTACAAGATTTCCTTACTCCATTGTGATGATGAAACTGCTGCCCGAGAAATCAATTTAGTTATTGTAGACTCTGCCACTTGAAAGTCACTTTTGGCCTCTGTTTTCATTTTGCTCTCCTCACCAGACAAGTTCAGTGAAAATACCTGTATTTAACAGACTGATTTACTCCTTCTGTTTCTTCCCACAGTTCCCCCTTTCCTCATGGCAAAATGAAATGAGTGTCCAGCCATTACCTTCAAGTCACTGTCTGATCCTCCAGAGCACTGCTCACCATTGTTAGGCTAAACGTAATAAAAATAATAATAATAATAATAATAATAATCTCTTCTAAATAACAGGACTATATTTAAATCTTTATAATCTGTGTATGTTGAAGGCTAGCAGAGAATGATACAATCAGCCTTAATTAAATATGCAATGGGTGTCAATTTTTTTCTGCATTTGAGAAATAGAATGTTTTGATCTGGGTGGCAGAAGACGTTTCAGTGAAATGTTTTCTACTGCTTTTACATATCTGTTTTAAGGAAGAAAAGATACACACATTTGGACCTCATAAACTTTAAATAAATGATTCAGTAAAACGTTTGGTTTCATTGCTCTTGACCTTCCCTGTCCCATTCATGTCATTATGTGTCTTTAGGTGGGGGTGGACAATCTCCAAGTCTTCTCGCTTCATCAGTCCCAATTCTTCTGCGTCCATTTCTTCTTGGCCACTAACGAGCTTGTTTCTGATTTCCAACTTCAACATTCATTGAGAGGCCATATTGACAGACCTTCAGTCCATGTAGAAAGATGGATAAACATGGGAAGAGACTTCATGTTCCTACCTCTCTCTATACAGGGTGTCTGAAAGTAAGTTACAGAAATTGTAAGAGCATGTAGTGTTCAAAGTCTTTCTGGCATTTTTTTATTTCCTCATAGTGAAAGCTCACAGGAAAACCAACAAAGAAATGTAAGTTCAGTCATAAGCAACTTCTTTGTCAGCCTATGCAGCGTGTGGCCAGCCAAGCTGGGCGGTGCACTACCGTAGTATACAGATGTGTCACTCGCTCACATGCAATCTTGCTAGTACTAGCGGTGTATCACAGAGCAACCTCTGATCATCATGCCTGGATAATGTAGTGTCTTTATTCTTATTAGAATCACCATGCACTAAGGTATCCTGAACCGACTGGCGTACAAAATAGGAATACTAGTAGTAAAACTCCTGCTGGTTTCGGGTGAGAAAAATGCATTGGTTTTATAAAACATGGCAGTAAACGCAGTACATCTCATGCATGTCAAAGTTTGCCACACTACAAAATAATTACTAAAATGACATACCCATTTAACATAACTTATGAAAAGTAAACATTGCAAGCACGGACTGTGGTATTGACAGTTATTAAAGGCTGTTTAGAACAAAGTATCCTGGAATATGGGCTAATAAAACTAAGTCTGAAGTAGCGTCCGCCATGCCTACTTGCTATCGGATGTATCGGCCCCACCCCCCTTATGCTCGACCGCGCCAATCACAAGCAGCGATTAAGTGCTGGGCGGGCCCTTCTCTCTCTTCTATCCGTGGTCGCGCCGCATGGGACGACGGAAATTACTCGACTATTAATCTGGAGTCTTCCATCTCGCGAGGTTCCTGGATTCATTGAGCATCCGGACTGTTCTAGAAGGGCTGACGCAGGTATATAAGAACAGTTACTTGCCTGCAGTCAGTTAGTGAGAGTTATATGGAGTGAGTGTGTGAGGAGTGAGATTGAGTTCGCTGGCGTGAATTAGGGAAGAGCGCAGTCAGTAATAGCCTGGGCTGAGATGTCAGCCTGATGGAGTATCTGCCTGTTGGAGCCGAGGACTCGTTCCTGTTTCCCTGATGTCGTGTGTGTGAGTCCCTTGAGGCCGGCTGCTGGAGAAGAAGAACCTTGGGTGTTCTGGAGCAGCACAAAGGGAACACTGGGTGCTGACGTGTGCAGACTGCGAACGGGGTTCGATGGGTTGAGTGAACAGCGGATACTATCCCGACCTGCGAGACTGACTTATCGGCTGTGGATCGTGACCGCTAACAAGCGTGACTGAGTGGCTGAGTAAGTGAGTGTAGTGTAAACAATCGATGACTCTGTGCGTGTGCGTGTGCGTGTGTGTGTGTGTGTGTGTGTGTACTCGTTTCTTTCTTTCTTTCTTTCTTTCTTTCTCCAACACGTTACAGTATGTTGTTACTATGTTTTGATAGGTGTTAATCAGAAATATACACCACTATTGATGCCAAATTTCTTCTTTACATTATTTAGATTTCCTGACGAAACAGATTGGGCCCAGCTCGACTTGTCCTCAGGTCATTGAGGAGAAATGTTCAGTGATAATTGAATTCTGTTCATTGTTTATGTTGTAACTACTCCTACCACTACTCTTATTATTAATTTCCTTTACACAATATGTTATAAATCGGTTGAGCGCCAGTTGCTGTAATAAGCAACAAAATTCAGAGAGCATGCCTCTTATCTCAATTATTTTCAAGGCGTGAGGGGATAAACTCCGCACATCTGGCAACATACAGGAATATGGATCAGAACAATTGTATATTACAGTTGCATTTCCACAATTGAGGATTGTACTTGGAAATAGAATCACTTATTATTATTAAAATAAATCTGAATTTATGACTATCCTTTACGTCACAATGAACTAGCATTGCTGTACTTAATTTAACACTAAAAATATACCCTGTGAGATTTGTTGTTACAAATACAGAAAATTTGATCTACACTGACTGACAGAGCAAATGCAACACCAAGGAGGAGTGGTTCGAAAGGGATGAAAGTTGGGGAAAAAACAGAGACGGCACAGACGAATAATTGATGTTTATTTCAAACCGATATGCAGGTTACACAATGCGCACGGCATCGACTCAGTAGGATGTAGGACCACCGCGAGCGGCGATGCACGCAGAAACACGTCAAGGTACAGAGTCAATAAGAGTGCGGATGGTGTCCTGAGGGATGGTTCTCCATTCTCTGTCAACCATTTGCCACAGTTGATCGTCCGTACGAGGCTGGGGCAGAGTTTGCAAACGGCGTCCAATGAGATCCCACACGTGTTCGATTGGTGAGAGATCCGGAGAGTACGCTGGCCACGGAAGCATCTGTACACCTCGTAGAGCCTGTTGGGAGATGCGAGCAGTGTGTGGGCGGGCATTATCCTGCTGAAACAGCATTGGGCAGCCCCTGAAGGTACGGGAGTGCCACCGGCCGCAGCACATGCTGCACGTAGCGGTGGGCATTTAACGTGCCTTGAATACGCACTAGAGGTGACGTGGAATCATACGCAATAGCGCCCCAAACCATGATGCCGCGTTGTCTAGCGGTAGGGCGCTCCACAGTTACTGCCGGATTTGACCTTTCTCCACGCCGACGCCACACTCGTCTGCGGTGACTATCACTGACAGAACAGAAGCGTGACTCATCGGAGAACACGACGTTCCGCCATTCCCTCATCCAAGTCGCTCTAGCCCGGCACCATGCCAGGCGTGCACGTCTATGCTGTGGAGTCAATGGTAGTCTTCTGAGTGGACGCCGAGAGTGCAGGCCTCCTTCGACCAATCGACGGGAAATTGTTCTGGTCGATATTGGAACAGCCAGGGTGTCTTGCACATGCTGAAGAATGGCGGTTGACGTGGCGTGCGGGGCTGCCACCGCTTGGCGGCGGATGCGCCGATCCTCGCGTGCTGACGTCACTCGGGCTGCGCCTGGACCCCTCACACGTGCCACATGTCCCTGCGCCAACCATCTTCGCCACAGGCGCTGCACCATGGACACATCCCTATGGGTATCGGCTGCGATTTGACGAAGCGACCAACCTGCCCTTCTCAGCCCGATCACCATAACCCTCGTAAAGTCGTCTGTCTGCTGGAAATGCCTCCGTTGACGGCGGCCTGGCATTCTTAGCTATACACGTGTCCTGTGGCACACGACAACACGTTCTACAATGACTGTCGGCTGAGAAATCACGGTACAAAGTGGGCCATTCGCCAACGCCGTGTCCCATTTATCGTTCGCTACGTGCGCAGCACAGCGGCGCATTTCACATCATGAGCATACCTCAGTGACGTCAGTCTACCCTGCAATTGGCATAAAGTTCTGACCACTCCTTCTTGGTGTTGCATTTGCTCTGTCAGTCAGTTTAAATAAAGAAGGCTATTGGCATGAACTTGAATTTAACTATGATATCGCCACTGATTACATTCTTCTTCATGTTATTTATGCATATCATGTCTGACGCTGTAATTACCTGATGTCTGCACACACCACTGGTTAGATGGAAGAGAAGGCCTGAAGGCCTTAATCTTGCCAGGTAAAATAAAACATTACTAAACCAAACTTACTAAACCACTGTTGAACTGGAAATTCCTGAAAAAACCATCGGGTAGTAGTTGGAAGCCGCCTGCTGTTATCTTCTTATGTAACCTGGAGTTGACCTACGTTCCCCGTCCGAGTGTAGTAAGCTCCAATGCGGTTACGTCAACTCAATATTTATTGTTATAAATTGGAAAACTTTACTGAAAGAACCTGTAATATCCAGGCATACTATCTAGTTTCACACGTCCTGATAGCTAATATAGAGACTGTTGAAATAAATACAACAGTTTTATGCAATTTTAGATGTATCTACGTTAGATTCAATTCTCGAACAAAGTTCGCGAATTGCTTAGTAGAATTCAATAAAGAATTCGAAGTACCATGACGATTATTAACTGCATATCTCCGTTAAATTTGATTTATATATATTTCCTATACCTCTGCAGACCATGGCACTAAATCTCTGGTGAATCTTCTGAAATAAACGTACATTACAAAGTTCTACCTGCTGCTTCACTATCAGCCCAGTACAAGTCTCAGATCAGATCACTCCTCTTAGACTTCTTCGACGTGAACATCACTCTTAGACCACCGCTTAGCTCTGACCACCACCCTTACATCCACTTTTATAAACTCGTGATGACCACTCATCTCCCTACTATCTGGTCATCCCCTCCACATCGACACACGGTAGCTGGCAAATACGGGCACACTATCAAAACCACGTGGCTATGCACTATACAAAAGTAGTCGTGTGTCTTATAGCTTGCCCACGCGTACAAACGATGACTATATAGTATGTGTCAGTGGAAAATTTACTTGCCTAATACAGCCTCGGTTGCAAAATATTATGCCAGCTCACCTACCCATAGTTACAAGTCACAGCATGACCACTTCAAATCAAGAAATCTACTTATTTATGTACAGAATAATTACCAACAAAATTCCCGTATACTATGATTAAATGACATAATATGCGTGTTACCTAATTATATTACAGTCTAAATAATGAAAATCAGAATTAAAAATCTAATGAATTGGGTCAATTAATGATAATAATAAATGCTGAATGAAATCTGGAACCCTGTTGTACGGTTACAATGTATCATACATACTGTGAACATTAATATTTTTTATTTCATTTTTGTAGTGTGTTTCACGTGGCGCAGGGCACAAATGCAAAAACTTATAGGAAATGATGGTTTAAATTTATCTTTCACGATGTCCCGCGTGTCCACTCCCCTCCGCCACATGTGTTGAGTCACGCAATCCACACTACTGTATTGCTTGCCAACTGCATGGCACATTTAAAGATAAGAATTTTATAATGTTGCATATTGAACTGAGTTCACAATTAAATTGAAATAAGATATATAATGGTTCAACCTTTTCAATACTAATAGTAACTAGAAATGTAATGTTACATTCCTAGTTAATTACAAGCAGTACCCGTTTCAACCACTGTTCCGGGTCATCATCAGGCGATCACTTGAAATATAAAGAACAGTGTATAGGAAAACAACAAGTGATGTATAAATCTTTCACCACTTGCAGTTAATGAAGCACTATAACATTTTAGGGATTAGCACTGCGTGTTGAAAGTTCCCAAAATCCTGAAGAAGTAGAGGATCAAACACATAAATCAATCAAGACGCAAGTTCTTGGAGAGTAGCAAAACATCCGTGCTGACCAGCACTGTGCTTCCAAATGTTTTATGAAAACTCTATGAAAAATTAAATAGTTCAAGGATCAAGCCTGCAAATGCTGCTAGGTGCAAAATCATACAATACAGTGTAATATACTTGGCAATAGAAATATATATTAATGTTTACAGAATCTTGTATGTCAGATTCTTGAAGTTTGGAGATGCAGAACAGTTGACATATAAAGCAGTTGTGAAAAGAAAAAAGTTACAAAACTCAATATTAGAACAATTGAGAAACGTATTTATTCAGCGTGTGATTTCTTGAAGAAAAGAGCTCACGTAGTTCTTGAGGTGGCGTAAGGTATAAATTTAAATGTTATAATGATCTGAACCGTAAGTGATAATATAATACACAGTTCAATGCGGAAAAGAAAAAGAGAGAAAAACAAAGATGTTAATAGAAGATAAATAGGTGTGGATCAGAATATAAATAACTAAAGCAGGTAAAATAAATTTCATTTTTAAACATTATATATAGAGAGGGGTTGACTTAGATAGGAGATGATCAATGGAGCGGGATGTGGAATGATGAAAGAAGAAAAAGGATAAGATAGGGATATAAAGAAGGAGTAGTATATGCAGGCGGCTAACGAATGAAGGGACAGATTATCTCCCGGTATAAGGAGATCCCCTATACCAAGTGCCAACAGTCTCTTTGAGAGTGGATGAGCGGGTATGGGTAAGGGCACTCTATTGTCCTGGGTACAAGAAATTGTTCCCAAAGGCGGAAGAACCAGTTTGGTCAACGGCATTAGGATGCAGAAGTCAACGGGAAACCACTGCATTACAGATCCTGAGAGATATTCCAATAAATCCACATGGCATGGCTACAACGTCAAGATCGGAGCTGGCCGTGTGGATCGTCTACCTCCGTTTGGAGACGACGGATTAAGAAGTAGTAGTTTAAGATGGGGCAGGTGGATGGGTTCTTGGTAGTAGAAAACATGGGTAGGAACTGTGTAAGGCATGGAAAATCTAATTCGGGTTTAGAAATTTAGCATTTTTGAAAATGAGAATGAGGAAGTCGAATAGAATATTGGGTTTCTCAGAAATGTTGTTTAAATTGAAATTAGGGTTCAAGGTGAATAAAACAATTTTCTGTTGTGTTTAGAAGGGGGCCTTTGTTAATAATTTTAAGTATTTCCATGTCCTGTTAAGTTTTGGTGAAATTACGTTTAGAGTCTTGTATGTGTTGTCCTATTGCAGAGAATCTGTTATATTTTATGGCATTGACATGTTCGGAGTATCTGATAATAAAGTTACGTCCAGTCTGTCCATTGTACGAAGAGTTGTGGTTGTTACATTTGAATCTGTATACTCAGATTTAGAAAAAGCATTAGATTTATTTAATGAGTTAGAGTTGTGTAATAAATCAAGATTTCTGTTATTGGCCTACCTACTGCCAAAGCCCTTCCCAAAATCCATAAAACTAACATTCCGATCCGCCCAATAATCAATTACAGACCTAGTCCATTATATAATACTTCTAAATTCATCCAAAAAAAATTTACCAAAAAATTATCGATTTTTATCCAATAAATCTATCAGAAACACTTCTGAAGTAATCGACAAACTAAAAAACTTCAACATTCAACCAAACCTTTCTCTCCATTCTTTTGACTATCATAAACATGTATCCCAGTATTCCAATTTCCAAATTATTCCCCATAATTGATAACAACTTAAATAACTTTAGTTATCTGATTAAACTAGAAAATCAGGACTTTATGTCCATCTTAAAATTGGTCGTCAACAATAATTTTTTCCCCTCTGATAACACCATTTACCAACAAGATGGTTTAGCTCATGGGCTCGTCAGCCTCAGGCATCCTAGCTGAAATATATCTTGATTTCTTGGAAAACGCACAAAACATGCTGGAAGTGTCTTCCTTTCTGGGTTATACAGGCATTGTATCTGGTAACCACATTCTGGCTGACGGGAGCGAGTTGTGCCACTATAATGTTTGTGATTTCACTTGTAATATTTTCTTTCAGTTTACCCCACAAGTAAAAACCATTCATTGTTAGATCTGGAGAACAAGGGAAAAGTAGACCAGCACTGATCATTCTGTCTGCAAATACTTCCAACATTGTAAGAAGGGAATCTTCTGCTGTATTAGCAGGGGCTGAATCTTTTTGAAACCACCCACGCAATTTATTTTTTTCCGTTAACTGATGGAAGAAAGGTGTCAAAATGTCATCTTGGTACCTCCCTGCATTTACTGTCATCTTGAAAAAATAGGTCCAATTATTTGTCTTGCATTAACAGACCGAACACCAATCTTCCGATCATAATGAGGGACTTCATAAACACCATTAGGATTTTCTGCACACCAATAGCGAGAGTTACGACTCTCCAGGCGACCATTAAGATGAATAAGAAGTTATTATATTAATAAAACCACCTTTCCAATACACAATAGTCCTTTATATTTAGGAAAAAAAACATTTAATTACAAGTAGGACATGTTTCGCTCAATCTTAGTGAGCATCATCAGCTATAGATAACATAATCCATGGTGGGTCAAGGCCCTGATCCTGGTATATATAATGGAAAAACGTCTAATATACATTGATAAAATATGAATTTTAACAGTTTAAAAATAATCAATAAGATTATATTATGTCTATTAAAACAAATATTGATTATTAAAATTGCTTAAAATGTAAGTGGAATGAATGACATGAAATGTTACTAAAGTATGTAGCGATTAAATGTTCGGTTTTATAATGAGATTTATAACTTGTAACATTAAGATGAAATCAAAACTTTTATATACAAAAATATGGTGTTGGAATGATAACTCTCACCCTGTTAATAGCTGAGATCCAGACTGGTGACTCATGCTTGCCAGGTCAAACACGTGCAGGCTGCTTGCAAGACTCAAAACAAAAGCTAAAGGTTTCCACCTATTCAATACTGTTTATTGTAACCTTAGAAAAGTTACATATATTTGTTGAAACTAGTTTGTCTTACCAGAGACCATCATCAGTCAAAATCAAAGTAAAGGCAAGACATGAATAAAACAATAAAATATAACTAGAAACTAGTTTTGACAAATATATGTAATTTTTTTTTAAGGTTACAACAAAGCGTTCAGCTTGCACTGGGCATGTGATTGTGATGAGTGTTTTTAAAATATTTACTTGTATTGAATTTCATGCTTGCTTCGTATAACAGGTGGTGCAAAAGTCACTGGACAGTTGGTTAAAAGAAAACGAAAGTAACAGCAAGACGTAGTACAGTAGGAAGTTTTAACCTGTTAAGTTGCTATTACCAAATGGCGATGATTACTCTTTGTCAGGTTAGAATACAGTGCTATGATAAACATAACAAATACAATTAAAAAACTAGTGCATTGTTTAAAGCGTGATCTGCGAGACGTGTTTACAGCTGTAGTTTTCCGAATTGTCACAATGTTGAAGAAAGGATTTTTGCATTAAAAACATTTTATAAAAGTGCTGCTACTGCAATTGTTAATGAATGAGGACAACACTTTAGATTAAAACCACTGTCTAGACTAAGCGATTCCAACTGAGGTGCTCCCACGGCCCGGCCGGCACCGGCGCTGTGTTGTAGCACCGGTGTGGTAGAGGGGGAAGGAGGGGAAGTGGCAAAGGCAGAACCACAGGTCGTCAAGTCAGCGCACAGCTTATGAAAACATTATTTATGACAATTCTGTGAACATATAAACACACAGTTTATTCTGTACATACATTGTGTTTGCCTTAATGTACACTTAGCGTCGATTTTTGACATCGTTTTGCAGCAACTAATTTACCAATATTGGGTACAATCGATTTGGCAGCAGAAATTCTAATTACAGCCTGCAAGTCAGCATCAGACAGAGAAGTCCTAGTGCTCCATTTATTTAAATTCAGAATTGAAAACATCTGTTCGCATGCATACGTTGTACCGAACATTGACGGAAATTTTAAGGTAAGTGCTTGAAGTCTGGGAAATTCTTGTGGATGAACACCTTTGTCAAAGAAAATTAAATCACCGCTGTAGTGGTAGTACCTGTCCTTTAGGATTGCGTCGCACTATAGTTTTATCAGCTCTGTTTGGAAATATGATGGTGATTTTTTCAAGACGTGCTGAAAATGGGATCATAAGTACTTGGGGCCGATGACCTTCGATGTTAGGCCCCTTAAAACAACAAGCATCATCATCATCATCATCATAAGTACTTGAAGTCGAGGTGCCATATCATTCATTTCTTTGAATCAGGCATTGAATTCAGAGTGCACAGTCTGTAACAACGTCTGATAGTCTCCAGGATTTTCATAAGTAGAGAAATGTAAGGATTTTAATGAAGGAAAATTGTCAAATCTTCTGGCTTCAAGCTAACTTTTCAATCACAAACTCTGCATTTTGAAAGCCTTAATTCTATCACACATGGTGCTAATCAGTTTGTTTCTCTCTTGCAATTAAATATTTATATCATTCAAATAAGACGTACCGAGCTCGATAGCTGCAGTCGCTTAAGTGCGGCTAGTATCCAGTATTCGGGAGATAGTGGGTTCGAACCCCACTGTTGGCAGCCCTGAAGATGGATTTCCGTGGTTTCCCATTTTCATACCAGGCAAATGCTGGGGCTGTACCTTAATTAAGGCCACACCGAGCTCGATAGCTGCAGTTGCTAAAGTGCGGCCAGTATCCAGTATTCGGGAGATAGTAAGTTCGAACCCCACTGTCGGAAGCCCTGAAGATGGTTTTTCATGGTTTCCCATTTTCACACCAGGCAAATGCTGGGGCTGTACCTTAATTAAGGCCACGGCCGCTTCCTTCCCAGTCCTAGCCCTTTCCTGTCCCATCGTTGCCATAAGACATAGCTGTGTCGGTGCGACGTAAAGCCAATAGCAAATAAGACGTTATATCTGCCAAGGAAGCGAGATCAGCTACCCATTGTTTATTCCGCAAAGTTGGTTGTGGAGAACCTTTCATCTCCATGAATGGAGCAATTTCTTCAATTATTGCAAAGAAGGTTGCTAGCACTTTTGCGCAACTTAACCAGTGCACAATACAATAAAAGAAAATGTCGCTACATTCTGCCTCAAGATCTTTTAAAAATTCTTTGAACCGCCAATGGTTCAAGCCTTGCTTTCTGCAGAAATTTACACATTTTGACACAGTATCCATTACAGATTTAAAGTTGCAAAAGTTCTTTGCACATAATTGTTCTTGATGTAAAACACAATGTACTGATAACATTGGAGGTGGTGGTGATTATTGTTTTAAGAGGAAGTACAACTAGGCAACCACCCTCTATATAACACTAATCAGAGGAAACAGTGGAAGGGGTCCGTCACTTCGAAAAATGAAGATGTCGGCCAAAGGAAGGCAAGGGCCACGAAGGGCGTGAAAATGAAAGACTCACTGGGCCTCCATACGTAATACTGTCGGGGTCGGAAAAGAACAAGAGTTGACCAGGAGAGGTCAGATAGGATAGATGAAAGTGAGGAGCCTGTCACAAGTAAGTGGAAGCATTGCGCACCTTCATCTTGATGCGGCCTGCAAAACGTTGCCCATCCGACCACTTCACTGGTGCTCCGTCAGTAGCGGCACTACACATATTTTTGAGTGGTAAGTCCGTATCGTTAATTGCGTCTTCAACAGCTGCAAATCTGCGCTGGTGGTAGTATCTTTGAGGAGAATGATGTCCAGTAGTTCCTCAGTTATAGCGAAATATTTTTCAACTCCCCTGACGAAAATAGATAGCTGTGCCATGTCACTTTTGTCAGTAGTCTCATCGAGAGCAATCAAGTACTTCTCGAAAGTGCCGCATTTGTTCCACAATTGCTCTTTCAGGTTGGCACCAAGTTCCTGTACACGACAAGAGCTAGTTTGTTTTGATAAGCTTGGGCCACAACTTGTGCATACAATACTTCCGAATGCTCTATTAAAGATTCTTTTACAAATTCACCATCAGTAAAGGGTCGCCCACTTTTTGCAATTTTCAGAGCAACAATAGTCTACAACTTGCTCAAACTGCGCCTCCTAAAGTGTTAGGTTCAAGTATCTATGGGGCAGGGAGATAAAATAATTATCTTTGTTTTCTTAGCAGCACAGCTAAATCTAATTCTAAGCAGTCCTTAACAATGCAAACCCCAAAACAAAACAAAAATCTCTTAAATTGCATGTAAAACAATTCCTAATGAGTAAGTTATTACTTACCCCTGAAGAACTTGGCAATTCTGATTTTAACTTAGCAGTTCGTTCAGTTCTTGCTGCGCCAACAATGTCGTCATAGGTTGAAACACATTTATTGCGGTAGTGTCGTCGAACAGTTGAAGACTTTACGCTTAAAGTGACATGACAAATTAAACATTGAGCTTTCCCTTCGGTATTGAGAACAGGATTAAACAACATTTTTAACGAAGACTGCTCCGCTGTCTGTTCTGTCGAATAGATTCTACTGCGAGTGACACACACACACAGAGAGAATGAGAATGAATGTACTGTCTCTCAAGCACACATGCACGGGGAAGGAGAGGTATGGTGCTGCCTACTCTAGACAAACGGTGTACGACATACGGAGTAAATTTGAAGAACATGGATCTGTTATGGATACACCAAGATCTGGGCGCTCATAATTTGGATAGTGATACGACACTATGCCATACAGTATGTAACAGTGTTCCAAAAAGGCTTAAAAGATGTATTCATGCAGACGGAAAATAGTTTGAACATAAAATATAATTGTTTGTGAGCATTGTTTGTATTTGTAATGAAACATAAATTCAATATTTTGTTTAAATCAGTGCCCAGTGTCTTTTGCGCCACTCTGTATATATTTTTGTTATTTATTTATTTTTTATTCACGTCTTGCCTTTACTTTGATTTTGACTGATGATGGTCTCTGGTAAGACTGAAATGAGTTTCAACAAATATATAACTTTTTTAAGGTTACAACAAACAGTATTGAATAAGTGAAAACCTTTAGCTTTTGTTTTACACTATAATGCTCTTCAGTACGAATTGATATGAAATTTATCACCTATAAGGTCAAGAACTATGCGCACTCCTCCCATACTGCAGCTGCCATAGCGCAGACTACAAACACTGTGCGTTCGGTTCGGGTTTATATGAGAGACCCTGTATATTAAATGCAGTGGCGGCTCGTTTGGGAGGCGCTAAGGCGCGCGCCCCCCACGGGGTTCCATTAAATGCGGGAATTTTAATCTTAAATGTTAACAAGGGAAATATTTTACTATAAGATTATTATCAAGGGCGCGAGTGGTACTGTACAGCGGCCCGATGTGCTGCTGGCCCCCACGCAGGAGGGCGCTCTCTCATAGCGGACCAAATACTCCGAGTCTCGCTTGACTGGCCTTGAAGGGAGCCAATCAGAGGCGTAGTAGAGATGTGCTGTTCTATGGAGATTACGGCGCGTTTCTGCCGCGGCCTATTGTTGTAGCCAACCTACCCGAAACATTGGTGATCTGATGTCTATTTATTAGGGGTCAGTTTATGCCATTTCTCTCCTAAAACTAGGACTTACCCAAGTTAAATGTGCCGGTATATATTTAAAATAGTCTTGTAATTTTTACGATTATTAACTAACGAAACGAGTAACGACTGTAACTACTGTCTTCTCGCACTTGACTCATATTGGCCATACTCACTGGAGAGCGCGATGTTCAACTTTGTGTTTATGAATGATCTCGTGAGGTGACTGTGACAAGGTGAAATTAGGAGAAAGGTTGTGATTTATATGTAGGCGTAGTGTTATGTTTGCACTTCGTATGGTATAATTACCGTCGAACATATTAAAGTACTAACGTTTTCTTCTCTTTCTATCGAGAAGAAAGTCGAACTGAAGGAGTGTTTTAGGCCGACACACCAGACTTCTTGTTGAAAAAACCGGAGACCAAGAAAAATGAAAACAGGGCTTTCCAAACACAAATTAATTCTCCTGACGTATATAATAAGAACTCGCGGATATGTGGAAGTGATATCTCAGAAACCTTTTACTGCTTTCCTTGCCTGCTATTCTCCCGTTCTAGGAAAGGAGAAAAATGGGTCACCACAGGGGTGATATCAATAGTACCATGAGCTTTGAAATGCTTGGTGAAGTCAATGTCGTGTCTTGTTTAAGTGATCACTACAGTGAAACTATTCGTAAACATAACTCGATCGTGGACAAGAACAGGCAATTATTATTATTATTATTATTATTATTATTATTATTATTATTATTATTATTATTATTATTATTATTATTATTATTATTATTATTATTATTAATAATTATTAATTATTATTAATTAATATTAATTAATTAATAATTGATATATAATTAATATTAATTAATAATTATTAATTATTAATAATTATTATTAATAATAATATATGTGTATGTATGTTCAGTGGTGGTGGTGGTGATTATTGTTTTAAGAGGAAGTACGACTAGGCAACTATTCTCTATATAACACTAATCAGAGGGGAAAATGGAAGGGATCCGACACTTCGAAAAATGAAGATATCGGTCAAAGAAAGACAAGGACCACGAAGGGCGTGAAAATGAAAGACTCCCTAGCCCTCGCAAACCTAATAGCGTCGGGGTCGGAAAAGAACAAGAGTTGACCAAGAGTGTTCAGACAGGATAGATGAAAGTGAGGAGCCTGGCACAAGTAAGTGGAAGCAATGCGAGGACTCAGCTGAGGACCCCGTGGTCGCCAACCCACGCTCCAAAGTTCAGAGCCCTTGGGGCCCCTTTTAGTCGCCTCTTACGACAGGCAGAGGATACCGTGGATGTTATACTACCGCCCCCACCCACAGGGGGATGTATGTTCAGTCTTCAGACCTAAGGCTGGTTGGATCCTCAACAGCTCTGCCATCAGCTGTCATACTAGGGAAATGAGGAGTGGGGTAGTTTCCCGTTGCTTTCCTCACTGAGCCAGAAGTTGCTGTTACATATCAGTCTGCCAAGCCCACTGAAAAGCACGCACCAACCGACCCTATGAGCAACATTTTCACACCATTCATAGCAGGGACTGGCTGCAGAAGGAATGGCATTACTAGCATTGCTCATACCTCAGTCACTTTCATATTGTCAAAGCCAAGGATAAGACAGAGACAGATCAATGAAAGTAACAAAATTACACTAGCCCATACCAGAAGACATAGTGCACTGTAAACACTAGGTCCTGCCAGTAAAGGCATATAATAATAATAATAATAATAATAATAATAATAATAATAATAATAATAATAATCAAAACAATTGCATATGCATTGCAGCGTATAGTGTTCGAAGTGTGTATCTTGATAACATGGTTTGAAGAACTTGATATATTTGTGGAATTATGAAACTAAGGTGCGCCCCCCACTGCTGATATCCACGAGCCGCCACTGATTAAATGACAACATCGTGCTACTTTTTATTTTTTGAAACGATCACAATAAGAACACCATGTACCTCCCAGAGTGACCACAATGTGGTGACTATTGTTTTAAGAGGATGTACTACTACTCCTCTATTAACATTATTCAGAGGGGAAAATGGAAGAGGTCTGACAGGAGGGAGGTCAGATGTGAAAGATGAAAGTCAGGAGACTGGCACAAGTAGGAGCACCCGTTAAGGGACTCTCCCCAAGTAGAGAGCCCCTGATACTCTTAGGACCGCCCCCACCCAGGGGGGTATCGAGAGAGGATGTAATGTTTCACAGTGCCAGGTCCAAAACAGCAGTTGATAAATCTCATATTCGCCGTCCTGTATTGACACCAATACCATATAACAGTCTCGAAGGTTCCACCTTATTCAATACGGGTCCAAAACTGTCTACCAGAGTAATTCCTTTTCTTCAGATATTGGATCAAAATTGCATGTATACTGATCCGGTGTTCCAGTAGCTCTGTACAATGTCTACTGTGTTGTCCACAAACCCATAGATGGTTTTCGGTGCTGCAAGGATGGAAAGTAGTGGCTATGGCTTTGACTGAGATACATTCCCAGCATTTGCATTGTGTGAATATGGGGAAACTATGGAAAACCATCTTCAGGGCTGTCAAGAGTAGGATTGAAATCCACCATCTCCCGAGTTGTGGTGGTGGTTATTTTTTTTTTTTTTTTGCTAGGGGCTTTACGTCGCACCGACACAGGTAGGTCTTATGGCGACGATGGGATAGGAAAGGCCTAGGAGTGGGAAGGAAGCGGCCGTGGCCGTAATTAAGGTACAGCCCCAGCATTTGCCTGGTGTGAAAATGGGAAACCACGGAAAACCATTTTCAGGGCTGCCGATAGTGGGATACGAACCGGTTATTGTTTTAACAGAAAGTGCAACTAGGCAACCATCCTCTATATAACACTAATAGAAGGGATCCAACACTGTGGAAAATGAAGATATCGGCCAAAGAAAGACAAGGCCCGTGAAGGGTATGAAAATGAGAGAGTCCTGAGGTCTCAAATGCTCTAATACAGTCGGGGTCGGAACAGAACAAGAGTTGACCAAGGGAGATGGGATAGGATAGATGGAAGTGAGGATCCTGGCACAAGTGGAAACAATGCCAGGACTCCGCTAACGGCCCCGTGGTCGCCAACGCACGCTCCTAAGTTCAGAATCCATGAGGCCCCTTTTAGTCACCTCTAACTACAGGCAGGGGGATACCGTGTGTGTTATTCTACTGCCGCCACACCATCTCTTGAATAGAATCTTACTGTGTAGCGAATTTGCTCAGTCTCAGTGCAGTCTGTGGAGAATGTAGTATTGCTCAGAAGACAAGGATGTTCCCATGCAAGGGGCTACATCATTTGATGCTTTGTGTCCTTGCTGAAATGCTGCTACCCATCTCAGCACAGAAAGGCATTATTTCCCACTCCTTCCACCAGCTTCCTTTGATGTTCTTTGGCATTTCTTTCTGGGAGAATGGCTGTTTTAAAAAAATAATTAAATGCTGTTTTTGCTGGGACTCAATAGACTCACCACTGAATTCCCATCACCCTCTATACCAGTGATGCGCAGGTAGATCAGGGTGGTCTCAGGGTGGGCCAGTGACCGATGTGTGTAACGTCACAGCACGGGCTTGCCAGGACACTGCAGTTGTCTGTGAATACACAGTGGGGTTATTTCACTGGTTTGCATTATGTCCCCGAAATGCACCCTCGGCGGTTGTTGGACCAATTGTCGAGTGTCACTTCTGTATCAGTTTTAAGAACAATATCCTCTATTTGAAATAGGGTGATTTTTAACCCTGCACTCTCTCTTTTGTATAGATTATGGTATTAAATTAAATGATGATAATACTTAGGTTATCATAGAAACATGAACTTAAGTCATTCTCCTATTTTGGTGGATGCTCCTTTCCTCAGTGTGAAATACATATTTCATTGTCACTTTAAGTACTGCTCTGTAAACAGCCTGCACAGTCTTCAGTGACAGCGCACACAGCTGCACACATACAGCTTTCGCTCATGAACGTCAGTTCTCCGTCACTCCTTGCTAAGCAGTGAGACTGACCCTTCCTCTGGGAAGGGTCATGTTGGCCAGTGTGTCATCTAGTAACATTTCCATGTACTTTGAATGCCATGTTCTCTTCTGCCAGAGTGTTTAACTTCAATTGTTGCCATGACTTAGACTAGCCATCCCATATACAGCATGTTTCAAAAATATATGGCAAAATTGCAGGGATGAATTCCTTGTTGTAAGGAAGACAAAAAAAGTTATATAAGTATGGTTTCAGAAATTCATAATTAGTAAGATCAGATTCTCCAGTATCATAGGCTGGAATTGTTAGAATTTAGTTCAAATTTCCTGTAACGGTGCACTCTTACAAGAAGTGTTCAAAATGCCCATTGCCTGCCATATGGTAGGCTTCTGCTTGTTGTTTCTCAAAACAGTATGAGGTAAGTATAGTTTGACAAGACTGCATAATTCTTCTTAGCTACAATTATCTATACATACAGTACATTGGTATACTATTAAATTTTTGCCAATATAATTCCAGCTTATGATGCCTAAGAGTCTGCCTTATATCTCAGATTTATGAATTTGTGGACCCGTGATGAAATGTGACGCTCGCCTAGAAATGAAACTGTTAGTTGAAAATGTTGTTTGTTTATTTCACTGTCTGATAATACAATATATCAGGATAATATTCTTGAAAACCAGAAGCATTTGCCGCAAGTTTAATATTTTGACATCGTCGCCATAAGACCTATCTGTGTTGGTGCGACGTAAAGCCACTAGCGAAAAAATAAACAAACCTATTTTGACACAGTTTGTAGAATTATTTGTTGAGTATCAAGGGGCTTTTTAGAGACTTTCCAGTGCACTGACAGCGTTCTTCATGCTACCATCGTGTAATTCAAGGATCAAGTTAACTAATGGTTCTGAAAAAAAAATTCATATTTATTGCCACATCAAGTTTTTTTCTTCAACCTGTAAAATCTTGCTGTCCAATGTAGGGTATGCAGTATTGCCACTTTAGCCATTTTATAGCTAGTTCTAGCTATTTTGAAAACTTTTTTGCTACAAAATTTTGAGTTCAGCTATTAGCTACATTTTTAGCTATAAATTTTGGGTAGGCGAGCTCTCTTTTTTGCATTCTCTCATTTTAATTGCTTTATTTTTTTAAATATTCACTTTTATAAATAGAATTTAATATATTCACTGCGATTGACACTTATAGGCAGCCTTTGACAGAATGATACAACTTTGAATGGTTATTAATTGCATCATTGGAATTTTAACCAATGAAGGTTAAAATTCGGGACCCCTGGTAAAGGCCATCACGCTAACCCTTTAGCCATGGAGAATAATTGAGTTCATCTAGCTTTCTTTTTTTTTAAGCTATTTCAGTCTTAGCTTTAGCCACTTTTAGCTTTTTTTCTAATACAGTTTAGCTACTTTTTGTGTTTGTGAGTTGGCAACACTGAAGGTATGGTTTCCTCGAGAGCATCACCTATAACCTTTTTTGTCTGCACTACATATGAGGAGTCCAGCCCTGCAATTTTGCCATGTATTTTTGAAATGCCCTGTATAAACCTCACTAATTGTTCTGTACTTGAGTTAACTGTCTCATAGTATTGTTAGTAATAAGACTGGATGGAGTTTTTGCCATAACTGTGTGTTTAGCTGGTTATGGAGGGTGAACATCTAACTCCATTAACTACCCCATCTATTAACTAGACCCTTCCTGTCCAGATCACCTGAGCTGCATCCCATGAAGATCGAACCTGCTCCAGAAGAGAAGCCGCTCCCCAGCAAACCAGACTCAAATTTTAGATGCTGTGAAGTTCTCTGACCAGACCACCACCACCACACCACCTGTTGGTAACCTGGCATTTTGTGTAGTCACATGAACAGGATCTACACCAATAACATCAATCCTCGAGACAAACAGTTGTAATCTTGCATTCCAGACTGAAGATTGAAAGCTTTAGCTTTCAGAATTATTAAGAGCTTTATGATTTACTATGTCTGTGGACTGAAGGATACAGAATAAGTCTAGAACTCTCTTGTAAAATCAATATTAATAATTTTAAGTGTTTTCTGTTATGACTGATGGTAAGAAACTTAATCAGAATTGGGACTTTGTTAAACAGGATGCTTGCCACTGTCTTTAGAGCAATCTAAAATCATAATTTAACATGATCCATTAAACTACTGTGAAGTTCCCTTTCTTGGTTGGACTCTGTTCTCCGTGTTCTTTGTACGTTATGTACAGGTTCTAAATACATTACAGCATTGTTTATCAAGGCAACTGATGTTTCCCTATTTGATCTGAGATAACGTAACCTAACTGGAACCATCAAAGGAAATGGTTAACCATTACAGAAGAGAACGTAGGAAGGAGGAACCACCCCGTTCAGTTTCAGTAACAGCTGTACTTCTCTACATGAAAAACACTTCACATAAGACTGGGAATATATTGGACACATACAAAACATAAAGACCCTTTATAAACCACACAGGGAGAGAGTTAACTCCAGCCACTCAAAAGACACTATAGAGGTGGTGGTGGTGATTATTGTTTTAAGAGGAAGTACATCCAGGCAACCATCTTCTATTAAGACCAATCAGAGTGAAAAAAAAATGTAAGCGGTCCAACACTTCAAAAAATGAAGTTATCGGTGTAAGGAAGGCGAGGGTCAGGAAGGTGTGAAAATGAAATAATCCTAACCCTCAGGAAAAGAACAAGAGCTGACCAAGGGAGGTCAGATAGGATAGATGAAGGTGAGAAGCCTGGCACAAGTAAGAAGAACCGATTGCAGGACTCAGCCAAGGGCTCCATGGTCGCCACACTGCCAAGTTCAGAGGCCCCTTACAGTTGCCTACTACGACAGGCAGGGGCTACCATGGGTGTTAATCTACCACCCCCACTCACAGGGGGTTAAAAATACCATAGAATTACAGACACTTGGAAATGACCATATTGAATGTAGCTATGGTATCCGTTACGTAGGCAAAACAAACTGACTCATTTCTACCAGACTTGAAGAATATATCCGTCACACCAAGAACCAGTTGTAGCTAATCATTCCTCTGAAACAAACCACAAAATTTCTTTTAAAAACCAGTAAAATTCTAAAGCTAAGTCTTGGAATTTTCAAAAGAAAAATCTGACAAGCCATAGAAATAAAGAAGTGTCCAAACAACATGAATTTAGAGGAAGGCTACAAATTTTCCAGTTTTGGGATGCCTATTATACACCGATAACCAGTATGCAAGTCGGACCATGAGGGCATCCTCTGAGCTCGTGGAAGCCTGGGGGTGAAGAGGTAGGTTGATTTTAGCTGCCCGTGAAGACTGATTACGTCATCGAGTAGAATTGCCATAAAAAACTGTAATGCTGGTAACCTGTACATAAAACTAGAAAAAGTAAATATCCCTCCTGTGCAATTTCCCCATTTGGAAGACTTTACCTTGTGGTAGAGTATTGCAGCTCCTTTTACAAACAGTTCAATGGATGATCATTGCCAAAGAAAATTAAAATACTTGTAAAATGAATTTAAATATACAGTATTTTGCTGGTGAATAAAGATATTGATTTATGACAATCACCACAAAAACTGAGAGAATGGAGCTCTTTCCTCTAATTTACCAGGATCACATCACTATCTCATTATAAACATGCCTCTGGTAGAGTAAGTATCGAAAGCAAAGAGTAAGTATCGTGTTGAAGGAAGCTGTTACACATTACACTACAACTTCTTGTAGGTAAATAAATTAGTGTAAAGTGATATTTACCTCTAATTCACGTCCAGTTTTGGAACACCTAGAGAACTCTATAAGAATGTATGCTCTTAAAATAATACCTTCTTCTAGAATTAAGTTTTTAAAACAGATGTACAGTTGTTTCTGAGCAGCACTGCTTAACTGTGCATTTTGATATAAATAAGTCTTTTGGCTGGTGGTCATCTGAAAATTTGCATTACAGAAGTTCGCATGATAGAACTGTAACCCTAGCAGTCATACAGACTATGATGGCGGGTATGGATGGTCAGTGTTACTTTACAGGCTGTGATGGATGGATGGATGGTCTGAAATTCTTTCAAGAAATAACTCCTCTTAATGTTGTCCCCCTTACACACTGAGTAGATGTAAAAGTTGACGTTCTCAGACCTTGAAGCCCACCACAGATCATTTCTGCTTAACTTATGTTCATTACAAGCAATCAACTTCATGATTTGTACCAATGCCTAAAGTAATTGATAAAGAAAACTTAAATAATTATTCCACATTATCAAAACTATATATTTATTGCCTTAAGCAATTTCTTCAGTCAGTAGAACATGTTTTGTTTTTATACTAACATCAGCAGCTACAAATGTCATTGCTTAGGTGAAAACAATAAAAATGCACTAAGGCACAGCTTTTCAAAAAATTGTCTAAAACGTACATAAAAACTAAAAAAAAACTATTGGTTATTCATAAGAGGTGGAAACACTGCCCTGTTTCCTTTGAAGTTCAAAATATGGTGAAGTATTTTTACGTTTATTTCAGATTTTATCTCTAATTCATGAAACTTACCAGCACACACATCACAAATTCTAGGAGCTACAAAGTCAACTTATAGCTGACTCTTGTCCTCCTGAGGAATCATGAGTATCATTCTCAAAATGTTCTGTTTGATACCCCTCAGTGCTATGTGCAGGGTATAAAGTACAGGCTGACCCAAAAGTCCATTAACATTTGGCGAGGCAATACTTCACGGGATATTGGGGGTAGAGATGTAATAATTGACACACATGATTGGCATGACATGGGATTTTATTGACACCAAAATAAAGCTTCACTAACAATGCCTTTTCTGGTAACGTTGATATACCACAATTGCAGGCGCATCTGACTTGTTGGTGTCCACCACCATCTGTTGGCCTATTTTTGCACTCGTTGATGTCAGTAAAACCACATGTCACGCCATTTGTAGCTGACATGTTGCTGTCCAGCACCATCTGTTGGCGTGTTAGTGCACTCGTTATAGTTATCTGTTGGTCATTTTATGTACTTTATTTTGGTTACAAATAATCATGCTCATATCGTCCGTATTGACTATATAATTGGAGGGAAAATATATGTTTTTTATTCACATAATCAAGACACAATATAATCTAAAAATATTATTTATCTAACAAAAGTAGACATTTTTTGGCTCTTGGAGCCAGCATCAGCACATAAACACCTAAGTGACATTAATAGCAGATAAAACACATTTATATACTGTATTCTGTTTTGAATTGTCTCAGTCAATACTACATTCATAATTTCCTTTCAAATGTGTTTTATGTGCCATTAATCTTATTTAACCACTCAACGTGGAGTGCCGTACACTGCATGCAGATTCCCCAACGCTCTCTGTCACGGAGTGACGTACATTGCACGTGCGAAGCAGCTTCTGCTTTTTTGCTTCTATCTAGCGAATAGTTCTTGAACCATTACAGATGTATTAAGATATATCTATAGACGAAGTATTGATCTTTCATTTGATGCATATATCTATTGAGTTTTTATCGATTACATATATCATGTCTGAAAAACCAACGTGTTCTGTTGTTGACATCATGGCAGCTAAACATTTTCTTGTGTTCGCGAATTCGAAAGTTAACGATGTTTTACCAAATGATGATACAAAAAGTTTAGTTTTGTTAAACAAGGACTGGTGGGTTTGTATGAGAAGACAAGGATAAATACAGAGGGCAAAGGGAAATGTTTATGGCAGATTATGGGTCTCAGAATGCTGCTAAGAATGGCTTATATCCTGTGTGGAATATTTTCTGTTTTTCTACTGTCGAGTTCGTAAAGTTGATACTAGAATAGGCAGATATTTATGCTCAATATCATGTGTGGTCACACGGTATGTTATTTTCATTTCAATCAGGGTAAATGAATGTGTATATGGAGGAAATGTATGTCGTTTTTGAATGGTGTATGTTAATGAGCATTGTACAGAAACCTGTATTGAGATCTTCTTTACCTAAACAGAAACGGGTACTAGCTACTCCTATATTTGGTTTAGCTATATGTCCTGTTCAATTTGAAAGCATCAGAAGATTCCTCCACTTCACTGACCTTCGGTAATTCCAGTAAATTATGCTGTTTGTGTGTTTATGCTCTAATAACAAACTGAACATTTTGGTAAAATTCATTGAACTGCTTGTCATTTATGCCCAATTAACTAAATGCCTGCACTCATAGCGTGCTTGGTGCTATACTCCTCCTGCAGCACAGGGTAGCCAGGTAGTGAAAGTCGCCCCGCGCTGAGAGGTTAAGTGTTTATGTGCTGACAATGGCTTCATGAACCGAAACATGTCTACTTTTGTTAGATTAATAATATTTTTAGATTATATTGTGTATTGATTAGGTGGTTAATTTATAGATTTTTCTCAACTCTATTTTGGTGTCAATAAAACCTCATGTCATGCCAATCATGTGTGTCAATTATTATCTCTCTACCTCCAATTTTTCGGTGAAGTATTGCCTCGTCAAACGTTAACACACTTTTGGGTAAATCTCACCATGTGTACCTTTGTACTTGGTGATGTAGCACATGACAGCAAAGCTTCTACTCGTGTTCATTATTGTTTTCAGTAATTTAACAGTGATTGTGAAATAAATAGCAGTGTACAATATTCTGTATGAAAAAAATGTACAATTAGTCCACCTTAGTTGATACACAACCGTGTCTTGTAACTGAGGTACAAGGAAATGTAATCCCAAGGCTCAGGCAGAGCCAAAATTGTTTAAGGAGTTGTGTCCTACAACTTACGCATCGGGATACAAGAAAAATGGTTGAAAATCTGAAGGCAACTAGAGATTAGTAGGTAAGTGAACCTCCAAAGTCATCATCATTATCCACATTTCCCCTTTTCTAGCTGACACTGCGTGGGGGCAGAAACGGTTCCAATCCACTTCGTCCTGTCTATCCACTGTTCTTCACACAGTCCATCCAACATAATCTTGGTCTTTGTCATCCTTCTTCCCTATCGTCTATCTTTCCAGTGCTTGTCTCGGCAATCTTTCTTCTTTCACCTGCCTGACATGCCCAAAACATCTTAATCTGTTCTGTTCCCGTTTGTCATTTAGTTTTTGCACCTTTAGCTCTTTTCATATGTCTTCTTTTCTCACTCTATCCCTCATTGTCTTCTGTACCATACTCCTGGCTGTATTCTACTCTCATCTCTCTGAGTCACTGGCCAGTTTTCTGCTGTATATCTCATTATCCGTTGTACATGACTTCATTAGCCTTCATTGGAACATCTGTATTCCATAATAATCTCCGTGCCTGGTGGTAGAAGGCACTCCCCAGTTGTATCCTACTAATTTCCATATCCAGCCTTCCATTTTCTGTCAGTTCACTTCCCAAGTATTTGATGTGTTCTACTATTTCCTGTTCTTTGTCTCCAATTTTGATAGCTCCTTTTCCTTCTTCCCTTCCTCTACCCATCACCACTGTCTTGCTCTTCTCCATGTTGATCGTCAATCCCCATCCTTCTATTCAGTTTTTTCAGCTGTTGTTGAAATGCCTCATCTTCTCCCCGGATCACATCATCTCCTGCAAACATCATCACATTCATTCTATCCCCGCTATAATCTTCCCTTGCTCCCTTTATGATGTCATCCATCACCATTATGAACAGTAATGGTGACAACACATTCCCTTGTTTTAGCCCATTGTCAATTTTACGCACTGTTGTCCTCACACAGCTGTAACAGTTACAATATTACTTTTATCACTGTTATTACTTCTTTGGCAATGCCCCTGTGTGTCAGGCTTTCCCAAACGTTTATTCTGGGGATGCTGTCATATGCCTTTTCATACTAAAATTAGCAGTCGCATGTCCCAGACTCCTTGCTAAGGATCCTAGCCAGTGCATGTGCTTGCTAGTGTGTTTTACAAGTGTTTGCCAACTTTTTCTTTTTAAACTCTTAAAATTCCTTAATAAAATAAAGATTTAATACATATGAAAGAAATTTGAGTGGCTAATTACCTCTCTTTGGTAGCAGTGTGTACTGGGAATTAAATAATACTGGATAGCTAAGTCCTAATGTGGTGGTGGTGGTGGTGGTGGTGGTGGTGGTTTAATGTGTTCCCTCTTCTTGATGTAATGTACTCTGTTAAGATTATGCCTGGTAGAAAAAGGTAAGTATCTTAGTTTGGTGTTTGGATTTAACATTAAGGTCATCAGACCCTTGTAAGAGAGAAGAATGTTGGTTAAAGATAGAACTCCAAGAACTTACTAATGACGTGCCTGGCCCGGCTCCTTACACCTGTGTTGGAGCCTGCTATAGGTAAGTGGAAGTAATGGAGCCTGTGCTGTATTCTACAAGTGACAGTTTCTTCACCCTTCAGGAAGGTGGCACTCATGAACATAAGGTGGTGATGATTACTGTTTTAAGAGGAAGGTAGGTGAAAATAGTTATTTGTATCAATACTGGTTCAAGTCCAGCAATTGTTTTTCTTCCACATTCGAGAGAAAGTTTAGGGCAAAACTTACACTAAACCACACAAAAATTGGCTGTCGTAGAAGGTGACTTTCTTTTAAAATCCTCTTGTTTGGAATAAGATGAACATATTGTGCAGGTGGTAGAATTCCAAGTATTATCTCTTCGGCTATCCACAGTTTATGAATATCCTCATGTTTCAAGAATGTGTAAAATTAAATATTTGTTTGCCAGCCAGCAGGAGGGTACTCAGAGTGAGGAGGTAAAGGCTAAGGAATGAACTCAATCGATGAAGCTGTACGCATAAACTGGCTCCCGTGGTGGGGTCATGGGTCATGTGAAGTGAATGGAGAATAATAGACTGGGACATTGAGGGTAGGAGAAGTTGAAGGAGACCAAGACGATGACATTTAGATTTCAGCTTCTAATGATTCAAAGATGAGAGGTATGTAACTAAACGAGCCCACAAAGCTAGGTGGCAGCTGTTAGTAAAGTCACAGAGACTTGCAAGACTGCACACTGAAAGGCTTAATGAAGATGTGTAAGCATGTATGACATTGCTATGTATGATACCATTAATACATAGCTTATCAATAAATGGGATACTTGCTTTCACTCAGATGCATGAATGTGCACACACAATTACTGTATACATACTTTTAATTTATATGGGTTTTTAAGGCCCTTTGGAGTCCAATGTCAGATTCAGTCCAACATCATTAATTTAATTAATTAATTTTCCGGTCCAGTCCTATGTCGGACCTAGTCCGACACAACTTTAAGGTTATGTATGTTTTGTATTGTACCAGTAAAAGAGCCCGACTCTCAGATTAAATTTGATAGGGGCATGAAATAGAGATCTCAGGGCAAAAAACTGGATTAATTGTAGCTAGGGCTCAGTACAGGAGGTAGGGTCCTATCTACAGAAAACTTTGACTCTGATTGTATAAGAGTTTATTCAAATAAGTCATGAGTTTGCACATCACCTCTAAGTAGAAATGGACTGTCTTCCTCGTATTCCAAAAGTATGGCCTGGGTTCTCCAGCTCGCCAAGCCAAGCTGGTTGAAGCACGTTCCAGAAGACTCCAGGGATTCCAGGGACTCCAGATACTCCAGACAGAGGCAGCTGGACTGTCTGGATTGACAGCGAGTAGAGATGTCTCGAACTCTGAGGCCCGGGTTGAACCCCGATGATCCAGGCGATGTTGTAGATAGTCACGTACTACCTCAGCCCAATGAGACTGAGAGGATTGATGTTCCCAAGGTCACTAGTAGCACTGAGTCCATGAACACCTTGGATGATCAACTTATAAGCAGAGATCTTGATAATTGTACATCAAGACTTCCAACACCCCTAAAATGATATGAGTGGTATTAATAATTTTAGAGTTCATCACTAGGAAAATCTTCGTCTCTAAATAACGTTTGGCAACGAAAAATACAAGTCCCTTCTTGTGAAATTATAGTTAAACTCAAAGTTCATTACTGGCGAAGGTGGAAGTCTTTGCCTAAACTCGAACGAAAAAACACAAGTCCATTCACTTGGAAGTCTGAATATATTTAAAGTTAATCACTGGTGAAATTCATAAAGTCTTTGAGTGACCACTGACGAAAACACAAGTCCATTCGCATAAATAAATTCGCTGACGAAATTTATAAGTCCTTTAAACCAACACTGGCAAATATACAAGTCTTTGAGTAAATGCAAGTGAAATCCTAACTTTGTTCAAAGCCGTTGGAAAGTTAAAGTTCATCACTGGCAATGTTAATCAATCACTGTCTATTAGACGAATGAGTTCCTCAACAGTTGCAATTATTCCACGTAAAAAACACAAGTCCATTTTACGAACACTTAGAAAAGTTCCAATCTCGTTTACGCGTAAATAATACAAGTCCGTTCAGTGAACACTTAGAAAAATTCCAACTTCGAAGACACGTAAATAATGTTCAGTGAACACTTAGAAGAATTCGGGTCTCGAACCCATGGAAATAACACAAGTCCATTTAGTTAACACTTAGAAAAATTCCAACTTCGATGACACGTAAATAATACAAGTCCCTTCAATGAACACTTGTAAATATTCCATGTTCAATTACGAAGACTTAGAAAAATTTCTACCACACTCGAAGTCTTATGAGTCCAATTTATAAAACTTGGAAGAATCGTCTTCCCACACTTGTATAATGACAGAGTTCCACGATGATAGTAGCAGCAAGAGTGTCCTCGCTGACTACTCAGCTGAGACTGTGTGAATAGGCTACAGTGGGTCCCCTTTTTATTCAATCCGGGATGTCTACGTCATAATACGGTTTGATTGAATATCTTCCGAATCCCCCGATGGATTTGCTTGAAACTCGAGCATTGGGACGTTTAGGTGATCCCAAACAAGATGACATATCGACATATCGCTCGACTCGCTAGCACAATTATTATAGAAATTTCCAAATTTTCTCCATCGAACTCACTAGAACAAGTGACGTGGAATCCAGAAAATACCAGTCAAGGCTGGTAACACGTGTTGAGATGAGCGGGCGGCCTAGCTAGCCCCTGTGGCTACGTCACAGCTCACAGTCGTCACACACATCGCTAGCTGGTCCTCGCTGCTGGAAAACAAACCAGACGCGCTCGGAACATTACGCGTGGTAAATAAACGTAACTTATGCTCAAAAAACACTTATGTACAGGTCGTAACCGGTACAGTATGTTGGAGTGAAAATGGCATTGAGCTTTAAACAGTATTTTACCTTAATATTTCTCTGTTCCATGCTCCCATTTACTGTTAATTTGTTTTAACTGAGTTGTTTATTCTGTGGATATAGTTCATCACTGTTGTATTTATATTTATTATCGAGATGACATCCATCAGTCGCAGCATGGAACCTGATGATATTTACAGACAGTTCTTTGAGAGTGGCGATATTGATATTGGTTTGTTGACTGATTCTGAAAGAGAAATTAGTATCAGCAAATTTGAAAACAATTTTTTGAGTGAGAAGTAGGAAATTGATGTGGAAGACTAGCGACGATGGTGATGCAGGGGGCGTGAAGAATGAAGAAGGCAACTGCGATTTTTCAAAGTATTCTCATAACAGTGCTATGGATTACATGCCTCCTAACACAGGAAAGAAGCCGGTATCTTAGTGAACAGTTTTCAGATATATTATATGCAGCAAAAGGTAGGGAATAAGCCTGAAGTACGTCAGAAATCTTTCAGGGATCAAATTATCATGGGACTTATGGTGGGCGTTACAAAACAAAACAGCCATAAGTGTGGCCAATGGAGCAGCTGTGATGAAGTACTTTGTCTGAATAGGAAGCTACATATCATAAAAAACTAAGGACTTTGCCGTACTTTCTGACAGGAAAGTGAAAGGAGGCAGAAATGAGACATCATTTGATGGTGAGACCTGGCCAGAAAACCCATGACTGCACCCAAACGAATGCCTCCGGAAGTACCACACCTTCATAAAATATTTGTGGTAATTTTGCTTTTATTATTATTATTTTTTTTTTGCTTTACGTCGCACCGACACAGAGGTCTTATGGCGACGATGGGATGGGAACTGCCTAGGAAGTGGAAGGATGCGGCCGTGGCCTTAATTAAGGTACAGCCCCGGCATTTGCCTGGTGTGAAAATGGGAAACCACGGAAAACCATCTTCAGGGCTGCCGACAGTGGGGCTCGAACCCACGATCTCCCGATTACTGGATACTGACCGCACTTAAGCGACTGCAGCTATCGAGCTCGGTGTGTGGTAATTTTATTAACATGATAGATAGTAAAGAAATATGAAGTTTGTATTTTTTTAATATAAAAATTCAGCATTTTACTTATGTCGGTATTTCCTTCCCATATTTGTCTAATGTTAAATTGGACTTGTGTAAGATGCAGGCAGGAAATTAATTGGACCGCAAAGTGTTAAGGGCATGACCATATACTACAGTAATTGGTGCCATTTTATATATCATACTCATTTATCATCATCTTAAACCATGTCCGGGTGTAGTGAACAAGCCCTGCATTAACTTGTACTCTCTCCAGTACACCCTTCTTCACGAAATTAATATCCACTGACCAGATACCTGACTGGTAGCATCGCCCTGATGAGGTGAGGTGGTATGGGCTAGACAAGAACTGCACAGCATCTCATGATGCACAGATATTTATCAGAACAGTTTCCAGGGCATTCACTTCCCTCTTGACAACATCCTAGATGTGCTCCGTAGGATTGAGTTCAGATCACCTTGGGGGCTGGGCAAGCATCCTCGAGCCCATGGAGTGTTGATCAAAGTAACCGACCATATGACCGAGTACAATGTATTGCTGTAGGTGTAGGTCTGCAGCAGGGTGCTGAAGGCGAACAAATGGGTGGATATGATCTTATAGCAGGTTATTATATCGTTTGCCAGTGATAGAAGTTGGCAGATGTAACAGGAGCCAGAATTCACCACCAGTCGGAACTGCAACCTGCTGGCAAGAGGGATCCATTGCCTCATGTGCTTATAGTTGGGCCGACGTGAGTTGAAGTCTGACATTTTAGCGGCGAAAACGAAGTACGCTGCGTTGTCATAGTTACCTCAATCTGTGGCATATCATCCTTTCATACAGGCAGAATATTTAATCAACTATGTTGGCCTAATGCAATTCAATAAACTTTGACCTGTTCCTAAGCTCGTGCTAATAATTCTGGCATTTAAGACAGAACATGTCATTGCCCATAAATATGAGATTTCGTATTCACCAAACCGACAATAACCTCAACAAATGCACATGTTACATAGAGAATAGAACTGTACAACTAGCCACTGATTAACTGACAAAAAGTAAACTAACAACGAAAATAATATTCAGGAAACAAACACTTAAATTATTACATAAATCAGGAACAACTAACACAGTACTACTCTGAATAATATCACGAAAGCGACGGAGACCAAGCCAACCCACGTGGCGAGAGCTTCCTTAAATGTGGCATCGCTGTTATCGTCATAGCAACAGATCATTTTCGAGCAGCGTTACTCAACTTCTTCTCGCCGGTTGTGCTAAACGTCAGACTCCAACTCTCGTGGGCCCAACTGTTGCTACGTACTCGTACCCTGCCATCGGCGTGTGCCAACTGGTATCTCGACTCATCTGCCCAGGTGATCCTTTACCATGCTTTGTGTGTTCAATGGAGATGTTCCTTTGCCCATGTCTTATGATAAGACGTGCACTGAGATGGTGGTGATGGTTGTTTTAAGAGGAAGTACAACTTGGCAACCATCCTTACTGAACAATTTAGGTAGAAACCAAAATTAAAATATACTATTTATTAAACAGAGGAATTTGAAAAGAATTTTTAAAAATAATAATAAATGATTTTTATTAAGCCAAACAGGATATTGAGAACTTGAAATTTAGAACTCCTTGGTTAATCCACTCTCACACATAAAGAAAATGACGAGATCAGCGGCATTGTTGTCATCGGCTAGTGTGAGTTCCAGTGTCTTCTGCAGCCTGAGATTCCTCTTAGGCCAGAGAGATCGGCTCACTCTGTGAGGATGTGGGCCACGGTGAAGTCGGCACTACAAGAACACACTGGGGGTTCTTCCTCTTTAGTACATAAGAGTGCATAGATCATCGATGACCTATCCTCAGCCTTCATAAAACTACAGCCTCTCTCCGTGAAGGCCAGAAAAAGAACTGCCAAACAGCATGTTGAGGTTTGAATGTACAAGCAAATGACACATACCGGACAGACTAGTAACTAAGTGGAGTTTTGCGCTTGTAGATGCCCCTTTTGTTTTTTATGTTGTAGTAATAAAGTGTTGTAAGAAAGACGTAGCTATCATTTGCACGTTACAACTCAACATATTGGTGCCGAAAACTCGCTCATGGTTCAAATTACGTATCACTGCATCACGCGACATTCTTTGAACATTCTTAGACGAAGATACGAAGTGGAAAGTGAAGCAAAGTGCAGATTACATTAAATAAGACACGGGACTTAACACGAGACGCCAGCCAGTAATAACTGATACACACTTGATAAGTACAATATTTATTCATTCTGTGAAATATATTAAGAATCGTTTGCTTAACAGAGCATGCTAGTAAAGGAATTCGCAACTACTGCATGGATTGAGTCGAAATTACTGTGAGCATGCACGCATGATTTTCTCATTGTGCACAAGTAGCCATTTTGAATAGCTATAGAAACGCCATCTGCCGCCTTCTAGGTGTCTCCACGATTAAGTACGTGACTAGTGCTGCCATCTGTCAGCATCTACTAGAGTAAGAACACTGCATACTGCGCTATCTTTACAACTTCGACATACTACATCACATCAGAACTGACCCACCCCACCCCCTAGTCGCATACTTATCTGGAAGAGCAATAAATTACCTCACTTCTACTTGACCAGCACTTTCCATTCACAATGACTGACAATGAACAGCAGCTTAAGAAGCTTAAACGGAAGAGAACAACTCAGCGTAATAATGCTACACGCTTCATCACATTTTTAAAAGGCTGTAATGACTCTACAGACCTCAGTGAGATACAACACATCCATGATCGTCTTCAAGATACATTGCAACAGTTAATAGCCTTAGATGACTCTATACATGACCTGTTACAAGATGAAGATTATGAAGCAGACGCATGCACTTGTGAAGAATAAATAGATACCTCAAAGCGCGCTATTCAGAAGGCTAATAGCCTTCTCGGAAATAAGAAAGAACAAATTAGTGTGTCTTCTACACCCTGTCCGGACGTTCATCCCACGAATATTCAAGGAGTAAAATTACCAACGATCAGGCTCGAACCGTTCTCCGGCGACATAGAGACTTGGTCTACGTTCTGGGAGCAGTTCCAGTCCTCGGTCGACAAGAACCCATCAATATCCGACATAAACAAGCACATGTTCCTGCGAGGGTATCTCGAAGGGGAGCCAAAGCGACTCGTACATGGCATTGCAGTGCGCGCAGATACCTGCGAACAAACGAAGACAATACTGATAGCACGCTACGGAGACAAGAACAGAATAATCCAGGCCCACCTGGACTTCCTGGAGAATTTAAAGCCCGCTTTCTCGGAGACCCCTGAAGAACTAAATATGACATACGTGGAATGCCACCGAAGAGTTCAAGCCCTCAAGGCTGCCGCTATCCTTCACAAATTTCATGAGACAGCGGATCCTACACGGAAGAAGAGTTGTATCACTTCCAAGAAAAAAGGACATCATCTTGTCTGATAACCGGTCAACAGCTGAGAAAAGATTTCAGAGCCTTGAGAAACGAATGGATCAAGATGCGGACTTCCAAACTACGTACCACACGCATATGTTGGACTACATAGAGAAGGGACAAATGGAAATAGCTCCAACGTATGAGACTACTAGAAACGTCTTCTACCTACCACATCACGCTGTGAAGAAGCAAAAGAGAGAGGGCATAAAATGGAGGATCGTGTTCGATGCCTCTTCTCATGAACGAGGCCAACCAGCATTAAATGATGCCCTAGAGATGGGACCAAATCTGCTGCCTGAAATTCTAGCGACGTTGCTCCATTTTCGAATGCGTCCAAGTGCCATTGTCTGCAATGGAAGTCAAGCCTTTCTACAGCTATCCCTAGATGAAAATGACAGAGATCTCATAAGATTTCTGTGGTACCGAGTCCAAACTACCACTGACGGCACATACCAGATCACCAGAGACGTCATAACGTATCGCTTCACTCGATTACCGTTTGGACTTGCCTGCAGCCCATTCCTTCTGTCCGCTACTCTACGAGAACTGGTTACATTGCATCAGAAGAAATATCCCACTGCAGCAGCACTCCTGGATGGTTGTACCTTTATGGACGACTTCGCAGGGAGTGTCGATAATGATAACTTGGCCGTCGTCGTCTATTATGAACTCACAGGCCTACTTCAACACATCAAACTTCCGCTGTCGAAATGGTTTACGAATTCAGAGCCACTGAGAGCCATCTGGATAGCAGAAGGTCGAGAGGTGAAATCGGAAACACGAGTCCTTGGTGTTAATTGGAATACGGAATCTGACCACCTCTTCGCAACTCCAGATGATATGACCGCCGTACTACTTGACCAGCCAGCAACTAAACGCCACCTTCTGCAAGTTACTGCCAGAATTTACGACCCTCTAAGGCTGCTTTCCCCTGTCCTGATCACCGGAAAGATCCTCTTCCAAGACACTTGGTGCAAGGGACTGCAATGGGATGAAATACTCCCAACTGTCCTAAGCCAGAGGTGGCAAACTTTGACATCTAACCTGCCGTATTTGTCTTCCATCCGCATTCCAAGATGGATTGGTATATCTAAATTTAACGACGATTTATCCGTGCATGTGTTTTGTGATGCTTCCGAAAGGGCATATGGTGCTGCGCTGTACGTTCGGATGACTACCAAAAACACTTTCTCCGTCACGCTGGTTTGCAGTAAAAACCGATTATCGCCCGTGAAGAAAGTCACACTTCCCAGACTGGAATTGCTTGCAGCCTTGCTTGGATCCAGTCTTCTTCACTACTTTTGCCAAGAGACTGGAGTTGAGTCCTCTTGTGCTACCTTATGGAGTGACTCTACCGTTACATTAGGATGGATCTGCAACAGTCCAAACCGCTGGAAGACCTTTGTCTGCAACCGCGTGACAGAGATTCAGACGCATACCGGTTGTCTAGTCAGTGGAGACATTGCCCCGGCATCGACAATCCTGCTGATTGCCTCTCCAGAGGAATTACAGCCCAAGATCTAGCTTCGAGGGATTCATGGTGGCACGGACCTTCCTGGCTTAAGTAAACTCTTTCAGCATCCAAACTCCTGGCCCCGTGACGTCACTGTCCCGGACATGACCCTACCAGAAGAAAAGAAGACGTTTCAAGTCCTAGTAACCACAACTCCAGAACCATTGCTCCTCATGTCACGTTTCAGTTCGTACTGGAAGTTATTACACGTTACCGCATGGGTCCTACGTTTTGTTACGTGTATGAAGAAGAAACAAAAGGGCAGCGGAAAATATTTAACTGCCGAAGATATCGAAAATGCAAGTGTGTATTGGACACGTCAGGTTCAAGAGGAATGCTACACTGCTGAACTGGCAGCCTTGAAAAAAAATCATCAGTTGCCAAAATCATCCAAGATTTTGCAATTCATTCCCTTCTTACAAGATGGTATTATTCGTCTTGGTGGCTGCCTACAATCTGCAGACTTGACAAATGCTGAGAAACACCCAGTGCTTTTGGATGGATCGCACACTTTCACGCACCTGCTAATTCGGCAGACCCATATCAGACTCCATCACTTGGGCGTATGCATAATACTCACTGAACTTCACAATGAATTTTGGATTCTACGAGCCCGCCAAATCATCAAAAAGGTGTTGTACGGATGCCTGCCATGCAGTATATCCCACAAGAAAAGGTGTGAGGAGGTAGAAGCCCCATTGCCTTTAGATCGCGTCCGTCCTATTCGACCATTTACTGTGACCGGAATCGACTTCGCAGGCCCACTCTATGTCAAGTCAGAGAACACGACCAAGAAGGTTTACATCGTTCTGTTCACGTGTGCAACCGTGAGAGCTATACACCTGGAACTCTAAACGAACTTAACTACCGACAGATTCTTAATGGGTTTTCAACGCTTCATAGGACGACGAGGTGTCCCACACAATATATACACCGACAATGCCCAAACATTCCAAGCAGCGAACAGAGAACTCCAACTCTCGGACGTCCTCTCGCAGTCCGAAGACTCATGAATATATGGCACATCACAATGTGACGTAGAAGTTTATAGCTCCACGGGCGGCTTGGTGGGGAGGATGGTGGGAGAGAATGATTGGCTCCACTAAGCGCTGCCTTAGAAAGGTTCTAGGTCACTCACAGGTCGATGAAGAGGGTCTCCGTACAGTTCAAATCAGCATTGAAGCCACCCTGAATTCACGTCCCATTGTTCAAGACTAAAGTAACTCTGAAGTGTTAACACCCTCACATTTCCTCAATGGCGAGAAACTCACGACCATTCCAGTTGAACCTGAACCAGTAAATAAGAAAGACCTTACTAGGGAATTTCGCACGAAAATGAAAATGGTTGAAGACTTTTGGCGAAGATGGAAAAAGAAATACCTCCTTCAGCTGCGGAACTACCATGAGGTCAAGTCTCCAACCGGTAAACATCCAATACTTCGAGTAGGAGATGTTGCCCTCTTACAAGAAGATATCCTGCCTAGCCATATGTGGAAAAGAGCCCGAGTCGATGAAGTCCTTCAGGGGAGAGACGGCCGAGTGAGGACAGCCATCCTGCGTCTGCCAGATGGTTCAAGAGTCGGCCGACCGGTGAAATGGGCGATTCCTCTCGAAATCGACCAGGGTGGGGAGGATGTTGAGGTTTGAATGTACAAGCAAATGACACATACCGGACAGACTAGTAACTAAGTGGAGTTTTACGCTTGTAGATGCCCCTTTTGTTTTTTTGTTGTAGTAATAAAGTGTTGTAAGAAAGACGTAGTTATCATTTGCACGTTACAACTCAACACAGCAGTTGTCTTCTTAATTGTTCTCAGCTTGTTGGGAATTCCCAGGACACCAAGATGGTTCGACGTAGCTGAAAAAACAGGTATGTTCATAGGTGCAGATGGTAGGAGTGCCATTTGTTTTGCAGCTTCATCCGCAAGCTCATTTTACATAATCCTAACGTGGCTTAGGAGCCATGGGAAAGTGATTCTGGTGCGAGCATCGTACAACCTGGCTCAAAGAATCCTCTACACCAGCGGGTGCTGCGGGAAGCTAACGTCAATAGACTGCATAGAATTTAACAAGTCGGTACGTAGGAGAATGTGGTCTCTTTCGTCACCCCAAGAGTTCTGCTAGTGGTAGAATGGCTTCTGTACCCCACTGCACATGGTTCTGGATGGTACGGTTGCTCACACCTCACTGCTACACTGTGGCCCATCTATTCACTCTTACCATCAGAGCTAGTCAATGACAACCCCCTGAAATCAACACCTTGTACACCCTGGTTGCAGTGGCGTTACTCGCGATGCCCTCTTGACATGGTGGCCAGTGTAAAGCCCAATACTTGCACAACTTCAGGGATGGAATGAACGTTTGGAGCTGACAGTTTAGCCCCATCAAATGCGCTGAGATCATGTGCCGTATCACGGCCAGTAAGAGGTCCGACGACATTGCTGTCATGTGTCAGTCTGCTGTACTATTACGTTTCCCGGGTTGACTACAGCACTATTTCTCCAAAACAGCAGCTTTCTCTAACACATTCAATGCCAAACCTGTATATATATATATATATATACGTTATTGAACGCCGTGCCTCGTCCACCAAACCTGTACTTATACGTTTTGGTGCAATGTCTACTGTACCGATCTCGTACATGAACAGGATATAGCGTCGTGCTTTGAATTTCCATGGAAATGTTTAAAGGAATTCTGTATGGCAAATATACAATTCCATTTTGCGTGTTTTGAAAGCGATCTAATTTTATTTCAGCTTCGCTGGAGTGGAACATCTTTCCCGCTAACGTGTAGCCATCATGGCGTCTTGAACTATACATTCACCTCTTGTTGACAAAGAAATTGAATGTTTCTTCATAAACAGTGATTATGATAAGGAAGATGCGGGATGCATAGAAATTTCCTCCAGCGTTCTGCAACCACTCGGAGAGAGCGGCCTTCACCTCCTCATCGGTCTGGAAACGTCGACCACCGAGCTCAGTAGTATAATAGGCGGATTCGGCGGCCTCCTCCTCCTCCCGCGGGAAATTTGAATTTTGGCGGGAAATTTGAATTTTGCGCGAGATTTGAATTTGTAAACAAAGCCACGTGCTTTTTGACAGCTGTCATCGACAACAACGCATCGCTAACCTCACTGCTGCTATCTTCACGGGCCTAAACCTCAGTAGTACCAACTTAACCTCACAAGCGCGAGATCTGAATTTGTAAACAAATCCACGTGTTTTTGACAGACAACAACGCATCGCTAACCTCACTGCTGCCATCTTGACAGGCCTAAACCTTAGTAGTACCAACTTAACCTCACAAGCGCGAGATTCGAATTTGTAACCAAATCCACGTGTTTTTTGACAGCCACGTGCTTTTTGACAGACAACGCATCGCAAACCTCACTGCAGCCATCTTGACGGACCTAAACCTCAGTGGTACCAACTTAACCTCACTAGCGCGAGATTTGAATTTGTAAACAAATCCACGTGCTTTTTGACAGCTGTCATCCGCCATCTTTAAACTACAGAGCACCGTGCTGCCCTCTTTATCGCAGTAGCTGCAAATTCGTCACCTGTCATCCGCAGTGCTGCCATCTTAACGGGCCTAAACCTTAGTGATACCAACTTAACCTCACTAGCGTGAGATAAACAAAGCCACGTGAATTTTTTGACAGCTGTCATCCGCCATCTTTAATCAAGAGAGCGCCATGCTGCACTCTGTGTGGTGGCGGCAAAGTCGAAGTGCTTTACAAACTCACGTGCTTTTGTCATCCGTCATCTTTAATCCAGAGAGGACCGTGCTGCCCTCTTTGTGGCGGTGGCAAATTCCACGTGCTCTTGTTTGGAAAACAAACTCACGTGCTTTTTTTTCTGACAGCTGTCATCCGCCATCTTTAATCAAGAGAGTACAGTGCTGCCCTCTTTAGCTACTTACCTTTGAAATGTGGTGGCGGATAATTTGAAAAATGCTTTTTGACAGCAGCCATCTTTTAGCATCGTGCTGCCCTCTTTAGCTAGGTACCTGTGGTGGCAGACAATTCTACGTGACAGCAGCCATCTTTGAGCACAGTGCTGCCCTCTTTGTGGTGGCGGCAAATTCCACGTGCTCTACAAACTCACGGGCTTTTTCTGACAGCTGTCATCCGCCATCTTGCACCACAAACCTCATGCTGCACTCTTTAGCTAGATACCTTTGAAATATGGTGGCGGCAAATTCCACGTGCTCTTGTTTGGAAACAATGCCACGTGCTTTTTTCTGACAGCTGTCATCCGCCATCTTTAACCAACAGAGCACTGTGCTGCTATCATGCGTGTAATTTCGTTAGCTGTCATCCGCCATCTTTAATGAACAGAGCACCGTGCTGCCCTCATGCGGGCAATTCCGTCAGCTGTCATCCGCCATCTTTAATCAAGAGAGCGCAGTGCCGCATCTTTAGTTGAAATGTGGTGGCAGACAATTTGAAAAGCTGCCAAGAGAGCATCGTGTTGGCATCTTTATTCTTTGACATGTGGTGGCGGCAAATTCCACATCCGCTATCTGAGAGCACCGTGCTGCGCTCTTGATCGTAGTAGCGGACGATTTAAAAAGAACATGTCAAGGGATACCTTTGTTCTAAAAGAAAACAAGACTACAGTTCTGAACGGCTTGCGTAAGATAGCGATTGTTATAACCTCCTTTTCCCTGCTCTGTTAAGGTATAGCTTTATCGAATACTTGAAGATTATATTACAAAAGAAGTGATTAAGAATATAATCGATACAACATATGATCAGAACATTGAATGATGTGTTTGGGGTGCACCTTCATTCTAAGAGAATCGAACCCGAGACTGCCGGGTGAGAGGTAAGCACACTAAACCAAACCGTAGGAGCCGGCAATTCTCTTTCTATATAATAATTTCGTGTGGCTATTTCTAGCCAAGTGCAGTCTAAAAATAAATCCTAGTCTTGTTGCATCAGGAAGGGTAACTGGCTAAATCCTGGCCTTTCGGCGTCAGGAAGGGCAATCGGCTGTAAAACAGATTCCTGCGATTTAAACTCTTGCGTCAGGAGGGGCACTCGGCTGTAAAACATATTTTTAATCCCAAGAGAATCGAACCCGAGACTGCCGGGTGAGAGGCAAGCACACTAAACCAAACTGTAGGAGCCGGCAATTCTCTTTCTATATAATAATTTCGTGTAGCTATTTCTAGCCAAATGCAGTCTAAAAATAAATCGTAGTCTTGTTACATCAGGAAGGGCAACTGGCTAAATCCTGGTCTTTCAGCGTCAGGAAAGGCAACCGGCCGTAAAACAGATTCTTGCGATTTAAAATCTCATGTTAGGAAGGGGCACTCGGCTGTAAAACATATTTTTAATCCCGGTCCTGTTACGTTAGGAACCACATCTAGCTGTAAAAACAGGAGCTCCAAACATTTACAGTGTTAAGCTTTAGGAACATGCTATGTGCTCACACCAGGTTACATTTTTGTTCCACTGCTTAGAACAATGTCTTTGAAGTTGTATCGGCGCAGTCAGTCAGAGCGAGGTGCGGAATGCATGCGTTGACTGAAATTGTACACTCGTCTTCCGGCTGTACTAACCTTGAACGAGGACACTGCGTGCTGATAAGATACTTGTAACTCACGGAACATTTTCTTAGCCGTGTAGCATTTAGCTGGTGTAAGTTCCTAACATAAAATATAATGATTGTGCGGAGAGGTTAAAGCACAGTGCCAGCACATAGCCTACTCCTATCGAAAGAGCTTACACGGCGCCGGCACATAGGCTACTCCTGTTGAAGGAGTCTGTACAAGGTTTAACACCCCCATCAACAGCCCTTACTTAATGCTGGCTTTTTGCACACCCTCTGGTTATTCGAAACTGCCTAAGAATGTAATATACTACAGTAGGGAGAGGGTAAAACCCGGTGCCGGCACATAGCCTACTCCTGCTGAAAGAGCCTGCACAAGGCTTAACGCCTCCATCCGACAGATGAATCACCATCATCTTGTACCCGCAATTAGTTTCGGAGAAGCCTGCACAAGTTTTAACGTCCCCATCAACAGCCCTTACATAATGCTGGCTTTTTGCACACCCTCTGGTTATTCGAAACTACCTAAGAATGTAATATACTACAGTAGGGAGAGGGTAAAACCCGGTGCCGGCACATAGCCTACTCCTGCTGAAAGAGCTTGCACAAGGCTTAACGCCTCCATCCGACAGATGAATCACATCAACATCTTGTACCCGCAATCAGTTTCGGAGAAGCCTGCACAAGGTTTAACGTCCCCATCAACAGCCCTTACTTAATGCTGGCTTTTTGCACACCCTCTGGTTATTCGAAACTGCCTAAGAATGTAATATACTACAGTAGGGAGAGGGTAAAACCCGGTGCCGGCACATAGCCTACTCCTGCTGAAAGAGCCTGCACAAGGCTTAACGCCTCCATCCGACAGATGAATCACCATCAACATCTTGTATCCGCAATCAGCTTCGGGGAAGCCTGCACAAGGTTTAACGTCCCCATCAACAGCCATTACTTAATGCTGGCTTTTTGCACACCCTCTGGTTATTCGAAACTGCCTAAGAATGTAATATACAACAGTAGGGAGAGGGTAAAACCCGGTGCCGGTACATAGCCTACTCCTACCGATGAAGCCTGCACAAGGCTTATCGCCTCCATCCGACAGATGAATCACCATCGACATCTTGTACCCGCAATCAGTTTCGGGGAAGCCTGCACAAGGTTTAACGTCCCCATTAACAGCCCTTACTTAATGCTGGCTTTTTGCACACCCTCTGGTTATTCGAAACTGCCTAAGAATGTAATATACAACAGTAGGGAGAGGGTAAAACCCGGTGCCGGTACATAGCCTACTCCTACCGATGAAGCCTGCACAAGGCTTATCGCCTCCATCCGACAGATGAATCACCATCAACATCTTGTACCCGCAATCAGTTTCGGGGAAGCCTGCACATGGTTTAACGTCCCTACCAACAGCCCTTACTTAATGCTGGCTTTTTGCACACCCTCTGGTTATTCGAAACTACCTGAGAATGTAATATGTAACAGTAGGATCGCCCCCATCCGACAGATGAATCACCATCAACATCTTGTACCCGCAATCATTCTCGCTACTTCGGGAGATAGCGGGTTCGAACCCCTACTGTCGGAAGCCGTAAAATAGCAAATGCTAGACGAGGGACCTGCGCGATCGTCATAACGTGTAATTACATGATCTAGCCGGATGCGGTCTTAGCTCAATACCTTTAAATGCCTACAGGTAAGGAATACCGCGGAGGTAGCTTAGTACCCTCCCGTTTAAGTTCAGAGGTCGAGGATCGCGCGCTAACTTTCTAAGGCTCGATCCGCTGCAGAACTCTTAAATTCTGACACCTCGGCATCAACAGCAGGTTCGATCCCGGCTTAAATACGTCAGCCTACAGAACTCAGCGTAAGGCACTCAGGAGAGCTCTTGTTGCATAAACATTTCGGTCCAACTGTACTGCTATTGTCAGCGACTTTCACATCCGCTTGGTAACAAGCAGCATATTTACTCGCTGCAGTCTGCGTGAAGCGCTCACAGTTCTTTGTGTGTGTTTATTACATGCACATCCCCCGTCTAAGTACTGTCTGCTGTGAATATTATTCTTCAGCCTTCAACTTAAGGTAAGCCTGAACTGTTAGTTACTGTTTGAAAAGCAACTTCTACGCTAGGTAATAAACATCTATATTCATATATTTTCTTTTCTTTTTAGGTACAACTAGAATATTATCATTCGAGTTACAGGCTTGAAAGTACGCATTTTATTCATCCGAGTAATAGTTTGCAGCGCGAACATTTTAAGGTATGTTTCGAACTTTGAGTTGTAAAGATAGCTAGGCTAGCTGATGTACCCTACACTACGTTCATATATGTTTGTTCTTTTTAGGTACGACCAGAATATTATCATTCGAGTTTCAGGCTTGAACGCACGCATTTTATTCATCCGAGTAACAGTCTGCAGCACGTGGATTTTTAAGGTATGTTTCGAACTTTGAGTTGTAAAGATAGCTAGGCTAGCTGACGTACCCTACACTACATTCATATATGTTTGTTCTTTTTAGGTCCGACCAGAATATTATCGCTCGAGTTTCAGGCTTGAACGCACGCATTTTATTCATCTGAGTAACAGTTTGCAGCGCGAAGATTTTAAGGTATGTCTGACCTCTATAGGTTGAAACTTGGTTTCTTCCGAACATTGTAACTTTAAGCTAATCTCTATTGATAAATAGTTGTTTGCTTTAATCCACATGCTATAGAAGAGGTTAATCTCATAATTTCAAACTCACAGCCATGTCCGACCTCTATACGTTGAAACTTGGTTTCTTCCGAACATCGCAACTTTAGTCTATTGATAAATAGTTGTTCTCTTTAATAGACATGCTGTAGAAGAGGTTAATCTTATAATTTCCAACTTACAGCAATGTCTAACCTCTATAGGTTGAAACTTGGTTTCTTCCGAACATCGTAACTTTAGTCTAATGATAAATAGTTATTCTCTTCAATCAGCATGCTGTAGAAGAGGTTAATCTTATAATTTCAAACTCACAGCCATGTCCGACCTCAATAGGTTGAAACTTGGTTTCTTCCGAACATCGTAACTTTAGTCTAATGATGAATAGTTATTCTCTTCAATCAGCATGCTGTAGAAGAGGTTAATCTTATAATTTCAAACTCACAGCCATGTCTGACCTCAATAGGTTGAAACTTGGTTTCTTCCGAACATCATAACTTTAGTCTATTGATAAATAGTTGTTCTCTTCAATCCTCATGCTATAGAAGAGGTTAATCTTATAATTTCAAACTTTCAGCAATGTCCGACCTCTATACGGTGAAACTTGGTTTCTTCCGAACATAACAACTTTAGTCTAATGATAAATAGTTGTTCTCTTCAATCCTCATGCTGTTGAAGAGGTTAATCTTATAATTTCAAACTCACAGCCACGTCCGACCTCTATAGGTTGAAACTTGGTTTCTTCCGAACATCACAACTTTAGTCTAATGATAAATAGTTATTCTCTTCAATCAGCATGCTGTAGAAGAGGTTAATCTTATAATTTCAAACTTTCAGCAATGTCTGACTTCTATATGTTGAAATTTGGTTTCTTTCAAATATAGCAACTTTCGCCTAATCTCTATTGGTTGTTCTCTTTTCAGATGTTCCCCTGCTGTGAGGAATGCAATGTAACGTTTACAAGGCGAGATAACTTCATGCGCCATATGATATCAAAACACCCTAGCATAACATCTGCTTTATGTAAAGTTTGTGGTGTGTATTTCGCTAACGTAGAGCGATACGAGGCTCACTTAGTAGAAGCGCATCAGGTATCTACTTGCAACTATAACCCTCAGGTAATAGGAGAAAAGCGTAAAAAAACGGATGTAGCTGTAGAAAGTACTAGTAGTAAAAAACCTAGAAAATCATGAACTTCAAACTATTCACTGCGAGCACTGTAACACTGATGTATCATCTTCACATTTTCAGGGACACTTACGGAGTAATGCGCATAAAAATAATGCGTGTAGAAGTCTTAGTAACACAAACATCGAGGAAATTAATACAGCATTTAAAAGTAGGATTTCTAGTTACAGAATTCGTGTTAGTCAAAAGTTTCAGAGTACTGAACACTTTTTAAATTGTGTTCAACCGGATGTACAACAGCTTCTTGCTAAATCTTTGTCCAATCGTAATTTATTTAAAGTTAATTTTGAACTTGTACATTAAAAGCACGGATGAATCCGAAATAACGGACATTAAATCATTTAATACGAAGAATTTTGTCATAAGTCAGTCAACTGATTTTGGTGATGTACTTAGGGATGTCTCTAACATTATTTCAACTAAGAGCTAGGAATTTCTGGAAAAGGAATCAGGGTGGGCTTTAGTTGAAATTTTGTATCTAGAAGTTAACATCAATAAGTACAATCCCATGCGAGGTTCATCGTACATCGAGCTGCCGACATGGATTCAGCGAAAAGAAGCTGTTGTTAACATCCAAAACAATGACGAGGCATGTTTTGCATGGGCGGTGATGTCGGCTTTAAATCCTGCGAAATCAGACGTAGCTAAGAGAATATCATCGTATCCACACTATTCAACGCAAGTAAATTTCGATAGTATAGAATTTCCTGTACAGTTAAAGGATATTAAGTGCTTTGAGGAACTAAATAACATTAGCATTAATGTGTATGGTGTAGAGAAAAAGTCTGTAGTAGGTCCTCTGTATTATACATGTCATAAGAAGAGTACTCATGTTAACTTACTCTACCGAAAACAGTGAGAATAGCCACTTTTGCTGGATTAAAAATCTGAGTAGACTTGTTGGTAGTCAGTTGTCAAAAGATAGGTGTAAAAAGTGGCTATGTGATGGATGTTTGCAGTATTTTAAAACTGAAGATCAGTTAACGAAGCATTCCAAGAATGACTGCAATCATGTACATACAGAGATACCTACTACAGGCAATAATGTTTTAAAATTTACAAATTTTCACAAGCAGATGTGGGTACCTTTCGTGATTTATGCAGACTTTGAAGCCATCCTCACGCCATGCAACACATGCTTACCTAATCCTGACAACTCTTTCACTAATACTACGCACATGCATGTCCCGTATAGCTTTGCGTATTACATCAAGTGTAGTTATGATAGTACGCTTAACAAGTTAGAGCTGTATCGAGGACCTGATGCTGCTAAAGTATTTTTAGAAAGACTTGAAAGTGATGCAGTTCGTCTTGGTCGTATTCTAAATAGTAATATTCCTATGAAGCCACTCACCCAAATTCAGTTAAATGATCATGAACGTGCTACAAAATGTGGCATTTGTGATGGGGAATTTTCCGAAAATGACCCTAAAGTCTTTGATCATGATCATTTAACTGGTTTCTACAGATGTGCCGCTCATAATAGCTGTAATCTTAAGTACACAGTTCCTAAATTTATCCCTGTAATTTTTCATAACTTATCTGGTTACGACTCACATGTCATCATTTCACAATTTGGAGCTTCAGATGAAAAAGTAGATATAATCCCTCAGAATAAAGAGCGGTACATTGCATTTGCAAAGTCTGTAAAAGTAGATGTGGAGCATTCTATAAAACTGAGATTCCTTGACTCGTTTCGCTTTATGGCGAGTAGCCTCGATAAACTTTCTAGTCATTTGCAGTCAGAACAATTTACGGAAATTCGACGCGTTTTTCCTGAAGAAGCGCACTTTAATTTACTTCGGCGTAAGGGTGTTTTTTGTTATGAATATCTTGACTGCTTAGAACGCCTCGAAGAACGTGCTTTACCATCGAAACAATCCTTTTACAGCTCGCTGAATTCAGCGGATATTAGTGATGATGACTATTTACATGCACGACATATCTGGGAGCAGTTCCACATTCAAACGCTAGGTGAATACTCCGACTTATATTTAAAGACGGATGTACTTTTTTTAGCTGATGTTTTTGAAAATTTTCGCTGTGTTTGCAAGAAAACCTACAGCCTTGACCCATGTCAGTATTTTACTGAGCCTGGGTTAAGTTGGGATGCCATGTTAAAATACACGCAGGTGAATCTGGAACTGCTAACTGATATTGATATGGTGCACTTTATAAGATCGTCTATTCGAGGCGGTCTAAGTCAGTGCAGTGGGCGGTATTCCAAGGCAAATAATAAGTACATGCCAAGTTTCGATTCTAGTCAGGAATCTCAGTATATTGTTTATCTCGATGCTAATAATCAGTATGGGTGGGCGATGAGTCAGCATCTACCCGTGAGTGGTTTCCGCTGGCTGACGCAGTGCGAAATTGATGCTTTACAGCTGCACGCCCTAGGCGATGAAGCTGATAAAGGCTATTTCCTCGAAGTTGACTTACAGTATCCTAAAGAGTTACACACTTCTCATAATGACTTACCGTTCTGCCCTGAAAATATGAATTCCCCGTACATCGCATCAACGACGAAAATGCTAATTGCTAATTTGTGTGATAAATCTAAGTATATCATTCATTACCGAAATTTTAAACAGTGTTTGCAGCATGGTTTGAAGTTATCCAAAATTCATCACGTACTAGAATTTAATCAGTCACCGTGGCTAAAGTCATATATCGACCTGAACAATAATTTAAGAACGAATGCGGTTAACGAGTTTGAAAAAGATTTCTACAAGCTCATGAATAACAGTGTGTTTGGTAAGACTATGGAAAATGTTGACAAACGTGTTGATGTAAAATTGATTACAAACTGGGAAAATATTAAGAAAAGGTATGGTGCTAACTATTTAATAAGTAAACCAAATTTCCACAGCTGCACCATCATACATGAGAATTTAGTTATTATACAGATGAATCGTGTTAGGGTTAAGTATGACGAACCTACCTACGTCGGCTTCGCAGTACTTGAATTGGCTAAAACACTCATGTATGAATTCCATTACGATTATATGATGAAGAAGTACGCGCATAATGCACATTTGCTCTACACAGATACCGATTCGTTTATTTATCAAATCAAAACTGATGACTATTACAATGATGTAAAGCCAGACTTGGGTAGGTTTGATACAAGTAACTATCCTGCAAATAATCAATATCATCTACCGCTAGTGAACAAAAAGGTTCTAGGTAAAATGAAAGATGAATGTGCTGGGAATATTATTGATTCATTTGTAGGTACTAAATCCAAGTCATATTGCATAAAACTCTTAAATGAACTACAAATAAAGAGATTGAAGGGGGTTAAAAAGAATGTCGTTCAGAATCAGCTAAGTTTTGAAATCTATAACAATTGCATTAAAAGTAATCCACCTGTTTTGCATAAGCAAATGTCTGTCATTAGAAGCAAGAAGGACCAGTTGTACACTCATTTAATTAGTAAGGTAGCCCTTAATAATGATGATTGCAAACGGTTTGTCATCCCAAATTCTACCAACATTCTAGCCTGGGGGCATAGTAGTATTGATAGGTACTACTTTACATAAAGCAGATGTGTGTAAATATTATGCTAGAGGTGTGTACTTTGTAATATATACGTTAAGCTGTCTTACATCACAATTCACTGTACATATTGTATAAAGATAGGGTGAGGTACGCTGAGAGCGTAGTACGGCAAGTTTCAACTTGTACATACAAGAATTGCGTTGAGAATGGGAGAAGTACGCAAACATCACTAGGGTAAAATGATTCGAGATAAAACTTGTACATACAAGATGTAAATAAATAATGTAGAATTGGCATATTCTTTTATTTTAGGTTAGGTATTACCTTCCTCCCGCTCCTTATTTGCAAGATAGAGTTTCGTTTATTACTCAAAGAAGAAAAGCAAGAAAGAAGGTGATGAGCAGATTCGTAAATATGTTATTGTCTAGCTCATGTTGAGAAGAGAATTTGTTTCTTTTTCTAAACAGTGTTTGATTGCAATGCAGTGTTCAACAACATCGAACTATAAACGGTAGTATGTGTTCAAGTCTAAACTTGCACACTCTTGCTTTTGCAATGCATGTTCGATAGAGATGTACCTTGTCAAAGGAAGAAGAGCAGCTTAGTAAGTATGTTAAGAAGATAATTTTTTCCTTCTAAACAGTGTTTGATTCTAGTCATACAATGCAGTGTTCAGCACGGTGCTCTCATGACAGATGACAGCTGCATCTGGCTTTGTAAAGCACTTCGACTTTGCCACCACCACATAGAGTGCAGCACGGTGCTCTATTGATTAAAGATGGCGGATAGTGGCTGTCAGAAAAGCACATAGGTTTGTTTCCAAACAAGAGCACATGGAATTTGCCGCCACCACAAAGAGGGCAGCACGGTGCTCAAAGATGGCTGCTGTCAAATAGCATTTTTCAAATTATCCGCCACCACATTTCAAAGGTAAGTAGCTAAAGATGGCAGCACTGTGCTCTCTTGATTAAAGATGACGGATGACAGCTGTCAGAAAAAAAAAGCACGTGAGTTTGTTTCCCAAACAAGAGCACGTGGAATTTGCCACCGCCACAAAGAGGGCAGTACGGTCCTCTCTGGATTAAAGATGGCGGATGACAAAAGCACGTGAGTTTGTAAAGCACTTCGACTTTGCCGCCACCACATAGAGTGCAGCACGGCGCTCTCTTGATTAAAGATGGCGGATGATAGCTGTCAAAAAATTCACGTGGCTTTGTTTATCTCACGCTAGTGAGGTTAAGTTGGTAGCACTAAGGTTTAGGCCCGTTAAGATGGCAGCACTGCGGATGACAGGTGACGAATTTGCAGCTACTGCGATAAAGAGGGCAGCACGGTGCTCTGTAGTTTAAAGATGGCGGATGACAGCTGTCAAAAAAGCACGTGGATTTGTTTACAAATTCAAATCTCGCGCTAGTGAGGTTTGTTGTAACCAAGGTTGAGATTTACAAAACACAACTTTATTATTCGCTTCAAATGCAAAATACACTATTTACACAAATAAAACTGAAATTTAACTTGAAGCAAAATGAATTAGGAATCTTGAAAAAGAGTCTATCTTTTGTACACTATATACAAGTTTGCAGTATTTACATCCACTACTATCTCGAAAAAATAGTTCTTGTGGTATGAAAAGTCGATAGTCGAAAACTATCCGAAGTACTGACATAAATGTTTTGGAAAGTCCTTCCTTGCTGAGTTCATAAAAGCAAGTTCAATGTTGGAAGAATTCTTACTTGGCGAAACCAAGGGAGCTTGCATTAATTAGGGAAATATAACGGTATGTAATAGTATGACTGGATATGGGCAGCGGAATAAGAGGAGCGGTGACCAGAGGTGATACCTCGTACTGCCAGAAATTCAGTCCACCTGGCCGAAGCACATTTTCAAGAGGAGTAGCCTCCGTGCTCGACGTAGGGTGTATTCTGGAGCTGGACACCGGGGCAAGTGGGCATCTGGACAGGCTGGAAGTTCCTCTTTATATTACACACACGATGGTTCAGGCACGCGCACTGAGGGCTGCGCGTCGAGGCTAGAAGAATGACACTTGGCGCGCGTGTAGCTGGCTGGCGGAGCGAGCAGGGAGCGCCGGACATACAACAAGGTTAAGTTGGTACCACTGAGGTTTAGGTCCGTCAAGATGGCTGCAGTGAGGTTTGCGATGCGTTGTCTGTCAAAAAGCACGTGGCTGTCAAAAAACACGTGGATTTGGTTACAAATTCAAATCTCGCGCTTGTGAGGTTAAGTTGGTACTACTAAGGTTTATGCCTGTCAAGATGGCAGCAGTGAGGTTAGCGATGCGTTGTTGTCTGTCAAAAAATACGTGGATTTGTTTACAAATTCAGATCTCGCGCTTGTGAGGTTAAGTTGGTACCACTGAAGTTTAGGCCCGTCAAGATGGCAGCAGTGAGGTTAGCGATGCGTTGTTGTCGATGACAGCTGTCAAAAAGCACGTGGCTTTGTTTACAAATTCAAATTTCCCGCCAAAATTCAAATTTCCCGCGGGAGGTGGAGGAGGCCGCCGAATCCGCCTATTATACTACTGAGCTCCATTTTGAACTTACCGAACAGATGAATGTCACATGGCGTTAGGTCCGGGCTGTAGAGTGTATGTTGCCAGACCTTCCACTTGAAACACTGAAGCAGTTCTCTCATTTGGCGGGCCTTGTGAGGTGTTGCATTATCGTGCAACAAAATCACACCGGCGCTCAATTGCCCCGGATGCTTCTCTTTAATCACTTTACGCAACAGGTGCAACGTTTGACAATACGACGCCTGTTCGGTAAGCTCAAAATGGAGCTCGGTGGTCGACGTTTCCAGACCGATGAGGAGGTGAAGGCCGCTGTCTCCGAGAGGTTGCAGAATGCTGGAGGAAATTTCTATGCATCCGGCATCGACAAGTTGGTTGTGCTTTCGTAGAAATGTTTGGCGTCTCTTGGAAACTATGTGAAAAAGCAACGTTACAATGTATGCCGTTATAGTCATGTTGCTGTTGTATAGGTGGTGTAATAAATGGCCATAACTGGGGAGTGCAACTTATTTTCTGATCTGCCCTCGTATATGAACCCATACTAACTTATGCAGCTGGATCGTGGACTACAAAAAAACAAGACGAGAGTAGAATACAGACAGCGGAAATGAAATTCCTAAGAGGTATCAACGGCAGGACCAGAAAGGATAGAATTAGAAATGAAGAGATGAGGGAAAGGACAGGAATCTTGACACTTCAAGACAGGATAGAAACAACAAAGCTAAAGTGGTATGGGCATATGATGGGAATGGGAGAAGAGAGAGTGCCAAAAAAAAAAGCTTTTTCAGAGAAGTTAACAGGAAAGAGACCACGAGGAAGACCCCAAAAGAGATGGACAGATTCAGTGCTGAAGTGCATAAGAGAAGAGGGGAGTGTACTAAAAAGATAAATTTGAAAAAAAAGGAGAACAGTGATGGAGAGACAGGCAGCAATGGAGGTCCTTGATTCATAATCTGATCCGGAAAGCTGGAAACGGGAAATGAAGATGATGACGAATAATATCGCTCAGCGGAGTGGCCGTGCTACGGCTATGGAACCAAGCTCTGTATTCAGGAAGCGAGTGGGTTCGAACCCCACCGTCAGCTCTCCTGAGAATGGTCTTGTGTGATTACTCTTTTTTGCTCCCAAGCAAATGCCGGGATAGTTATTATTCACAGACCACAGCCGATTCCTTCCACTTCCTTACCAAGTTTCATTCACCATCATTCATTTCAGATTCATTATCATCTTAACTGAGGTTGGCATCCGGCCATATAAACATCATCTCACCTCATCCTCAACCCCATATTATGCAGCAGGGCTAAGGGGTCAATATGTATTCCATTAATATTATCAGTAAAAATTTACCTGTAAAAGTGCTTCTTCCTTTTAAAAACAGGCCCAGAGGGTTTGCCTGTTCATCAAAACTCAGCAGTGAAAAGGCTAATCTCTAATTCAGTTGCTCATCAGACTCGTGCAGCGAAATGCAGATTTGCTGAATGTTAACATTAAATAGATTTTACCATGCAAATTTGTCTACAACAAGAGAACATTACATGAGATAACAACACAACACAAGAGAGGAAGAAAGAGAATTGTCGTGTATTAATTTACAAAGCAGCAAAGCATGGAAAAGTAAAAGGAAACTCAAGAGTTTTGAAATAACATTGGATGATAAAAGTTTTCTCAACTTCTGTAAACAGTTTGGCCTTTTGGATACCTGCAGTACAAATAGCAGTTCTGAAATGAATTATGTCCTTTGTTGTTTCTATCAGAATTTGTTAAAATATGTTCATTTACAACCTTGGATCTGTTTCAAGTATCAGTTTTTGCCTTACGTTCCAAAACCTCCTTGTACAGTAAAGCTGTGATCTTCACTTCTTTTGGGACTTCTTTGGAGCTTCATGGGCAGCCTCTGCCAGTCCATTCAAAGTGTCACGCAGTAGTTCCAACTGTGGAGAAGAAAGAATGAGGATGGACAAAAGTTAACTCGGTACCAAACCAATGGAAACCACATTTTACAGGAGAGAGGAAAAACATCAGAAGCCACGAAGTGGCCTTAGGCCTCTAGCTTCCTGTGAAAAGACCATTGGTCTGGACTGGTTAGGGTATGGCCCAGAAAAGACCAATGGTTTTGACTGGTTAGGGTAAGGCCTGGACAAGATCATTGGTTTGGACTGGTTAGGGTAGGGTCTGAACAAGACCATTGATCTGGACTAGTTAGGGTAGGGTCTGGAAAAGACTATTGGTGTGGACTAGTTAGGGTAGGACCCAGAAAAGACCACTGGTCTGGACTGGTTAGGGTAGGACCCAGAAAATACCACTGGTCTGGACTGGTTAGGGTACGACCCAGAAAATACCACTGGTCTGGACTGGTTAGGGTACGACCCAGAAAAGACCACTGGTCTGGACTGGTTAGGGTACGACCCAGAAAATACCACTGGTCTGGACTGGTTAGGGTACGACCCAGAAAATACCACTGCTCTGGACTTGTCAGGGTAGGGTCTGGACAGGGCCATTGGACTGGACTGGTTAAGGTTGGGTCTGGAAAAGACTAATGGTTTGGACTGGTTAGGGTAAGTGCTGGACAAGACCACTGGTCTGGACTGGTTAGGGTAGGTGCTGGACATGACCATTGCTCTGGACTAGTTAGGGTAGGTGCTGGACAAGACCACTGGTGTGGACTAGTTAGGGTAGGGTCTGGACTGGGCCATTGGACTGGACTGGTTAAGGTTGGGTCTGCAAAAGACTATTGGTTTGGACTGGTTAGGGTAAGTGCTGGACAAGACCATTGGTCTGGACTGGTTAGGGTAGGTGCTGGACATGACCATTGCTCTGGACTGGTTAGGGTAGTTTCTGGAAAAGACCATGATCTGGACTAGTTAGGGTAGGGTCTGGAAAAGACCATTGGTGTGGACTAGTTAGGGTAGGAGCCAGAAAAGACCACTGGTCTGGACTGGTTAGGGTAGGACCCAGAAAATACCACTGGTCTGGACTGGTTAGGGTAAGTGCTGGACATGACCATTGCTCTGGACTGGTTAGGGTAGGTGCTGGACAAGACCATTGGTGTGGACTAGTTAGGGTAGGGTCTGGACTGGGCCATTGGACTGGACTGGTTAAGGTTGGGTCTGCAAAAGACTATTGGTTTGGACTGGTTAGGGTAAGTGCTGGACATGACCATTGCTCTGGACTGGTTAGGGTAAGTGCTGGACATGACCATTGCTCTGGACTGCTTAGGGTAGTTTCTGGAACAGACCATGATCTGGACTAGTTAGGGTAGGGTCTGGAAAAGACCATTGGTGTGGACTAGTTAGGGTAGAACCCAGAAAAGACCACTGGTCTGGACTGGTTAGGGTAGGACCCAGAAAATACCACTGGTCTGGACTGGTTAGGGTACGACCCAGAGAATACACTGGTCTGGACTGGTTAGGGTAAGTGCTGGACATGACCATTGCTCTGGACTGGTTACGGTAGGTGCTGGGCAAGACCATTGGTGTGGACTAGTTAGGGTAGGGTCTGGACAGGGCCATTGGACTGGACTGGTTAGGGTAGGGTCTGGACAGGGCCATTGGACTGGACTAGTTAGGGTAGGGTCTGGACAGGGCCACTGGACTGGACTGGTTAGGGTAGGGTCTGGAAAAGTCCAATGGTCTGGACTGGTTAGAGTAGGGTCTGGAAAAGAGCATTGCTCGGGGCTAGTTAGGGTAGGGCCTGGAAAAGGTCAATGGTCTGGACTGGTTAGGGTAGGGTCTGGAAAAGACCATTGGTCGGGGCTAGTTAGGGTAGGGTCTGGAAAACACAAATGATATGTTGACAAGCAGAGGGTGTCGGGAGAATAAGCCAACATGTTAGAAGCTGTGATGCGGCCTTACTCCTCTAGCTTCCTCTGGAAATGACGACTTGTACCGACCTCTACATTAAGGTACTTCAGCAATGAAAATGGTGTGTAATGCTCTTTGTTAGATTATAAAAGTAAAAATGTACTTCTAGTGGTGGGATGGTGCGTTGCTATGAACATATCTCTCCTCTGACACTCATTCCAAGTACGATTTCTTTAATTTTTATGTCTTAGAATGTTAGAAAGGATGTGTAACAAGGGCTGAATTTTTGCCTACACGACTTCTATCACACAGCCAATTGCTCAGTATAGTTCTATCGACAATCTTTCAACCAATTTATTGTTCAAAATGTTGTGGGCCCAATAACCTTCACCAACTTTCAGTATAATTTTACTGTGAGCTGCTAAAGCATAGTGTAATATATAGGACAAACACAAAAGGAGCAAACAAGTGATGAAGATAGGAACAGGATGTGAACCTTGCAGTAATTACCTTGTCCATTGCTCGCTCCAGTAACTGCAAAGCCAGCTCGTAACGGTCGATCTCATCTTGGAACTGCCGTCGGTCATTCTCGTACCTGTCCAGAAGAAACGTTTAAGTTTAGAAACCTCTTGTGTCAAGGAATGATGTCTGACAACTGAGAGTGGACAAGAGCTGGAGGAACAAAGCAGACTACAACAACTTGCAGGAAATGTTGAGGATGACATAGAGACTATTCCCTCCACCTTCAGTTGCAGATATACTTGTAGTTTTCAGCCAGTAGAATAAAATGTTTGATCTGACGTTCCTAGATCTATGAGCAATGCAGGTATACCTCGTGTAACATGTAAGGGAGAGAGATCTGTTCCTAGCCAAGGCTAGAGACCTGCCAATGTGCCCCTAGAAATGTACTGTATTTACTTTCATACAGCAGCAGCTGATGGACTTTGTTATATGCGGATGGTACTGTTCTGGTTGGTGAAATGTGTGAAGAGGTCGAGGAGATGGGGAGAAATGGACTCGGCACCAGTCATAAGAAGACAGAATCCATGTTCTGCAACTTCGCAGCTGTTTGGACTTCCTAGCTAGTGAATCACTGATGATGACAGACATGTCATCACCCACAATTGATGACAATGTGAAGCACTGCCTCAGTGTTGGCAATAGCTGACAGATGAATGCCCATAAAGTTTACAAGATGGTTGTTAGACCTGCCCTGCACAAGGCACAAGAACCACAGAGGTGCGAATGCTGTGCGGCTCTGTACATTTGCCATCGCAGAAGCAAGGACGTGGTGGCGAACAACTGAAACTCCCTTGAGGAGCGAGCGTATCTCTGTTGTCCAGATACAAAAGTGAAGGAAGCAGCTGTTAACCCTGGACGATCTGTAGCAGCAGCTCCACAACCACTTATACTTACACTTAAGTACACTGATAATCAGGGGCTGCCTGGCCGCGTCAGTAAAGGCGCGCTTGGTTCACCCGGAAGGACGTGGGTTGGATTCCCCGTCAGGAAGTTGTAAAATTTAAGAAATGGTATTTCCACTTCCGGAGGTTCACATGGCCCTGAGGTTCACTCAGCCTACACCTAGAATGAGTACCAGGTTAATTCCTGGGAGCAAAGGCGGCTGGGCGTAGAGCTAACACTCTACCCCTCCAGGGGCCTTCATGGCCTGTACGGAGATGACACTGATAACCAAAATGAGAAGGAGAAAGAGGAGAAGATGATGATGATCCGATTATATTTTCACATACTTCTGAAAAGATGAGTAACGAATGGTTAACGATGACTAGAGCAGAGGTTAGAATGTACACCAACAGTCCATATACAAGGTCTCTCTTATAAACCAAGACCGTCCAGCGGTGTTTCTACTCTCCGAGACCTAAGCAGCTGTACGGGAGGTGTGTGACCTTGCATGGAGCATGCACGTGTTCAACCTAACATCAACAGCCAGTTTGAATCTCAGCTGTTAACATGGTGAAGCAGTTATCATTGTAACACCGTATTTTCGTATGTAAATGTTCCAGTTGGCTCGACAGGTATGCGATGCATTTGTTCAGCACTTTCCTTGTGAAGTATCACCTACAGAAACACAGGTTCACATAATTTATTGTAAATAAATTTGAAACCATTGGCTCAGTGCTCAATAAAAAACATGCGCACGCACATGAACAGTTGTAACAAAGGAAAAGCTAGATGACATTGGTGCGAATATTGAACGCTCACTGAATAAATCACTCACAAAATTAGCACAAGTAGGGGTTTCAGTTTCTTCTGCACACAGAGCTGTTACACATCAAACCGTACAGATTTACAGGGACCCACTGTTTAAAACCTGCTGATGCAACCACAAGAGTGAGATACTGTGAGTGGTATCTTTCATCACTGAATGATTATTTATTCGGCCTGGTTTCATCTTAATGGTCGTGTGAACAGTCGTAACTCTCTGTACTGGTGTGCAGATAATCCTAATGGTCCCTCATTATTCCAGGCTGATTGGTAGCACCCGGCAAGTCCCTATTTAAAATGACACACAATTTACAATTTTGATTTTGAACTTGCACATATATGTAAACAAAGAACTACTGAAGATAGTACAGGTGTATGCTCCACAGACAGGGTGTAGCATGGAAGAAAGAGTTCCTCAATGAACTGGAAACACATATTGTTGGAGATGGGATTATGATAATGGGAGATCTGAATGCTCATTTGGGAACTGATAGAATGAGATATGAGAATGTACTGGGCCCATGTGGGTATGGCGATAGAAATGAAGATGGAGATAAACTGTTCGACTTTTGTATCAGAAATAACCTGATAATAAAGAACACATGGTTTATGAAGAGGAATAGCCATAAGATCAGCCGATATAGTTGGGATGGACAGTATGGAACACTTACCGATTTTATAACAACAGACCGAGAATGGGGAAGATACGTCATGAATACGAAGATAATCTCCAGTGAAAGGATGGAGGGTGATCGTAGATTATTAAATGTGGAATTAAAACAAGTAAAAATCCCTAAAATTGTATTGAAGAAGAAACCAAAGATCAGGATTTGGGAATTGGAGGAGGAGGAGCAGGAGGAGGATAAAAGAATGGCATTTCAAGATTATATAAAAAGGAAGTTGCCTAACACGGAAATACGAAGTGGAGAAGAAGAGTGGGACAATTTAAGCAGCAATTGAGGTATGCGGAAAAACAAAAGCAAAGGTTAAGGGAAAGGAGACACGATGGTGGACAGACAAAATAAAAAAAGAAATAAAAGAAAGGAACAAGATGAAGAAAGAAATGGATAAAGAAAAGCAAAAAAAAAATATCAGGGGGATGAGAATGAGATAGAAAGGTTACATGTGGAATACCAAAGATTGAAACTACAAGTAAAGAGGAGTATCAAGGAAGAAAAGGAGAAATGTTGGGGGGAGTTTACGAACAAAATTGAGCAAGATAGTCGAGGAAATCAGAAACTATTACACAGAGTAATAAAAGAATAAAGAATAAATCAAGAAAAAATTAAGGTGAGAGAGAAGATGGATCCAAAGTACGTGACGAAAAGGGTCTTCAGAAGGTGATTACAAAGTATTTTGAAAAGCTTTATAATGAGGATGACTGCTCGGAAGAAGAAGGAGATAAGAAAGTGGAAATAATAGATGCAGAAAAAGAAGAGAACCTAATAACATGGTTGGAACTTGAAAGGGCAGTGAAAGCAATGACCAAAGGTAAATCAAGTGGAAAAAACGAATTCAATGCTAATATGATTAAGGCAGCAGGAAGCGTTGTACCATTGTTCAAAAAGGGAAATAGGAAGAAATATGATAATTATAGAGGTATAACCCTGTTACCACATGGGCTAAAAATAATGGAGAAAGTCATAGACAAAAGACTGAGGGATATAATAAAAACACAGTTAAAGGAAGAACAATACGGCTTTAGACCGAATAGATCAACAATATACTTGATATTTACAATGCGAACGATAATAGAAAAACATCTGGAAAGGAACAAGGAAATCATCTTCGTATTTTTGGACTTGGAAAAAGCTTATGATACAGTTAAGAGAAAAAAGTGTATGGGAATGCCTACTGAAAAGAAATGTGCCAAAATCATTAAGTAACAAGATAAAAATGTTGTATCATGAGAGTAAAAGCAATGTACAAGTGGGCAGTGGTGACTCTGAAACATTTTATACAAAGAAAGGTCTCAAGCAAGGAAGTGCACTGTCGCCATTATTGTTTATTATATTGATGGATGAAATCATAAAACGTGTAAAACAGAGTATCAGTAGTGATGAAGTGAATGTTTTGATATTTGCAGGTGATGTGGTGAATGGAGAAAGGTAGGAAAGGAAGTACAAAGGAGACTGGACGTTTGGAATGAAAATCTGAAGGAGTTTGGAATGGTAATTAGTAAAAAGAAAACTGTAGTCATGCACTGTGGAAAAGAGAAAAAGAGAAGCCAGGTGAACACAGATGAAGAACGGTTAGAGAATGTAGAACAGTTTACATATCTGGGTAGCATTATTAATGGAGGTAATGAAATCAACCCTGAAATTAATAACAGATTAAGTAAAGGTACAACATTTTATCATCAAGTCAGAGAGCTTTTATGGGATGACAAAGTACCCAAGAGAACGAAATTAACATTATATAAACAGTATTTCATACCAGATGTAACATACGGACCAGAAACGCTGGTAACTAATAAGAGACAAGACAGTAAGATCCAAGCAGTAGAAATGAAATTTTTAAGAACATGGGTTAAAAAGACAAGAAGAGGTAGAATTCAAAATATTAAAATCAGAGAAGAGCTGAGTATAGAACTGTTAGTACAGAACATACAGAAAACAAGACTGAGATGGTTTGGACATGTAAAAATAATGGGAAAGGAATGGGTAGCAAGAAGGGAATTGGAAAGAGAAGTTAAGGGAAAGAGACCAGTTGGAAGACTGAGTGATGGTGGTGGTAGTGATTATTGTTTTAAGAGAAAGTACAACTAGGCAACCATCCTCTATATAACACTAATCAGAGGGAAAAATGGAAGGGATCCGACACTTCGAAAAATGAAGATATCGGTCAAAGAAAGACAAGGGCCGCGAAGGGCGTGAAAACGAAAGACTCCCTAGCCATTTAAAGTTTTGGACATTAACTGAATTGCTACGATATGAATCAATGTTAATTTTTTGCCTGTGTTCAATGTATTAGTTGTTTTAAGATCTTTATATCTTGCCCTACTTTACTATTTGGCTGATGATGACACTTGTAATGTGTCGAAACCGGTCCCAATAAACAAGTTGTGACTTCTTTTTAGTTCAACTTACAACAGAGTATTGAAAGGTGGATCCTTCTAATATTGTACATCTTCTTATGACTCCCTAGCCCTCGCAAACCTAACAGCGTCGGGGTCGGAAAAGAACAAGAGTTGACCAAGAGAGGTCGGATAGGATAGATGAAAGTGAGGAGCCTGGCATAAGTAAGTGGAAGCAATGCCAGGACTCAGCTGAGGGCCCCGTGGTCGCCAACCCACGCTCCAAAGTTCAGAGCCCCTGGGGCTTGGAAGACTGAGAAGAAGGTGGATGGATCAGATTTGGAAGGACATTAGAGAAGCTGGATTGGATTTGGCAGAAGTAATGGAGCAGGAAAAGTGGAAGGACAGAAAGGAGTGGAGGAGGCTTGTTAACCACACCCGGGCGACTGGAGTGGGACATTGATGATGATGATGATGATGATGATGATGATGATGATGATGATGATGATGATGATGATGATGATGATGATTTTGAACTTGCAGGAAATGTGTGCGTGCATATGAAAAGGGACAACATGTCTGGTATTGAGATAAAGGTACTGTCATGTTCCATAGTATGTAACTAATATCATATAATTGAATTGAATGCCTCCGAAAGAAATTAAGGCCTTACATTAGCATGTAATTTTACAACATAAGATTTCATAACTTTTCAGTAGAGCTGTTTAAAAATTTGGTTACTTTATGACACAAATAACTACTAAACTATTTGGAAGTTATGCTGGCATTTACATTTTCATGTTCACTGGTATTCTGACAGAATTTTTTTAACAAAAATTACCAACATATATTATTTACGGTCTAATTTTTTCATGGAGATCTATCTATCGATGCTAAGTCTCTGAAGTTTTATGACTTGCAGAAGGTCACTGAAGACAACTAATTGCAACACTACTGCACTTCACAAAAATTATCACATACCTTAATGATCATTAATCCCAGCCAGCATAAGACAGGGATATCAGTTATATTCATGCTGAAGCCTGCGTTTTAGGCATATTATATGCCCTTTCACCGCTTAGTTCCGATGTCCTACGTCTCCACAGCAGCTGCTGGTGGGTCGAGACCTCTTATTTGGGGAGAATTGTCTTGGAGTTGGTGGTTTTCTCTTCTGAGCCTTAGTTGTATTTTTAGGCATTACACGTTTTAAAGATGATGATGATGGTGTAATTATTGGCAGAGGAGGAGAAACAGAAGCCGGCTCCTAAGATGTTACAGCAGGACATAGTACACAAGAACCTCGTTTATCTGGAATAAGTGAGACCGGAACTGATCCGGACTATCGAAAATCCGGATAATCAAAAAAAAACTTAAAAAAAACAAATGCACTACATATTATATAATCTATTAACCTAAGTTGTATAGTAATACCTTTTCTCAATTGTACAAAAAATATAAGAACACTTTCCTTACATTTACGACTGTTTTATGCACTAAAATAATGTGTGAGTTTTTTCTGTTTTACATTAGTAAATCGTCTGCGCGCAGCACGATGACGAAGACGTTTTACTAACAACAATTCTGCTGGTGTGGTTTCAGTCAAGGATTCTAAATAGGCCATCAGTTTGTCCAGCTGCATTGTTGCCTTTGCATGAGTAATTGTTTCTTCTGATGGAGCGCCGGTTTCATTTTCGAATTCATCAGTGAATTAGTAGCGAGTTGCATTCAGAAGAGCGTGGGTTCGAATCCCACCTCGGCCGTCCTGGGAATAGTTTTCCACGGTTTCCCAATCTCAATTCCAGGCGAATGCCGGGACGGTACCTTTAATAGACCATGGCCGAATTACTTTCAATTCCTGTCCTTAATTATCCTTGGCGGAAAAGACAACCAAGAAGAGTCGACGCCATAAAAGAAATACTGTACAAGTAAAAATAAATGTTGATTATTTTCTATCTGAATAAACCGGAGATCCGGATTAATGAGGGCCGGATAAACAAGGTTTTTGTGTACATCTTTCTTATCTTCAGATACAAAGAGTCTAATTTTCTCATGGGGATACTGTACGTCTGTCCATTGATGCTAAGTCCTTGAGGTTTGATGACTTGCGGAACCTCACTGAAGTCAGGTTGTGGATCTTCTGGAAGGATGGTGTAGGGTACTTCATCAGAAACTATGGATTTCTTTGCCAACACTACACCAGGGTGCTCTTTCATATACACAAAGTGATGTATCTGAGCTATTTGTGGAATGTTTTTCATTCCAGCACGGAACTTGTTTTGCCAGTCATAAAGGAGGAATTGTCACATTTTTGGATTCTGTGCCAACAGCAACAGGAATAATAGAGCTAGAAACCTGACAACTTTTACGGGTGACATTAATTACATCTTCAATAACTTCACTTTCATTTTTCCGGAATGCTCTCTTGAAACAACCAAAATACAATTCAGGTTGAAATTTCATGTGTCCCACTAGCAAAAATGAAATTTTACAACTGCTGTTCTTTCCTGCCATAACTCTCCACGTGAGGTATCTCGTTAAGAAGACTGCATCGGTATCAGATATGTATGGCGCTAGGGTTTATTTATTATAAGATAAGATATCTGAGTCATCTTATCTTATGCTCACGCAGCTATGAGCGCGAGAGATTAAGTGTGTGGACTCTCGCTTACGATGCGAAAAGTGATCCCTTTTCTTAGTGTTAAATAAACCTCATGTTTCAGCAGTGATTATTGTCAGAGGGCTTCTAAATTCACGCAGTGAACAGATGACGGTCTAAGCAATACGTAGGTATCAAAAATGAAAATTCGACATTTTACACCCTTCGATGGTTTTTTACGATTATATCATGAACTGTTGACTGAGAAGTGGTCCCTTTCCTTGCGCACGCACACAAATGTTGAGGATGGTACATAATTACTACCGATACCATTAAGTTTCAAAATATATTTTCTGAACACTTTGAAAACAAACAAAAAAGTCAAACTTCAAAGACAAAATTAATTCAAAATTAAAATTACAGATAAAAATATGGCAATCCCTCTGCAATGCAGCCATCTAATTGAACAAACACAGAAAATTTGCAAATTATCTGTTCTGTAGTTACGTAACAGCCAATCTTTCATTTTTATAACTGTTCGGCTCTTTAGTGTGCTGAAAGAGAAAACATATGGTAACATTATTACACCTGAAACAAAAACCACTTATTTAAAATACTGTGTAATACTATTACGAGTAATGAACTTCATTTCGGTACCATATTAACTTTAAATATCCGCTACAAAGAACATTACAGACTATGAATCTGATGTTACAACCGTATTGTCGACTGAACTTCTTACAAAATTGTAAAAAATTATGTTGATATCCTCGTAGTCAGTACTATAATATTTTACATCCAATTAAGATACCAATATAGTTGGTCTGCTATTGGAAATTATAAATTTTCCAGCTAACTAGTTCCTGGTTGTCAGCGTTTTGCCACAGTGTGCTAAATTGGACTAATCAGTTGGTAAATAGCACGCCTACCAAGATGCATGGCTAGTGCATACCGTGGAGGCTCTGTGTAGGTTACTTGGAGCCACCGGCAGTGCCACCGCATTATGAGAAACTCTGTCTCATTTTCAAAAACTGATGCCTGCCTGGCCATCAGATGATATAGATGTTGATTCCCAAAGGGAACCTGAAATAATTGTCCCGAATGAGTAAATTTATTATATAGTTGGTCTATATTGGTATTATAAATTTACTCATTCGGGACAAATATTTCAGGTTCCCTATGGGGATCAACATCTAAATCGTCCAATTAAGACGAAACTTTACACACACATAGACATGTTTCAACCCAGTATTGGGTCATCCTCAGTAAGACAAATATAATGAATGTATATGAATGTACAATTTTGTAAGAAACAAAGACAATTTTAATGTTAAAAACAGGAGATTTTCCACTATGAATGAACACATGAAAGGTTACAATCACTCATTAACCAAAATAGATAAAGATTTAGACATCCTACATAGAAATAAGAAAAGGAAACTTTACTGAACATTCTAGAAAATATTTACATAAAACTCAATCAAAAATCTAATCTCATCTATAATAGTAATGAAATTCAGGAAAAATGAACATTCTGGTTGACATAATAATCAACAAAGATCTGAAGCAATGAACAATTAAGTCTGCCGTAACACGCAATACAGGTCCAGCCTCCCACTCTTCTACTCACTCTCCCTCCCCTCACTTCCCCCCTCTGGTAGCCAACACAATTTCAGAATAGTCCCCAGTCGGTGTGAAGAACAACACCGACCCAACTTGAACTACACAAGCACAGGGCTGAAGGAAAGACGAAGTGAGTAATGTTTTGCGATGCTTCTTATTAACGTCGTAATTTTTTCATTCTCTCACTCGGCTTTTTGGTTTCACTTTTAGATCCTGTTTACATTTTTATTCTCCCTCAAGAAATTTTACAGAGCTTAAAACTTCACAATTTTCCAGAAGTGTGAAAAACAGATAGTATTTGACTGTCCTCATAAGGTTAAAGTATTCCTCCAGCCAATCAGCAGTTGTGGTAAACATGGTTACTCACACCTGTTAAAACTAGATTCATCTTACAACAAGACTGAAGCAATGAACAGTTCTAAACATGGACTTTTATTGCTTTTGCTGATTGTACACTGACTGACAGAGCAAATGCAACACCAAGAAGGAATGGTCAGAACTTTATGCCAATTGCAGGGTAGACTGACGTCACTGAGGTATGCTCATGATCTGAAATGCGCTGCTGTGCTGCGCACGTAGCGAACGATAAATGGGACACGGCGTTGGCGAATGGCCCACTTCGTACCGTGATTTCTCAGCCGACAGTCATTGTAGAACGTGTTGTCGTGTGCCACAGGACACGTGTATAGCTAAGAATGCCAGGCCGCCATCAACGGAGGCATTTCCAGCAGACAGACGACTTTACGAGGGGTATGGTGATCGAGCTGAGAAGGGCAGGTTGGTCGCTTCGTCAAATCGCAGCCGATACCCATAGAAATGTGTCCACGGTGCAGCGCCTGTGGCGAAGATGGTTGGCGCAGGGACATGTGGCACGTGCGAGGGGTCCAGGCGCAGCTCGAGTGACGTCAGCACGCGAGGATCGGCGCATCCGCCGCCAAGCGGTGGCAGCCCCGCACGCCACGTCAACCGCCATTCTTCAGCATATGCAAGACACCCTGGCTGTTCCAATATCGACCAGAACAATTTCCCGTCAATTGGTTGAAGGAGGCCTGCACTCCCGGCGTCCGCTCAGAAGACTACCATTGACTCCACAGCATAGACGTGCACGCCTGGCATGGTGCCGGGCTAGAGCGACTTGGATGAGGGAATGGCAGAACGTCGTGTTCTCCGATGAGTCACGCTTCTGTTCTGTCAGTGATAGTCACTGCAGACGAGTGTGGCGTCAGCGTGGAGAAAGGTCAAATCCGGCAGTAACTGTGGAGCGCCCTACCGCTAGACAACACGGCATCATGGTTTGGGGCGCTATTGCGTATGATTCCACGTCACCTCTAGTGCGTATTCAAGGCACGTTAAATGCCCACCGCTACATGCAGCAGGGGCTGCCCAATGCTCTGTTTCAGCAGGATAATGCCCGCCCACACACTGCTCGCATCTCCCAACAGGCTCTACGAGGTGTACAGATTCCGTGGCCAGCGTACTCTCCGGATCTCTCACCAATCGAACACGTGTGGGATCTCATTGGACGCCGTTTGCAAACTCTGCCCCAGCCTCGTACGGACGACCAACTGTGGCAAATGGTTGACAGAGAATGGAGAACCATCCCCCAGGACACCATCCGCACTCTTATTGACTCTGTACCTCGACGTGTTTCTGCGTGCATCGCCGCTCGCGGTGGTCCTACATCCTACTGAGTCGATGCCGTGCGCATTGTGTAACCTGCATATCGGTTTGAAATAAACATCAATTATTCGTCCGTGCCGTCTCTGTTTTTTCCCCAACTTTCATCCCTTTTGAACCACTCCTTCTTGGTGTTGCATTTGCTCTGTCAGTCAGTGTATTTTAAATCAATCAATTACTAGTGATCTGTATTTAGGGCAGTCGCCCAGGTGCCAGATTTCCTATCTGTTTTTTTTTTTTTCTAGCCGTTTCGTAAATAATTGCAAAAAGAAATTGGGAATTTACTGAACATCTCCATTGGTAAATTATTCCAATCCCTAACTCCCCTTCCTATAAATTAATATTTGCTCCAATTTGTCCTCTTGAATTCCAACTTTATCTTCATATTGTGATCACTCCTACTTTAAAAGACACCACTCAAACTTATTCGTCTACTAATGTCATTCCATGCCATCTCTCCACTCGCAGATCGGAGCATACCACTTAGTATAATTTACAAACTTCATCATATAGGTCCGTATTGATGTAATTAAAATTAAGAAACAATGTTAAGTTTATGGTCTACCTAATCAACACACATCACTTTACAAGTGAAAACTATGTAATATAAAAACACTTCTTGCAGTGTTAAACTTCTTTATTAAATAATGTGTATATTTTGTCTTCTTGCAGTGTTAAACTACTTTGGAAATTCTAAGTTCCCATGGAGGGAATTAGATATTTTCCACCAATAGAGCATATCAAAAATTAGATCACTCTGAAGAGTCTAGTGTCAGACCTAAGACGAAACGCTGGTTAATAGAGCAAACGCCTGAAAAGCCATACATCTAATTTTTGATCTGATTTTTAAACTACTTTGTTAAATAATGTGTATATTTTGTCTTCAGTGTTTTCTCAACAGTTCATAAAGGAACTTCCATTTTAAATTACTAGACAGCAACAATAAACAATGTATTTCATTATGAGACATTATGGCTGGTATGCCGTATTTCAAGTTATATTTCAACTTTTAACATTAAAGATAACAAAAGTTTTTGCAAGAAGTGAGAACAATTTTGTGTAAATAATGTGTATTAGACGCCCCAGACAAAGGTGGTTAGATCAGATAAGAGAGGAGAAACATGGGATGCCCTAGAGAGAAAAAAAGCATAACACGAGGCACATTATCCCACTCGGCTCAGTGGAAGGAATTCCTGATGATGAATATTTCCACCATGGACCAAGATGAAATTCATTACTTGTAATAGACCTTATTGTGTCAGTGTGACATAAAGCAAGTTGTAAAAAAAAAAAAAAAGTAATCGAGAGAGGAACAATGACCCTGAGTCTCCTTTCTATCGTTTCTATCGTCCATCACATCCAATATTTAACATAAGTACAAGTGTAAAAAAAAAAAAAAAAAAAAAGGAAAATGATGTTATATAAATATTTTTCAATGATGATTTCTTTAAATATTTGTGCGAGCAAACTAACTTATATACCAGTCAGGTGACTGCAGAGACACCGAGGCCATTCACAAAGTGATTGCTATTTCAAAGAGGGGTTCGTGTGGATTTTTTTGAGATGAAGAAATTTCTGCGGTTTGTCTTCATTACTGGGATTGTTAAGAAACCTACTCTTAGGTTGTAGAGAAATTTGACTTTATATGCTGGACTGAAAAAGAGACAAATCAAGATTTTCTACAGGAAATCAATGAACAATGGAGACAGATTAAGGATATGGAAAGAAGGAAGATAAAACTTGGTCATATCCTGAGACATAATGACTTCCTAGTAAATATCATTGAAGGAAAAATACTAGGAAAGAAAGGAAGAGGAAGACCAAGGAAGATATACGTCGAGGATGTGAGGAACTTGATGGGATGTAAAGACTACAATGAAGTGAAGAGAACAGCAGGATTGAGGGGAGTGGATGATGATGATGATGATGATGATGATGATGATGATGATGATGATGATGATGTAGAACTCAGGTGTCAAGTAGGTAGCTGGCCCCCCAGCAGTAGCAGAGGATGGGGTAGGTTAAGTCCTGGGGGCTTTTTGATGGCCTGCCATTATGTAGGACCATTCATCATTCCATTTTTGCTTCAAATTAAAATAACTTGTGTACTGAATGAAACGTGCACGGCACGGACCAAAGAAAGACAAATACCATGGAAGGCACACGTAATATCTTAGAACTGAAGCTTCCAGGGGTTGAACCATGTTGTTGTTTTCTATAGGTTCTGTACAGTTTGTCGGTTTTGAATACATTACAGTGTTCTTTGTCAAGACCACCAAAATACCCCGTCCAGTACAATTCCTCTTCTGGTGAATTTCACAAGATATCTGTGGAACTGTAGTGCTTCAGATTTCTCTCTGTGTTCAAAGAAATGGGCTAAGTGAAGTATATTTTTGTCTTTATATGTGTTATCAGAAGATGGAGACTTGGCCTTGGCCTTACATATCCTCCTCTCTCTGGCTAACGTAAGCCCCTGGCTGTTTCATGAGAATTCTGGAACAATATGTGTCACAGCCAGGTAGTGGGGATTGTCAATGCTATTACGTAACTTGAGGTTCATCCTGCATATTTATGTTGTGGTCTGAATCTCTTAATCTATGTATATGATGGGCATCCAAGAATCGCTGATTTTATAACCTCCTTCTAAATTGATATTATTCGGATGTTTCTTAATTTCTATAGCCTCACAGACTTTCCTTTCGAGATTCCAGGGGATAGCTGCTAAGATCTTCGTCCTGTCAAATTATGTTTCATGTCTTGTTTCATACGAATGCTTGGCTACTGCTGAAATATCTGCGTCTGTGTACAAAAAGACAACAACAACACGGTTCAACTCGGAAAGAGAACTAAATATCACTCATAATAATGCTAGAGTTTGAAAAGGACCCAGAGTTCTTTGCAGTACTGCCATATACATTAAAAAAAAAAAAAAAAAGCCATATACATAATGTGAGCCCCTGGAATTTGTGATCACAGGTACTATACTGTATATTACCAGTTCATGAAGTCGGGCTTAATGTCCGTAGTGTCCAGTACAATTCCTCTTCTGGTGAATTTCACAAGATATTTGTGGAATTGTAGTGCTTCAGATTTCTCTTTGTCTTCAAAGAAATGGGCTAAGTGAAGTAACTTTATTTTTTTCTTTATATGTGTTATCAGAGGATGCAGAGTAGGTTCACGGTAGTCCATCCTCGCTAGGGCTCTGTGTAGTATCCGCTCGAAGGAGTCATAATTCACGAGATATCTTCCAACATCCTCCCTGCAGAAAGAAAGAAAGAAAACATTTCTATTTTCAGTCACTAAAGGAAGCAAGTTCTACATTAGGAGTGGTCAGGCAGGTAATGGGAACAGAGCCATTATTCACAATTACAAAGAATGGGTATCTTCCACCTAATCAATACTCTATTATATCTGTTACTATACAGTACCAATTTCGACCTTCTCAGCTGGTCATAAGATCTCATTGGTCATCGAATTCCTTTAATAATAATAATAATAATAATAATAATAATAATAATAATAATAATAATTTTTTTTACGAGGGATTGTGGAAAATCTTCAAAAAGACACTTGTGAAGGGTCCGCACTCCACAAGTGTGTGGGATTCTTACCCACTAAAAACCACACACCCTTTTCCCACGATGTGTATCATCACCCCGGAACCGCTCTCGCATTACTTCAGGGTGATATCGTGCTTTGTCTTTCAGACGTCTTCTTTCTTCATTTCTCCTTTACGAACGTTCGTATGCTTCCAAATCCTTCTTCTTCTGACGAAGGACATTCTCCACGTACACTGCCACGCGATCCCAGGATTCCTGGTTTCGCAGCATCACCGAAATAATATTATCTGCTGTCAATTCTCCTATTTCAGTTTCCACACATCTTCTCTGAATCGTCCAATGGCCGCATACAAAAAAGGTGTGAAATACGTCATCAATGTCATCACAGTATATGCAGTCTGCGTCATTCGCTCTGCCCACTTTATGCAGGAATTTCCGGAAATATCCATGCCCTGTTAGAAGCTGCGTGAGGTAGTAATTTACTTCACCATGGGCCCTTTCAACCCAGATATCCAAGCGTGGTATCAATCGCTTGGTCCATTTGCCTCGAGGGTCACTTTCCCATCTGAGTTGCCATCGCCTCATCCGTTGACTGAAGGCACGCTTCTCTGCACATTTCTTTCCCAGCTCTCCTTGGGTTCGCCAGATTTCATGTCGCTCCAATGCAAGTAGGTCTATTGGGGCTATTGCTGCCACCGTGAGGATTGCAGGCTCGGAGACCGTGCGGTATGCGCATGCAATACGTAAAGCCGCTCTCCGTTGTACGGCAGCTATCCTTCTCCGATACCAAGCGAATCTCAAGGATTCAGCCCAGATTTCAGAGCCATATAAGAGCACTGACTGAACCGTCGACATGAGAAGACGTCGTTTGCTGGATTTCGGACCTTTAATATTTCCCATTAGTCTGCTAAGTGCAGTCATGTATTTTACTGCCTTGTCTGTCGTTCTCTGAATATGATTCCAGAATGTGAGCTTGGAGTCAAGTGTCACTCCTAGATATTTTGTGCTCGCAGATGTTTCAATCACTAACTCTCCAACAGTCATTGGTACAAGAGTTTCGATCCTTTTCCTCGTCAGAAGAACTATCTCCGTTTTGTGTTCGGCTAATGTTAGACTGTGGTTCATCATCCATTCTTTTATGCGCCGCATCACCTGGTTCAGTTTGATTTGAGCCATTTCAACATTACGAGCTACTATCAAGGCGGCCACATCATCGGCGTAGCCCACAAGCTTCGTGTCCTCTGGCATCTCCAAACGTAACAAGCCATCATACATTATGTTCCAAAGATCTGGACCAAGGATCGATCCCTGCGCTGCACCAGCCGTCAGGCGTTTTGTCTTTTCTCCATCTTCCGTATCATACAACAGAGTGCGATCTTTGAAGTAATCTCTCATTATGCGCATAAGATATTGTGGTAGCTTGAAAGTTTCCTCAAGAGCTACCAACATGTCGCTCCATCTTGCCGAATTGAAGGCATTTTTCACATCCAGGGTCACAAGAAATGTCAATTTACGGGAATGATGATTGCCCATTTGTGCCCTTTCTGCTGTATTCACCACCTCCCACACTGCATCCAGCGTCGAGTGTCCCCTCCGAAATCCATGTTGGCGAACAGATAGATCCCCTGCTAGTTGAACTGCTGAGAGGATTCTGGGCTGCAGAAGTTTCTCCAGGCCTTTTCCGGCTGTGTCCAGCATACATAAAGGTCTACAACCGCCAAGTTTTCCTTTGCTGATCAGAACCAAACGAGCCATTTTCCATCGGGGACTAAAAACACCCGTTTGCAGGCAATGATTGTACATATTCAGCAACAGTTCTGGACATAGTTCTGCTATTATCTTTAACACTTCTGTAGGTATACCATCTGGTCCTGGAGTTTTCTTGTTTCTAAGAGAGCTAATAATAATAATAATAATAATAATAATAATAATAATAATAATAATAATAATATCTATTTTTTTTTTTTGGCGAGGGAGTGTGGAAAATCTTTCATAAGACGCTTGTGAGGGTCTGCACTGATATGTAGACAACATTGTTAATTGATGATTGGGAAAAGCTGGGCGTGAATGACGTAGAATTTCATGTGTACGTTTCAATAGACAGCAGTGTTCTCCCTAGGACCTTTTTAATGGGCACACCGATCTGCCATTTACAAACCACCCGGCTAACATAATATTAATATATATTTAAGTCATTAGGTGTGGAAATTCTAAGTTCCCATGGAGGGAATTAGATTCTTTTCCACCAATAGAGCATATCAAAAATTAGATGGATGGCTTTTCCGGCGTTTGCTCTATTAACCAGCGTTTCGTCTTAGGTCTGACACTAGACTCTTCAGAGTGGGATGTGTCAGACCGTACCCACTGACGCTGGGGTGTATGCAGGTGAACTTATCAGAAGCTTATTTATGAAGCACAGTCTGATAACTGCATACGGGAGATAAAACTCCACAATGGAATTAATGCCCGCCTAGCAATTCCAAATGGAAATTCTAAGTTCCCATGGAGGGAATTAGATTCTTTTCCACCAATAGAGCATATCAAAAATTAGATGGATGGCTTTTCCGGCGTTTGCTCTATTAACCAGCGTTTCGTCTTAGGTCTGACACTAGACTCTTCAGAGTGGGATAGAGCAAATGCCGGAAAAGCCATCCATCTAATTTTTGATATGCTCTATTGGTGGAAAAGAATCTAATTCCCTCCATGGGAACTTAGAATTTCCATTTGGAATTGCTAGGCGGGCATTAATTCCATTGTGGAGTTTTATCTCCCGTATGCAGTTATCAGACTGTGCTTCATAAATAAGCTTCTGATAAGTTCACTTGCATACACCCCAGCATCAGTGGGTAGGGTCTGACACATCCCACTCTGAAGAGTCTAGTGTCAGACCTAAGATGAAACGCTGGTTAATAGAGCAAACGCCAGAAAAGCCATCCATCTAATTTTTTATATGCTCTATTGGTGGAAAAGAATCTAATTCCCTCCATGGGAACTTAGAATTTCCATTTGGAATTGCTAGGCGGGCATTAATTCCATTGTGGAGTTTTATCTCCCGTATGCAGTTATCAGACTGTGCTTCATAAATAAGCTTCTGATAAGTTCACCTGCATACACCCCAGCGTCAGACTAGACTCTTCAGAGTGGGATGTGTCAGACCTAAGACGAAACGCTGGTTAATAGAGCAAACGCCAGAAAAGCCATCCATCTAATCATTAGGTGTCCCAAATAAAAATGTAAATAGTGTAAAACTGTTTATTTAAATGATAAATCTTCATTATTGTCAGCATAATTGCATCAATTACATCTGAGTTTCATTGTTTAGCTTGATTATCACATGGTGTTGTGCATGAGCGGTGTCTGTGTTAGCGTGGAATCGCATACGAGCAATCGATTCCAACCAACATCACAAACCCGTATGGCACTCCACAGCAACCGAGTGGTGAATGAGCAGTAGAACACTAGAAGTTCAGAATACTCCATTATGTCTTGTTTGTGATATCACTAAAATAGTTCAATTTTGGCATTAATATTACTGTTAATACCCTGAGGGAACTAAACTGAAATTTTATCATTTTTTTTTTTTCTTTTTTTAAACATAGTATTCACCGTCGGGCTACTCATTCCTGCCACCCGGCTGACGAAACTTTCCGGTGAGAACACTGGACAGTGACCTCCACATGTGTTCTGCTCTCAGTGTAGAGGAGTTGTGCGGCAATACCACAGCATCAGCTGACAAATGTGCACCACACGACAGCGAGAATGTTCCTTTCCATTACTTGTACAGTGTAATTATATTGAAGGTACATCAGTGCTATCAAGCTAAGGTATACAGAAGGGTTCAGAAAATGTAGACACTCTTTGATAGTTAATATCTTTGGAGCAAAATGACATATCATTGCAATTCTTGCACAGTAGCGTAGTCTATTGTTTTCTCAACAGATTATGGTCACAGTAATGGCGCAACAATCTTGATGCGTGTTATCCATCAACCCGACATCATCCTCAAGATCCCAGAAACAACCTCCAGATGATGGGTTTATAACCTCACACCCCTGGAAGTGAGGCCCCCAGGTGAGAAGGTTAGTAGCATATCTGCCCAAAGCGAACACCATAGAGAGGGCAGAATGATCAAGCAAAACAACAATACACAAGAATCCACCAAACAAGAGGAAAAAAGCACACTTACCTTGAAAGGTGGCGGGAAGCAGAAAAAGGCCGCGGTCAGAAATTGAATAAGAAACAGTGATGGTGCTTCACTGATTTAGTGAAATGAAAACCCATGTTTTGTAAATACCAAAAACTTTAATTTGCTGAAGAAAAATGTTTCAATAAGTTAAAAGAGAAAATTAAAATTTAGCTTGAAATTATAAGTGCTTAAATGTTTTTAAAACTCTCTGTTTTGGAATGCTCAAAAAACAAGTGGAAAACCAATTAATTTGGTTAAATAAAAATGAATAGTTATTTAAATTGACATTATTTTACAGGAACAATAAAATATAAGTAAAATAGAATAGATTTTTAAAGAAAAATAAATAAATAGCTGACCTTGATAGGAAAACTAATAAAACAAGGAGGATAAAATTTTACCTACGCGACCGGTCGCCTACTCTAAAATTCATTAAACTTAAAATCTAGAAGACTATTATGCCTAGGTTGCAGAAAAATTCACCACTAAAGAACCACTTTTATTTCACGGCGAGCCTACGCAAGTGATAGAATATTATCCTACAAAACACGCAAATCCACTTTTCAAAAATTAAAAAACCAAGGAAAAAAAAAATGGCGAATCAAATTTAGAATAACATTATACTTAGAGCACACGAAAATCAATCACATCCATGATAATGAAGGTACAATTAAGTTGCCACGGATCGATTAAAAACACCAAGTTAGCCCAACAATACCATCAACAACACGTTGCTAAGGCAACAACAACAACAAAGCGTATCCGCAAGGACAAAAACGGACACAGAAATAGCCCCAAAGGGAAAACAAATTACAAGAGCCAGAAAAAGGAGAACAGAAAACCAAGAATTAACCAGTAAACCCAACCCAAATGGAAAATTTAGAAGGTTAACCAAAATCAAACAGAAGCTTGCGCTGGCTCACCATTTACATGAAGTTCTAGGAAAATTTACCAGCTAAAATCATGAACTTAAAATTAATTTTGGCAATTAGTCCACTCCGCCGATTTTGTTTTTAAAAAAATACTAAGGTGAAGCTTCTTTGTGAACACATTGTAACGTAACGAACATGCAGTCATTACACAAGTCGGAGATGATTATTATTATTATTATCCCGGGTAGAGATCACTTTTGGAGCAACTGACCAAAATCATTTCTTGGAGTATTTCACAGTTCTTTGTTTTGAAGGTAGAATTGCCATGATTAGATTAAAATGTAACTTAACAGTTTTCGATCCATGAACAGGGAAGAGATGCCGGGAGCTACATTCTGTTAGCTTACATAACCAGGCTCGAAGTAGAAGGAAAATGCAGTTTAACTGCTCGTGCACCAATAGTAAATAAATTGAGGCCAACCAACAGGTTATAAAGGCACCCAAATGCCCACAGGGTCCTGGTTTTAACCAGGCTCAAAGCTACTGCCCCAAAGCATACCGTCAGTCCAACAAACACACACACACACACACACACACACACACACACGCACACACACACGACTACTTCTCGTCGCGATTCCAGTCCAACTGCCCGCGACCCACGCTAAGCAGCATGGCTTGCCTTGTTGCCGCACGCACGCGCAGAATCCCTCAGGCAGACTCGAAAGTTTAAAGCCTAGTCGCCAGAGCGTAGCACTTCATAGCGCAACAAGATACGGTAAATGAATTCAAACAAGAATGGCGAGAAATTTCACATTAAATTTCTAGTGGCACAGAAACCAATCCAAAAGGTTTTCTGGGGAGGTACATTACACTAAATACTGTCACATCCAACAGATAACAGTGCAGCAATGAATGAAGTAAGATTGTTGTTTGAGCAATGCAAGGCCATATTGAAGTGGTACTGGAAGTACTCGGTCACCAACACGTACAACAATTTATCGACAGAAGTCAGCTACATTGAACGAACTACGAGAAACCATTGAGGCGTCCTGTGCAGCTATCACACCGGCAACAGTAGTTCAGCGGCATCGACGTTGTTTGGGTGCTAATGGGGGTCACTTTGAACATATAAAATAACCTTCCCCTCCCCCGTGCGAGAAATGTAACGATATGTAATTTTGTTCCATTAATATTGACCATCAAAAAGTGTCTACATTTTTCTGGACCCCGCTATTGCCTGTATGTCACAGTTAGGATTGCCAGGTGTCCTGTATTATGTGGGCTTTCCCGTATTTGAAGTTCTGAAGTACTGTCCCATTTTAACAGCCTTTTTTTTTCTTTCCAATATTTAATCAACACGCTTCTTCCGTGGTTAAAATGATCTATTTACAGCAGCATCTACCGATCCTGCATTTCAGTTCATTATTCTCCATCTACTGATTCTGCACTACGATCAAAATGTGTAGTGGACGAGCGAATCGCCGGCGCCGAGTCCAAGCATGGGACTCAGAGCAAGTCACAGAGGCATCCAGTTATGTCAACGCAACAATTAACAAAACCCTGCATTCTTTCATTTTCAAATTCTTTGAGCAGAAATGGTTAAAGCTGGCAGTTTATGTTGTGCTGTAATGGGGTGAGAGCAAGAGAGTTCGTACTAGTATTGTTGTAATGTGCGATTAAGGGAGATTCAGCTTTATCGAAAAAGGCTAAAAGTGAAGAGGAGTTTGGATTTTAAACTTTTTATGTAGAAAATGAAACAGCAAAATACTGTAAAAAAGTTTGTGCCTACCATGCGGAAACGCGCGGGAGGGAAGCTTGTTTATTTTGACTAGTATTAAGAGTTTCTGTTACAGTGTTTGTACGTAATTTTGGAGGAAACATGGTCCATACGAAGAAGTGTAGTGCGCCAGCATGTGATGCATACTCCAAAGAATAATCTACAACAGCTGTTTTCAGATTTCCACACGACACTGCCAGGTAGCCCAAGTGAATGCTTCTTTGATGACTATTATGTTGATCAGGCTTCCTACATATTAGGGCTTGTAGTATAGCTCTGGAAGTACAGGTGCTGTTTGATTTATACATGAAGGAAAATGTGACTTCCAGGAGGCCTCAGTTAAATAGGCCTTTCTTTCCCTCCTTGATAAACCCTTAAAAACTAATTGAGATTTAGAGAACGTAGCATGCGGCGGCTCACACGACCTCACAGCCAACTTAGGAACATAGGTTAGACTAGCGACTAGGCTTTTTATGGATGATGTTATTCTGTATAGAGTAATAAATAAGTGACTAGATTGTGAGCAACTGAAAAAAATACCTCAACAATGTTGTGAGATGGACAGCAGGCAATCGTATGATGATAAATGGGGTTAAAAGTCAGGTTGTGCATTTCACTAATAGTAAAAGTCCTCTCAGTTTGAATTACTGCATTGATGGGGTGAAAGTTTCTTATGGGAAACATAGGCATTAATATAAGAAGATCTTTATTGGGGTAATCACATAAACAGTATTGTAGTAAGGATGTAAAGGAAAGGGCATATAAGTCTCTGGTAAGACCCCAACTAGGGTATGCTTCCAGTGTATGGGACCCTCACCAGGATTACTTGATTCAAGAATTGGAAAAAATCCAAAGAAAAGCAGCTTGTTTTGTTCTGGGTTATTGCCGCCAAAAGAGTAGCGTTATGAAAATGTTGCAAAGTATGTGCTGGGAAGACTTGGGAGAAAGGAGAAGAGCTGCTTGACTAAGGGGTATGTTGCAAGTGGTAAAATAATTTTTTTAAATCCGTATTGAAAGTAACTTCTTTTAAATGTGTAAAATTTTATTGTTTGTTGTTTTCCACCTATTGTATTGATTGTATTGAAAAGGTGAAAGGTGACATGCAATAAAATGTTACACACTTAAAATAAGGGGTATGTTCCAAGCTGTCACTGGAGAGATGATGAGTAGACGAATAAGTTAGAGCAGTATTTTTAAAAGTAGGAAAGATCACAATATGAAGATAAAGTTGGAATTTAAAAGGACAAATTGGGGAAAATATGCTTTTATAGGAAGAGGAGTTAGGGATTGAAATAATTTACCAAGGAAGAAGTTCAATAAATTTCCAAATTCTTTGCAGTTATTTAAGAAAAGAATTGGTAAAAAAAATAGATATGGAATCTGCCACCTGGGCGACTACCCTAAATGCAGGTCAGTAGTGATTGTTTGATTGATTGATTATACCTAGTACAGTAAATTATATCTCAGTGCTTTCGTGAGCAAACGTTATCATAGTTTATTAGCTTCATTAGCCCATGTTAATAATTCCAACAATCACAATTATGAACTTGGATTTCCCACCTAATCAATACATGATTTATTTCTGATGTATTTACATTTAGCAGTACCAGTTTCATTCTATATTAGAGGCCATCTTCAGCTGCTGAAGAGCCTTATTTGACAAAACATCATATACAATAATATTAAATACGTATATTGCTCTACAAACATTTGATGAATTATACAGTTTTATATTAAAACAGGTGCCTGTTTTTAACATGTTTTAAATGATGCAAACTTTCGTAAATCGAGTTCTTATCACTATAACTGAGTGCTTGTTCGACATCAGATTTCTCTTGAGGGTTTAATTATTCGATGTTTTGAAGTAAATAAAATGGCGTATGGCTTTGAGTGCTGGGAGTGTCCGAGGACATGTTCGGCTCGCCAGTTGCAGGTTATTTGATTTGACTCCCGTAGGCGACCTGCACGTCATGATGAGGATGAAATGATGATGAAGATGCACATACACCCAGCCCCCGTGCCAACGAAGTTAACCGATGATGGTTAAAATTCCCAACCCCGCCGGGTATCGAACCCGGGACCCCCGTGACTAAAGGCCATCACGCTAACCATTTAGCCATGGAGCCAGACCGTTTTGAAGTAAAATGGTGAGATCATTCCTTTGATTTGGTTTACATAAATTTTGATCTGTTGGAATGTTCTCCTGATGTGTCCAGCCGGTCGCTTGAATGCTTGCTGGGAGCATGTCATTTGTATATGTATAATTAGAACAAATCTAATTGTATATGTTGTTTTATCAAATAAGGTTCTTCAGCAGCTGAGATGGCCTCCAATAGAGACCGAAACCAGTACTGCTAAATGTATTTGTAATGTAAATACATCAGAAATAAATCAAGTATTGATTACGTGGGAAATCCAAATTCAAAACTGTCATTGTTGGAACTGCAAATGCCGTTAAGTCATTTCAAACTGATCTGTCCCTTATTGGCATTTCAAAAACCTGGCAACCCTAGTCACAGTTAGAGATGAAGATAAGAAACATCCAAGCACATACTCTAGGATGATACGGAGGTATCTCGAGACTCTTGGGTGTGATATCCCATCACTCATAATTTAGTACCCTGAAACTTGGCTGACAATTTAGAATAGTCCAGAACAGAAAGTCAAACTTCCTCTTGCAAGTAATAATGATGTAATCAGAATCTGTGGCAATCCATTTCAAGCTTACCTGATCAAGTAGCGCCTCTTGCACAATTTGAGAGCCAATACCCGCAGGAAGGTGAAGTAATCCCACACTTCTTCCTCGTAGTTGTCCATTCTGTTTTCCTCGGCACTGCAATGGTCTTCATTCTTCGCCTCAAATTCCCTTTTCCTATTGATGGACCGTTTTGTCAACTGAGAGATTTTACAGTCTATAACATCGATGACTGCATTGTCTTCCTTCCTGTTGATAAATTTTGCCTTGTCTTCAGCTTTCAGCTGAGCTGCTACAACTGACACCAACTCCGTCTGTGTCGTCGGACACTTCAGCCTCTTTAAGGGCAAGAAGTCGTGGCAGGGTCTCCTCGGAAGAATTACCGGCGTGAACATCCACAAAATGTGGTACAATGCAATATTTCCTGCAACATACAAATACTGTATAGAGTACAAGATCATGGTGGTGATTATTGTTTTAACACTAATGGTGGTGGTGATTATTGTTTTAAGAGGAAGTGCAACTGGACAATCATCTTCTATGAGGAAGTACAACACGACAACCATTCTCTATTAACACTAATGGTGGTGGTGATTATTGTTTTAAGAGGAAGTACAACTGGACAACCATCCTCTATTAACATTAATGGTGGAGGTGATTATTGTTTTAAGAGGAAGTACAACTGGAGAAGCATCTTCTATTAACACTAATGATGGTGGTGATAATTGTTTTAAGAGGAAATACAACTGGACAACCATCCTCTATTAACACTAATAGTGGTGGTGATTATTGTTTTAAGAGGAAGTACAACTGGAGAAGCATTCTCTCTAATATTAATGGTGGTGGTGATGATTGTTTTAAGAGGAAGTACAACTGGAGAAGCATCTTCTATTAACACTAATGGTGATGGTGATTATTGTTTTAATAGGAAATACAACTGGACAACCATTTTCTATTAACACTAATGGTGGTGGTGATTATTGTTTTAAGAGGAAGTACAACTGGACAACCATCCTAAAGTGATCAGACATCCCATTCTGAATGGAACAGTACAGTTTTTCAATCTGTTTTCGTGGTGTTGCAATAGGTTTTGTTTTTATACATATTTCTCTTATGTTTACAGTAAGGTAATGTGGATAGGAGAATTGGTGCTGCCCACTTAGAATTTGCACATTTATCCCATGATGTCTTCATGAACCAGGACCAAGATCATGGTTTACCATGCTGTGTCTTATCAACACTGCTTTATGGTTGTGAAACTTGGACCTTCTAGCATCAGGATATCATAAATCTCCAAGAACTTAGCTCCATCTTGAACATCAAATGGGAGGACCATGTCACCAACCTTGCAGTTCTTGAGAAAGCATTGAGCCTACCATCATTGGCCACCGTCTCACATGGATAGGGCTTCCTCGTCAACTCCTATATAGTGAACTCTGCTCTGGCACAAGACTTCACAGAGCCCCTTTGTGGCGTTTAAAGGATCAGCTAAAGCATTCTATGAAAAAAGCTGGAATTAACACTCAATCCTGGGATACGCTTGTTGAGAATCATACACTTTTGCGCCACACTGTTTCCACATCAATTACGATGTTTGAAGAGGAACGACGACGACGTGAAGAGGACACACAAGAAGCGCTGAAGCTCCGTCAAGCTCAGCCCCACCCTCCCACAGCCATTTCATGTGATCTATATGGACGTATGTTTCATGCCAAGATTGGACTACTAACTTAAGTCATATGAAACTTATTCTCAAAGCATCATGAGTGTGAGAATGTAAACTGCTGCATATGTTTACTCGGATACGAGTTGCAGCCGACACGACGACAGTAAGCTAGGCGCTGTTGATGGGTTAGTAGTGGAGGTGAGTGGCAGCACACCTCAGTCAGTAATATTACGGTTGATGTAATGAAAGAAGGGAAGTAAATAAGGTCATCCAACATCATGTTGTAGGGTTACAGGTCTCCAGCCATGGAAGATATTCTGGTTTGAACCCCAGTGCATCTGTGGAGGTGCAGCACCAATATTTTTGCACCTGTGTCTCTCTTTCAGGATTTTGTTTGCAATCTTTGTTGCTGGTTAATCACCTTCCACAGTTCCTCCAGGATAAGAACACAGGAACTGCACGTCGCTTTTGGGGGGCTCCCTAACGTTTCCAAGTCCTTGACTCTCACTCACTCATTTTATATGCTATTAGTACAATGGACTCGCCGTACCCAAAGGCATTATACCTACTGTCAAGATTATTTCAGGGTCAATATGCTCTCTTTTAACGTTAACTGAAAAGCACCATAGGGAGGTCACCATATGTCGTTTCTAATGTAAAGACTCAGTTGGAGAGTTTTCATTGGCAGGCTCCCTTGCCTACAGCCATTCACAATCGAATTCTACTCCCATTCACGTTATGTTGTCTTAAGGTGTTGTTGAAGTCTGGTTGTTTTACAAAACATCCTACTAAACTACACTTTTCGCTCACTCCTGTGGCTGCAGAATCACTAGGGGTCTATAAACTCGACAGATGCAACAATTTAGGCAATTATGTCAGATCTGAAAAATTTGTAAATACAGTATGTCATTATAACTTTGTGTTTCATAAACACGACAATTATATGTCGGACACAACAATTTATGTCAGACGTAAGTTTACTGTATTCCACAACCCCTGTATGTGGCGGACGCAGACAAAGAATACACCCACGGTATCCCCTGCCTGTCCTAAGAGGCGACTCCAAGGGGCGACCAAGGGATGATTGAATTAGAATCATGAGACTGCTTGCAATAAGTACTATCACCCAAGGAACACCGTGGGTCCACCTTTACTTGCGAGTAGTACCACTATGTTAGGTACACAATAGGTTTGTGATTAGTAGCAACAGAAGGTGAATCAATATGGGTTTTAGAGTACCCATGATTAGTGCCACTATATGAACAACACCGTGGGTCTGCGTTGCCTGTGATTAGTACCCACAATGTGAAGAACACCGTCAGTCTACATTACTCATGATTAGTACCACTACACGAGAAATACCATGGTTCTTACTTTCTTAGTAAAAATGCAAACTCTCTATCCCGAGGTGGTGCAGCTCTTTTTAGGCACATCCCCAATGGAGGTGAGCTGCATGTACCATTTCAACCACATACCAGCCCTCTTGCATTCATAAATTTTTGGCAGTACTGGGAATCGAACCTCGGCCCCCCGAGAGCGGCAGCTAATAACACTAACCGTTACGCTACGGAGGCGGACACTTTCCTAGTGATAAGTACCATTATGAGGAGCTGTTGACTTGGATTTTGGACCCCTTTAGACAACAAGCATCATCGATTCAGGATTGTGTTTTGGAAGCAGCCCCTTGGTGTCCGACTCTGGCTGAATGGTCAGGGTATTGGCCTTTGGTTCAGAGGGTCCCGGGTTCGATTCCTGGCTGGGTCAGGGATTTTAACCTTGCTTGGTTAATTCCATTGGCTCGGGGGCTGGGTGTTTGTGTTGTCCCCAACATCGCAGCACCTCACACACCACACATAACACCCAGTTACTTATACATGGCAGATGCCACCCACCCTCATTGGAGGGCCAGCCTTAAAAGGGCTGCACTCAACTGGAAATAGCGACACAAAATTATAGCTCCTTGGTCAGTATATACCACTTATTTAAGATAGTTTCTGGGAAGATGGAGCATTGCGGGTCAAATCCACTGATTGTGTTTTTTTCTCTATTTGCTTTACGTCGCACCGACACAGATGGTCTTATGGCGATGGTGGGACAGGAAAGGCCTAGGAATGGGAAGGAAGCGGCCGTGGCCTTAATTAAGGCACAGCCTGGTGTGAAAATGGGAAACCACAAAAAACCATTTCCAGGGCTGCCGAGAGTGGGGTTCGAACCCACTATCTCCCGGATGCGAGCTCACACTGATTGTACTTTTAGCTTTCAGTATTGTGAGCTGGAACCGGTGATTATTTTAAATTCATATTCATCCATTCATTCTTCATAATCATGTTTTGAATTCTGGTCAGCGGATGAGTTTTGGACTTTTAAATTGTCGTTACATTTCATCTCATTTTGTATCATTAGGGGCCAATGACCTAGATGTTAGGCCCCTTTAAACAACAAGCATCGTCGTCATCAGCAGCAGCACTGTCTTATGCTCTTGATGGCTCTGAAGAGTGATATCAATCATTGGATACAATGCATAGTCATTGAAATTGAAGTTTAGGTTAATCCTTTGCCTAAAACCCCAGCGTGGTCTCATTCAAATTTTTCACTACTCCCACTACTGCTGTTAATGTCATTCATTATCCACAAGAGAATTTAAATCACAAAACATTTATGAAAATAAATTCCCAAGTTATATACACATTCAAGGTTACATGAAGAAAAGGCTGTATAAAGCCTTTTCTAACATCACGCATTGCATTCACGTGAACTGAATGAGAAGACACTGTGATTTTGGCTCAGTTAATCTTTGAACAGAACTACAACGTGTTTAAAGAGCCAGCTTTGATCACATTTCTATGCGTTAACTGCAACCTGCATTTTATGATTATCTATAAAAAGCTGCTTTTAATATATTGCAGCGCACCAAACCTCTCTTAAAAGCAAGATTCTTTATATGAAGAGCCTCTTCTAATATCACGTATCGCATTCACACAAACTGAATATATAATTTTGTGTATACAACTTAAACATCTTGATATAATTTTGGATCACTTGAACTTTGAACGGACTACGGCTTATTTGGAGAGCCAACTTCAATCGCATTTCTATGCATGAATCGTGACCAGCATTTTATGAATATCTATGAGAAACAACTTTTTAACATAGAGCAGCAATCCAGCATTTTAGGTACCTCTATTAAAAGGATCTCTTTAATGTAGTGCAACAAAAATTTTGAATATTACCTTATTTCTCATATGGTATGTACATATAATTTTTAATATTATTGACATTACACTGTGTCTTCCATTGCTTAAACTTTTTACAGAAATTATTTTATTCAACCAGCCTTCACTTAAAATTCTATTGATTGTACGTACAGTTTTTTAAGACCATTGTGTCGTTACATTGTTTAATTTATTCGAAATATTGTGTAATTTGCTTCATGGCTGTTGAATGTTAATATAAACTAGCTAATGTACCCGTGCTTTGCTACGGAGTTCTATGCGTTAACTGCAACCTGCATTTTATGATTATCTATAAAAAGCTGCTTTTAATATATTGCAGCGCACCAACATTTCACAAATCTCTCTTAAAAGCAAGATTCTTTATACCGAAGAGCCTTTTCTAACATCACACATCACATTCACACAAATTGGATATATAATTTTGTGTACACAACTCAAACATTTTGATATCTTAAGAAGTAGGAATGGCACAAGTAAAAGCAATGCTTTCAGATGAAATACTTGATCAAATGAAAAACAGCACATTTTCTCACTTTTAACGAACAGTACTACGTTACACGTAATAAATATCATTTTTGGTCCGTATTGATGATATTTGATTGAAATAATAACATTAAGTTATTTATTAGACCACCTAATCAATACAAAATCGTCTTGGATGATTTACATAAATTTGTTAACTAATAGTGGTACATGTTTCGCCTTCCCTGAAGGCATCATCAGCCATAGTCTTAACCTTAAATTAAAAATAAGCGTCTAAATAACATGTAATAATGAAATGAATTTTAAAATCTTGAAGAGATTTGAAGTAAAATAACATTAAAAATAACAATGATGGTTTAAAAATACAATGTGATGAGATATAATAGAGGAAGTATTAACAAAATTAACATTAGAAGGCTGCTAAAATAAGTGCAATGGATAAAACAACAGATTGTTATACAACAAGTAGTAAGATTGCATAAAAATAAAGTTGATAGTCTGGCGGTTACAATTAGACGATGGCGAAAAATCGTATATAATCAAAGTAAAGAAGAGAGAATAAAAGTCAAAGTTAGTCGAGAGATCCGAAGTTAATCATGATCTTGAAGATAAAAGACGAAAGTCAGAGGCATATGGTGAAGTTGTAGAACACGTTGAGGATATGAAGTTGTAGAATAGAAGTTGAAGAACAGTTTCAAATAGGATCTCTATGGACCATCTCAAAATTTGAAGTAATGCTCAAATGTTGTAAATTGTGAGTTTGTAGATATTCTAGTTGAAAAAGCATATAATAGTGGAATCTGTAAAAGGAAGCAAGAAACGTGGAGTTAATTGTGTGAAAAGATATTTGAAAATATTGAAGTAGAATCGTGTGCACTTACCATTTGACGGTGACAAAGGTAGCTTGTAACGTTATGAGTTAGAAGTATTTGCAACAGTAGACTTCTTGCTACGTGTGTTATAGCTGAAGTTTTGTGCTGGAGGGGGATCTGTTTGCGTTGACGTAACTATTGGAGGGGGGCTGCTATTGGTGGGAGGGAAGGAAGAGAGCGTATTGTGTTGTATCGGTGTAAGTCTATTTGAGGGAGCGATGTTACGGTGGGTGTGGCTATGGGTTTATTGGTTGTATTTGAATTAGTGGTACTAGCGGCGGGGGGAAGGGAGGGGGTATATTAGCTGTAGGGGAGGTGGGAACGCTAATTGATGTGAGGTTGAAGATTTTTTTAAGAATATGTTGGTGAGGGGAGTTGATTCTCGTAATAAAATAAGAATCTGTTCATCCAAGGGTTTTTTTTTTTTTTTTTTATCAATAGTGTCATTTAGGTTCTTATCTTTATTAAAATGTTGGTTGAGGAAAATAAATAAGTTTTCATATTCTGTCATGAGTTTACTTTTATCGACTCTTTTTAGGATATGGAGGTCTTGTTCTATTGTGGTGAATTTATGCCCTGTGTTCCTCATGTGGTTGGCCGTTGCGGAGAATTTGTTGTGTCTTTGGGCATTGTAATGCTCGGCATATCTGGTGGAGAAGCTGCAGCCAGTTTGGCCAACATAAGAAAAATTACATGTAGAGCATTTCAATCTGTATATTCCTGATCCAGAGTAACTATTGTCTGTGATGTTAATAGAGTTGTGATTGAAGAATAAATTACGATTAGTGTTTTTTGTTGTGTAGGCTATTTTTATTTCGTGCTTCATTAATGAATTGGTTATCGGATAAATGCTATGGTTAGTGAACGTGAATTTAGCATATTTTGGTTTGACAGGTTTCAATGGAGTTAAATTTGTAGTTAGTTTCAGTTTGGTTTTATTAATGATTTTATCAATCATACTCGTGTTAAATCCATTGAATTTAGCTATTTCCTTAATGAATAGTAATTCTTTCTTTAAATTAATAGATGACATAGGGATCTTTAATGCTCTGTGATAAGTGGCTTTTTTATGTGAGTTGGGATGTAAAGAATCATTTTTTATGGTTGTTGGAGGAAAGGTAGGTTTTCTGTATATTTGGAAGTCGAATTTGTTCGATACTCATGTAATTTTGATATCTAAGAAGTTCAAAGAGTTATTGAAGTCATCTTCTTTAGTGAATTTAATCTTATTATCTAAGTTGTTGAGAAATGATAGTATGTTATTGCTGTTGTTGATTTGTTTATCAATGATAGCTATGGTACCATCAACATAGCGATGCCAAAGACAGAGTCCGTTGATGTTATTAATAATCTTACTATGTTCGAGATTATCTAAGTATATATCGGCTAGTATTCCAGATAACGGGTCTCCCATCACTAGACCTTCTTGTTTGTAAATTTTCTTATTGAAGGTAAAATAGTTGTTGTCTAAGACAAAATTAAGTAATTTTAACCATTCATCAGTTTCGATTTTACTCAATGTGCTATGTTTCAACAGATTGTTTTTTATGATGTTAATAGTATTGTTGATAGGGATATTAGTATACATGTTGGTGATGTCAAAAGAACATAAAACGTGGTTTGGTTATAGACTGAACTTATTTAGGGAATTACAAAGTTCGATCGAGTTCTTTATGGGGTTGGAGTTGTGAAATTTGAAGTGTTTTTTCAGGAATTTGTGTAGGAATTGAGGGGTTTTATAGGTAGGACTATTAATACTATTAATTATAGGCCGAATGGGGACATCCTTTTTATGAATTTTGGGCAGTGATCTCACTGTAGGTAATTTTGGGTTCATTACAGTTAATTTCTGATAATCTTGATCATTTAAAATGAAGTTATAATTTTTAAGAAGGTTCTTTAAGTTATGCTGTATTTTGTTTGTTGGATCTTTGTTAATTAAGGTGTAGGTATTGTCTGAAAAAAAGGTTTCAGTTTTATTGATGTAATCTTGTTTGTTCATTATTACTATGGTGTTGCCCTTATCTGCTTTTGTAATTACTACGTTGTCGTTATGGATTTTAGGTTTAGAATTTGTTTCGAGACGTTGTGGTCATTATTAGATGTTATCTCGTTAATCAAAGTTGGGAGTTTCTTGTTTACTTCATAACGTACATCATTCTGTTTATCAATTGGGATTTGTTTATTGATATTAGTTTCGGTTTCAGCGATGGTAGTGATGATGTTTTCTGCTTTTTTGTGATTAGGCCAATTATGTTTGATGCCTTTATCTAATAGATTTAATTCTTGGTTAGAGAAGGCTGTATTAGATAGGTTGATTGTAGTGGGAATGTTAGTCAAATGGGAAGGGGACACTTTGTTGTTTGTATTTTGGTCAGGAGTTTTACATTTGTTTTTTTGAAGACATAGTAATTTATGGTTTAGGGTTTTCTGTTTCTTGTCTAATATGTAAGATAGTTTAAGGTCAGTGTACCTTAAAAATGAGCTCCATTCAAGTGGGGGTAATTTCTGAGAGATGGTCAAATGAGTCCTATATAATTGCAAATTTAGTAGAGATTTCTTCTTGTATAATAGTTTAATTTCATTTTTCAACCATATGTTGTTTACTTTCTTCTGAGTGGCATTAGATTTTGAATAGGGATGACTTTATCTTTGTAAAGATTTGAGAAATTTAGGTACCAACTCTAATTTCAAGCAATCTTTAAGAAACTTGATATCTCTAGAAATCTTCCCTATTTTAATTTTTAGGTTCAAGTACTTGTTAGGTCTTACTATTGCCCCTGGTTGGCATTGACATTACATGTAATAAATATCATTTTTGGTCCGTATTGATATTTGATTGAAATAATAACATTAAGTTATTTATTAGACCACCTAATCAATACAAAATCGTCTTGGATGATTAACATAAATTTGTTAACTAATAGTGGTACATGTTTCGCCTTCCCTGAAGGCATCATCAGCCATAGTCTTAACCTTAAATTAAAAATAAGCGTCTAAATAACATGTAATAATGAAATGAATTTTAAAATCTTGAAGAGATTTGAAGTAAAATAACATTAAAAATAACAATGATGGTTTAAAAATACAATGTGATGAGATATAATAGAGGAAGTATTAACAAAATTAACATTAGAAGGCTGCTAAAATAAGTGCAATGGATAAAACAACAGATTGTTATACAACAAGTAGTAAGATTGCATAAAAATAAAGTTGATAGTCTGGCGGTTATCATTAGTCGATGGCGAAAAATCGTATATAATCAAAGTAAAGAAGAGAGAATAAAAGTCAAAGTTAGTCGAGAGATCCGAAGTTAATCATGATCTTGAAGATAAAAGACGAAAGTCAGAGGCATATGGTGAAGTTGTAGAACATGTTGAGGATATGAAGTTGTAGAATAGAAGTTGAAGAACAGTTTCAAATAGGATCTCTATGGACCATCTCAAAATTTGAAGTAATGCTCAAATGTTGTAAATTGTGAGTTTGTAGATATTCTAGTTGAAAAAGCATATAATAGTGGAATCTGTAAAAGGAAGCAAGAAACGTGGAGTTAATTGTGTGAAAAGATATTTGAAAATATTGAAGTAGAATCGTGTGCACTTACCATTTGACGGTGACAAAGGTAGCTTGTAACGTTATGAGTTAGAAGTATTTGCAACAGTAGACTTCTTGCTACGTGTGTTATAGCTGAAGTTTTGTGCTGGAGGGGGATTTGTTTGCGTTGACGTAACTATTGGAGGGGGGCTGCTATTGGTGGGAGGGAAGGAAGAGAGCGTATTACTGCGCGTGTTGTATCGGTGTAAGTCTATTTGAGGGAGCGATGTTACGGTGGGTGTGACTATGGGTTTATTGGTTGTATTTGAATTAGTGGTACTAGCGGCGGGGGGAAGGGAGGGGGTATATTAGCTGTAGGGGAGGTGGGAACGCTAATTGATGTGAGGTTGAAGATTTTTTTAAGAATATGTTGGTGAGGGGAGTTGATTCTCGTAATAAAATAAGAATCTGTTCATACAAGGGGCTTTTTTTATCAATAGTGTCATTTAGGTTCTTATCTTTATTAAAATGTTGGTCGAGGAAAATAAATAAGTTTTCATATTCTGTCATGAGTTTACTTTTATCGACTCTTTTTAGGATAGAGAGGTCTTGTTCTATTGTGGTGAATTTATGCCCTGTGTTCCTCATGTGGTTGGCCATTGCGGAGAATTTTTATGCAATCTTACTACTTGTTGTATAACAATCTGTTGTTTTATTCATTGCACTTATTTTAGCAGCCTTCTAATGTTAATTTTGTTAATACTTCCATTATTATATCTCATCACATTGTATTTTTAAACCATTCATTTCATTATTACATGTTATTTAGATGCTTATTTTTAATTTAAGGTTAAGACTATGGCTGATGATGCCTTCAGGGAAGGCGAAACCTGTACCACTATTAGTTAACAAATTTATGTAAATCATCCAAGACGATTTTGTATTGATTAGGTGGTCTAATAAATAACTTAATGTTATTATTTCAATCAGTACTACGTTGCCGATATAACAGTCCATTGTACACAGAATTGTAGGTTAGGTAGTGTACACATTGTGAGCAAACAGGGAGTGGCACGGCCATCTTTACGTCACAACAGCACAAGCTGTACTGATCTGATAACGGTGAAACCTACCACAGACGTAGACAACAGTGCCATCTAGTGGCTTATCAGCCTGGTGGTAGGAATAAGTAGCCAGGTGGGAAATACTACGTAAATGATAATATTTCAATTTATTCCCCTCAGGGCATTAACAGTAATAGGGTAAACATTAACTGCAAAATTGAACTATATTAGTGTTATCACAAACAAGACATAACAGATTATTCTGAACTTTTAGTGTTCTACTGCTTGTTCATAATCATGTAACACTGGGGCTTACCACTTGGTTGCTGTGGAATGTCTTATGGGTTTGTGACATCATGCGGAATCGAGTGCTTGCATGCAATCCACACTAATCCAGAAACCGCTTGCGCACAACGCTACGCGATAGTCAAGCTAAACATTTAAACTCTTATGCAATTATGCTGACAATAAACCAAATTTATAATTTAAATAAACAATTTTATTGCCAGGCTGAGTGGCTCAGATGGTTGAGGCGCTGGCCTTCTGACCCCAACTTGGCAGGTTCGATCCTGGCTCAGTCTGGTGTTTGAAGGTGCTTAAATACGTCAGCCTCGTATCGGTAGATTTACTGGCACATAAAAGAACTCTTCATCTTCATCATCGTTGACCATCTCCAGTTGCCCGGGTGTGGTGTACGAGCCCCCTCCATCTTTGTCTGTCCATGAACCACAGTTCTCTCATAATCTTCACCCCATCTTGTCCTCTCTCCCCGACATCTTTCTTCACCAGATCTGTCCATTTTCCTCTGGGTCTGCCCATTGGTCTTTCTCCTTTTACTTCTCTTTCATATTCTCTTCTTGCATTCCTGCTTGCACTCATCCTTCTTACATGGCCAAATGCCGGACTGGGTGGCGCAGACGGTTAAGGCGCTGGCCTTCTGACCCCAACTTGGCAGTTTCGATCCTAGCTCGGTCCGGTGGTATTTGAAGATGCTCAAATACGTCAGCCTCATGTCGGTAGATTTACTGGCATGTAAAAGAATTCCTGCGGCACTAAATTCTGGCACCTCGGCGTCTCCAAAAACCGTAAAATAGTTAATGGGGCATAAAATAAATAGCATTATTATTATTATTATTATTATTATTATTACATGGCCAAACCACTTCAGTCTTGCTTTCTGGATCCTCTATGGTAGGGAGTCTCCTATTCCCACCTCCTCTCAGACTTTTTGATTCCTGAACTTGTCCTTCCTGTCTTCTGTATCATGGTGCGTAGGACCTTCATTTCTGCAGCTTGGAGTTTTTAGTTGTCTTGTCTCATTAACGTAGTAGTTTTCAAGCTATACGTGAGGATGGGTGTATAATATGATTTATATAATGTCATCTTTGCTTTTAATGACACTTGTTTATCCCACAGCAGTTTTCTTAATTGGTGGTAAAAATAAGAGTTGCCTTGCTTATTCAACTGTCCACCTAATACTTTGCAAGGTTGTCTTTTGGTACTATACTGCCCAAGTACTTAAATGTTGGAACACTGTCCAGTTTGGTGTCATTTATTCTGATTTGTGGTTTGTCACCTCCCCTCTGTAACTTCATCACCACCTCTTAAACTCTTGACTCCATTTCTGCAGCTTTCTCTCCACATATTTTCGGTTTCACCCCAGATCACCATGTCGTCTGCAAAGATGAAAGTTTGTGAGTCCTGCTTCTTCTTCCTTTTTAGAGACTTATGGCATCCATCACAGTGATAAATAAGATGGGTGACAAAGCACTGCCTTGCTGTACTCCTCTCTACGTTTCAAACCATTTGGACAGCCCGCAGCCCACTTGCACACAACTTCTGGTTTTATCATACAGCATCTTCACTTTTGTAATAAGACTGTCACCAACTCCCAGCTGTTTTAGGCATTTACAGATATGCTTCCTTGGTACACTATGATAAACCTTTTTGATGTCTAGGAATAGTAGAAAAAGTGGTTTCCTTTTTCCCAGTGCTTTTCCATTAACACCCTGACAGCAAAGATAAAGTCTGTAGTTGTTCTTCCAGGCCTAAATCCATATTGTTCCTCTTCCAATAAAGATTCTACATTTTCTCTTAATTTACTCTCTGTGATTTTTTTCCAGAAGTTTTAGACCATGAGAGAACAGAATAATTCCACGGAAGTTGATGCATTTCCGTCTACTCCCCTTCTTGAAAAGAGGTACAATTATACCCTTCTTCCAGTCTTCTGGGATATTGATTTCCTGCCATACTGTGTTAAGGAGTCTATATAACCACTGGACTGCTGGAGTTCCTGATGCTTGCAACATATCTGTACTTAACTCATCCACACCAACTGCTTTTTCTTTCCTCATACTTTTCATGGACTTTTCTATCTCCATCCATGTAATTGGGGGTTCTATGCTTCTACTTTCCTCATTACTACTACAGGGTTCCTCACTGTCTGATGTAGTGCTCGCTACTCCATTTAAGAGATTATCAAATAGGTCTTAAATTCATTCCTGATTTCATATTTTTCTCGCACTAAGGTTCCGTTGTCCCCTTCTATCGCCTTTATATCCTCTTGTTCACACCTTCTGTTCTTGATTACCCTGTACAATAATTTCCTATTTCCTCTGCTGTCTAATTCCAATTTATCCGCAAACTCATTCCATGCTTTGTACTTCTCTTCTCTTACTACCCTCTTAACTATGATTTTCTTTGTTCTATAAAGTTCCTGTAGTCTATTAACTTTTTGGCTTACTTGGTCTTGGATAGTTTTTGTTTATCTTTATCTAGCATCTTTTTTGCTTGGTTTCTTGCTTTAATAGTTGTTTTGACTTTGTCATTCCACCAAGGTGTCTCTTTTTCCTTCTTGGTCGATCCTGTTAACCCACCAAGTTCTATAGCTTCTCCCACAAATGTATCTTTAAAAATTTTCCACTCTTCGTCTACTGTTGTTGTTTCTCCCTGCGGTAGGTTTTGCTGTATTCTATTCTGATATTCTTCCTGGTATTGAGCTTTTTCTAATCTCCATGTCTTTATTTTTCATTTCTTCTTTGTTTTCTTCTCAATTTCATTTGTCATATTGCCGAAGTCCATGATCAGTAACCTATGGTCTCTGTCCATACTTTCGCAGGGAATGACCTTGACATCAGTCAATCATTTCCCCCCACGTTTGTTTGTGATGACATAATCGATCAAAGATTTATGTTTGCCATCCCAGCTATACCTGTTTATTTTGTGGCTCTTCTGTTTTTTGAAGGTGTTCTTGATGATCATGACATTTCTTCTACAAAGAACAATCAGTTGTTCACCTTCTGCATTTGTGTGTTTGTTCCAACTTGTGCATTAAGGCCTCCAATAATGATTACGTTTTCTTCATTGATTACATATCTAAGTCTTGGAGAATTTTTTTTTTTTATCTTCACATTCATCAGCACTGCATCCAGTCTGTGGGGCGTACATTTCTACAATCACGTAATTTGTTGACTTTAATTGTACAGACAATTTTATGATCCTCTCGTTCTTGTAGGAAACTTCTGAAACAGCATCCATATCTTTTGTCAGTAAAAATCCCACACCAGTTTTTGCTTCCTTTTCCAGTCCAGACCAATGTAATTAGTAGCCACCTCTGAGAACCTTGCTACCTGTCTTTCTGCATTTCCTTTTGCTCAGACCCAATATAGATATGTTTCTCCTTTGCATCATATCTATGAGTTCTTCGGTCTTACCATTTAGGGTCAATATATTCATGGTCCCAATTCATACTTTTCTCTTCCTGCAAATCTGTCTATCATCGGAACCATGATCGCCATCATACCTGAACCGGGCGAGTTGGCTGTGCGGTTAGGAGCGCACAGTGTGAGCTCTCATTTCGGAGATGGTGGGTTCAAACTCCACTGTCGGCAGCCCTGAAGATGGTTTTCCATGGTTTCCCATTTTCACACCAGGCAAATCCTGGGGCTGTACCTTAATTAAGGCCACGACCGCTTCCTTCCCATTCCTAGGCCTTTCCTGTCCCATCGTCGCCATAAGACCTATCTGTGTTGGTGCGACGTAAAACAAATAGCATCAAACCTGATAGATCTGCTGAAAGACTGTGTCACATTAGGTAATAACTTCGATCCGAGGCTCTTTTTATGATTGAAAGCGATGATGCTAACCACTGGCTTGCTGGGCCCATAATGGATCTTCGCAAAAGTGTTTGGTTTTGCACTAGATGGTCATTGCCTGACAAGCATTTCCTCATGTCAGCTAGATCTATAGTTTACCTGCCAATACTCGGGAGGCTAACTGCATTGGTTGCCCACTGGGCGATGGGTTCGCCACCTCCCTAAGCCTATAAAATAAAAGAACTCTTACAGGAATAAATTCAGGCACCTCGCCATCTCCAAAACCCATCAAAGTAGTTAGCATGGCATAAAACCATTATTATTATTATTAAACAATTTTAGAGTATTTACATTTTAATTTGGAACACCTAATGATTCAAATATGTGTTAATATTATATAAGCAGCACATATCCAGGCTATGTTAGCCGGGCGGTCTGTAAAAACAGCAGGGCAGAGCGCCCATTAAAAAGGTCCTAGGGAGAATATTGCATCTCTATTAACACTAATGGGGGGGGGGGGGGGGGAAGAAATGGAAGGGATCCAACACTTTGAAAAATGAAGGTATCGGCAAAAGAAAGGGAAAAGCCATGAAAGGCGTGGAATTGAACAAGAGTTGACCAAGGAAGGTGGGATAGGAAAGATGAAGGTGAGGAGTCTAACACAAGTAATTGGAAGTTATGCCAGATTCAGCTAGGGGAACCATGCTCGCCAACCCACGCCCCTGCGTCCCATTTCAGCGGCCTGTACAACATGTAGAGGATACTGTGGATGTATTCTACCACCTAGACCGTAGGGGGAATGATGGGGAGATTGTCCTTCCCCTTTTGCATTTCTTTCTAGTTCTCCCTCTGGTCATGACTTTCATAGATATAGAGAAGGCATATGATAGTGTACCCAGAGAGAAGGTTTTGGAAACCATGGTGAAAAAGAGACTTGAAAGAGAAATATTAGAAATGGTGCAAGCAATGTACAACAACTGTGTTAGCAGAGTACTGACCCCAGCTGGAAAGACAGAATGGTTGAGGAATAAGACAGGGGAGTGTGTTATAACCTCTTTTGTTTATTATGGTCATGGATGAAATTGTAAAGTAAACAAGAGAAGCCTTTTGTGATAAAGAGATGAAAATACTAGATGATGTTGTGATCTGGGGAAAGAACAGCAAAGAAGTGCAACAACAACTAGATGTACTGAACGAAAAAATTGAGAAGTATGGTATGAAAATCAGTACAGAGAAAAGCAAGACTATGGTGATGTCAAGAGGCGAAAGGCAAGGAAAGGGCACTGTGCAAATTGGAAGTCAGAGTCTGGAAATTGTGGACAGCTTTAAATACCTAGGAAGTGAATTAATGCAAAATGCTAGGGTGAACATGCAGATTAGCAGCAGGGTACAGCAGGGCAATGCATTCTACCAAAATGTAAGAAAACGTGTTGGGAGCAAAGAAGTACCAAGGAAAAGTAAAGAGGTAATGTACAAAATGTACTATGTACCCATACTGACTTATGCAGCTGAGACTAGGACTTTGACTAGTAGGCAAGAGAGTAGAATTCAAGCCAGTGAGATGAAATTTCTAAGAAGTATGATAGGAAAGACAGAGTGAAAAATGAAGATATTGGGAAGGAAGTTCGGAGAGGAAAACTAAATGAGACATTTGAAAAGAATAAACCAAGGTGGATTGGACATGTAAAGAGGATGGAGGAGAATAGAATTCCAAGACAGATGTTGGAGGCAAAGTGCAAGGGCCAGAGAGCAAGACGAATAACACTAATCAGAGGGAAAAAATGGAAGGGATCCGACACTTCGAAAAATGAAGATATCGGCCAAAGGAAGACAAGGGCCACAAAGGGTGTGAAAATGAAAGACTCCCTAGCCCTCGCAAACCTAATAGCGTCGGGGTCAGAAAAGAACAAGAGTTGACCAAGTGAGGTCGGATAGGATAGATGAAAGTGAGGAGCCTGGCACAAGTAAGTGGAAGCAATGTCAGGACTCAGCTGAGGGCCCCGTGGTCGCTAACCCACGCTTCAAAGTTCAGAGCCCCTGGGGCCCCTTTTAGTTGCCTCTTACAACAGGCAGAGGATACCGTGGGTGTTATTCTACCGCCCCCACCCACAGGGGGAAGAATTAGAACCATGGTACTACTTGTAATTAATACCATCACGTAAGGAACACCATGGGTCGCCTTTACTTGCGAATGGTACCACTATGTTAGGTAAACAATAGGTTAGAGATTAATAGTAAAAAATGAAATGTCGTATGGCTTTTAGTGCCGGGATATCCCAGGACAGGTTCGGCTCGCCAGGTGCAGGTCTTTTTATTTGACGCCAGTAGGCGACCTGCGCGTTGTGATGAGGATGAAATGATGACGAAGACAACACATACACCCAGCCCCCACGCCGTAGGAATTAACCAATTAAGGTTAAAATCCCCAACCCGGCCGGGAATCAAATTCGGGACCCTCTGAACCGAAGGCCATTACGCTGACCGTTCAGCCAACGAGTCGGACAGAGATTAGTAGTAACAGAGGGTGAATCAGTATGGGTTTTACAGTACCCGTAATGAGTACCACTATATGAGCAACTCCGTGGATCTGTGTTGCCTGTGATTATTACCCACTATGTGAGGAACACGATGGGTTTGTGTTGCCTATGAGTGGTGGCATTATGTGTCAAACAATATAGGTCTGCGTTACATGTGCGTATTACCTGTGAGTAGTACCACAGTGTGTGCAATACGTTATTTATGATTAGTTTCGCTACATGAGAAATACCATGGTTCTACTTTACTAGCGATAAGTACCATTATGAGGGCCCGTTGAGCTGGATTTTGGACCCCTCTAGTCAACAAGCATCACAGATTCAGAATTGTCCTTTGGAAGCAGCCCCTTGGTCAGCAAATACCATTGTTTTAAGATCATTTCTGGGAAGGTGGGGCAGTGCGGGTCGGATCCACTGATTGTTTTAAGTTCATAATCATTGTTCTTCATCTTCTTCTTGAATTCTAGTCAGTGGATTCATTTTGGTATTACTTTTTACTTTCAATATTGTGAGCTGCATCCGCTGATTATTTTCATTCATATTCATCCGTTCATTCTTCATCATGAACATTTTGAATTCTGGTCAGTGGATGAGTTTTGGATTTTCAAATTGTCATTGCCTACATGTTAGGCCCCTTTAAACAACAAGCATCATCATCACCACCTTATTTCTGCAAGCTTGTAATGAAAATCCACAGCCTGTTTCCAGTCATTTGACTGGGTCAGGAATGGAATGAATGAAGCCCCCATCTAGCGGCAAGGATAGGAAATGTGCCTGCTGCAAAGTCTGTCCACTCCTCTGGGACAATGATTAATGAACGACAGATGAAATGAAATTGGAGTGTTGCTGGAATGAATTATAACAGGGAAAAGTGGAGTACCCAGAGAAAAACCTGTCCCGCGTCCGCTTTGTCCAGCACAAATCTCACATGGAGTGACCGGGATTTGAACCATGGAACCCAGCGGTGAGAGGCTGGTGGGCCGCCGCCTGAGCCATGGAGGTTACTTCTGTAAGCTTCTCATATAAAAATGTAACATTGAAAAATTTGGTGCAACACCCAGCTTCAGATACCACCAGCTGTAAATGGTAAATTATCACTCCATTGAACAAACAGTGCAGCAGCAGTCTATTCTTGTTTTTAAAACTGCTGTAGTAACTTTGCATTATGAAACTAACTTACCTTTTAAATTTTCATGAACTCTACCATGGTTTCTAAAGGATGGAATTTATCTTTTAAAATGGGGCAGAAATTAACGTTACAAAATCTATGAAACTCACAGTATGCTATTCAAGCTATTCTGCTAAGAAAATTGTTTATACAGTTTCTATTCTAGGTAAAATAGTCAGTGTTTACGTACTTCTCATCAAACGTTCAAGTATCTCTTTCTTAGCTGTATTCTCAAACTTATATTGTCGTTGAAGTTTATCTAATGTTTCCTGAGAATATAATTCTACAGGACTCTGTACGTCCGATGCAGAAATTACTTTCTTGGCCATTGATTAAATGGATTAACAAGTGTATATTGTAGTAGATCCCACGAAAGAAAAAAATAACTTTAGCGTGTATAGAAATCGGAATTGTTCTTCAAATACCACCAAAATACAACTCGTTGCTATGGAAACTAGTGATGGGTCGTTCATCAACGAACTGACTCTTTTGAACGACTCGTTGGAGAGAGCTAGCTCTCTCAATGAGAGTCGACTCTTGTAAGAGTAGTCGTCCCCGTGTAAGGACGTACCCTAAGGGTGCAACCTTACCCTTTCTCCCCTGTAATATTAAAGTATTGATTTATAGTAACTTTTCTTGCTGTTGGGTCTTTTTCAGTGTCGGTAACCATACAGTTTAGGGACCCTACTTGCCGATACGACGTCTTACATTTACCGTTAATCTGGCACGTTGGCAACGTTCAATCACTGTTCTAGCGTGAATTGCGTGTTGCCACCGCATTGGTATTAAAGTCACTAATGATACATTTGCGAGAATATTTAAAGAATATTTTCTTTTTCTGTGGGATTGTAAATCTATTTGGCTAATACCAGGTAAGTAGAATTGTGGCATGTTCGGGTAATGCATTTAATAACATAGTTTGTGTGAAATGATGAGCACAACATTTTATTAATTACGTTCCTATTTCGTCCCATACTTATACGAACAGAATTCGATTGGGATGTCTAAGAAGGAATAAGGAAGAAAAATCTGCAAGAACTCCTCCGAAAAGGAAAGCAAGGTTACGTCCTTTACAAACATCAGGTCAAGAAATGCTTGTACATTGCTACGAGCAATTGAAACACGAACTACGACGAAGAAGGTATCAGTCGCAGTGATACGAAGCTAATGGCAAGAGTTTCATTATTAACTGGGGTAAGTGTTCGTTTTTATCTTGTTTCTATGATAAGTTTCTGACATAATGACAATCAGTTCAAATGGAGCAGTATTTCATTCTGAACCTAACCTAACCTAATCATGTAGGCCTATACCATGTCTTGTGTCGACTTCGATACGGTTTGTAGACTTAACCTTTGTGTATTCCTGTTGACGTACGGTGTATGTGTATGTAATATATTTCTGTGTGTGTATTCTTACAGGGTAGTGGTGAATATATATGTTATATTTTATTTAAAAATCTTAGAATAATTTATCTTCATCAGGTGTCTTTGGTTTCAAATGTGCATTTCTCTTTCAGGGTCGCCCACATACTCCTGGAATAAACCACACAAATCTGGACATGATGTTCAAGGAGTAATTCGTCGACCTGTGTCTTAGGGAGGAAGACTGGTTATTGTTCATGCTGGAAAGAAAGATGGCTTTATACCTGGTATGTTCTTACTTTATTTTACTTCATTTTATTATAGTGAGGTGATCTCTCTTTTCATAGTTATGAGGGTATTTAGGGTTTGTAGTACGGATGTAAAGGGGGAGGGCACGTAAGTCTCTGATAAAACCCCAACTTGAGTACAGTTCCTGTGTATGAGACCCTCACTAGGATTACTAGGATTACTTGATTTGAGAACTGGAAAAGTTCAAAAGAAAGAAGCACGATTTGTTGTGGGTGATTTCTGACAAAAGAGTAGCGTTACAAAAATTTTGTCGAGTTTGGGCTGGGAAGACTTGGGTGAAAGGAGACGAGTGGCTGGACTAAGTGGTGTGTTCCGAGCTGTCGGTAGAGAGGTGGTGTGGAATGACATTGGTAGACGAATACGTTTCAGTGGTATTTTAAAAGTAGGTAAGATCATAGTACAATTATAAAGTTGAGGATGAAAAGTGGGGCAAATATTTGTTTTTGTTTTTTTTAAGAAGGGAGTTAGGGATTGGAGTAATTTACCAAGGGAGATGTTCAATAAATTTCCAAATTCTTTGCAATTATTGAAGAAAATACTAGGCCTATCCCTGAAACTACATCTTCCACCTGGGCGACTGATCTAAGTGCAAGTCAGTGGTGCCCGATTGATTGAAATTGACTGGCACGAGATCGGTAGTGGCATTATAACTTACCGTTCATTGGGTTCTGTACGTGGTTTTTGATTTTGACTTCTCCACTGTCAAGGGATCTCTTGGTTATTAAAAAGACTTGCAGGTATTCACTTTAGGCCAATGATTAACCTTAGAGAGGTACTTCAATCAAAACTTCCCCAGTGTATTTTCATATAATATTACTGGATATTTTTATCAGTAAATTACTTGTATTGCAGGCCTATTTATTATGTTTATTCTGCATTCGACAATCTCCACCTGAATCGGTGCTTGATACCTGACTGTTGAACACCTTCCAAGCTTCTTATTTCTTACTGCCTGATATAGGTTCAGTGTTCGCAGCAATTACATTTGTTCTAAGGTATTGAAATGGGTGTTTATACTTATATCTTTAATGCAAGTGATCGTGGACTTCTAATCCAGATATAGGCCTACTAATGGAAATACATTCATGAGAGATGTTAGGATAAAGTAGTGTAAGTAGTAATTCATTGACTTCATCATCAGGTGACTTTGCTACACAGTAGTTGGTTTCACTTAAAATCAGACATCTTTTTGTATCATTCAACAGAAATCACATTTTTTATCAATTAATAGGCCTATCCTTGAAGAGGATCTCATATTTTTAGGGAATACTTTTTTTTAGAAGAAATAACTTCAAACTAAAACTTAAAATTCTTACAGGTGCTGATTTGATGCTACAAACTTGAAGAGAAATCAAGATTATGCTACAAAAGATGATGCGGGTTTATTGACAGCTTTATCTAATCGGATTGGAGATGTCGCATTGCTCATAGCTGCAAAGGTTGTGTAATATGAATCGAAGTCACTTAAAGAGGTACAGAAGCACCTAAACATAAGTTTAGATAATATTGTTTACATTCATGTTGTTGACTTTCATGTATGCATAATAATATTTCTCTGTTTCTTTAAAACCAGGTACATTGTTGACGAGATGCTGCACAGTGAAGGCCATACTGTCCTACGATTTCCTCCATACCACTCATTTTTCAATGCCATCGAATTTGCATGGTCTGTGGCAAAACAGTATTATAACAAAACAGTGGCTTCAAGACCTGGTCATGGATTGGACAGAGCTACAGCTGTGTGGAAAGAATCTCTTGATCAGGTAGGCCAAGTGGAAATGTTATTTATTGGATATAGGCAAGTGGAGTTTATAATATACTTGTCAAGTTGTGATACTTCAATATATTCTACAGGTGACAGCAGAGATGTGGAGAAAATGAAGTGAAACACACTGAGAAGAAGATTGTCGAGTCGGCCAACTAACTGGGTCATCTTTGAAAATGTCTTTTTCTATCGGCAGAGGCTTTTTTTAAATCGTCATATTTTGTATAGGCTACGCGAGATGGACAGTAGCCCACTGGTTTTCTGATTAAACATAATTTATTTAAGCTATTGCATCAGTCTACTTACATACTCACTGTCCACGTATACCGGTAACCTGGTGATTTGATTATTGAAGCATTGTGCAATGATGCGACATACAAACTGAGACAATTTCGAGTGGTCATGAGCATAACTCATAGTCATAGGGTAGGCTAAATAATAATGTTATTGGCTTTATGTCCCACTAACAACTTTTATGGTTTTTTTGAGATGTCAACGTGCTGGAATTTAGTCCTGCAGGAGCTCTTATGTGCCAGTAAATCTACTGACACGAGGCTGAGCACCTTCAAATGCCATCGCACTGAGCTCGGCCCTGCCAAGTTGGGTTCAGAAGGCCAGCGTCTCATCCGTCTGAGCCATTCAGACAGGCGTGGAGGCTAGAGAGCTGAGTTTAAGTAATTGTCGAACGTCAACTAGTTATAAAAATACTGATTGATTAAACTAATACGGTAATTAGAATAACCTAATTGCCTGCCTACTTACAAGCTAGGTACTTTGGAATTATGTTCTGACTATCTTTTTAACACTGCAAATAAATCCATCTATTATTTAAAACTCCCTGTAAGAAGAGGACAGTGAATGCGAGTGGGTATTATTTTCAAATGAGCTGAGCTCGAGAGTCCATTGTAGCATATGATTTTTCCAGTGTACCATGACTCTGTATGTATTGCTTCAGAGGAAGTTTGGCTTCCCGCCAATGTCCAGTGTACCGATAATGAGCCGTGCGTGTGTGTTGTGTCTCACTGATCCGTGACTATGCACGATTCTTTCAGTGTGCCATGATTCACTGTGTCTCGCTGCAACGGAAGCTCGGCTCCCCGCCAGTGTCCATTATGCCGATAAGGAGCCGTGTGTGTCATGTGGCTCACTGAGCCGTGATTGTGCATGATTTGTGTGCCGTGAGCTTGCCGTTCCTGTGAATCGATTCACTCGGACACTTGAATGAATCGATACACTGCTTCGAATCATGCACTCAGTAGCCAACATTAGTACAGGTACATAGTACATTACCATTAAGACAGATAGCATTGCAAAGTAATTCGTCTTTACCATAATAATAATAATAATAATAATAATAATAATAATCGTATGGCCTCAGTTACCGTGTGTAGACATTTCAAGTTGACGCCATCTGGCTGTCTGCTCGTCAATTGTGACGTTCCGTTTTATTCTAGGCCCACTAGATGGCAGACCGAGTATACCGAAACTCTCTTGGGCGTCTCTGGCTGAGATTTAATTAATTTTGTCAGGTAAACACCAAATGTGTCGCCAGAGATCTTTTACATGCCGATATCGTACGGCATGGAGTGTCGAATGGACTTTTTTCCGCCCTTCAAAAATCCGACTACCTCTGCCGGGTTTGAACCCGCTATCTTGGGATCCGGAGGCCGTCACTCTACCACTGATCCACAGAGGCAGCTGTCTTTACCATGAAATACATCGTCAACATAGATTAGTGAGGTTGGACATCCCGCCCGTCATCATTCATGAGTCGCTGTTGAACATACTGTACTTGTCAAAACTAGTAAGTTTCTATTTTACACAATAATAGTGAAATGTTGATGAAGACGACATACACCCAGCCCCCGTGCCAGAGATATTAACCAACGGTGGTTCAAATTCGTGACCCTGTCGGGAATCGAACCCGCATCCTGTGACCAAAAGCCAGCACGCTAATCATTTAGCCATGGGGCCGGACAGTAATAGTGAAAAACCACGTTCACTGCAGCTATTGTTGACTGGATATTTCTTCTCTTTAAAGAACAGTGAGTACCACGAATTAATATCCTGTTTTGTTGATTCCTGTAAACTTTGTATGTACCGGTACGGTGTTGGTTCGCCAGTTCCTAGCGTATCTACTGAATGAAAACTTTGTAGATCAATGGATTCAGTTTTATGTTTATTGCCTTCAGTCATCACGGCAGTGCTTTCAATGACAACAGTCGCTCGAGTACAATTCCTGTCGAACCTAACCTAACCCTGTGACAATCAGTGGTTTTCGGTGGATCACAACCTAACCGGTCATTATAATTTGTTTTCGGTGGATCACAACCAAACCTGTCCCTATCAGTGGTTTTCGGAAGAATACTGTGGTTTTGTCACAAGCCAATACAGACTCTTGAATCAATGTGTGAAAATGGGAAAGTGCAGAAAACCCTCTTCAGGAATGCCAATCTCAAAGTCCATAGTCTTTTTAGCGTTGTCACACAGCTGAAATGTCACTTTAGAGGTAATTGTAAAAAGTCTTGTATATAGGCTCTACAGATACATAGTACATTACCAATTCCATCTCGATAGCTGTGAGACGCACACTGCATAGCGGTTTCGCTCTATAGATAAATCATATTATAGTGAAAAAAATTTGTTTAAAAAAATCTGACATGAAGGTCCAGAAGGAAAATACTTTCATTGGAATTCTTATTTATGTGTTCACCACCTTAGTAGGTTTAAATAAACCTTATAAATGCTTCGTAAGGCCCATTCTCGAATATGGATCTGCATGCTGGGATGCGTACAGGATGGGTTTAATAAATTCCCTAGAGAAAGTTCAAAGAAGAGCGATGCGTTTCGTAACTGGGAATAGGAGGAATACCATTAACTGGGAAAGTCTTGAATCTAGAAGAACTAGAGCTCGCCTGTGTGGTCTGTATAAGAGCTATACGGAAAGGGCTGCTTGGAGTTGTATTAGGAATAATTTGGAACCTCCCTCATACTTATCGAGAAATTATCATAAGCATAAAAACCAGCATACGGATGTGGGCAAGTTTTCCTTCGTCAACAGGATCGTAAGGGATTGGAATAAATTACCTGCAGCAGTCTTTGATAGATTCCCTTCTGGTATCAAGTCATTTAAGAAGACCATTAGTGTTTGTGTAAAGTGAAAAGTAAAAGTTGTAAATTATGGGCACTGAATTTGTGATTTTCTGCTTGGATTCGATTGTGAAACTGGGAGGTTTTTACTTGTGGTATTCTCTTTCCAGGAAATTGCTTCCTGTACTCATGTTTTTGTAATTGTTGTTGTTCTTGGTTAATTAACAATGTTTTTAACTTTATTTTTTATCACTTGTAACGTTAAGCTAGTAGTAAGCTCAATCTATAGTTTTGTAAGCCATAGTGGAAATAATTAAATTGTGTGTGAAACTGTACATGATGCTGGATTTAAAACGACTAGTAGTATTTCTTGTAATATTTTTTATGGAATTCCTTTTTGTACCGATACTTGAGTTGTTGTAGTTGTTGGGTAGTAGGTTTTAACTTTATCATCACTTGTAGTGTTAAGCTAGTAGCAAGTTCAGTCTGTAGTATTGTAATTTGTAGTGTTAAGTACTGGAAATACTTAAGTTGTGTGCGAATATGTATATAATGACACTGGATTTAGAAAGTTAAATTACTAGTATTTCTTGCTTGTTGTAATGTTGTTGTTGTAGGGTAATTACGGTTTAACTTCACTTTATTATCACTTATAATGGTAAGCTAGTAGTAAGGTCAACCTATAATATTGTAAGCCATATTGTTAAGCACTATAAATACTTAAGTTGTGTGAGAATTTGTATATGATGTTGCTCGATTTAGAATATTAAACTAGCAGTAATGCTTGCAATATTTTCCTTCCATATATCTGCTTTTTGTACTCTTGTTCTTTGCTTGTTTGTTTGTTTTTTTGTTTGTTGTTGTTGGGTAATTATGTTAACTTTACTTTATTATTACATTACTGTAAGTGACCGTTGCCACCGGGATATTTCCCATTTGCAATTTAATAATAATAATAATGAGTGACAGGGGTTTAACGTAATTTGGAAGGAATGTTTTGCGTATGATAAACGAGTACCAGGTTAACTACTGGGGGGCAAGGGCGGCATGCGTAGAGCTAACCACTCCACTCCAAGTGCCAACGTTATGGATAGTGGAAGCCTTCACCTTCCACCCTTCCAATGGCTTTCATGGTTTGTACGGAGATGACTTTGCTTTTTGCTTTTTAAATATTAGTATTCATGTTTATTCATACCCCTGCTTTGTAATTCAGTGACCATGGAATGGCTCTAAATGTTGTAAATTATATTTACTTGTATTTATTTCCTTTTTCCATATTGCACATGTTTGTTGTTGTTATTATTATTATTACTGCTACATATCGCTTAACATGTAAATAAACTAATATTTAATACAGTAAATAATGTTTATCTCTTTGGATTCATTTTTTCGTTGCATATTCTTTTTGCTATGACAACATTACTTCTTTATGATATAAATAAATATAAAATAAAAGTATTTCTTCCCAAACATATTTGTTATACGTGCACCAATCAGAGAACCAACTAGGGAAGTACCTTTTACTAAGGTGCATAATGTTTTTGCATACATGTATAATTGAAGAACTGAAGATCCATATACAGGTAAGTGGGTCGCCCATGTGGTAGGCCTATTACGCGTCATAGGAAACTGAGTGAACTGGCTGTGCAGTTTGATCACATTGCTGTGAGCTTGGTATCAGGAGATGGTGATGAATTTGAACCCCACACTCGGCAGGTCTGAAGTTTTTTTTTTGCCCGTCATTTTCATTTCAGGCTAGTGCTGTGTCTGTACGCTTATGTACATTTTAAACGTTTGAAATCTTAGCCCTCTTTCCTATCCCATTCTTGCCTCACAACCTGTCTTCATGTGATTTAAGGCAATGTATATGTAAAAATCTGGTAATGTTGTTTGACTCATAGTGCTCCTGTACATTGGTTTCTGTAATGTTGTAAGCTTGAGATACACCAACTTGTAAGCTGAAAATATTTTTCAAATGCCAAATTGCCGTAAAAGTACTTAGTGGGATGTAAAGCTGTTAGCATTATTATTAAAAGGAAGGACAGATATGTCTTATGTGGTAAGTCCTTGAACTTGCAGAAATCGCAATGAATTATACAATCTATATTCCCTCCCCCCTTCCTTTTTTTTTTTTTTTTTTTTTTTGCTTTACGTCGCTCCGACACAGCTAGGTCTTATGGCGACGACCCCCCTTCCTTTAAGAATGCAGTTATAGTAATGCGTACATCAGAATAAAGGCAGGATTTTTTAAATTAATTTAAGCAAGTGAAGGAGAGAATGTATGACTAGCTCAGGTTGGCGGATTCGAGTTAGGCGGTATTTGAAAGTGCTCAAATGCGCCAGCCTCATGTCTAGATCTACCGGTACATAAAGAACTCTTGCGGGACGAAATACTGGCACCTCGGCGTATATGAAAACGATAGAAGTAGATAGTAGAAGTAATATTCAATTCTGCAGTGAGCTTGAAAGCTGACCTAATTTCCGTTCACGTAGCTTGGCACATTAGTGTTCTTATATGGTGGGTTCGAGTCCGGCGGTATTTGAAAGTGCTCAAATACGCCAGTGTCATGTCTAGATCTACCGGTACATGAAATAACTTGCGGGACGAAATTTTTTGGCAGTAGAACTTACTACATTATTATTTTCAAATCCGCAGTGAACTTGAAAGCTGACCTAATTTCCGTTCACGGAGCTTGGCACATTAGTATTCCTATATGTTTCCTGGTAAGCTTGAAGATATAACCAGCCTGCAGGCTGAAAATATGCCCAGTAATCTCTCTCCTTACTGGTTACCGGTATTGAAGAGAGAAGGAAATGTTCGCGCAAAAGAAAGGGAAGTCATTGGATGTCTGGAACTTTCGAAAATCACACTGCAAAGATTTATTAAATAAATTGTATCGTTTAACACGCCCCTCTTTTCAAGAATATGGTTAGTACGCCTACTGTATATCAAAATAAAGACAGATACATGTAACATTAATTTGAGTGAGAAAGTGTGTTTATTTCCTTAATTCCTCATTGAGCGTGGAAACCGACTTAATTATGAATATCTTGATTTATTTCATCTTAACTTTTAGCATTTACTAGGGTAGGGACACATTCATTATCGGTGTTTACATTGAGGTTAGTTTGTTATGGTTATGTCTGGTGATTTTAATATGTAACCAGGCAGGTTGGCAGCAGTGATCAGCCATTACAAAAAAGAGAAAAGAAGAGCATCGGGCGGCGATATTTACTTTCTGGGGTATTTCCTTACGCGGCGATTACTTATAGCTCCCTCCAAGACCGACTCCAATCCTCAGACCGTAATATAAGAAAAACATGGCGGCCGAAGTAGCCGAATTACTGGTATTGGCTAACACGAAAATATCACGTGCATTTCATATAAACGACGGTAATTTAATATGATAAATGTAGCATCGTAAGTAAAATCACTTTTACACGTATGAAAACGCTTCGCCAACAAGTACGCACCACATATAATAAACTAGAATCACATATATTCTACTAGAAAAGAGACCAACAAGCTGATTATTTAGACATTTCAACTCGTCAAATAACGTTTTCTTTTAGATTTCACTTCGCTGGATAGATGAAAATACGTGATAAAACTGTTAAAATGATATTTCTATCATCATTTTGAATATTTCAAAATAAATCAAGGTGCAAAATTCCTCGATTTATTCTCTCTCATGAGAACTGTGAAACACAAACATAACTTGTTGTCTTAGTTTTGAAGTGGTAGATAATTTCTTAAATTCACCACCCAATGAATGGGAAGTACACCCGAAATCATAATGTTATTCGTTTTACGTCCTACTAACTACATATTTTACGGGTTTCAGAAACGTCGAAATGCCGAAATTTAGTCCTGCTATAGTTCCTTTACGTGCCATTAAATCTACCGACACGAGGCTGACGTATTTGAGCACCATCAAATACCGCCGGACTGAGTCAGGATCGAATCCAGCAACTTGGGATCAGAAGGCCAGCGCCTTAACCGTCTGAGTTACTCAGATTATTGCTAGTTTTTTGCTAATTGCTTTACGTCGCACCGACATAGATAGGTCTTATGGCGACGATGGGGCAGGAAAGGTCTAGGAGTGGAAAGGAAGCGGCCGTGGCCTTAATTAAGGTACAACCCCAGCATTTGCCTGGTGTGAAAATCGGAAACCACGGAAAGCCATGTTCAGGGCTGCCGACAGTGGGGTTCGAACCTACTATCTCCCGAATACTGGACACTGGCCGCACTTAAGCGACTGCAGCTTTCGAGCTCGGTGTCACTCAGATCAAGTACACCCGAAATGATTATGTTAACATGATGTTAATATAATGTTGACATATGGCATAACAGCACTTCACGCAGTGATAGTAACCTTAATAATGAAACTTTCAGACACTAAAGATATAGACTAATAGGTTTTTACCCATTAAATAACATAAGTGGAAAAACTCTATTGACTAAACATTGATATTTAACCACATGCACGAGCTTCAGTTCGGCACAGTCTGCTTGATAACTGATAGTCACAGCATGAATTGGAAGGTGTTGGTAGTGTAAAACCCTACGTTACAAACCCAGCTAATCCCTCTAAGACACTATTTCTTTTGTGTAACAGTATACAGATTGCTCCATCTGTCACACTTATAAGTTTTGTTATACTCCAAGATCCAGCCAAACATTTCCGCAGGCAAAGCATAGATTATTGTAAAATACACTTGCATCTAAATCACTAGACACTCTGAAGCACATAGACACTGACGGAATAACACAATATCAATTATATTCTATCTAAGTTAATATTTTTCGAGGAACACGAATAGTTTGGAAGTAGAGAACTAGATTTCCTAACCTCATACTTATTCTCAAAATGATGTATGCACGCTACGGTTTTGCCATGGACTTCAAAATAATCACGATGTATATTCCTAAACGATTTCTCTTCAAATGTTCTATTTCGTAGGAAACTTAAGAATAGTTGTATGAGAGGCATTGCCATAGTTAGACTAAAAACTGGTCCACCTAGTGCACTCATGTTTTTTAATGAGTAAAAATACGATCAAAACAAGCACATTCTCACATTACTGCGTATAATTACACATCCTATGTACCTACCGACTCATATAAATACACTCGCACACTTATATTCTACAAAGAAACTAACATTTATCGTCAAATTTAATAAAATTACACTGACTACATACGATAACAACAAACCAAAACAAACCCACATTTCCAGCAATTTCGGCTACTCGATTCGCCATCTTTGAACGATCGAGAGTAGCATTAACGTCTGAGAATTGGAGTCGGTCTTGCTCCCTCCTTGCTCCTTGAGAGCTAGTCGTTCATTTACGAGTCGACTCTTGTATGTGCTAGCTCCCTCCTTGCTCCCTGAGAGCTAACACGAGCCGACTCTTCTATCAACAGCGACTCCAAGAAAGAGCTAGCTCGTCACATCGACTCTCGTTCATTTCTAGCCAATACCATGCCTCAGATAATCACGTGACCTACAGAAGCCGCTTTCTTTTTTATAGGCTGCCCAGTCTAGCCTCTTCCCGCTAGTGATGGGTCGAACTAGCTCTTTTGAGGGAGCTAGTTCATTCCACCGAGCACAGAATAACATAGAGATGGCAATGTGACGTCTGAGTTGAAGTCAGTGGACACAAGCGGTCGCCATGTTGTTTGTACCAAAACATTGGAGACCTGGGGCCTATTCCACAAAAGTATGGTCTTGTACATTACAAGTTACTAGTGTGGGTTCTTGTAATGTATGGAGTTGTACATTTCTGTTCCACAAAAGATTGATAGTCTCTTGTATATTACCAGTGAATTGTTACAAGTTTTACAAGTGACGACATATCAATGAACATACTACGTCATAGCATGAATCAGCTGTTTATCTTCGCATTCCATTCGTTGAATTAGGTTATGCTTGCCTCATTTATCGTAATATCGTATTTTGCTGTAACTTATGCAGCAAAGATTGAAAGAACTAATATTCCAGGGAATTTCTTAATGCTACGATGTTATTTTTCAGTTTATTTCTTTGATGATAGGAAATTACTCCGTTATTATCACCCATTCTGTTCTTCCGCGATCCTCGCGTATGTTCTACGAGAGTCTAACATACCTACCTTGGTCTGTCATTAGGAATCAGATGCCGCTAATAATGATATTCGGCCGCCAAACTTAATTGTTACGAAATTGCAAACTCTGCATGAATTGTTAAAATGATGTCAAGAGAAACAAAGTTATTCATTTTGAAGGAAATAGAAGGTAGGAAAGATATTCGTTTCGGTGGATTCAGCGAGAGTCTGAAAAAACAAGACAAAATAAATGGTTGGATGGAAATATTTGACTTGGGAAAAGCTCATGGAGCTTTTGAGGGGAAAAGTTGGACTATGTAAGAGATATTCTGCTCATTAATGATTCCAGGAATGTCCTTCTTGGAATATGTTTTTTTCAGTATTTTCAGGCCAACAAACAATTTGAGGAAATTTTATATCATTTATTGCAGCTACCACAGACCGAAGATTTTGCCATCCCAAGCATATCTGCAGTACCATGGTACTGACCACCATTTCCTAGCCAATGTAATGTTGTTTAGCAGAGAGAGATTTATTTCTGTTCGTAGGATATTTTAAGCTATGGCCAATATCTATCAAAAGTTCTTCCACTATATTGTGCTTAACCTAAAACGTTCACTGTATTCAAATACAGTGTTAAACTGGAAGTTTATTCTTTCCCTGTACAGACGATAGTTTTCATTTTCATCACCATCACTATCACTACTGCTAGACCACACATTTATCAAAATGTATCCAAAATAAGCGTATTTAAATAGCACTAGTACATTTATATATTATTGTCCTTTCACTGGTAGAGAATTCTTCTCAATTTGCTAGTAAGTTACAAGTACTAGTACTTTTGTGGAACACGCCTATAAAAATTCACTAGTAATTTGTAAGTATGGAGTAGTAAAGTACAACTGTAGAAAATTCTTTTGTGGAACAGAAACTCTGGTATTTGTACAAGTTACTAGAGAATTTACTTGTAATGTACAAGACCATACTTTTGTGGAACAGGCCCCTGGGGCCTATTCCACGAACGAACTTTGCAACTTTTCACTTTGCACTTTGCACTTTTCATTTCAGTTTTTGTTCCACCATCACTTTTCAGATTTAGCTTGCAAAGTGAAAAGTGAAAAGTGAAAAGTGAAAAGTTAGGAATCTTTTCACTTTTCAAGCCTGTTATGTTCCTCCATTGGTACAGAAATGCAAAGTGCAAAGTAATTAAGTGAAAAGTTTTCAGAAATTTTGCAAAGAGATGATTCACTTTTCAGTTGTTAATTAACAAGTATGTACACTAGTTTCTCGGCCTAAAATTTGGTTTAGTGATATAAACATGTTACGACGAGAGCTTTTGTTATCATCAAGTGAGGACAGTGATGATGAATCCAACAAGAGAACATACAAAGACAGGATTAATTTTCATAACCTCACTTCGACAGAATTTCGCGAGTGTTTTCGTGTTACCCATTACAGGCTGACTATATTCTTGAAATGATTGGTCATTTATTGAAACCTGCAACAAAAAGAAGTAAATCCCTTTCCGAAAAGGAACAAATTCTGATATGCTTACATTGGTTAGGAAATGGTGCCCAGCTGCACGGTGTGGCAGCAATGCATGGGACATCAAAATCAACTGTATGCAGAACTGTTACTAAAGTCGTAGATGCTATAGTAAATGTAATATTTCCAAACTTAGTACGTTGGCCTGATAATTCGCATAATATAGCGACGGAATTTCTAATGAAGCGTGGCTTTCCTTCTGTGTGTGGATGTGTTGACGGTACTCTCGTTAATATTGATGCTCCTACTGAGCACGAGGAGGTTTATGTTGATAGACATGGGCATCATTCTCTCAATATTATGGTGATTAGTGGCGCAGACTTGACCTTCTACAGTGCTAATGCTAGTTGGCCGGGTAGCGTGCACGATTCCAGGGTCTTAAGAAACACTGCCGTATGAAGACGTTTTGACTCAGGTTGGAGGCCGTTCCCAGGAGCAGTTATATTAGGTGACAGTGCCTATGGACTAAAAGAGTGGCTAATACCCCCTCTTAATAGAAATCCTGACGATGCTGTTGAGCAACGATTTAACAAGGCACATAAATCGACACGGCGTATTGTTGAGAACAGTATCGGAATTTTAAAGGAACGTTTTCCCTGCTTAAACCACTTACGATTATGTCCAACAAAAGCGGGAAAGGTGGTCTTAGCGTGTATTGCATTGCATAATATTGCACGTAAGGTTGGAAGAGAAAATGAAGAAGACTTACTTACCTTGATGGATGAAAATGAAGACCCCAATCCTGGAAATGACGAGACACCCGATTTAGACGCCGTTGCTAAACTCAATTCGTTATTGAGATATTTCACTAACTGAACTGAACAATAATATCTGTTTCTATATTAATAACATTAATTTTTATTTACTATACTATATTTCTAATAATCTACATATAATAAACATGTTACCATGAAATTTAAGTTCAATCACTCGGTACTTTCATTGGCTATGTATTCTATGTATTCGTCTGCATTATAGACAAAATTCTGCGAAGCAGAAGCCGCAATGTCACTTGTAAATTCTGATGGTGGTATCTCCAATTCCCTTTCCAACTTCAGAGTTTGCAATTTCCTGTGGTAAATTTCCACACGGAGAAGTTCCTGCCTCAGTTTTTTTGTCACCGTATCTTCAATGTTAGCAATAGGATCCGGGGAATTCAACAGCTTCCTTTTCTTTCTCCTCGGTGTATTTTGTAGGTTTTCGAGGTTTTCGCCACTGGGAAGTTCGGCAGGAGTCGGTATTGGCTCCACGGTCGCTTGATCTTCCATGTAGCTTTCAGGAAGATTCAGCCCGTCTAAAACGGCCGAATCTTTCTGCAGGATGTCAAATATAGCAGCATCCACCTTATCCAATTGTTTATCTTTCCCTCCTTCACTTCCAGTTTTCTTGGCATTATCTCTTTTTGCCTAAAAGCAATAATTTAATGCTTCAGACGTGATATATAGGTAAGAGGAAATCATTACATATATTCTTCAATCACTTCTACATTACAATCTTATGCAACATGCTGCATCGACATATGTGAGGTTATACGAACTGATTTAAGCGATATATTCTCAATTAATGCATTTAATGAAGAGGTAAATATTTACTTACTAGTGCACGACATTTCCATAATCCAAATAGATTATCCCTCGCGTACGTCCAAGATTTTTCGGCTCCAGCTAACTGCAAAGACTGAGCTTTCTTTAGAACTTCAGTCCAAGCGGATCGCTTGTCATCATGTGATAGATTATTTTTGAAGTTGCCAAAAAGAATGTCCCGTTTCTCCTTGACAACTTCTAACACCGCTAGCTTCTTGTAATTTTCTTTCTTTCCCATGATCAAAACTTTAAAGCTGCCGGTACCACAATTATCGTCAAATTCACCGCGAAAAATAAAGTATTAAAATCATGGAGTATTATACAGTTTGACCATGGAATAAACATGATCGGTTCACTCATACGCAAAGACTTTTCACTTTGCAAAGAAATTGAAAAGTAATGCCTAGATCATGGTGGAACAGAAAGACTTTGCACTTTGCAAGATTTGAAAAGTGAAAAGTGCAAAGTTGCAAAGTTGCAAAGTGCGTTCGTGGAACAGGCCCCAGTTAGTGTGAGTAAGTGAACAGTGCGCCACGTGTGAAGTAAATAAAGGAAGTTGTGTTATGATTTTAAAATGCCGACTTGTGTAGCGTATGGATGTGCAAACAGAGCTTCAAAGAAAATACCAGGGATAACTTTTCACAGGTAAGCAATATGTTTTTGCGAATATTCAGTGCCGAATTGTTTTCCACTTGCACATGCAGTATAGGTTAAGAAGCCCCTTTATCATTTACAGTTTTCCTAAAGATAATGAACGACGGAAGATATGGATAAGAGTTATACGAAGGGAAAATTGGTACCCCGCACCTTTCAGCACCATATGTTCAGCTCACTTTACTGAACGTGATTTTGATCGTACTTCATTGTGTGTCGTAAGGCTGAGGGAATGGGCTGTGCTGAAAGGCATAAGTCTATAATGATAATGTATGTAGTGTATGTATGTATATATGTATGTATGTATGTATGTATGTATGTATGTATGTATGTATGTATGTATGTATGTATGTATGTATGTATGTATGTATGTATGTATACATTACAAAATAACCCTTGAGATGAATTAATTTCATCAAGTGTACTAATGTAAAAATATTTCTCTATTTTTTTATATGATTTACTTGGCTCAACAATTCTATAATAATTAGGCCTATTTACCTCATACTTACTGGTCTTCCAGGATATCTTTATTATTGACCTGTATTATTTTATTTATAAGCCTAAAGACTGTGTATCTGTTTATTGTATATGAAATTTTGAGTGGATTTGTACTGTATATGGTATCTATATAAATATTCATGGTCCATAACCTGTGTTATTCTTTCTCTAAAATAGGTCTTTATGAAAATTTTCCATTATTCTGAGCTGCACCTTGCAAATCGGCAATTCGATTGAACTGAATATAATCTGATATAATAACAGGCTATTTGAGCTCGTATTTCCGACTTTTAAACTACCGGTACTGCGATTAAAACAGTGTTCTGGGCTGTCCCGTGCTTATCATTACGACTAAGATACTTTTCTACTGTGTTAGATACGTTAACCAATGAAATAATGTTACAGAAATCTTTTAACATGACAGACTCGGGTAGGAATTAACTAGCACGGCTGGTAATGCCAACATGGCGATGCGCGCAAAACTCGGCTTCAGCGAGCCAATGCATTGCGGTAGGCATTGCCATCTCTATGTTATTCTGTGCTCGTTGGTTCATTCGCTCGCGCTCCTAACTGAGAGTCGTTCAAAAGAGTCGACTCTTGGGAGCGGGAAGGTAGGAGCGAGCCAGGAAGTCAGAGGCCGCTCACCGCTCCAGGTTCGTTCGTTCTTTCGTTCATCCGGTTTAGGGCAGACGGCTCTTTATGACTTCCGGGAACGAATGATATAGCGCAAATAGTTTATATTTTTCACAACAGATGGCAGCACAACGTCCAGTTTAGAAAGCTACTCTTGAAATAAAACAACCACTGCCTGCTCAATCAGCATCCGTTGGCTGCTTATACTGCCTGCTCATTACAACATTTTAACATGGCATTAAATGAAACACTCCGTTTACAAATACCCACAGCAGGTGGCAGCACCAACCGGCTCCTGTACTGTCGGAATGAAATAGCGGGAAATAGGGTAGTACTGTATTTGTTTACAGTGAAAATGGTGTACTACTGCGTGCCTTTCTGCAAATCAAAGAAAGGGAAACCAGAATGCCGTGGTATTTGATTCCATGACACGGGCTTTTTCAGGAGATCAAGTTGAAGCCATGTTTAGTAGGTACTATAAGAATTGGAGGAGGGTGCAATGACATGACTGACTCCCGGGCTACTCAGAATTCCATAAAGAGAATTCTGAAATCCGGTATTTGAATGTCCACCGATGGTGCTAACGTTATCCACAAGCAAAATTCAAAATTGTCTGCCTCAGTATCCTCTCCCGGACTTGACGAAACAGAACCAGTGATGCCCGCTGAGTATGTAGCTTACTTGATTTACTGGATGATGTTCGTGAGCCGCCTGAGTCAGTGTGTGTCACTTTGGAAACTGCTTCCCATGCATTAGTGTGTGGTTATTTAGTGCGTGTAATCGAAGAAAAAACAATGCAGCACGTGCTTGAGTAACGTTTCCACCTCAGTTAATGCATCCCCATTGATGAACTTATAATCAGACAGTCCGATAGAGGAGGCCTGCGCTATCGCCAGCAACGATTTATTGGCCTAATTATGGTGCTACAGAAATTTGTTGAGGCAGCTCTACCGTACTGCAAAAAATCTGCAAGTCTGCTCCAGACTATAAAAACTATGTTCTACCCCCTTTATGCCACTGTAAGATTTTAAAGTGTTTTAGTAACAATAAGCACCAGGAACTTCTGTCAGAAACTGTGGTGGCCAAATTCGTGAAACCTCTACTTAGTAATGTAGGGAAGTTCATACAGACAAAGTTTCCAGGTTTTCTTGTTCGTCGAAATCTCTTTCTCGAAAAATCCTGAAGTTATCACTTTATGCGTATAATTCTTTAATTTTTCTATTACTATCAGATTTTAAATTTTGCTTGTATGCTTATCTAGCTGTATTCACGCGACAACTGGGTACGTCTGGTGCTGCGATCTAGCGGCAGATTGTTTGTAAGTCGTGTTACACATTTGAATATGGAATGAGCAGGCAGTATAAGCAGCCATCGGATGCAGATCGAGCAGGCAGTGAAAACAACTAATATATGCACTCCTGGCAACATTGGCAAATAATCTAACGATAAAGCTTTATATACAGTAACGAAGAAATGTTTAACAAATATACAGTATTAATGGATAACATCTAATATTACTACTTTGCCCATGTTCCTTTCTTCTTAAAATGATGCTTTTCAAGACTGAATGCACCGTGACGAGACGTACGTTCATGATATTGGTAATACTTACACGTTAATAAATAATTGTTTAAGAATGTAATGGGATGTAAGTTACTATAGTATACAGTAAGCCATGAGTTATTTATTCATAAACGCCCAAAATAGCGTGATTTTACATTTTCTAGATTAATCATGACTCCCGATTTTATTTGAAGGAGCGAGATGGCGCGAGATAGTTCACCTTTCCCACAACAGATAGCAACACAATATACAGTTTGGTACGCTACTCTTGGAATAAAACAAATGTACAATGCTGGCAACATTCGCAATTAATGCAATGATAAACGTTTTACACACAGTAACGAAGAAACGTGTCAAAAATATACAGTGTTGATTGATAACATCTAATATAACTTTGCCTAAGTTCCATTCTCCTTAAAATGATGTCTTTCAAGATTGAATGCACCGTACGGGACGTATGTTCGAGATATTGGCAATACTTCCCTTCGACCTCGACAATCCAGATAAGCATAAGAAGAATCTCTATCCTGTGCACGTAGTTTGCATTTCACTCAAAAGATGTCATCAGAAAATCCTCTTTCGACTGGAGCTACAGAAAGTTTCTCATTTGACACTCCGCGTTGAAACAACAGATTCTTTCATTCATTAATGGAGCGTAGAAACATAGCTGATTAAACGCGATCTTTAACGAAAATAATGGAAACTACTATCAGCACAAATGTACATATAACCAAGTATACTACAGTACGCATAGCACTTTGCCTATTTTTCGTGTACAGTATGGTCACACTCTCTTCTACTATTTTTTTTTTCAAGAACGATCAAACCGTATGAGTCGTATATGTTCGATATATTGGCATTCCATACACTATCTAAACTTACTTCTTCTTCTACTTCCGCTTTGACCACTTTTCCCACACTTGTGGGTTCGCGGGTGCGAACTGTTCCGCAAATGTGGATTTGCCCCTGTTTTATAATAAGTAATAATGTTACTGGCTTTACGTCCCACCAACTACATTTATGGTTTTCGCAGACGCCGAGGTGCCAGAATTTAGCCCCGCAGGGGTTCTTTTACGTGACAGTATATCTACCGACACAAGACTGACTTATTTGAGCACCTTCAAATACCACCGGACTGAGCCAGGATCGAACCTGCCAAGTTGGTGTCAGTAGGCCAGCGCCTCAACCGTTTGATTCACTCAGCCCGGCTGGCCCTGTTTTATGACCGGATGTCCTTCCTGACGCTAATCTGATGCGGAGGGATGTAATCAATATTGCGTGTTTCTATGGTGGTTGGTATTGAGGTGTGTTGTCTGAATATGAGGAGGAAAGTGTTGTGACAAACACAAACACCCAGTTCCCCAGCCAGAAGAATTAAATTCCCGACTTGGCCGAGAATCGAATCCGGGACCCTCTGCAGTGAAGGCCTCAATGCTGACCATCCAGCTAAGGAGTCGGACTTCTTACACGTCAATAAATAATTATTTGAAAATGTACTGTGGTATACACTTTGGTATGAGTTATTTAGCCTATATTTTAAAGCCAAAACTAGTGTTATTTTCTATTTGCCTTAATTCGATTTAAAACAACGGTATATTATTGTATCCACTGTACCGTAAAACCGAAAGATTTTGGCAATATGTTAATTCATAACTACGAACGCATTTAAGAAACAGGTGAGGATTTGTCAGAGTATTTCTTAATTATTTCAGACAGAATAAAACTACGCCGTTTCTACTTGCCGAGTGGTATATTCAGTATTCTGGATAGTGACTGTTTGTTCGTGCTTAGTTGAGGTTAGTTAACCCGAACTTCGTGTTGTTTATTTGCTCCTAACCTACTGGATCTATACTAGGCCCTACATCCTTCATAGATTATGAGTGCATACAGGAAGTGAACAGGCAAGTATTACTCAATAACATGTTGTTTATTTCATTTCATTGTTTCGTTACGTTGCAAGTTGCCAGAACTATGGCACAAAAACGTACCTAACAAACAGACCGCAACCACCGCGCTCAGAGCACCACACACTAATGCATGGGAAGCAGTTTCCAAAGTGACACACACTGACTCAGGCGGCTCACGAACATCATCCAGTAAATCAAGTAAGCTACATACTCAGCGGGCATCACTGGTTCTGTTTCGTCAAGTCCGGGAGAGGATACTGAGGCAGACAATTTTGAATTTTGCTTGTGGATAACGTTAGCACCATCGGTGGACATTCAAATACCGGATTTCAGAATTCTCTTTATGGAATTCTGAGTAGCCAAGGACCAAGGGGAGGGGCGGGCCACCTAGAAGGTTACGCCTTCTCTCTGGCCAGGAGATTTGGCGGGGTTCGGGGATTTGGAGTGGTTTGAAGTTAGAGAGGGGCTGCGTTAGGTTTTTGTGAGGTGGGGGTGTTTGGCCTCCTGGCTAAGGGTGCAGTACCTGCTCTTGTGCTTTTTATTGAGTTTTACTAGAGATACATTTAGTTACAATACATGTTAGGTTTACAATACAAATGAGATTACAAGTACATATATAGAGATTACAATGAGGTTTTACATAAAGTGGTGGTATAGTTGCGGGTTGGACGTGGTGTTGGGGTAGAGTTGGGATGTTAGGAAGTGGAGGGTTGTTGTGATGTTTGTGATGGAAGTGGCTAATAGTCGGAGAAGGTCTAGTATTGGGAGGGGTGGTATAAAGTAGTTGGTTTGAGGAATGGGTGGATAGATGACTGGTGGAGGCGTTGGGGGTGGGGGTGGGCGTGGGCGGCGGTGGGAGTTGTTAGAAGGTATACGAGTGGGTGGAGGTGGGGAGCGGGATTGCTCTACTCGGTGGTACTGAGAGTGGATTCGGACACCGGTGGTGACGAGGTGGTGTACATCTTCTTCAGCAGGGAGATGGATGCGGACCATGTATGTCGGGCCGTTCCTGTTGAATATTCTGAATGCTCTGAGGGCTGGGATGCCTGCTGTTTTGAGTTGTTCGAGGATGTCACTTGTGGTTATGGTAGGGTCAATGCCCCGTATGACACAACTCGGTGCTGGTGGCTGCTGAGATGCTGGTGGTGTGGCAGTTGCTTCTTCTTGTATGGCTGGCTGAGCTGTGCTGGTTGGTTCTACTCGGTTGGGAGTTGCTTCTTCTTGAGTGGCTGGCTGGGCTGTGATGATTGCGTCTACTCTGTTGACAGGGGATTGCTGGGTGGTAGGTTGTGAGGGGCTGAGGGGGGTGATGGGTATTGACATTATGGGAGAGGGGTGCGTAGAAGTGGTGGTAGTAATGATAGAGGTGTAGGTAGGAGTGATGGCCGAGGTACTGATGGTAGTAGTGGTAGTAGTTATTGATATGGACGAAATGGCGGAGGGAGGTGGTGGGGGTTCCTGGGTTGCGGGTTGATTTTCCATGACAGTGGGAAGAGTGTTGGGGTTTTCATCCAGTTGCTGCATTATATAGTCTGGGGTTGGTACCACTGTATATATCCTGTTGTTTATTTTTGCTCCGTCGACTTCCAGGACTGATGCGTCGACGTCGTTTCTAAGGTAGACCAAGACTTGCGTAGATGGTTGAGAAGTTGCGCGGTCCAGGAGTCTGCGGACATCGTAGACTCGGAGGCCGGCTTTTCGTAGCTGGGTCCGGATGACATGTTCTGATAGGCTGGTTTCTAAACCTGTGATGAGGGAGAGATAATACATGTTTTTATGGGGAGGCGACAACCAACTAGGAGTCTGCCTATTTCTGCTTGTGTGGGCCGACTGAGTTGCGATTTAGAGTTGAGAGCACCCCAGCCGAAAAAATACAGGTGTATAAGTTGATCTCGAGTATGGAGAGGACCAAGGACCAAGGGGGAAGTTTTCATTCCCCTCCCCGAAGGGGAGGGGCGGGCCACCTAGAAGGTTACGCCTTCTCTCTGGCCAGGAGATTTGGCGGGGTTTGGGGATTTGGTGGGATTGGTAGAGAGGGATGGAGCTTTGCTAAGTTGAAGGAGTTAGGGGGGTCTCGACCTCTTGACTAAGTATTTATTGTTTTCTTCAATATGTACAGTATTCATTTTACATTTTTACAATTTTTGGGTTTTTACAATAAGATTGTTTTTCTTGTGCTGTAACATTTTCTTGTTTAATGTTTTGCCTACTGTGTATTTGATATATCCCTTCCCCTTTTTTTTATTAGGGGGTTATTAGGATATTTACATCTGTTTAGCTCTATGGATTATCTGCACTTGGTTATTTACAGAACTTGGATTTTTACACTTGATTATTACAGTGCTTGATATTTACAATACGATATTTACATCTGTTACACTATGGACTATCTACACTTGGTTATTTACAGAGCTTGACTATTTACAGAACTTGGATATTTACACTTGATTATTCCAGTGCTTGATGTTTACAATACGTTGTTATTTACAGTACATTGTCTTGTTTTACATAATTATTTGTAGACCAAAATGGAGTTATTTACAAGTTGTTCTGGGTATTTACAGTTGTTTGTTAGCAGGTTTACATTTGTTGTTGCTGCTTGTGGTTGGCCGGCACTGCTTCTGAAACATAGGAGGGTTTTGTTATTACATTTAACATATATCCTGATGTTGGGGGGGGGGGGGAGGACGCCAGGGTTTCTTGGGGTGTTGGAGTTGCTTTACCTGTGATGGGAGTGGGTGGGATTTTACAGGGTTAGGGGCTTATGGGGTGGGGTATTTTCGTCACAGCTTCTTTTACTTATGTGGTGCCCTCATCGGGTGGGGGGAGGGACCGGTAGAGATGGAACGGGGTTTGGGTGAAGTGGGGGTTGGGGGGTAGGTCTCCTCTGAGGAGTTGGTTGAGGGTTGGGTTGTCTCGGTCTAGGGCTCGGCGGTAGGATCGCTGGAATTGTGTGAGGACATAGGAGTCTAAGGGTGGGAAAGGGAATATTGCTAGTAAGTCGGTCGTGGGGTATCGGAAGGGAAGTCGGAGGGCGTGTCGGACTGTGCGGCGTTCAATTGATAGTAAAGGTTGGTATAGGTTCGGATGGGAGTTTGCAGCGGCCGCCCAGGTGATGAGGCCGTAGGTGATTGCGGGGCGTACGAAGGCTTTGTAGGTGAGGAGGAGTAGTGAGGATTTTAGACCCCATCTGGTCCCGACTAGGCGGCGCACTAGTCGAGCCCGGGCGGCAGTCTTGGTTTTTAGGTGTTGGAAATGGGGACGGAAGGAGAGGTGTTGGTCGAAGAGGATACCAAGGTATTTTAGGGTGGGTTGTGCGCTAATGGGGGATCTACGGATTCGGAGTTGGAGGTTGTCTGGGTTACGGGATATGCTGGTTTTTCCCCGTCTACGCCTGAAGAGGATGGACTGGGTTTTTTCTGGGTTAAGTTTTAGGTGCCACCGGTCGCACCATGTTAGGAAGGTGTTGAGGTAGGGTTGGACGGAGCGGTTAATGGCTTGGACTGAGTGTAGAGGGGCTAGGATGGCGGTGTCGTCGGCGAACTGGAGCAATTGGATGGGGGGAGGTGGTTGGGGGATGTCGGCCACAAATAGGATAAAGAGGAGTGGGGAGAGGGGTGAGCCTTGTGGGACGCCTAATGTTAGGGGGAAGGATGGTGACAGTTGGTTCCTTACTGATATTTGGGTTGATCGGTTTGTGAGGTAGGAGGCAATGACGCGGACGTAGGAGGTGGGGAGGGCGAAGAACCGGAGTTTGAAGAGGAGGGCGGGGTGCCAGACGGAGTCGAAGGCTAGCTGGAATTCAAAGGTGATTAGAAGGGTAGGACGGGCTCGGTTGAAGTTGTTGGCAGTGATTTGGATGAGTCGAAGGAGTTGGTCTTCAGTGGAAAGTTTTGGACGGAAGCCGAACTGGGATGGTGGGAGTAGATGGTGGGATTGCAGGTGGGGATGTAGGCGACGGACTAGGATTTTGTCTAGGATTTTTGCTAGGACTGTGATGAGGATTATTGGGCGGTAGGAGCTTAGTTCAGAGGGAGGTTTGCCTGGTTTTGGGAATAGCAGCATTGTTGTGTGTTTCCAGGCTGAGGGGTAGAACCCGGTTCGTAGGATGAAGGTGTATAGGTTGGCCAGTAGGGATAGGAGGGTTTGCGGTGCATATCGGATGTGAAGGTATCGGGTTTTGTCTGGTCCTGGGGCGGTGTTCTGTGATTTAGAGAGGACGGACTGTATTTCAGCCGGGGTGATGGGTGTTTCTAGGGGGTGGTTTGATAAAGAGTGTGTGATGGATGGTTTGAGTGAAGGTGAGGAGGCATGGTGGAGGTATAGTTCTGTATTTGAGTTGTCGAAGTGGGGGTCTCCGTGGGTGTTAAAACGCTGGCGGAAGTACTGTGCGAAGATTCCCAGCTTTTCCTCGGTATTCGCTGGTGTTGTGTCTCTGTGGATGATGGGGTAGTGGGGTGTTGTTTTGGTCCCTAGGAGGGTGTTGAGTTTGGCCCAGAATTTGGCGGGATGGGGTTGGAGGTCGTTGAGTTTGGAGCAAGTCTGGGACCAGGAGCGGCGGGTGTGGGCGCCTAGGTAGTTTCGGATAGTTCGGAGGATTTGGCGGTGCAGTCTTAGGAAGTATGGGTCTCGGGTGCGCATGAATTCTCGATGATATGAATGGGAAAGCTTTTGGAGGTGTACGTACCGGGGGGGGAGTCGTGGTTGGGATGGGGAGTGGAGTGTTGTGGGAATGCTGGATTCTGAAGCAGTAGCGATGGTGGTGAGGATGAATGTATTCAAGTTGTCTAACGAGGGTTGGTCGGTAGGAAGGAGAGGGGTGTGTGCTAGTACTTGATTTAGCGTGGCTTGATAGGAGGGCCAGTCGGCTTTGTTGAAGTTTAGGATTGTCCTAGGGGGTGGGGGTGGGGGACGGGGGTTGGTGGATGGGATTTGGAGTAAAACTGGGAGGTGGTCGCTGCCGATGCTGGGTAGTAGTTGTATTGTGATAAGATGAATGAGGGAGTTGTGGGCTATTAGGGCGTCTGGTGTGGTGTTGGAGGCGGGACGGGTGGGGCCGGGGAAGGTTATCAAAGGAGCAGTTTAGGTCGCTCAGGTGATTTTGTAATTCGGTCATTACTCGTTTGATGGAGAGGACCGGGAGTCAGTCATGTCATTGCACCCTCCTCCAATTCTTATAGTACCTACTAAACATGGCTTCAACTTGATCTCCTGAAAAAGCCCGTGTCATGGAATCAAATACCACGGCATTCTGGTTTCCCTTTCTTTGATTTGCAGAAAGGCACGCAGTAGTACACCATTTTCACTGTAAACAAATACAGTACTACCCTATTTCCCGCTATTTCATACCGACAGTACAGGAGCCGGTTGGTGCTGCCACCTGCTGTGGGTATTTGTAAACGGAGTGTTTCATTTAATGCCATGTTAAAATGTTGTAATGAGCAGGCAGTACAAGCAGCCAACGGATGCTGATCGAGCAGGCAGTGGTTGTTTTATTTCAAGAGTAGCTTTCTAAACTGGACGTTGTGCTGCCATCTGTTGTGAAAAATATAAACTATTTGCGCTATATCATTCGTTCCCGGAAGTCATAAAGAGCCGTCTGCCCTAAACCGGATGAACGAATGAACGAACGAACCTGGAGCGGTGAGCGGCCTCTGACTTCCTGGCTCGCTCCTACCTTCCCGCTCCCAAGAGTCGACTCTTTTGAACGACTCTCAGTTAGGAGCGGGAGCGAATGAGCTAGCTCCCTCAAAAGAGTTAGTTCGACCAAATACAGTAGAGACAATACACGACACTGAGCGAAATATCGAGGGACAGCTACTGGAGCTCACTCTAGCGGATAGACCTGAACGGTACTGATTCTGTCATAAGAGCACGTGTATTTTTGTGTGAAGTTTTTGGTATTATTTGTGCGTTTTCAGTGAGTTGACATAATTAAATAGTAGCGTGTGTCATTCCTTGATATCTCCTCTCTACATGAGGGGAAAGGTATGTGCTGTGTTTGGCTGCAGTAAATACGAAGTAGAGAAAAATGCGCGGTCGTTCTTCAGGTTCCCTCGTGACAAGAACATGTAAGTAATATTGTGTTTGCATATATATTCTTCCAGTGACAGAGATTTTTATAGTACTTCATAATCTTCTGACCTGCTCGACCCATGTTTTAACGGGCTTATACTATAATATACGCATATTTTATTGTATAGTGCAGCAGTTAACCTCCAATACCGATGTGTTGTTGTAGGTGTGATCTGTGGGTTTTGAAATGTCATAGAAGCGATTTGGATAAAGTGTACAAGAAAGAAGGGACGTTACGCTTGTATAAGAATTATAAGATCTGTTCAGATCATTTCCAGGCCAGTGACTTTAGAAATCCTCGACAATACAGCCAAGGGTATGTTACATTTTTGCTCTAATTGTACGTAAATATTCCTTAAAGCATCACTATCAACAACATTTTCATACTTTTCTTTCTTTTATCCCTCTTCTCAGATTAAAGCCGGGATCTGTACCAACACAGAATCTCCCAAAATTTAAAACATCAATTGCCACCGCCCCTGCCAAAAGAGGTAGTCCTTCCAAGAGAATAAGACAGGACGATGAAACATCAGAACCAGACGAAAATATTCGTGTAGGATCACCAGCTATTCTGCCAGATGCAAGACTCCCTAAACAGAATAGTGTCCAAAAAATCAAACTCATGAAAGAAAAATTGCGTAAAGCTCAAAAAATTAACTCTAAAAGAAATGCCTTGATTTCTAAATTAAAGGCTCAAATTACTCATCTGCAGAATAGTAAAGTTAAATCAAAAACTGATCTAGTTGAGTATTTAGGAAATTCCAGCTCAGTATCACAGATGTTTTTTAAAAGCCAACTAATACACACTAGTCGTAAGAAGAAAGGTAGACGATATACTGAAAATGACAAAACTGTTGCTCTAGCAATTTATTATTGTTCTGCAAGTGCATATAGGATGCTGAGAAGGTTATGTTGTCTTCCTACAATTAGGTCAATTCAGAGGTGGCTGCAGAATTTGGGTGTGTGCCCTGGCATCAACAAGAATGTATTATCGTTGATGAAATTGAAAGCTGAGAATTTAAGTGTCTCAGAGCGTGTGGTTTCTGTGGTGTTTGATGAAATGTCCCTTCAAGACAATATCACATATAATGCCAGGGCAGATGAATTTGATGGTTTTGTTAATTTGGGAGAGCATGCATGTCATAGAAACAATCGTCTTGAACATGCCAATCAGGCAATGGTAGTTCTAGTAAGAAGATTAAAATTAAATTTTAAACAAATTATAGGATATTTCCTAAGTAAAGATAGTACACCTGGAGACTGTTTAAAGGACATAGTTTTAGATGTCTTAAGGAAAGTGAAAGAAACAGGATTTATACCCAAGGTGGTTGTTTGTGACCAGGGAAGTAATAATCTTAAAATGAGATCCTTATTTGGCCTCAGTGAAGAAAAGCCATTTATTGAGGACCTTGGTAATAAAGTCTATTTCTTTCACGACACACCACACTTGCTGAAATCTGTAAGAAATAATTTAAAAAGTATGACTTTCAGTGTGCTGATGGTAGGTGTTCATGGAGTCATATTGTTGAGTTTTATAATAAGGATAAAACTATGAAACCCCGATTAGCCCCTAAACTAAGTAAGAAATGTATTGAACTACCTCCATTTAGTCCAATGAGAGTGTGTCTTGCAGCCCATGTACTAAGTCATTCTGTCAGTTGTGGGATTATGACCAATGTCACTTTTAATTCTATGTCAGAGGATACATTGCCTACTGCCAACTTTATTGAGAAAATGGACATTCTATTTGATATTTTCAACTCATCCCAGAAATACAGTGCAAAGGAATTCCGATGTGCATTAAATGATGAGAAGAGGCACCTAACATATCTAAATGAAATGACAGAGTATTTAAAGACAATTACTGTTGCTAACAATCAGTCAAATAATCCACATTGTATTAAGGGATGGGTTGAAAATATAGCCGCTTTGAAATTGTTGTGGATAGAATTAAGGAATGAGTATGAGTTTTCCTATCTTCTGACAAGACGGCTTAGTCAAGATTGCATAGAAAATGTATTCTCTGTGATTCGGGGTAAGGGTGGGAATAATGTAACCCCTGATTCAAGCAAATTTAGATCTGCTCTGAAGTTAGTAATGACAAACCAATTATTGCACCCTTCAGAAGACAGTAATTGCTCATTTGATGCCAGTACATTGCTTCTACTGAAATCAGATTTAGAAAATATACAGTCTCCCTTGTATATACCCTCACTAACTGTAAACTGTGCCTTTTCAGAAACCTGTGAAGACATTCCCAATGATTTAATTAATGATAATGCATATGCATATGTGTGTGGCTGGTTGTGTTCCAAGTTACCCCATTTGCAATGTCGTAATGTGTTGTCAAGTACCGAACAAAATATGGGTGACTTGAGAAATGTACACATTTTGTTGAAGCAATATGATGATGCAAATTTGCTTTACCCTAATGTAATAGCAAGTATTGCTTATAGGGAAATTTCAAATGTTTTTGAGGCTAATTTTATAGATTTTCTTTCTGTTAGTAGACTTCATATTAAGAGGATAATTGTCCAGGTTTTAATTGTTAACTCATTGCATCATGTGTGTAAGGAATGTGCTGATATTTTTATTGACAAGTGTCTTAATGTGATGATAAAATGTTTTTTAAATGAGAAGAAAGACAAATCCAACCGTAAAAGTTCAGGCAGGAATGCTAAAGCTAAAAAAGTAATGCATAAATGAAAGATCAAGCCATTTGACAGCAGCCCATTTCATATCTTGTTTATGTCTCTAATTTCAGTCTTTGAATAATAACCTTTTAAATAATTCTTCATTCATTTATCCAGAATTGCTTTAGCAACTTCGAAGTTAATATCTCAATACCACTTTCTTTGTAGACGTAATTTATTTATCCATTTCCGTATATACATTTCCATTGATATTTGAATTTAGCGCGATTTGTTCAGGTCAAGTCACTAGGAGCGCCACCGTCGAATTGTCTCCCATTTTAGCAAGGCGAAATCCGTAAGTGTCGTGTATTGTCTCTACTGTATTTGGTTCGACCCATCACTAATGGAAACAGCATCTAGCACCTTATGGAACGATCTAAACGATAATCGATGTATTGGTCGATCAACGTAGGCATGAGCAAGGTTGGCAACACTCCCTGGACCGACTGCAATCCTCAGACCAAGACCGCCTGGGAATATATCTACTATTATCGATTGGGAGGAAAATGGCGCTTCGGTGGGCGAACGTTTGAGACAAGTGGTTGGTTCATGGCTGTGTTTACATTGGGCAAAAAGTGTTATTTTGATCGAGTAATTGAAATATAAAGTATATATTTCGTGAAACAATAATTTATAATGGTTTATTAGTATGGTGCATTGTTAGGGGTGTATATAATTGTGGTATTAGTATATAATTGTGTATATATTACCCTACTGTAACATTTCACGAAATGAGCAGTTCTTGCTGTGTTTCTGGTTGTAGATCAAGCTATACCGTTGCGGATACTTCAACTTTTATATTCCCTGAAGACAGAGAGCCGATTGCAGAAACGGTATTTAGAGGATGAGTACGGTTAAACAATGCCTAAGTATGGCTGCCGCATTGCAGAAACGTTATTTATCACTTAGACACTGTCTAAAACCATTGAACTATAGGTAATACTGGAATGCTGACTGTAGTGGTAGCTCTTGCAGAAAACTGCTTCTTGTTCCTTGGCTAGTCACGCCCCCTTATGTACGGCAAAGTTGACTAGATACAGAACCTGGAAGCAAATACAGTAGAGACAATACACGATACTTCCGGGCTGCGTTCACAAAATACGACTCCGAGTAGAGTTGGAGTAGAGTAGAGTATCGCGGAGTAACTGGTAAAGTTAACTCTGAGTAACGGTATTTTGTGAACACTTCGAGTGAATACAGAGTAACAGAATATGGCTAATCAATTAAGGAAGGTAATTTGTTTTACCATAACCTCATTTGCGAGGAATTTAATGTCTAATTTCCAGGCGAGTTTCTTCATAGCAGCGTGCTATATGAGTTATTACTACTTTCCTCACCAAGTTGTGCCTTAAAACAGTATCCGTTATTCTTTACCTCGTAGGAACAATCTGATTACATTGATGATGAATACCAATACATCGGTTCCGCACTGGTGCACGATAAGACATTTAGGACAACTAACTGTAAAGATTATGTTGTTAACAACTACGACGAAACTGAATTTAAACAACATTTCCGATTGCCGGATCAGCATTCGAACATCTACTCAGAGTCATTGGCCCTAAACTTTCTAAATCCAAAATCGGGGAATGAGGAAGACCATTGCAAGACAAAAAACAAAAATGCTGGTTGTAATTTGGGTCTTAGCACCTGATTCGTACAGATCGGTTTCGTGAAAATTATAAATGCACTGTGTGGTATTTCTGATCGTATAATTAAATGGTCTCATTCAGAAGGTCATCTAAAATATTAAAAAGTTAGGTTGCATTTTCCCAAGGAAATCTCATAAAGTTGAGGTTATTAAATCAGCTGCTCATTCATAACATGGGTATTCTTATAAAATTCAATCATGCTATTTCCGCCGATTATTAAAATTGGCACGGTGCCTATTTTTCCTGTTTTAAACGAAAATATCCCCTTATTTATTCAATACATAACGCCCTTCTTTGTCAACAATGAGAAAATAATTTGAATTCATTGCCATGTCAATATAGTCGCAGTTAATATTTTTCACCGCCACCAATGAATGCATTACTGCGCATGTCGAGTTAAATCTACCCACCTATTTACGCAGAGTAAAAAGAGTATACTCTAAGTTAACTCGAAAGCATTTTCTGAACGCCTTGTAGAATTAACTCTTTACTTTTATGAACGGATAAAGTTAACTCCGAGTTTACTCGGAGTTGGAGAGTAGTATTTTGTGAACGCAACCCCGGATTTATACATAGTTTACATGAGGACAGTACACTGGACAATACAGTGGGCCAAGACAATGTTGTCCTCGTGTGAACGAACTAGCCGAGGACAGGACAATGAATAAGCTACTGTCTTACGTGTTAGCCTCGCTTCCTATCTATCGGGACAATGTCTTCCCCCCCAACGCTTTTGTTGTCCTGTTGATAAGTATGTTAGAATCCATAATTTGTAGTTTTTCCTCTGGCGGGTATTGCTTCTCTCATTAATGTGCCGTTACGTTGAATCATCGGTGAGACCTTCCTCAGAAGGTCTTCAAAACATTCAGTTGACATCCTCGTGCACATTTTATATTCTTGAGAATCTTCTTCTTCTTCTTCTTCTAATTACTTTAATAATAAAACAGACGATCCTAATGAAGATCTGCGTGACAACCATTTCCGTAACCACAGTCTCTTCTTATTTTAAGTTATAACGTCTTCAACTATATCTAACACTTCTTCGTATAAGCTATGAATCAATTTTCTTAATTTTCCTTGAAGAGCACGGCGTTGTGGATCCATTTTGACGATGGAAAGCGGACGACTTGATATTGTCTTGTCCTGCGCAAGTGAACTGTTCACTGAGCACAGGACAATACCAGGACAATACAGTATTGTCCTGTCTTGCATACTGTCCTCGTGTAAACTCGGCTTTAGCCTTGTTAAAATGGGAGACAGGTCGCAAGTGGCGCTCCTAGTGGCTTGACTTGAAAATTCGCGCTAAATTCAAATATGAATGGAAATGTATATACGAAAATGGATAAATAAATTACGTCTAGAAAGAAAGTGTTACTAAGATATTAACTTCAAAGTTGCTAAAGCAATTCTGGATAAATGAATGAAGAATTATTTAAAGACTGAAATTAGACGTATAATCAAGATGTGAAATGGACTGCTGTGAAAGGGCTTGATCTTTCAATTATGCATTACTTTTTTAGCTTTAGAATTCCTGCCTGAACGTTCACGGCTAGATTTTTCTATTTTCTCATTTAAAAACATTGTATCATCATAGTAAAACACCTGTCAACAAAAATATCGGCACATTCCTTACACACATGATTCAATGAATTTACGATTAAGAGCTGGACAATTTTCCTCTTAACTTGAAGCCTACTAACAGAAAGAAAATCTATAAATTTACCCTCAAAAACATTCAAACTTTCCCTATAAGCAATACTTGCCATAATGCCATTACATTAGGGAAAAGCAAATTTGCGTCATCATGTTGTTTCAACAAAACATGTACCCTACATTTCTTAAATCACCCATATTTTCTTCAGTGCTTGACAACGCATTACGGCATTCCAAATGGGGTAACTTGGAACACAACCAGCCACACTCATATGCATATGTATTTTCCTGAATTAAATCAAACTCGCAGATCACACCTACTACAACACATCGGTATTGAAGGTTAACTGCTGCACTATACAATAAAATATGCGTATTCTATTTTAAGCCAGTGAAAATATGGGTCAAGCAGGTCAGAAGATTATGAAGTACTATAAAAATCTCTTTGTCACTGGAAGAAAATATATGCAAACACAATATTACATACATTTTCTTGTCACGAGGGAAACGGGAGAAAGACCGCGTATTCTTCTCTACTTCATAGTTACTGCAGCCAAACACAGCACATTCCTTTCCCCTCATGTTGAGAGGAGATATCAAGGAATGACACGCGCTACTATTTAATTATGTCAACTCACTGAAAACGCATAAATAACACCAAAAACTTCACACAGAAATACATATGCTCTTATGACAGGATCAGTAGTTCTCAGGTCAATCCGCTAGAGAGAGCTTTAATAGCTGTCCCTCGATATCTCGCTGAGTGTCGCGTATTGTCTGTACTGTATTTGCTGGAAGTTAGCTGATTCGTTGTGTTTGATGGACTCTTTTGGTAATATCTGACCGTACGTCAAATTTGTGATACAATCAAGATACCTATTTCTTGTATAGCATACGGTTGCGCTAATAGGCAGCAGAAGAAACCAGTTATGAACTCAGAAAAGCTTCATTTCCACAGGCAAGCAGTCTAAGCACTACCTCACTGCAAAGCTATAAATATGGTATTTTAAAACGATAATTACTATTTTCTTCCGGTTTGGCTCATGTCATTGAGTATTCTAAGTTTATGGAGATATCTTACATGATATTTTGGCATATTAAATGTCGTACGTTACGTTTTATAGGTTATAATCAAAATGATATCGTTACAGAATTTATAACTTCAATTGCAGATTTCCGTGGAAGCGTCCTGAAATATTTAAAAAGTGGGTTATAGCCATGAGAAGGAAATACTGGACCCGATCAAAATGGGAGATGCTCGATACATTTTCAACTTCTTTGAAATCATTTCAAAAAAGTCTAAGGAAACAACCTTAGAGCATTAATACTATAAAGTGCGCTTAGCGCCACCTCGTCCATGCTGCGGCTTGAAGCCAACATCTCGATCAGCTGACTGGGGGGTAGTTCGAAGCAGAGTCTGAGAGGATATAAGGAAATTGTCAAACAGTGACATTCGAAAAGGCGGCGAAATCGGAATATGATATGTACCCTGCTTAGCTGTTGTGGTTAAGCGTAAATTACAATAAAAACCGTGGACATAAATGCATAATTACGACGAAAATGTTTAAAACAAAAAGAGACCTACGATAGGATACACCCTCATTGTGATTTTTTTTTGCACGTATTACATCCCCGTAACACTAATTGTTTAATGTTAATTATTTATTATAATGTAAGAGACAAGTAATTTTTTCCAATTACCGCATCATATTGGGATTAATACCTGAAAGGTAACCTCTGAAAATTGTCCGTAAGAAAGTGAAGCCTAATTTGAAATATTTATGCGACTGATATCTACAATAAACACTTCATAACTTCCAAAAACAACTTTAAAATACTGTATTTACCGTGCTTGGTGTACTTTTGACTGAAATAGGCCTACTTCAAACCAGTGCCCAACAACACAAGATGCAAAGAGTGACACATAGCCTAAAGGACCATTATGGAAATAAAATAACACAAGTATCATACTTAAGTGAACCATACACCACCAACAGATGACAACAAAAATGAACTCTCCAGGGTAAACGATAAACAGGTACCATAACAAGAAATATTCACTTATCATAAGTTATAAAAATTCACAATACAGTAGGGTCAACTGCATATCAATTGGCACTGGTTGTAGTACCTATTTATGCCTATGAAACAGGGATCTGTTATAATATGCTGCCTCAACAACAACAAAATAATAATAATAATAATAATAATAATAATAATAATAATAATAATAATAATAATAATAATAATAAGGGATACATAAAATGCTACACAGGTAAGATTTCACTACACTGCCACCTACTAAATTAAGCTTAGTTTAAAGCCCAACATAAACTAATGCACATGCCACATTTGAAGTAGGCCTATAAATAGGAGGTGACATCTGAAGAAAAGAAAACATCCTGCAGCATTCAGTAATGTTGTTCCCAAAGTAAAGAAACAAGACATGCCAATATAAAAGTAATTTAAGAATGAATTTTTATAAAAATCAACCTGACTCATAAACAGAATGATTAGAGGGAATATGCCTAAAAGTAGAACACTAATACAAATCAGTAAAACTAGCATACCACACCAGCATCCTCTTACATAAGCAACTTGAGTCTACAGTATATAAATATTCCAGTCACAGGAAGCATAGAAATCCTCATATAGGGCTACAAACTCTAACACGTTTATATAGCAAATGCAATAATTATATTATAAAGCAGCCTACCTTATATTACTGGTTCCTGAATAGAGCAGTCTTTGTGTAAAAGCTTCGTACCCTCACACTGCGAAGTTTTTGTGTTTCAAGCCGTGTTTTATGGTGGAACCTCACTTAAAGTATTCCATCAAAACTGCTCGCTTCAGCTGATGAATGTGGTTGTCAAGGGGCGGAGAAGCAAATGTATGCTCTTGAAGTTCATCAAACACTTCTCTCTTAACATGGTTCAGTACTGCCATTACAAGTACATTTAAAGGGTCCTTCATCCTTGTCATTTTGTGCTGGAATTGTCGCATCATTTTTTCACCTTCCCTGCAGAGGTAAATCACATCTAATGATGGGACTGAAAGGCCACCTCTGTTTTTCCTCTTCAGGAGTGCTGAATGTGAAACTGCTGTTTGGAGAACCGCCTTACAAACATCACATTTAACTGCTTTGTGTAATCTTTTCACAACAAAACCTGCTATATATTCCACTACATCCTCAACATACAGTGTCAGGTTGGCTGGGTGTGGAATGTAGTCATGATCATGACTAACAAAAAGTACATCAGTACTGTTGGCAGCCAGATGAATAGGATCACCAGTTATTTGACTGTAGTCTCTACAATTCATAATTACAGTAGGGTCAACTGCAGAGCAATTGGCACTGGTTGTAGTACCTATCTGTATATGGAGCAAAAGTCTTTTATATGCTTCTTCAAACTGCCTAGCTGTGGGGTTGTTGTTATGACCACCATGACTCCTAATGGCACTAAAAATACTTCCAGGTGATCCTGACTAAGTTTGTAGGTGAGCAGAAAATGCATCTTCAGCTGTGGCATGTTCACAATTGAGTCATACACTCCTAAGACAGACTTTAGACACACAATCAAACCTATGAAACCAGTTTTCCTAGAGCACTTCACTAGACAAACACCACCATCCATCTCTTGCAGTGGATGTATATATTCAATAGCTTCCTGAATGTAGGCCCTCGTACTGTGGATATTGTCTGATTTCAGTGGTTTCTGCCATCCCTTTGAACAAAGATTACGGCTGTTCAAGATATCAAATATATTGTTCATGAGCCTAACAAATTTTACTGTCTCCTCACACCCTTGAAACTGAGGAAGATTTAAGTCTGTCACAATATGTCATTGCACTTGCAACACTTTCACTGAATGTTCTTGTGGCGAGCTTTACTTTCATGGGTTCCTTCTCCCAGTGAATGTGCCTTTTGGTAAGTTTTATTCCTAGATGAAGGCCCTCGATACTCTGAAGTTTCTCTAACTCTTCTAAGTACCTCCAATCTATGACATTATCACCCCTGGCAAAAGTTCTCTTAGCTCCTAAAGTATTCCTCACTAATTTTATAGCATGGCAAGCATCTTGAAGAATATACACTTTAGAATCATTGGAGGGATTTTCAAACCAGTTCACCATATTATTTTCATCAAAAGAAGCTCCCAAACAACGGGCCATGGATAAATTAGAAGCAGCACCATCAAAAGTAAGTGACACTACAATTACATTTAGGCCATTTAAAAATGTAAGGCACTCAATCACTAGGTTTGCTCTCCGAGCCACTTAAACCGTTAATCAAAAATAACCCACTGGAATTTTCCAGTGTCCATTTAGTGAAACCACCATAAACACTAAAGCCTCCTTGGCTTCTGGTAAATCTTGATCCTCGATTTCAGTGCCACAATTCACATAACCAAGAAATTGTTTTCCATCAAATTCAATGTGCTTCCGGATGCACATTTCATCCATCATCAGTGCACACACTAGGGGCTTTCCATTGATAGCCATCTCCTTCCCTTTCGAAATGAGAGCAGTTGGGGCCTCTGAACTGAATCCTGGCTTACTATCCACCGACTGATACCACTTTCGCAGTGTACTTGGATGGGGCAAACCATGAGGAAATACATCCCTCAAGTAGCTGTATGCACGACTTGAATAGAAATTCAATGTAAGTGCAAAGCAGCGCAGTTCAGGAGGATACTCTGCTCATGTATCACCATCTTTTGTTCGCATCAAAAGTTGGGCAGGAGCAGGAGAAGGACATTTCTGGAACAATGGAAGTTAAAAGGTGCATTATGCTTTTTCACAAGTTAATTTATGGTATTACATTATTATTGAAATATTTGTTTAACAGAGATTGTGATACAATAAAAACAAATTACAGACTTTCTCCTTCAGATGGTTTACTAAGGCTTTCCCATTCTGCAACTGATTAACAGCTCGCCGATACTTCTGCCTTTCCAATTTTAGCTTCTTATGGGATTTATGAATAACTTCCCTGGCAACCTGCATGGAGGTCTGGGCTTTCCTTGGTGACTTTACCATTTCCTCAGTGTAATCACCAACGTAAGATTTTCTGAACACCTTTGTTTTAGGAAGAGACTCATTCTCCTCTTCCTGAGGAACACTGAAAAAAATTGAAAATTATAAGGTTCAACAACAAAAATGTCTTACCTGTGTGTAATATAGTAACCTAATATGCTGTAATAGATGTTGCAGTTGAACAGTATGTTAAATGTCTTAAACACAAATACTTCACATAAGGATGACAGGCCACATTCCTGCATAAATCTATGGAAAATAATATAAAAAATAAGAAAATCTGCTCACATACAACATTTTGATGCAACAGGATCCACTTGAAGTTTCCTCTCCACAGGAGGTTTTCTCCTCTTCTCAGCTGGTAAAAGGTGGGGTGAAAAATTAAAAATTGTTGGTACTGCATTTGGCTTCAGTTTAACTCCCACACCAAATGCTTCATTATCAAAACATTCCGGTGAAAAATGCTTAGAGCATAATCTTGAATGCTTTCCTGGCAAGAAATTCTCTCTTCTTAATGCAACTACCCATTGCTCTTTTCTTGTCTCATCAGCAAGAAAACTAACTGAAATCAATAAAAGCACAGTATTCAAAATTGCTGTAACCGGGAAATTGGAACTGTAACCAATACAATAAATTACATGTAATTGTACGTATTCTACAGACACCTGACAACAACTGTATGAAACCCCTTACATCATCATCATATTTACGTAAATATTTACTTACCCGTGAAAGGAAATGCCAGTTCCTTTTTTGAAGTTCTCCTTGCATCCATACGCTTCGCAATAGTGCACCATCGCTTCATTAACAGTAGCTAAAAGTTACTTTTAAGTACGCTGATTACTATTCTCGCCTATAACACAATGTTCAAAACTCTCGCACTACCCACCAGTCAGCTGATTGAGATCCTTGCTTCAAGAATGTGACGTCATCAGCCATCTATTGGATATATGATCGAAGGAAACAACTGTTAGGGAATCTGCCACGTGGGTTGGTGCCCTAAATGCAGATCAATGGTGATTCATTATTTTGTAAAGTGTATATATTTTGTGTATTAAGTTAAGTGAATATTTCAATGTGAAGTTGTGTATGTATATATACGCACATACGTATGCTGCCTCCAATGAATCAATCAATACTGATCTTCATTTAGGGCAGTCGCCCAGGTGGCAGATTCCCTATCTGTTGCTTTCCTAGCCTTTTCCTGAATGATTTCAAAGAAATTGGAAATTTGTTGAACGTCTCCCTTGGTAAGTTATTCCAATCCCTAACTCCCCATCCTATAAATGAATATTTGCCCCAGTTTGTCCTCTTAAATTTCAACTTTATCTTCATATTGTGATCTTTCGTACTTTTATAAACGCCATTCAAACTTATTCGTCTACTAATGTCATTCCACTCCATATATCCGCTGACAGCTCGGAACATACCACTTAGTCGAGCAGCAACCTTTGCAACATTTTTGTAACGCTACTCTTTTATCGGAAATCACCCAGAACAAATCGAGCTGCTTTTCTTTGGATTTTTCCAGTTCTTGAATCAGGTAATCCTGGTGAGGGTCCCATACACTGGAACCATACTCTAGTTGGGGTCTTACCAGAGACTTATATGCCCTCTCCTTTACATCCTTACTACAAACCCTAAACACCCTCATAACCATGTGCAGAGATATGTACCCTTTATTAACAATCATATTTACAGTATGTGATTACCCCAATGAAGGTCTTTTTTTATGTTAACACCTAGGTACTTACAATGATCCCCAAAATGAACTTTCACCCCATCAACGCAGTAATTAAAACTCAGAGGACTTTTCCTATTTGTGAAACTCACAACCTGACTTTTAACCACGTTTATCAACATACCATTGCCTGCTGTCCATCTCACAACATTATCGAGGTCTCGTTGCAGTTGCTCACAATCTTGTAACTTATTTATTACTCTATACAGAATAACATCATCTGCAAAAAGCTTTACCTTTGATTCCACTCCTTTACTCATATCATTTATATATAAAAGAAAACATAAAGGTCCGATAAAACTGCCTTGAGGAACTCCCCTCTTAATTATTACAGCGTCAGATAAAGCTTCGCCTACTCTAATTCTCTGAGATCTATTTTCTAGAAATATAGCAACCCATTCAGTCACTCTTTTGTCTAGTCCAATTGCAATCATTTTTCCAGTAGTCTCCCATGATCCACCCTATCAAATGCTTTAGACAGGTCAATCTCGATACAGTCCATTTGATCTCCAGAATCCAAGATATCTGCTATATCTTGCTGGAATCCTACAAGTTGAGCTTCAGTGGAATAACCTTTCCTAAAACCGAATTGCCTTCTATCGAACCAGTTATTAATTTCACAAACATGTCTAATATAATCAGAAAGAATGCGTTCCCAAAGCTTACATACAATGCATGTCAAACTTACTGGCCTGTAATTTTCAGCTTTATGTCTATCACCCTTTCCTTTATACACAGGGGCTACTATAGCCTTTGTCCTGATAATAAATATGGTTCAAAACCTGATTACAATGTATTTTCAATTGACCATCATTCGCAGATATTTCCCGTCTAAACTCACTAAGCTATAATTTTTATGCATATGTTTCATTTGTATGGCGTATATTTTATTGCCTTTCTAGTGTAGCTATCGGTCTCGAAGGCCAAGAATAACGGCCGAGAGGATTCGTCGTGCTGACCCCATGACACCTCCTAATCTGCAGGCCTTAGGGGTGAGCAGCGGTTGCTTCGTAGGTCCTGTCCCTTCGATGTGTTGCACCAGGAGTTTGGTACTTTGTGTTGGTGTAGATATACGCATTTACTGTCTTGTGATCTCTTAAAGAAAAATGTTTGAAAATAATCAGGCCTAGAATATATTTTAATTTTATCCAATATTCCTAGCCATTTTCAGTTTCAAATTGCTAGTAATCCTCTGAAATATATATTTCACCGTAAATAAGGTGAAGCCTCCAAGAGACATTCCGCCTAAATGTTTAAAATTCGCTAAGATACCTGTGTCTCGTCGCTTGTACGTATACGTCAGCCATGCCTCCATGCCTCCATGCCGTACAGCTAGTTGCCCCGGAAGCCGCACTTCGCTCCCATACAGTTAGGGTTCCAGTATTACCCACACTTCAATGTCTAAAACCGATGTTCAACTGGTCATGTTTAAACACTGCCGAGAGCACTTTAACCTCAAAGGAGAGGAGTGAATCACAATCAGAGGTTGTGTACAATGAAATATGTAATTTGTATTATCATGTTGAGACGATTCCGGGACGTTAGGTTAGTCCGACGGCCTCTCTGTGAGTCGCCCGCTGCTAAATCACAGCAATTCGTTTGACATGCACGGGGAGATAATCTTAAAATAAGGTTTCGCTTTTCGAGAGACTTGTTTCTTGAGACTGACAGAGTGACAGTCCGGTAACTGTCAACGTGAATACAATTCGTGGCAACCGATATATTTTCTAATATACATGGTGTAATTTCCATGGAATTATAGGTCACTTCGACTACATACATATCAGAATTACGTGTCCCGATCGTCAGAAGGGCTATCACATGCATCAACTGGGAAGGATTCACTTATATTTACTGCCAAGTAAACACACATAATAGTGAAAACTAAAAAGTAGGTTATGTCATGATGCCGGGCTGAGTGGCTCAGACGGTTGAGGCGCTGGTCTTCTGACCCCAACTTGGCAGGTTCGATCCTGGCTCAGTCCGGTGATATTAGAAGGTGCTCAAATACGTCGGCCTCGTGTCAGTAGATTTACTGGCACGTAAAATAACTCTTGCCGGACTAAATTCCGGCACATCGGCGCCTCCGCAAACCGTGAAAGTAATTAGTGGGACGTAAAACAAATAACATTAATTAATTACTACAGTGACGATAGATGAAATTTATGTCAATGCCAAGCTGACATATAAAGCAGGAAAGGTAATACGGATTGCTGAAAATGGGTCTGAGTCTGAGGCAACCACCACTGTGCAGATTTTTATGTGTTCATCCTTACATTCGAAGTACAAGGATGTCATAGGGGTCTTGCCAGTAAAAAACATGAATGCTGAGACACCAGTGAAACTAACAGTAGATGTTCGCAAAGTCATGAAGGAACTTAACTTTGATCATTAGTTCAGCCCGCGGGCCAAGACTTTTACAGACGCGTAACGACTGTCGTTTGTTTATTCGCTCGCGGCCATTTCGGAAAGGATGATCTCCAGCAAATACAGTAGAGACAATACGCGACACTGAGCGAGATATCGAGGGACAGCTACTGGAGCTCACTATAGCGGATAGACCTGAACAGTACTGATTCTCTCATAAGAGCACGTGTATTTTTGTGTGAAGTTTTTGGTGTTATTTATGCGTTTTCAGTGAGTTGACATAATTAAATAGTAGCGTGTGTCATTCCTTGATATCTCCTGTCAACATGAGGGGAAAGGTATGTGCTGTGTTTGGCTGCAGTAATTACGAAGTAGAGAAAAATGCGCGGTCGTTCTTCAGGTTCCCTCGTGACAAGAACATGTAAGTAATATTGTGTTTGCATATATTTTCTTCCAGTGACAAAGAGATTTTTATAGTACTTCATAATCTTCTGACCTGCTCGACCCATATTTTAACTGGCATAAAATGTAATAAGCATATTTTATTGTATAGTGCAGCAGTTAACCTTCAATACCGATGTGTTGTTGTAGGTGTGATCTGTGGGTTTTGAAATGTCACAGAAGTGATTTGGATAAGGCGTACAAGAAAGAAGGGACGTTACGCTTATATAAGAATTATAAGATCTGTTCAGATCATTTCCAGGCCAGCGACTTTAAAAATCCTCGACTATACAGCCAAGGGTATGTTACATTTTTACTCTAATTGTACGTAAATATTCCTCAAAGCATCACTATCGACAGCATTTTCATACTTTTCTTTCTTTAATCCTTCTTCTCAGATTAAAGCCGTAATTTTATAGATTCTTCTTTCTGTTAGTAGGCTTCATGTTAAGAGGAAAATTGTCCAGCTTTTCAATGTTAATTCATTGCATCATGTGTGTAAGGAATGTGCCGATATTTTTATTGACAAGTGTCTTAATGTGATCATACAATGTTTTTTAAATGAGAAAAAAGACAAATCCAACCGTAAAAGTTCAGTCAGGAATGCTAGAGCTAAAAAAGTAATGCATAAATGCAAGATCAAGCCTTTTCACAGCAGCCCATTTCATATATTGTTTATGTGTCTAATTTCAGTCTTTGAATAATAACCTTTTAAATAATTCTTCATTCATTTATCTAGAATTGCTTTAGCAACTTCGAAGTTAATATCTCAATACCACTTTCTTTGTAGACGTAATTTATTTATCCATTTCCGTATATACATTTCCATTGATATTTGAATTTAGCGCGATTTGTTCAGGTCAAGTCACTAGGAGCGCCACCGTCGAATTGTCTCCCATTTTAGCAAGGTGAAATCCGTAAGTGTCGCGTATTGTCTCTACTGTATTTGTCTCCAGCAGTGCTCAGTGCTGCCAACCTCTGCACTTAGGAACTATGCTTCGATAGCTGCTGGTGGTGGTGAATATTCCCCGTGAGGAAACGCGATTGGTCTGGACGGTTAGGATAGGATCTGGACAAGATTCTTGCCGTGCGGACGGTTAGGATAGGACCTGGACAAGATTCTTGCCGTGCGGACGATTAGGATAGGACCTGGACAAGATTCTTGCCGTGCGGACGGTTAGGATAGGATCTGGACAAGACCATTGGTCTGGACGGTTAGAAGCCGCAAAGAAGCCCTAGGCCTCTGGTTTCGTGAGAAAAAAGGTTTGGTCTGGACGGTTAGTATAGGATCTGGACAAGATTCTTACCGTGCGGACGGTTAGATTTCTTAACATGTTACATTTGCTTGCGCTTTTATTGTGCTGCGGTTTGTTAACTTTCTTCACGGGAAGTAGATCACGTGCCACTTTACATTGGCCAATAGGAATACAAGTAGCGACTTCAGAAATGAAAATGGCGTGTAATAATCTTAATTAGGTTATAAAAGTAAATGTACTCCTTGTGTGATCCATACATTCCACCTCCTCCACCCAAACCGACGATCTACTCATACACCACTGCTACTACTACCACAGTTACCACTACCATAGCCACTACTCCAACCCACATCTCTCCCTATAGTCCCGTATCCACCACTGTCATGACCCATCCCTCCCCCATAATGACATTCCCTCTTTCCATTTCCCCACCCATCCCAGCACTCCAGCCACAAGAAGAAGATACCATCACCACACGGACAACATCGACAAGACCATCTTCACCTTCAGCTGCCCACAACGGAGAAACCTCGTCACCTTCAACACCGGCACCCAGCTGCGTCATACGTGGTGTAAGCCCCGGCATCCCCCTAGAACTCATCACCCGGGAACTTCGTCAAGGAGGACTCCAGGTTAAAAGAGCATTCCGGATCCGCAATGCAACAGGGCCCACCTTCATGGTGAGACTTCAACTCGACTCGCCAGAAGAAGCGCATCGGCTCACCCAACAGGGAATCCAACTCTTCCGTCGACACCACCGTGTGGAACCATCTCGAAGTCCCCCACGAACGCATAACCGCCCTAGAGCATCAACCTACCAATCCCGGAATCCCCCTCCTCAACCCATCCGTTCCCATATACATAACCTCCTAAAACTACTACTCTCATCCCTCTTGAATATCTCGGAACTCTGTAAACAAATCATTCATATCTTTAGTAATTAAGTCAAAATTGTAATACATTGTTTATTAATATTCTCCAAATTATTGCACTAAATTGTAAAATCCTGTATTAAATTCAATAAAAAGCACCGAGCAGATACTGCGCTTCTTAGCCAAGAGCAATTTATATACCCCTTCTAAATTCCCAAGCTTACTCCCATCCCCAGACTAATATATTCACTAACCCCTCCAACTCCCCTGGCCAGAGAGAGGGCGACACCCTCTAAGTGGCCCGCCTCACACCAGTGAGGAATGAAAACGCCCCACCACCACCCCTTGGTGTGGGATGGTGGGTTCCCGGACATCGCAGTGAACACATCTCTTCTCTTAGACGCTCTCCAAGTAACATTGAAGTAATTTCCACTTACTTGTAACATTAGAAATATGTTGGCCCGCGGCTGAACTAATACCTCCTAAAAACTTGTGTCCCTCATCCAGCTGATCCTTCCAAGTCACTTTTTCTTCTCTTTGACAACGTGCATTTATTGAAAAGTTGATTGTGATAATATGGAACTTTATTCATACTTCAATCAGCTAAACAGAGGTGGATTGAGGCATCCTTCAGATTTCCTTCTATCCCTTACTTTTGATGTGTATTGCCTTTTCCAAACCCTTATCAGTGTTGAATATGAACCACTTTTTTAATATTAAAACAAACATAGAGATGCTGTAGTGAAACTAGGTCTCCAAATGGCTGAAAATACTTTAAGTAATGTTACCTATGTCGCATCGCATGCCATTAATAAAAATTTTGAAGAAGTGCTTTAAAGTCCTGGCCAATGTTTGTGTCAAAAATCTACTCAGAAATTATGCTACAAAAATGTCTCCAAGGACATTGCTAAACAAATTCTCTTTCAACAGGTTAAGAGGACCGGACGAGTTGGCCGTGCGGTTAGGAGCGCGCAGTTGTGAACTCGCATTCGGGAGATAGTCGGTTCGAACCCCACTGTCAGCAGCCCTGAATATGGTTTTCCGTGGTTTCCCATTTTCACACCAGGCGAATGCTGATGCTGTACCTTAATTAAGGCCACGGCCACTTCCTTTCCATTCCTAGCCCCTTCCTGTCCCATCGTCGCCATAAAACCTATCTGTGTCGGTGCGACGTAAAGCAACTTTAAAAAATGTAAATCTGTGTAACAAGAAAGTCAAAAGCACAACTCATCATCAGGTCTGGAACATGTGTAGATCGTTCTTCGTAACATGTATTTTTTCGGTTGGGATTTTCGTTTAAACGAAGAAAATAAAAATATGAATGTATATTTACTTGTATATTTGTATTTTCGCCGTGGTACGCGTAATTTCTTAGCTTGTGGCAACTGCGAAATTTCACACACTGTATTTAAATTTGCAGAACAATATATTTTCACCAAAACGTCTTATACACTTCACGAGAAGTATTACGTCCATTGAATTTACATTATTCACCACGTGAAGATACCATACCTAACCTAAATTATGAGGTATCATTATCTTAATAACAGCTGTTTGCGTAAATCCTGATGTGATGGATTTCAAGAAAAGTATACAATATATTTAAATATAAATTTCTGTCTCTTAACGGTCACAATTATTCACAGAATGCCCCCAGTCCTTATGGATTACATTCACAAGTATAATTTGTAACATTAACTTAGTGCGCTGCCATGGATGATTTCACGGCCCGTGCTTATAGATATGATACTTTGTAGGCTTTTGGGCTTATGCCGTGTCAAGAAAATAAGGTGAAATTCTTTACGTTTCGCAGAGAACTGTGTTCTACGCCATGAGAAGAAAATCTGGACTATCCACGAGAAAGGATTCTTAAACAATTGATCAGCTGATGGGCTTGGTGCGCTTTCTACAGTACGGCCTGTATTTTCCAAAGACAGTGCCCTACGAAACTGAGAGACATGTTGACAATAGCGCACCTAGCTGAAACTACAAATATTGCATTTTAAAATTGATGGAAATAATGAAACTAAATAATGATTTCGTTTTGTATGAATCCTTGAGTGAATGGTCAGCTTTGAGGCCTTCGGTTCAGAAGGTCCCGGATACGATTCCCGACAGGATCGGGGATTTTAATCACGTCTAGTTACCTTCTTCCGGGTGTCTGTGTTTGTTCCAACGCATTTCTGTTCATGCTCAGTCAAGCACTACACTTCCAACGACCACAGAAGCTTACAATAATGATTACTATAGTTCAGATATTATGAGTTTCGACTTGACTTTGAGCGCTGCCTTTTGGCGGAGGGTAAGTGAATTAATCAACAGCCAATCATAGGCAGCCGATCGCTCCGACAGAGCGTGTTAGACTCCAGTTCCGGTTAGCACTGTTGTCGATTTGTTGTTTACTGTAACCACGTGCTATCAGCTGTGTGTTGTATTGTGCTAATTTATTTTCGCGGTCTTTGTGCTAGGTTGTTGTTCGTTTATATTTAGTAGTGTAGAGTTTATAAATGTATTATTTAGTATTTTAATAGTACAGCGCGTTATATTGTAGTGAATAGTGTGTAACAGGTGATCTATTGTATATAGTAGCTTAGTTTAATATTTAATCCGGTGGTTATATAGTAGGTTAATTTTAGTCCCGTGTGGGAATTTTACATTCTGTCGCTCGACGTCTACGTCTAAGGATGAAGCTCCCAAGAGAAGAAAGCCCTTCGGACGTGGTACTCCACTAAGGAGTCAGGCCCGGGAAATTGTTTGTAATGTTAGGGAGTCATTCTTGAAAAAGCACCAACAATGGCGGGTAGAAAGAATGAGTTTATTAAGTGGTTGAAGGAACACAATATTTCGGTTCGCGATGACATGGGGAAGGGGGATCTTATGCATCTCTTGAAGCAAAACAAGCCCCAGTGCCCAGTTTATGTGGTGGATAGCCAGAAGGAACGGGCATAAAGTAGTTCACCTTCCAATATACCATTGCCATTTTAACGCCATAGAACTGATTTGGGTCCAAGTGAAGGATTATGAGGCTGAGAATAACCGAATCTTCACAGTTTCGGAAGTTGAAAGACATTGTCGAAGCCGTAGGCCGTGTAAGTGCGGAGGACTGGAGCAACGTTGTCAGACACACGAAATCCGAGATGATTAAAGCTTGGGAGAAAGAAAGTCTTTAGGGTCAAACGGGAGTGAAACCTCAACAGACGATGACAATGCCGATAGTGATTCAGAAATGAGTGGTGTATTCCCTTTGTAGGATTATTTCCCTCGTTACGGGAAACTGAATCTAACAGCAAAGCGAGATCTTCTACATGGTGAGTAGAAATTTAATTTAATTTTCTCACGTTTTATCCGTTCGAGCATTGACATATTTTTCCTTGTATCCTTATCCTAAATGTGTTGTGTATTGTTGATCTTATGTGAATCATGTATGTTGCTACAAAGAATAACTGATTATGGACTTATATTCCAGTATTTACATTTCTGTTCGTGTTGTGTATCGCAAATCAGCTGTTTGTATTCGTAGCAATTTGGCACCACCGGCTGACTTCCGGCTAACTGTCAAGTCGAAAGTCATAAAAACGGAACTATAGATCTCGGATAATTAGGTGCTAAAATGTTATTTGAGATGCCTAAAATAAACTCACAAATAGGGACAAAATATTTTACGCAGCTTTAATTTTAAGTATTTTAATAGGCATAAATAAAAATATAATTTTTATTTTGCTAAATTGGTAATAACTCGTCAGGTGGTAATATAAAACAAGTTTGACTTATCTTTTTGCTGCAAACGTCACAGAATATAATTTTACCAACCTATGTGAAATGGGGAAATTCGTGCAACCAGTTTTTAATTACGGACGACTGGGAACTTGACACTATCGGCATAATTCACACACTGAACAAACGGGAATACCGAAAAATTCATACAGAATCTAATTGAGGTTTTTTACCACGTCAGTGGATATGGATACTGTCTCCTGTTCGTGAGAGGCTACGGGAGTGTCCGCTGATGGAGGTTCTTAAGGGTACGTTTATGCTGCAGCTTCGCTGCTGGCACATGGACGCTCGCCCTAGCACCTCGCTGCTGGCAGCTCTCAGGTGCAGTCGAAAATTCAAAACAGCGGAATTGATAGTTACAGCTGTTTGTATTTTGCATAATTTGATTATAGATATAGAGCGGTTGAACACCTAAACTACGAAGACGTTCTTCCCAGAGCTACTTCGTCGAGGAGAAACAACGCCGCTCCAGCTGAAGCTGTTGAAGTGCGGAATTAATTCAGATTTTTTTAACGAGTGAGCCGCAGTTCTGTTGGCGAGTGTATCTGACAATAATTTGGTGTACTGAATGTGTAATAAATACTGTAAAATGGCTCGGCTGGATTCTGCAGTGTATTTCTACTGCTGGTGTTGGTTGAAGAATGAAGTTACAAATGCTTAATTTCGTAATTTAATAGGGTACTTTTGAATACCGTAAAGTAAGGGGGTTATGAAGTACCTCATTTTGACTTTAGTTAGGTCTCATAAACAAAATGTATTTTTCAGTTTGAAAAAAATAACTGTCGAACTTTCCATGAAAAACGAGGTACTTCTAATAAATCACCTGCTTGTAATGATAGAGGTCCCCTAAATAGCAAGAATAAAAGAACAAAGTTGATACAATCGTTCCACATTCTTTTGCCACTTCATTCCATAGTACGTTGATGATGATGCGTGTTGTTTAAAGCGGGCCAACATCTAGGCTTATCGGGCCCTGATGGTACGAGTCGAGACGAAATGGATTAAAAGTTATAATTAACCCACTGACTAGGATTAGAAAAATGATAATGATGAGGAAAATTATTATGTATTTACAACAATCAGTGGATCTAATAATTCACAATGCATTATTTTCCTCAAAAATTAAAAAAAGAATAAAATGTACTGGCATAGAATTAAAATAATATATTGAATTCAAATTTAAAATGCACTAAGGTAGATAAAGATATAGTCAATAGAATAAAATAGTAGTTAACAATAAAAGAAAAACAAATAGAAACTTGAATTTTAAACACGATAAAACAAGCCAATCTCCCTCATAAAACGGAGAACGAGGTCTACTGGCCGCTCGTCATCTCGTCACTCCTTTTACATCATATGAACCTCTTACGATGATCCGCATGCCGCTGGTTCCAAATCCCATTGCATTCGAAGACAGGTTCAGATATAAAGTGAGAAAGTGATCACCGAACATGTGTATAGAGTGCGAAGAGAGGAAGAGTGGAAGGACGGGTGACCTTGAAAGAACCAATCACAGTCCAAGTTATAGGATAGCCGGCGATGTGCCAGGCTCGAAAATCAAACGTGTTTGAGGCCATGGATATGGCGAGGATAGCAGCCAGCAGCGCAGCCATAAGCCGGGCTCCAGGGTAAAAGCACCAATTGATTTCCAATGGTTTGTATAATATAACTATTTATAATAGTTTATTTAAATCCGCCTTGATCAATACACTCATTAAATGAAAGAAACATTATTAATCAAACCATACATGTTTCGGGAAATCTCAACCATTCCCTTCATCAGTGGTTAGATCAAAGAATAACACAATATGACACAATCTTTTGTTTTACAATTTGAAGGAGTATTGTGTCCCAATACATCATATCAAAGAATAAAGAGAACTTATGAAATATTATAAAAATGATCAATACATACAATTTTGGTTGAACTGAATGAGAACACTATACAAATTTAGGATCTTCTTCTTCTTTTCTTCTTCTTTTTGTTCCTTAAATGATTATATGCTAGCCTAAACAGTGGGTTACCTTCTGTACTTTTCTCATTTAAACTTGATTCAGAATTACATTTTTTGTGTAAGGTAAATTTTTGGTCGAATGTAATAATTTAATGTGATTGGAAATGTCTGTAAATTTATGATTCATTTCAACCATATGTTCTCCCATTGCCGAATATCTTTTATGTTTGACCGCATTAACGTGTTCTTTGTACCTTATAGCCAAACTTCTTCCGGACTGTCCTATGTATCGTTGTTTACATTTTGGCATGTTAATTTGTAAATTCCTGATTTATTAAATATACATTTATTCTCTATTTTATCTGAATTGAAAGTTATCTTATTGGTATTATTATCCGTTTTGTATGTGACATTGATGTTCTTTTTCCTGAAAATTTTAGCCAGTTGATAAGAGTGCTTATTTCGAAAAGTTAGAACTACGAATTTCTTTTTCTCTTTTCGCTCTTTAATTAAAGTTGTTTTAGATTCATTTTTCACTTTATTTATCATTCTATTAATAAATCTGTTGGAATATCCTTTGCTACGAGCGATTTGATGGATTATATTTATCTCTCTATTATGATTCTTCTTAGACATAGGTATGTACATAGCTATATTAATTAAACTGTAAAATGTTGCCTTTTTATGTTGACCTGGATGATTGGAGTCATTTCTGATAATAGTATCTGTTTGAGTAGCTTTTCTGAAAATTTGAAAATCAAAATGACCAGAATTTCTAGTAACTGTCAAATCTAAATAATTTAAAGTCCTATCATTGTTCTATCATGGTTTGTTTCATCATCGCCTAACATCGAGCAGCGGGGCTTGGTGATGTGCCAGCAAAGAAGCTGCAGCAGCATAAACGTACCCTAAGGCTTTCCGGGGAGTTTTGCTTACATATTTCTGATGTTAATATTTTGATTAAGATACTGAAAACGAGTCAGCAGATATTTCATTTTCTCGGGATATAGTAAAGTATTTTAACCGATTTAGGGATAATAATACGAATCGTAGGAATATAGGCAAATATACGTTCTAACATCAATTTAGGCCTTGTTAGGCATTAAAGGACCACCGTATCTAACCTTAGGCCTATAAATACATGAAACGTGTAAATAAAAACAATTTTAAATTATCTCTTCAGAAACAAAATGGGGTTTTCCTTAAAGTCAGAGTTCTATTGATTACACCACTCCATACAGGGTTGGCGTTAGGAAGGGCATTCGACCGTAAAATAGGGTCAAATGTACATGTGCGACACAGATGAGGGAAAGCGGAAGGAGAAGAAAAAAAGAAGAATGTTGTTCTATGTATGTTTTAATTTTATTCATAATCTAACAATATATTAATACAAATTTCTTAACAATAGGACAATAATAATAACAACTTAGTAGCTAACCAACAATTAACAACCTATAACAAGAAAAATGGAAGACAGCAACTTAATGTTCACCAAGGCAGATAAAGGTAATACTAGTGTACAGTAAACATAGATAAAACTGAATACACCAACAAGACAACATTTTTTCACATGTACTAAATTCACTGTTGTTAATAAAAACCCACTGTTTTGTCTCGAGGAAAGATGAAGACAGATTTCGATAGCTGAACAAATTCACAGTTATTACAGCCAAAAACAGCAGAAACCTTACCAAAAAACGGTTCAATGCTTGTATGATTTTAACTCCGAAGACTTTTTTCACCGGATCAATTAAATTTTCACGAAAATACTCTGAACGCAAATCCAAGAACAAAATTTCATACTACATCAGCTAATCGGTATTATTACTATGCTCATGTTGAGGCCTTCCCTCAAGTTGGGCTGGCAATCAATATCCTGCGATACCCCGCAATGTGGCACGTATTCTTTTTGCTAGTGGCTTTTACGTCGTACCGACACAGATAGGTCTTATGGCAACGATTTGGTAGGAAACGGCTAGGAGTAGGAAGTAAGCGGCCGTGGCATTAATTAAGGTACAGTCCAAGCATTTGCCTGGTGTGATAATGGGAAACCACCGAAAATCATAATCAGGGCTGCCGATAGTGTGATTCGAACCCACTATCTCCCGGATGCAAGCTGACAGCTGCGCGGTCCTAACCGTACGGCCAACTCGCCCGGTGAACATTAGAAACTGTCCATCACTTCATAGTTCTCATGTGAGAATAAATTGAGTAGTTTTGCATTAAATTAACCTTTAACATTCAAAATGCTGTTATAAATATCATTTTACCAGTTTTATCATGTACTTCCGTCTATCCAGTGACAAGAAATCTAAATCAAATTTTATGTGTAAGTATATATGTATGTCCAACTCTTCCCATTATCCTGTTTCTCAACCTCGTAAGATGTGAAATGAGATGAATCTTCATAACGGAGTTTCAAGAGCTGATGCCCTCCATTACATCAACCTCATCAGAGGAGATAATGAGGTGAAATGAATGAAGTGATGACAGTAGGAAGGAAGAGGGTGAAACCCGGTGCCCGCACATAGCCTAAACCCGTCGAACAGCAGTAAAGGGCCGGCTCAAGGCTTGAAGTCACCACCCGACGGACAAATCATTCCATTTAAACACTGCGGAGAGGTTTGGAATTTAATCCAGTCTTTTGACACTCAATATTGCGATTAAAAGTTGTATACCACTACCTCAACTACCCTGCTGGCAAATATTCTGATGCTGAATTTTTTCGACCAACGGATTCGAACAGGATAACTACGGTGTCGGACCATATACACTTGACGCCTTAATGCTCATGACCACCAGGCGGGCTGTTATTTCACTAAGGGCCTGGACTGCGACTGTGAGACAAACAGCCAAATATTTAGGTTACTTCGAACGGATTTTAACGACGGTATTTTTATGTAGAAGATGTTGTATGTTTTATTGCGTTGTTAATGTTACTGAAAATATATTGAAATTTAGCGCGGTGGTATACATGTTTCCTGGCGTTTCCTTTTGTTTAGCGCAATTCCTTTTGACATTGTGTTACTAGAGTCCAATATCAGACACTTATTAAGCTATAAGGTGGATGTTCAGGTAAAAACAGAATTAGGACTGAAATATACGTATGCGAAGAAACGTTAAAATTAATTAACAATGTAACGAAACTCAACAATTGTTGTAGAAAATACTGAGGAGGTCGAAGGGGTAGTATGTGATCCTGTGGGTACACTTCTTGCTGATGGAAGTGCACTAGTAAAGCACAGGAAATGCCATGTATTCCTACCAATTCCGACACATGCACGTCCACGCCTTGGCTTCTGGGCAACGGGTACATTATTTAAGGTACACGGCTAAGACATGTAAGGGCGGAAAGCGAGTTCCCGACGCTTAAATGGGGACCAATCAGCTAAGGGATAACATCCTAACAGAAAACATCGGTCCTCCAGGATTGCTGGGGGTTGGAGGAAGGCTAACAACCTCGCTCCGGAAAACAAACTGTTGCGAAGCCCCAGAATATGCCTCTGAATGCTGGACTTAATAGACGACGAGCTAAGCTAAAGGAAATGGACTATGCAATTGGTACATGGAATGTACTTACCCTTCTATGAACTGGAGCATTGAAAGTATTGACGCAGAAACTAGAAGCCAACAAAGTGGACATAACAGCCATCCAAGAAACAAGATGGTCAGGAAGGGATGAGATCTGGGATACCAAAACCCACACATTATTTAGTAGTGGGAAGTCAAGGAATGCACAAGAAGAAGGAGTAGCATTTATAGTACGAACACAAGTGAAAGGTGATATACTACAGTTTTGGGCAGTAAATGAAAGCTTGGCAACACTGCGTGTTAAAATGCGATTCTACAATCTAACAGTCGTAAATGTATATGCACCAACGGAAGACAAGGAACAGATAGTCAAGGATCAGTTCTATGCTGAACTGGAACGAGTGCTAGATTCAATCTCATCAAATGATGCTAAGATTATAATAGGAGACCTAAATGCGCAAATTGGGAAGGGGGAATATATCAAGGAATAATAGGGATCTATAGCTTACACAACAATACTAGTGATAATGGACAGAGAGTGTTTGACCTAGCTACCAGCAGAAACATGAAAGTGATGTCAACTTGTTTCCCTCATAAAGGGGTACACAAATAAACATGGATATCGCCGGACGGAAAGACCTGTAATCAAATAGACATGTTGTGATGGAGAAAATTTGCGCATCCAATATCATGGATGTCAGATCATACAGAGGAACAAGTTGTGGTTCCGACCACTTTCTAGTTAACGCAACCTTAAGGTGTCGCATAATGAAAGCAAGGAAGGAGCGAGTAGGACAAAAAAAGGACAATACTAGTGAACTGAAGAATAAGGAAGTATCAGAAAGATAGAGGAAAAATGGCAGAAATTCTGGTAGAGAAATAGGACCAAGCAGCAACGGTCGAAAACAAATGGGTTGCTCTGAAGGAAAGCGTTAAGGCCGTGGCAAAGGATACTGTAGACACTTCACCCAAAAGGAACACAAAGGAATTGTTTGATGATGAATGCCAAAAAGCAATAGAAGAAAGAGATAAGGCATATAAAGCATACCTGGAGAGACCAACAAGGGTGAAGAAACAAGAGGTTGAAAACCAGAATAAAGAAGTAAGGAATGTATGTCGAAGAAAGAAGAGAAGAAAATTAAATAAGAAAATGGCTAGAATAGTGGAGGAATTCAAAGAAGATAATAGTTACATGGCTTACAGAGAAGTTAAGGAAGTGAAAGGAGGATTCAAGGCAAGAACAAACATGTGTAAGGACAGAGACGGAGAGCTTTTGGGTGATAAAGAAGGGATCAAAAATAGATGGAAGGAATATTTCCAACACCTCCTGAACCCAGTAGAAATGGAGGGAAAAATACCAACTATCTCAAGGAATAACTATGAGACAAATGAATCGAAAGTAACAGCACCATCTATGCAAGAGGTGATAGAATCCATACAGCAACTGAAAAACAATAAAAAACAGGTATCGATGGAATCCCTGCAGAGTTGTGGAAATACGGAGGAACCACACTACAAGAAGCTATATACGATCTAATTGTGAGTGTGTGGATTACAGAAGAAATGCCTGAAGACTGGCGCAAAGGCATCATATGCCCAATATACAAGAAAGGATATAGGCTGGTTTGTAGCAATTATAGAGAGATTACGCTGCTGTGTACAGTATATAAGCTGTTCACTTCCATCCTGAGGAAGAGACTAGAACACCTGGTGGAAGAAATCTTAGGAGAATACCAAGCAGGGTTCAAGAAGGGAAGATCCACTATTGATCAGATATTTGCAGTGAAACAAGTACCGGTATTGGAGAAGTGTCGGGAACGGGGCATAGATGAGGTACAGATGTTTATCGACTTTCAACAAGCATGCAACTCTATTGCCAGGGATAAATAAATTGAGATATTAAGAGAGTTCAAGATACCAGAAAAGCTGGCGCGACCCATGGAATTAACTATGAGAAATACGATGGCGGGAGTGAAAATTAAGACTGAAGTAGGCAGCTTCTTCGAAGTAAATCAGGGATTGAAGCAAGGAGATGGCCTGGCACCAATTCTATTTAACCTGGCACTAGAATCAGTGATTAGAAAGTTAACGGTGGACACCAGTGGAACACTTCTATACAAAACTGATCAACTAGTTGGATATGCTGATGGCATTAATTGATGGGAAGAACAACAAGGGCAGTTAAAGAAGTATTTGAAGACTTAAGTAGAGAATGCAAAGAGATTGGACTTAGGATCAATGAACAAAAGAAGAAGGTAATGGTGCAGGCGCGGAGAAGAAAGTATACAGATGAATAACTTGTCCCTGAAGGATCCAAAGTGGAGGTGGTGGATGAGTTTAAATATCTTGGCGTACATCTAACCAACAAGGATGAGGAAATGGTAGAATTACAAGCAAGAATTCAAGCTGCCAATAGAGCATACTTCGCAGTACTACCTCTTTTTATAAGTATAGATATAAAGAAGAGCCTAAACTTTATGCTATACAAAACTCTCATACGCAGTATAGTGATGTATGGAAGTGATACATGGACCTTCCCAAGGAAAGCTGTGGAGGAGATACATTCCTTCGAAAGGAAAATCCTGGGGAGAATTTATGGACCCATATGCGTGCAAGGGGAATGGAGAATTAAATATAACAATGAACTATATTCCCTGTATGGGGAGGCATCCCTGTCGCAAGCCATTCGAATTAAGAGATTTAAATGGGCACGTCATCTTATTAGGACGGAAGAACACCGAATCCCAAAGAAGGTATTTTTAGGAGACCTTGGTGGAGGAAGGCCTGTGGGAAGGCCACGTAACAGATGGGAAGATGGTGTACATCAGGACGCAGTACACATCCTCAAGATCCGAAATTGGAGAGTTGCTGCGCGAGATCGATAAATTTGGCGGAGAGCAACTGGGAAGGCCATGACCCGAAAACGAGCCGTTGCGCCATAGGTAAGTAATAAAAAACTGAAAATATAACCTGGACGCAAACGTTAAGATTCAGGTTGTGTATCTTATCAAATAAATCCTACCCCGCGGTATAATTATGTTTTTTGTCTAATACTATTTACGAGGATGCGAGTCACGGTGAAAGTAAATTTTATATTCGTATTTAATGTCACTGTATGCGGTGTAGAATCATTAATTTGTATTAATTCAATTTATTCTTACTAATTTAATAATTAATTAGTTTCTTTTTTCCGAGAACATTTTTGAATAGTAACTGGCAAGCATTTTTCTTACTTTAGTGTAAATACTTAGTAGCAAGTTGTTCTGAAGTCAAAGAAATATAACCCCCTTAACGTCCTCATTCGACAGACGAAACTCCATGAACAACGTCGTATATCTTTACTCCATGCGTGGGTCGCGGATATATTTGGAATAGAACCCAAGCCTTTGACACGCACTCAAATGATTAGGAAATGTGACTATCACCAGTAGTACCCCACCGACTAACATTTAGAAGGTAAATAAATGTTGGACTATTGGGATTCGAACTCATAAATAACCGCGTGGCAGCATTAAACGATTTTGCCGTAAGGACTACGGCTACCTTGGAACCTTGCTGTTAGATTGCTTGAGTAAAACTCATATAGTTACTAGCAACAACTTGCTAGCTTGGGAAATCTTTAAAAATTCTGTGATAGCTGAACAGGAAGCTTGATGTATATTATAAATACATACATAAATTACATTATAACAACTTATTTTTGTATAGCATCATACAGATATAGATTTATCTTGATGTATAGCCATCTTGATTCTTACAGTAGCGTCCCCGCTAGGAGCAAAGTCACAGATAACACCAAATTCGGCATAGCTAAACTCGAGAATATTCTCCCCGATTGCACATAAACGAAACTCGTAGTACGCGTTTTCAACATAACTTCCAGATAAATGTGCAAACTGCCACATCAATTTAAAGCGCACTTTAATTTGGCTGCCGTAGTCCAGGCCCTAAGTGAAATTTCTAAATAATGAGCTTGTTGTTCTCTTTCACTGTGTGTCTACCCTTCTGTTGTAGTAGACTATATGTGATTCTAGTTTATTCTATGTGATGGCTAGTTGTTAGCGCAGCGTTTACATACGTGAAACCGTGATTTTCCTTATGATGATATATTTATCATGTTAAATTACCATTGTTGATATATTATGTACGTGACATTTTTGTTTCCGCCTTACCAGCAGTCCGATTACTCTGGACGCCATGTTATTTTATGTTATGGTCTGAGGTCTGAGTATTGGAGTCGATCTTGGCGCGAGCATGACCGACAAGACCACAGACCAAGACCGACTACAATCAAGACCAACTACAATATCTCAGACCTTAACCGACCTATCGAAACTGTCCATAATGGCGGCAGCTGGAGTGTTAGCATGCGTTTGTTTTGATTTGTGAAAGTCGTGTTGTTACCAAATATTTACGGAAATTTGAATATTATTAATCATACATTATATTTATTTATAGTCTTAAGAAGGTAATAGATCCTCTTGCAGTGCCGTTAGAAGTTGTTTGTTCTCAAAGAGGTTATTTATTCCAACAATATCGGTAGTGATTAGGTTAATGTTCATTCTCGTGTTGTTCTCTGAAAGTATTTTCTTCATTTTTAGTTACCTATGCAATATGTGTATAGTTTAATGTGCTGTGTGCCTGGATGTAAGTATAAGAGTTTCAGTGTTCCCGTTTCCAAAAGACCTAGTATTAAGGCAAAGTTGGGTTAAGAGCATTCGTAAGGAAAAACTCGAACCGAATCATAGGCCTAATAATGTTCTGTGCATTAATCATTTTATCATTTTTGACATCAAATGTATTGTAAGGGATGACATTATATGCCCATAGAAGGTGATGATCTAATTCGAGTGCCGCGAACTTCCGAAGTTTAAACTAATGATGCCCTATCAGCCAACGTGCCTTACTACAAAGAAAATTAAATCAGTCCCAGAAAGATCCGGAAAATCATGATCAAGATTTATGACTTAGAGACGAAATTAATCTTAAACGGTGGTGCAAGAATGATGTAATTAATTTTCAACGTTTTACAATGAACATGCGTAGGCTAAACTAAACCTAACCCCATTTCCCGTGAGTGAACATGACGATTATATTCTTTTTCATATAATATACAATTATGCCATCAATTCTGGCGAGTTTTAAGGTGACGAGTGCTTTAGATGGTCAAGTGTATCATACAAATATCGCTTGTACCTACTCAACAATACAGGTGGATTTTGGAGGGTTGAAATATTGTTGGAGAAATTCGTTTGCGTGTTTTACATAATGGGCTGTGGTTAATTGTGGTGTCATAGTATTTCATGTAAGGATAATAATGCTTTGTTGACATCTATATACCGTATTTGCTGACCGGAGATTCATATGTGAAATATTTTTATACAGTGCTCTGTGTCTGTTTCAACCTGACGTTGATACAATAATTCTCCCTTTGTTATTTTCCCCTCTGAAATTACATTTAGCCTTACAATACGCGATAACGCTACTTTTGGTTTTTAATTATTCATATTTCGAGTTGATGAGTTGCATTTTATGACGTTCGACTTGTGATCTTTTCTTTAGGTGACTCGGATTAAACATGCATAACCTTACCCTCAACCTCACATATCGCCCACCGATGTCCGCCATGTTTTTTCTGGATTACGGTCTGATATAATTGTAGTTGGTCTTGCTACAATATATCATATATTAATACTACTATCGATTGGGAGGAAAATGGCGCTTGCGTGGGTGAAAATTTGAGACATGTGGTTGGTTCATATCTGTGTTTACATTCTGTTAAAAAGTGTTAATTTTATCGAGTTATTAAAGTATATATTTGGTAAAATAGTAGCCTATAACGGTTTATTAGTATTGTGTATTGTTAGGAGTGTATATGATGGTATTTTTAGTCTATAATAATGTTTATATCTCCATGCTGTTATATTTCATAAAATGGGTCGTTCCTACTGCGTTCGTGGTTGTAGATCGAATTATACTGTTGCTGAAGTCATTAAATTCCCTGAAGATGGATCCTTACGGGAGAAATGGATGAGGAATATTCCTTGGGAATACATTTGGAAGTCAAAGACCAAACTATCGTATGCGTGTAACCAAAATTTGTGGTAAGGGAAATCTCTTTCCAACCGAAAATGGTGAGCCTATTCGTCTTTTTCCTTATTCAGTCGGAGTAATTCCATGAAAATTTACGATAAATATTAGTTCAGTACCCGGTATTCGGGAGATAGTGGGTTCGAACCCCAATGTCGGCAGCCCTGAAGATGGTTTTCCGTGGTTTCCCATTTTCACATCAGGCAAATGCTGGGGCTATAGCTTAATTAAGGCCACAGACACTTCCTTCCCACACCTAGCCCTTTCCTCTCCCATCGTCGCCATAAGACCTATCTGTGTCGGTGGGACGTAAAGCAAATAGCAAATATATATGATGTACCAGGAAGGCCTAGGTCCTGGTCCATGTTAATTGAAAGAAATGTTATTTCCAGCATTAAAGATCCGACCGAAGTACGAACATCCATGTAAAGAATGTTCCAGTATGTGCCAGACCCTACGAGTGCACTAGGCGGAGTCAAGTGACGTCACCTGTCGCTTGAAGCTCACCTCCCCTAGAGATATTTCTCGAAAGAAATTTTCTTTTAACAGCTTTTTAACGCCTGAACCAATTTCAACGGGACAAACGCTGAATTATAGCAAACATCATAAAAGTTAATCCCTGTAAATTTCAAATTAATTCATCAAACGGTTGTTGAGTTATAATAATTTAAAGTCTCAACGAAATTACGTAATCACGGTCACATGGCCGAGAGAGCCGCCACCCCTCCCTGCGCTGGTATCTATATATGTCAAGGCCAGACAGCCCGGAAACTAGTACAAGGACAAGCAAACAGCTGTGTGAGTGAGATAGCGAAGAGACCGGCCCGCGTACAGTATGTTCGCGCAGTCACGGTAGAAGTACTTTCCGTCGTATCTCCGGAACGCGAAATTCTATCACCGATAGAATTATTAAAAGACGTCGCACTGCAGTTCGTATACCGCGTCGCGATTACAATATAATCCTAAAGACATTTAAGACTGTAACGCGAGTGAACTTATTGGAGTACAAATATTAACTATTTCATTACGTGTGGACTTAGGTAACTTCAAGTAACATTGAACTTCTACTGAGCCTAATACTTAGAATTACCAGAACTCATATTCACGTCACATCAACATAAGACTCACAGTAGTAATTTGAGTGAAAAAGTGAGAACTTTTCTGTGTTAATATAACATTATAGTAACAGGATTAGCAGAAAATAATCCCTAGCAACTTCAGACTGTGTTCAAAGACTGTGCTTATCTACTTACTTTCTTTTTTTTATGTGAACTGTGTGATTATGAACGTTTCAATAACGACTGTAAATAGCATTTCGTACAGAAAGGACTGTGATTCTTCATACGCCATAAATAGTGTTCAACAGTGTCAGTGATAAACTACTCACACTAAGTAAATTTTCGTGTGCGAAAATCACCCGAACAAGCTACAACTCAACGTGATCCAGTTCCAGCTGTCATCACCTCATTGGGAACGTCAACATCGCCAATCCCGATTCTACATGGAACATTCCAGAAGTCCATCTTTCGACATTTGGTAGCAACAGTTCTTGTCATAAGTGAGTAACAAACTGACTAAACTTTTTCATTTATTTTGAACAGTGAAACTTCAGTGTCGCGTGTGAACAATTTTCATAATTTCTCAAAAGTGATAAATTTAATTTCTCGTAGAAAGACTGTAGGCTTTCAAGTGTGCTATATATCGAGATTGACGAACTGAGAACTGAAAACTTTGATAATTTCTCATATCCATTTACAATTATAAAAGTGTGCTTAGGTTTAAAAAGACTTTAGGTGGAAATTCCCACATATGAAAGACTTTGAAACCAATGATATTTATGCCATTTAATTTCTATGCAAAATTTGAGTCAATAATCATACCGCAGGGTGAAAAATTAATAAATTGTTAAAAAAAATTATTTACCATCTATTATTCGCTCTGCGAGACTATCCTCCTCTGTATCGGCTCCAAAACCCAGTTCCACTCCCTGAGGTCCTACTCATGCCCTTTGCCCACAACTTTTCCTGGTACAATATATTAGTTCTTTTGTAGAATATAAGTGTGTGAATGTATTCATATGGGTCAGTGGTCACTTAGGATCAGTAATTATGCGCAGGCAAGTGACAATATGTTTCCTTCGATCGTGTTGTGAACCGGATTTAAATCGAACTATGACAATGCCTCTCATACAACTATTCTTAAGTTTTCTAAGGAATAAAACATTAAGAGAGAAGTGGATTAGGAACATAAATCGTGAATATTTCTACATAACACTAGGTTGCACATGTCATCTGAAAGTAAGTCTGAGGTTAGGGAAGAATTTTATTCTAATTCTAAATTGTGGAAATATTCGTAGTCCTAAAAGAAGCAGTTAATTTAGATAGATGATAATTGATATGATGATGTTCAATCAGTGTCTATGTGCTTTTAAAATGTCACGTGATTAAATGCAGTTTTATTTTGCGGAATCTGTGCTTGCCTGCGAAAACATTTGGCTGGATCTTAGAGTATAACAAAACTTGTAGTGTGACAGATGGAGCAATCTGTGCACTGTTAAACAGGAGAAATTGTGACTTGCAGGGATTAGCTTCGATTGTAACGCAGGGGTTTTATTGTACCAATACCTTCCGATTCATGCTGTGGATATCTGTTATCAAGCAGTCTACACGAAATTAAAGCTCGCCCATGTAGGTTAAAGACATCATTGTTTAGAGTCAATAGAGTTTTTATACTGATGTTCTTCAATGGGGAAATCCTATTATATCTTTATTGTCTGAACGCTTCATTACTAAGTTTACCATCATTGTTGGAAGCGCTGCTATACCATATGTCAACATATGTTTTAAGGGTTTCCAGTAAGGAGGCTGAACATCACCAGAACAGTTCATTGGGCTGGCATATTCATTTCCGGTGTACGTCACTTTCATTGAGTGCTGAACATTAGAAATTGTCAACCACTTCGAAACTAAGGCAACACGTTATGTTTCATAGTTCTCATGAGAGTGAATAAGTTGAGGAATTTCGCACCTTAAATTATGTTTAAATATTCAAAATTATGTTATAAATATAATTTTAATAGTTTTTTAGTGTTTTTCCATCTATTCAGCGAAGTGAAGTCTAAGAGAAAACGTTATTTGACTAAGTGAAATTTCTAAATAATTAGTTTGTTGTTCTCTTTTGCTGTGGGGTTGTCCATCTATTCTAGCAGAATATGTTTGATTCTAGTTGATTATATGTGGTGAGTAGTTGTTCGCGAAGCGTTTTCATAGGTGCAACAGTGATTTTCCCTATGACGTTACATTTATCATGTTAAATTACCACCGTTGGCAAAACATGTATTTAGCACATCTTATAGGAGAGCATCTAAAGAATAATTCGTTCCTCGCCGAACACTGAGTTTGGTGTTATGCCCACATTTCTCACAATTCCTTTCCCTAGTTATCAGGGCTTGGTTAACATAAAACGACAACAAATCTTCGAACTTACTCTTGAAATCATTAAAATCAGTAATTTTGACATAGCAACCTTCGCACGGAACAACATCCATATTTAACAATACCTTGTTGATTACCATAGAAACGAAGAATTGATTTATGGTCGTAGCAACTAACCACAAATAAATTAAACAGCCCGACAAAAGTGGTACTAGGAACTAAGTTAAGTTGATACCATGAACTAATTACGTGACATCAGTTGGTACCAATCGCCAAGAACTTACTTACATCCCTAATGACAAACGAACATTAAACAGCAGTTAATGCGCTGGTGAGGGTTATGAAAAGTTTTACCGAGATAATAGAAGTCACTTACTGACCTCGATATAGTTGTGAGATGGACAGTAGGCAATGGTATGATGATAAACTGGGTTAAAAGTCAGGTTGTGAGTTTCAAAAATAGAAAGAGTCCTCTTAGTTTTAAGTACTGCGTTGATGGAGTGAAAGATCCCTTTGGGGATCATTGTAAGTACCTAGGTCTTAATATAATGAAAGATCTTCATTGGGGGTACGCACATATATATGATTGTAAATAAAGGGTACAGATCTCTGCACATGGCTATGAGGGTATATAGGGGTTTTAGTAAGGATGTAAAGGAGAGGACATAGAAGTCTCTGGTAAGACCCCAACTAGAGTATCGGTCAAGTATATGGGACTCTAACCAGGATTACTTGATACAAAAACTGGAAAAATTCAATGAAAAGCAGTTCGATTTTTTCTGGGTGATTTCCGACAAAAGAGTAGCGTTACAAAAATGTTGCACAGTTTGGGCTGGGAAGACATGGGTGAAAGGAGAAGTGGTATGTTCCGAGCTTTAATGGAGAAATGGCGTGGAATGACATCAGTAGACGAATAAGTTTGAGTGGTGTCTTTAAAAGTAGGCAGGATCACAATAACTTGGAATTGAAGAGGAAAAATTGGAGCAAATATTCGTTTATAGAAAGGGGAGTTAGGAATTGGAATAACTGACCAAGGGAGATGTTCAATAAATTTCCAATTTCTTTGCAATCATTTAAGAAAATCACTAGGAAAACAACAGACAGGGAATTGTGACCTGGGCAGTAGATTAGTAGTGATTGATTTGATTTATGGGAAAATATTATTTAGGAAGCTCCAAAGTATCATGATCGCTCAGTTTCATTTAGTGACTATAGTCACTTGTTTCTATGCTGAAAACAAATAATATGACGTAATATCCTTTTTTGCTAACTTTTGTAAATTCCAGCACAAGTGACAAAGTATCTTAAGGGAACCTAGATATGATCTTGAGTCAAAACTCGATTCTTTAATTGTTATTGTAAAGATCTTCCTAACTAAGAATATTAATAGTTTGTGTGGTTTTAGGAAACATAAAGATCCTTGAAATTACATGTGCGTGCATTAGAGATGTACCGTACTGAAGCACAACCGACAGATGTCTCACGAGCAGTAGAAGTTATGTGCTTATCGATCATCATTTATCCTCTACGTTTTTAATGGAAATTGCTGAGTTAATTGACGAAGTTATAGTTTTATTATATCGTTAACGACAACGAAGAAAACTGTGATGCATTACTATTGCATTACTGCATTCCAATGTGTCAAAGTAATGGTCAATCTTATTCATGCCATCAATTTCCTAAGCAGTAACCCTTTCATAAAAATTGGTTGCACGCGCGTAGTCGGCAGGACGTAACAAATAAAAGTGTGATACCTAAAATCAAGGTGGTGGGCGGTTTCAGAGTGGGCTTCGGCCCATAAGTGTCCCGGTTTGTCCGTGGTTCGACGGCTCTGCAATCCGACCGACCAACCGACCTGGAGACGGGTGGCCGCGGCTCTGCCCTGGCTCTACGCTCCTGCATTCGGGAAACGGAGAAGGGCTAGTCCCCACCGTGACTTTACGTGGTTTTCCATTCTCCTACAATGAGGCGACTGCCGGGACAGTTCCTAGTACAGGCAACGGCTGCCAACCACCTCACCTGATCTGAGATGCGACGTTACGATCTAGGAAGCCCTCCATCTTCTTCATGGACGGAACGAAATCCTTTCAGATTTAGTAGTAATCAAGGTCTGCTCGAAGTATTTTGCAATTAAATATTTAGTCATTTCTGAAATTGGTAAATAATCTAATTAGTTCTAATTAAGAAATAATTTTATAATAATTTAGGGATATTCTGAGTAGTTAATATGACCTATTTCAATAATTTTAATTGAAAACTTAGAGAGAACGCTGTACCTTCGATATTTTCATGGAGTGACACCATTACCATGGAAAAACTCCTAGAGCAACAAGATTTAGAAGTAGGAAAGCAGCCACTAAACCGCGTGCCAGGCTGTGCCGCGAATCACAGGGTGACCTATAATTTGACACTGGAGCACCATCCATTTCAGACTTTCCGTATACGAAATAATTCATAAATTTCAAGTTTCAAATATTTATATCTGTGCTATGACTTGAAACATGGTCTTGAAACTCGTGGCTGAAGGGAAATGCAGTTCAGTCGTACTGGATGTAGCCACTGGAACGGCAGTTGTACCAATATCGAGCTTGGTGTACGCCCCTAACCTAATATATATAATAAGGCAGTGAACCCTTTGGTCCATACAGAAGGATACAAACCTTTCTTACCTATCAGCGAAAGTTCATGAGATCTGTCTTTTGGGTCGTATCGGATTATTCGTCACTTGCTGAGGTAAAGGTAGGGTTCAGTAATTCTAATCTATCTACTCAAATGAAAGGTTTGTTTAAAAATATTTATATTTATTCAAGTAATTCCTGAAGTATTCCTGAGTTATCAACGGTATCATTTAACTCAATCGTGTCCACTGGACAATCATTTTTACATAGAAGGTCAGAACACTGGTGTGAGCCTTTGACGTAACTGCTTGATGGGCATTCTTATTAGAAAACGTTGTCTCAATTATTAATTAAAGAAAGGAAAGTATGGAAATTCTTAAATTCGGCTTCCATGTGAGACTACATGAACAATCATAGTGATTCTTTATGGTCCAGACCTCGTAACACGAACTCTGGGTATAATTAAGGCAGTCCAATCGGTGTGTGCCACACAGTGGTTATACGGCATGGACCCTTAATTGAATCGATGTGACCTGCGACTATGTCATGGACCGACATCTAAACTTCTAAGTTACTTTAAAGTCATTGTGCATGATGACCGCAAGGAAAATGATTCTACGGTGGCATATGTCCCTACTCTAAGTCACTGAGGTTGATGACCCCCTGACCATGCAATTTTCTAAGCTGAAGGCTAAACACAATTAAGTTACATCGGTTGATGACCAAAGATTCCACTTTACTATCCACAGCACATTTCTGCTCAATCAAACAAAGTCAGATCACGCAACAGCAACAATGCTCACTATACTTCGTGGCAGTAAAATCCATTACCTTCGGATATGTCCCCTTAATACTGTAGTTACGTTAACATTTACATATACCCCAGAAAATAAACTACGATTTCCAGAATGCATCTTCAAGTTATTCGCTTGATTGTAAAGTTATTTCAAATACGGTTTTCACTGAATTTAATAATTAAATAGAATTAAATGATTTAATGAAATCTTAATGAACAACAAATTCTATCTCCGCGGACTAATGGTTTCGTTCACGTGTCCCTACACAAGTATTGACATAATTTGATTTAATCATGTCGGATGTCTATCGTTGATTCCAGTAGCTGAAAAAGAACTATTACATCATTCATGTCCAGTTTATATCTTGTTTCATGACCTCACACTTTAAATCTAATCTAACGCTAGCCATTATTAACACTTGGATAACCCTAATAATTACGTACAAACCAAAGTAATTCACCATATAATGTAAGCCAATTACGATGTCATATCGCGTCATAACATTTCATAAAGTTTGCGCACCCCTTACAGACAAACAATCATCACTACCACCGCTCTATATTTTGGACAACCCTGAATTTGGCTAACCTTACTCATTATACTCTAAGTTCATGGTTTCAAATGTACATTACAATCTCAATTAAACAAATTTACAGTATCTGATAACACACACGTTATTCCCGGATGAAAATTTCAACTAAATCCAACATTTAACGTTATCCCCTGCTGCCGAGAAATCCAATCTCAATTCAATGCGTAACACACTCTGCATGTTCCGTTATCCGAGCGGCGAACCCCTATCAGCTGACGGCATTTCGCCCCAACCCTCGCTTGGCAGTGATATGAGACATTTGTTCGTTCTACTTGACTGGCCTCTCTGAATGCAACCTTTAAACTCTGCCGACATAATTACACAAATACGATATTTCTAACCAACAAAATGCACATAGATTATACTTCAAAATGCCCACACTAATTGTACACATCGTAAATTAATACCGGCGCGGATTCTTGTATACTGCTTTCCATTCCCAACATTATACAAAATCTTCCTCGGGCTTCCACTAGTCCCGGCTTCATTGACAGGTCTACAACACCTGATTCACAAATCTCATCTCGACTCACACTACAAAACTAACCTCTGTTTCCCAAACTCACGACTATCGCTGACAAAAGAACTGGAATAAAATCCTTACTAGAATCCACGACGTCTAATAACGCACAGTGCTTTAGTAATGAATAACTTCGCATAAAATGATCTCGTATTTTAATAACTGGATTTTCACGAAAATGACTAAAATTCTAATAAATCTATTTTATTGTCAGTCAGACACAGTTTAAATGGGCCTAGAAAAACGTTTCACTCCGTGACCAAATTCATCACTCTATACTCTCACCCGACAGCGCGCTTCCACTCGATTGAAAATGGGTAACCATGGATTTCTTATATTACTTACGTCAAAAATTCAGACAGAAAAATTTTACGTCGAATGAACAACTTAATTTGACATCACAAAATATAGGCAATAAACACACGGAAATGACGATCTGCATTGGAGGCGATATCCCGTCGAAACCCAATTTAATAACCTTTTACAATATCATACGGACTCGCAAGACTTCAAAAACGTATCCAAGTGGAAAATAAAACAAATGACCCTTTTTCGTCGTATTCTGACATTCACAAAATCCACATAGGGCGACTAACTGCGTCGTATATACCCCCTTCAAATACATATAATTTAGACATCATGAAACAAGATATAATAGGTGGTAAGATGGTAAGTCACATACCATAAGTCACGCCAGTGTTCATCATAGTGCTCACCTGTGAGCCTGGCATTTTTATTTAGCCATTTTTACATTTCCGGCTTACAGATCATTTTATTCTTCCGGTTTCCTGGAAATAAAGCATAAAAAATGCCCTTCACTTGTTCTTGTTGAGCCCACACGATGGACTGTAATTATTTCCGCACACGAATTACTTTCTTTATCAAATACAAATTTATTCGGTACCTTGACCGTCCTTTTTGGTACAATAATTTCCACTCAAGAAAAACTATCTCCTCATGGAGTCAAGACCCCAGCCACAACGGCTGAAATTTGTTTGGTTGGACTTAGTCTACTTTTGTCGTTCAATTGTACAGAGCAGCTCAATCCTCTGCCTTCAGCCTCGTGATACAAAATGCACGGGCTTCATCATGGCGTCACTTCTTATTTATAGAAACTACCCCCTCTCTCCGGGCATCTCCCTTTGCCGCCAAGAAAATTTCCGTAACTTTTCCGACTTAACTAAACTGTAATTACAAGAGTTTTGAAGGTGACTACATACTTGCTACATTTTCGGCTGTAGTGTTCATGGACATTTAAAATTTATACATATTCAATTAGCTGGATAAATGACCTCACTTGGTAGGCACTATATTTTGTCGACTTGGCTTGGGTACGCCATACACACGCACTCTTCTGAAATAGCCCACAAAAATGACTTAGATTCTTCCGCCGTCTACACGTGCGAATGACGTCACGTATCCCCGAGCGTGGGACAGAAGGTAGCCATCCGCAGCCACGTGTCAACTCCGCGCTATCAAGAAATCGAACTCCTTATTCCAATTGACAATTTAATACATAATATTCTTAGGGCACAAAGGTCATGGGTTCAGCAGATTTTCAAAATGCTATTTGCACTTACACAATTCAATACCAATAAAAACATTAAAATAAAATGTTGCTACATTTATACTTTATCTTTCTATCACCCCTTTATCTTTCCGGATATTTTTCTGCCCTTTTTCTTCAATTCCGCTTTCAAATCCGCAATTGTCATTGCACGTATATTATTTTCCATCTCTTTCAAAACATCAGCAGAGTATGGTAATGCATTTAGAGTAACAGTTTCGCTCCGATTATCATAAATTTAGAAATACTCTGTATAAGTATCATGTAAATCAATCGAGAAGCGGAAAACGCATACCGTCTGTTACCATCACGCTGCCAAGAGGACAAGGTTTGCGTGAACTATCCCTATTACTACGCCCCATTTATACAGCGATTGCGTCCTTTGGTGACTCCTAACCTCCGAGAAATATACTTTACAAATTATTAATGAGGGAAAAGGTAGGAGATGCCATGTACACACAAAAATCACGAGCGGACTGAAAGATCCTGCAGTACGGAACAGCATTCATTGTTTTGTTATTTCTCAATGTACAGAAAAATTGTATTTCTGGTCTTTAAGTACATTTTTCTCACAAAGTATTACTCCTAAAATATTAAAATTGGGTACACAAGCGTATCATACTATTGGCTTCCTGCCGCAATAAATACATGGCAACAGGAAAAGGAATCCTCAATAAACGTGACATATTATAACGAACTTAATTTAAAAATACAAAAATATTCACCTTGTACAATAATTTTACGTTGAATATTCTCTGAAATTACTCATTTTACTAGTGGGTATTCATATGGATGAATTAAAAAACCTACGAAAAAATCTCAAAAGTATCAGTAAATTATGAAAAACATGTACCTAAATAACATATGTACAGGTATTTTGGCAGCTTATTGTCTGATCGGTAATTTACAACAGTAATGAATTGTAGGTATGAATTTCTCATTGTTAGTGTTACAATTGGAGATGGGAGTTACATATCGTAACCTGATCATGTATCCTATTCCTGTTCGAGAAATATTATGTTCCAGCGGAGACACCTAATACAAAAGTAACTGCCTGAGTGAAACCAGGAGAAGGGTAGGGAGTATCTGATTGACTAATGGATATTAGGAATCTTAGCAGCTCGCTTTAAGCACGCCTTGTGCGCAGGCGTGAGCGACCATTTTGTAACAGATTAGAGGCAGTACAGATATTCCTATCCTGTTACTTGCTGGCCAGTTGCAGATATTCTTTAGGTATTCAAAATTCTTTGTATTAGGCTTATTGGTGGTAATACATTCCGAAGCGTAACTCCTTGAAACTTTTACGCGTGGTCTTCCCACTTTTAATCACGTGTTTCACGTCGTGTTGTGGACAATGAGCAAAAAATCCGATAAAATTTATGTGGAAAAAATCAATGACAGGGAAACGGTTTCGTAGAAACGCATTGTAAGAATGTACCAAATAATAATAATAATAATAATAATAATAATAATAATAATAATAATAATAATAATAATAATAATAATAATAATAATAATAATAATAATAATAATTTTAAAATATCAACCGGTTCATGTAGTTCTCATTAATATACATGGTACTCAAACATCAGGCCCTGAAAAGCCATCGCAAGTGATATTACGTGTATCTATCCTTGCTGAAACTTCGTCATCGGCTGCAACCTGTTGCAAACATAACTTTGCTAGTACAGAGGAGAAGGAGTGATATAGAGAAAAAAGACGCCGGACAAGCCACTTACATAGTTACTTGCCGCATATTCCCAACCTTCTTCCTATGGTGGAAGACTAAAATTTTGGATACTTTTTTACTGGCTTTCCAGAGCGAGTTGGCTACACAGTTTGGTCACGCAGCTTTTTGCTTGTATTCGGGAAATGGTGGCTTTTAGCCCCACAGTGGGCAGCTCTGAAGATGATTTTCAGTAGTTTCCCATGTACATACCAAGTAAATGCTGGGACTGTTTCTAAGTTGGGGCTACGGTCACTTCCGTTCTAGTCCTAGCTGGAGAAGGTGAAGAGAGAAGAGGCAATCAGCTGCCAGGAACGCACATTTTTTATCCAGTATACAGAAAGGAGTGAAAAAAAAAATTGGATATAGCGTGCAAGGTGGAGGACGCGATATAGAACAAAATGAAAATTAATTTTAGTGAAGTGTTTATAGACGATGTGGGAAGAGTGGGTAAAGTGAAAGGGAATAGCCCAATGAAAGTGAAGTTACTATCCTCCTTGATGGCGGATATTGTGGTTAGAGATGCTGGAAACCTACAAGGCGAGAAAGTGTGGGTGAGAAGAGACATGAGGAGTGACGGAATTAGAATTATCAGAATTTTAAATAACCACCTCATCAGAACCAGTGACCAAAGTCTGAGAGCTTTCATTAGGGGACAATACCTGGTGGTAAGAAATGGAAGATTTTTAAAACGTGATTTGTGGACTGGGTTGAGGAACTCAGGATATTGTCGATTTTTCATGGTGGGTTTAGGAAGGGTAGAAGAACTGACAATATAATGTCAGTTAGAATAATTATTGAGAAATATTTGGGGAAAGAAAGTGGGAAAGTATTTATAGAAACTATTATGGCGATATAATTTAAAGGGGACGGGTATAACTACTGCCATCTATAACTGTTAGTACGTGTGGAATTTAAAATGTATCATTTAACAATGCCCCATGATCTGCTAGACAGCAATTGGCTGCAATTTGTTAATTATGGTACATCTAATACCTTGATTGGACGACGTGGATAATGTCTACGGCTTTTATTCCTTGACTCCGCGGGGCGTGTGTCAATAGTCTACGTGCTCGTTGGTTGACCTGTATTCCTACTCTGTGACAGGGAGTTGGCTTCTAATCGTCTCCAAGATGGCTGTGTTTGCTATGTCACTCCGTCTAGCCATTATGGCTAGGGGAAATGATTACTGTCCACCCTAGTTATGAGACTGAAGTTGCGGTGGAGCCTCTTACTTACACTGTGTCTGCTGTGTGATGGGTTAATTTGTTTGTTTCTATTTACTCTTCAAGTGGGTGATAGGTGCAGTGTTATTTAATTTTGTTTAAATACTAACCTGTGTTATATGCTACTGTTTAATAAAAGGGGATCCGTTAGGATTATTTATGGACCTCTTCGTCGGTAAGTTTTGAAAACATATTTTGTGTGAAAGATAGCTTTTGTACCATGACTGTGTTAATACAAGGAGTTTCCAGAATGTAAACATAACGGACTGAAATGCATTGCTATGCAGCGCAAGGGCGCTGCGTGGATATTTCCTGTGATATGGTGTGAAAATGCCTCAGATATGGGCTTCATCGCCTGAAATAATATTTGAAACAGTTTGAAAGTGTTTCCCCTCCACATTACAAAGTGATATCTGATATGTACTTCGACGGCCTTGGAACTAAAACAGCTGTGGTCTCCGTAATTAGGTATTCTTCAGTGTTATTTTTAAAGACTATTTGGACAAATATGGCCATACAGAAGCAGATAGTTTTAAATGTACATTCTCTAGACCAGACTACTCCTTTTGTAGGAAACATTGTCTTGAAAATGTAATTTTCCAGGCAGCTATTCCATTTCTCATTTAATATTACATAAAAGATCGTAGAAATTTGGTCAAGAGAAAGTATTCAGCTGGACATGAAAATAATCAAATCCCAGTAACAATTGTTTTTGTAAACCATGTTCGTTTTGCTGGAATTTATTATCAAGTTAGCTATTTGTAGGCCTAGGTAGTTTTGACTTGTGCAGTTGTATAGACTGTATTATTGGTTGTCCTCTTTCCTGGTACCAATTTAATTTCTTCATTGGTCGATTGGGTTTGCTATGCCGTATGCTGACCTAGGTACTGCTGATTTAGTCTTGTTTGGTTGTAAGCATTATCTGTTTGTAGCCTATTGTATACTGCTTGTCGTTAGTTGATTAGGCTACATGTTGTCATATATAGGCTGAGCTGTTTTAAGACTTGTGTGGTTGTAAATATTATCTGCATATGGCCTATATTGTATGGAGCGTGGTGTGGGTTCCTGTAGTCACATCCTAGTTCGTGTACCATGGGCAATGGTTGAGTGATCTAGCAAGTGGTTTTGAGAGTTGGGATACCAGTTGTTATGGAAGAAGAGTGGCCATCTCGAACATATTAAGAATAGTGGCCCTGCTTTTGCTCAGGCAGCTTGGACTATAAAATCCATCAGTGATCCCATAACCTGTTAGAGGGAAGCATTTTCATTGAACGGGACTATGTGTAAGTAAGGTTAGGTTAGCACCAATCTTTGCAGAATTTTGCCTAGGATAATGAAAGTGAAGCTCACCATAAGACGGTTAAGGGTGGAAAAACTCTAGAATGAGGAATTTAGACAGGAGTATATGGATAATATTAGTGAAAACTTCCAGGGATTAGACAGCCAACTGGTTCAGGATAAAGAAAGAGGATGGGTGGCATGCAGGTACGTAATGGTAGAAAAAGCAAGAGATTGAATAGGAACAAATATATGCAGAAAGAGATGGGTTCAATGCAGGAGGTTATTCAGAACAAGGAGATAAAGACTAAGTTAGGAATGAACTTGATGTACTACCCGTTTTCGGTTGTGGGGTCATGTAAGACTAATGGATGAGTGGTGGTGGTGGCTGTTATTGTTTTAACGAGTACAACTAGACAACCATCCTCTGTCAGCACTAATCAGAGAGAGAAAATGGAAGGGATCAGACACTTTAGAATATAAAGGAACATGTCAAAGAAAGAAAAGGACCACAAAGGGCCGGAAAATGAAAGACTCCCTAGGCCTCCATATGTAATACCGTCAGAATTGAAAAATAACAAGAGTTGACCATGTGAGGTTGGATAGGATAGGCCGTGAGGAGCCTAGCACAAGTAAGTGGAATCAATGTCAGGATTCAGCTATGGGCCTTGTGGTCACCATCCCACGCTCCAAATTTCAGAGCCCCTTTCGACAGGCAGGAGAGGTCGTGGGTGTTGTTCGATCGCCTCCGCCTACAGGAGGAACTAATGGATATTCCTAGGAGAATAATGGACTTGCTCGTCGAGGGTAAGAGAAGAAGGGTGAGACCAAGCCAGTGATGTTTAGACATATTTTCCAGGGATTTAAAGATCCGATCACCCTTCGAGGGGAGGGCTGTGTAATAACACCCATTGTGTCTCCTGCCTGTCGTGAGAGGCGACTAAAAGCGCTTGGGAGCGTGGTTTGGCATCCACGAGGTCCTTAGGTGAATCCTGGCATTGCGTCTACTTACTTGTACCAGGATCCTTAATCTATTCTATCCAACCTGCCTTCATCACCTCTTGTTGTTTTCGACCTCGACGATACTAGATTGCGAATCCTAACGAGTCTTTTACTTTCACACCCTTCATGGCCCTTGTCTCCCTTTGGCCGATATCTCCATTTATATAGAGGATGTTTGCCTAGTTGTAGGCCTACTTTTCCTTAAACAATAATCACCACCACCGCTTAAAGGTCAGAGATGTAGAATTAAAGAATCCACAGAGCTAGTTTCGAAAAGAGGGCTTTGAATAGGCGTAGTTAACTCACAGAGGATCTTAGACTGAACGGTGAAGGGCATAACCCTCCATAATGAAGATATATGTATGTATTTTTTTGATGCTTGTAATTTTGCTGAAACCATGGTACTGTATTTTCTTCATTAACTGATTGTTCATTTACTGTACATTATAATGAAACTTCCACCTCGGCCCTAAATGGAGATCGCTGATCGTTGATTGATTGATTGATTGTCTTTTTCATGTGCATATCCTTTCTCTGAAGGAAAGTTTAGGTTCCTTTGCTTCTCCTGTTGAAATTTATAATGTTTTCGATGTATTAATTAATTTGCATTAACTTCAGTAAACTTTAAAACTTCAAATAGCATCATGGTATTGTTTTTATTGGTTGATAAGGTTATGTTTGTGTTTCTCCCACAGAATACAAAGCACTCAAACTGTACACATAATGTCATTGTATGCTACATTGTGGTCCTGTTCCCAGCCACAAAGTTTATATTTTAGCTTGCAGGTTTCCAAATGGAGCGAGCTGGCCGTGCGGTTAGGGTCGCCTAACTGTGAGCTTGTATTCGGAAGATGGTAGTTTTGAATCCCACTGTCCTCAGCCCTGAAGATGGTTTTGTGAAGTTTCCCATTTTCACACCATTAAGTAAGGCTACGGTCGTTTCCTTCCCGCTCCTAGTCCTTTACATCCCATCCTCGCCATAAAACTTCCCTAAATGGTTGCGGCGTGAAGCATGTATTAAACAATGAAATGAAACCAACTAGGCCTATTTCGCTCAAGAAAATTAACGACATTTCTTGTATTTATCAGTTTATGATTATATATACGAAACTCTGAAAATACAAAGTATTTATGAACCGGGAGTCACGAACGAGTCATCGGGAAGTGCGGACGTGTGAGTGAGCTGAGGTGTGCAATATGGAAATAACGCTACAGCAATACAGGCTAAAAATTGGAAGATGGCATGGTGCAAGGTGGTGTTGGAAGAATGGTGGAGCTGAGAGAGGGAGATAAATTAGTGGTTATAAAGGACTGTTGGAGATTATGTTGTGTGCGACGGTTATTGCAACGCTGCTGGTGGTAGGAGGTATAGAAAAGAACCCGGATCCAAACCAGGGACCGTTCGGTTGGGAGGAGCTTGAAGAGATCAAGAGAGTGGTGAAGGAAGCAAAGGAGAATAAATAAAGGAAATGATGCAGGAACACCAGGCAACCCAAATGAAGGAGGTGAAGGACTGAAAAAAATATAAAAGAAGGTATTGGAGGAGTAAAAGACAAGTTAGCGGAGATAGAAGATGAGGTACGGAGCTTCAAAAAGAAGGTGGTGGTACTGGAAGAGGAATTGACAGCAATGAAGAGAGAAGTGGGGTTAGCGAGGAACGAATCAGCAAGAAAGAATATGTTTTTGTGTGGTATACCTGAGGAAGGATCAGAATCAAAAGTGGAGTTAGTATTGAAAATGGTGGACATAGTTTCGAATAATATGAAGATAAATTTAAGATAAAGTTAAGATTAATTTCAACCCTGATGTCCGATATAATTCTGAGGAATGCTGGAAATTTGAAAGGATCGAACATTTATCTGAAGGCTGAGACAGAGAAAGAAGACAGGATGTGGTTGGATGTCTATAAGCGGCATATGTGGCGGGCTAGAGCTCAGGGATTGCGAGCCAAGATAGTGGGGAAGTGTCTGGTAACTTCAGACAGAAATTGGTCGCGATCGTGGGCACAGGAGGAAATGCTGAGGATGGAAATATGTGAGGAGAAAATTAGTTGCAGAAATCGAGAGCAGGGCGACATCAGTACGGAGAAGGAAGTGGGAAGACGGGACTGCGGTGACAGCGGTCAGGTGACAGAGACAGCAGAGTCCTTGGTGAATCAAAACAACCCAGGAAGGAGTGAATCAACAAGTAGGACACTAGACCGAAGTGAAGTGAATATAGGTAGTGAAGAGATGACGAGAAGGGAAAGGAGTCAGGATAGTGACTCAACCTCCCCGAATAAGAGAAATGCAGAAAGAAGCCTGGAGAGAAATCAGGCGAGATCGTTAAGTTTAAAAGATCTATGGGGTGGGAAAAAAGGCTCCGGCACGGAAAAGGGGAAGGATGGGGTGAGAAGAAAGGGAGGGAAGGGGAGAGGGATGGGGTGGAGACAAAAGTAAGAATTACGAGAAGGGGGGAAACGCAGAAGTATAGAGAGGGAGGGGGAGGAAAAAATAACTAGAGATGGCGATAGGGGTGCTGAATATTGAGGGGTTGATGGGGAAGTTAGGGAATAAGGAAATTGTGGATTTAGTGAAAGATTTTGAGACGTGGTTACGGAAAGGTGTTGAAATTACATGGGGCGGTTATAGAGTAGCTAATGTGTTAAGGTATAAAATAGGGAAGGGGGCCGAAACCCAGGGGGCATAGTAGTTTTAATAAGAAATGCGGTAGCTGAATGGGTGGAGACGTTGCAGACTAGGATAGAAGGGGTAGTGTGCTGAGAGTAAAAATGGAGAAGGGGCAGCGGAAGCAATTTGTCTGTCACTGCTTTACAACCATCGAGCGATTCAATTTATGCAAATAAACATTTTTGACGAACTGATTGAAAAAATAAACATAATTAAAGGGATGTATCTAGAAGATGGGGTGATTTTATTGGGGAATTGGGATGCGAGAGTGAGCAATAGGGTACCGGTGTACGGGAAAGAAATAAAAGTAGACGGGGAACTGCAAAGTGTAAATAGCCATGGAGAAAGGTTATTAGAGTTATGTGCTATAGAACGTTTAAATTTTTTAAATGGGTGGATGAAGGGGGATAGTGTGGGATATTTGACGTATACTACAACAAATGGAGGGAGTGTAGTGGATTTAGGAATAAGCTCAGAGATAGCATTAAAAGTTTTGAGGTGTTGGAATGTGGGTTAACGGAACATATGCCTATCAAAATAAAATTGAGAACTTTGGTTGCTGATGAGAAGGGAAAAATGGAGGAAAGTAGGGAGAGATATAGGAATGGGTGATGGAAGTATGTATGGGATGATAATACTAAAGAGAAATTGAGACGGCATTTGAAAGAGGAGGGAGATATATTAAGGGTAGGAATAAAAAGAGCGGCAGAAGGGAACGATATGGATAGCGTGCTAACATTAATAGAACATCCTGTATGGAGGGTGGGGAAGAAAGTGAGGAGTAGGGTAGAGGGAAAAAAAGAACAAAATTAATGGATGGTTTGATGAAGACTACAGGAGAAAACGTGAGGTTGTAATGAGAGCCCTAGCGGAGTTTAGGAAGCAGGGTGAGCAAGAAAAAAGGAATATTGTAAATTGAGAAGGGAATATAAGGAGGTATTGAATGAGAAGAAAAGAGGATGGAAGGAGGCGGAAGCTGAAAAAATAAATAGATATTGTAGAGAGAAGAAATTTGAGAGGATATGGGAGTCAATAAACAAGATCAGAAGAACGAAATCGGTGGGGAAGGGGGATAGAATAGGAGAAAACCAATGGGTTAGGCATTTTAAAAGGCTTTTAGAAGAGAGGGGAAATTGGGTAGAGAAATGGACAAGTCATATATAGGAAGGGAATTGGAAGTAGTCATTACAATATTGGATGGGGAGATAACAAGGCAGAAGGTAATTGAGAGTATTAAAAATGCCAGATCCAAGGCTGCAGGAGGTGTAAACGGTATTTCCAATAGTGTATGGAAGGAGGAAAATAGCCGATGTTGAGGGGGGTTGTGAAATTCTTTAATAGGTTGCTGGAAACGGGGAAATTTCGTAGAAAATGGAGGAAGGGGGTATTATGCCCTATTTATAAAAATAAAGGAGCTAGTAGCGATCCTATCAACTATAGAAGAATTACACTCCTAGACTCCTTGTCGAAGGTGTACACAGGGGTTTTGGCGAATAGGATAACAAATTGGGCGGAGCAGTACGGTAGGATATCTGAGTTCCAAAATGTATTTAGGAAAGGAAGGAACACAGTCGATAATGTTGGATTCTGGACACAATGTATGTGAGGATAGCAGGGCGTAAATTATATGTAGCAGCGATCGATTTAGAAAAAGCCTTCGATACGGTCCGTAGGGAGGCGCTATTTTTGAGATTAAGGGAGGTTGGAATGTCGAAGAAAATGAGGGTTGCAATAGAAACAATTTCTGAGGAAGAGTTTGTGATGATTAAATTGCAGGATAGAAGGATGAGTAAGTGTTTTGAATTGAAGAGCGGGGTGAGACAGGGGTGTAAGCTATCCCCGATATTATTCATATTATTTATAAATAATATTTTAGAGGGTCATTGTGAAGAGGTATGGCAATGCCCTTGGATAGCGAAAATGGAGGTTCCGGGGTTACTATTCGCGGATGACCTTTTGATTCTGGCTTTGACGGCAAGTGGGTTGCAAAAAGGGTTGGACAAGGTAGTTGAGTATACTGGGAAGTGGTCTCTCAGAGTAAACGTAAGAAAGACTCAGATAATGGTGTGTAGGAAAAGGGGTAGGGAAACAAGGAAGTCTGGAGGCTAGATCAGGAAGAAATTAGACCAGGGAAAAATTGAGTATCTAGATGTAATAATTAGTAAGAATGGTTCTTGGAAAAATCAGTGTAGGAGGGCAAAATTTAGAGGGAAAGGAGCGCTTGCGGCAGTGGGGGTATTAGAAAAGAAATTTCCAGATGTTAAATACAAAATTCAGAAAACGGTGTTTAAATCACTGGTAATGGGCAAAATGCTATATGGGTTCGAAGTATGGGGAATGAAGGAGCGCAGGGGTGAACTAAACCACGTGGTGGCGAAATTTAGTAAGATCATGATGGACCTCCCGAACTGTACAGCCAATGTCGGTGCCAGATTGGTCTGTAAAGAATCGATAGAGGTTGAAATAGCTAAGAGGGTGTTCAAGTATTGGATTAGATTGGAGGAAGGGAAGGGAAGGGAAGGGTGGGGCATTAGTACTAGAAATGTTTAGTTTTCAAGAAGGTATGTCGAATGAAGTTTACTGGGTGAATAAGTGCAAAAAATGGTTACAACAGATTGTATTGGGGGGTATATGGAGAGGTCTGGGTGGTGGTAGGAATTAATGGGTATGGGAAAGGATAAAGGGAAGACTACTAGATATTGAAAGCCAGAGCTTAATAGGGGAATGTAGAAAGAGAGTCTCTTTATCAGTATTAAATAAATTGGTGGAAGTAATAAACCCGAAAACGGAGTTTGAGGGTAGAAGGGATAAAGGAGGTTTGTATTGGTGGGTATTGGGTGTTCCGAGGAACAGGAGATGGGTAGGTAGTGAGAATAGTGATAGATGTGTGCTATGTGGAGAGAGGTGGGAGGACCTGCATATTTTTAATCAATGCCGAGGTTTGGAGGAGATAAAGATAAAACTACTAAGAAGGAGCTGGATATGGTAGGGGAAAGCTATAAGATGACATCTTGGTTATGTAGAGAGTGGGAGAAAGGAACGAATATAGCGAAATTCTTAAATGTGGCCAGAGCTAGATTTATAAATCAATTGAGGAAGTAACAGGGGTTGTGCAGATAATGTGGTGCTTGCCGAAGGAGGAAGGGGGAAGGCATTATGCTCAGAGGAATGGATATCCGCCATGAGCAGATGCGGGAAGGGTATCATGGTGACCATGATATCAGAAGAGGGGGCTGTAGTGTTAGGGAAAAGGGGGAGAGCACCTTGCCCTGTGGAAAGGTGATCCGCCTGGGGCAAGTTGTTGGGAAGTAGATTGAGAAGTAGTAGGATGGGAGGAGATGGTAGATTAATGACTTGAGGAATACGAGAGTAGATGTGTTTATGAGAAGAGTTGGTTACAAGGGAAAGCCTGAGAAAATTAGGTAAGAGTTGAGAAAAGGGGAGGTTGAGTAGGCTTGAGGGTAGTGTAAATTTAAGAAGCTGGTATATAGTTTAAGTTTATCGTGGATGGTTGAAATGAAGCTTAGGTGGAAGCTAAAAAAATGTAGTGAGATGACTGAGCGAACTAATGGACTTGGAATGGAGTACTCTCTGTTTGTGTGTAAATGCGGTGGCGAAAAATGGATTGTTTAAGTGTATTTGTGTGAGGAGGGAGGATAAAGAAGGTGTATGTAATAGTAATTTAGATAGATTAAGTGGGACTGTAGTTAAGAGAAAATGTTGGCACAGTATGGAAATAATGAAAGTCGGTCATATGAAATAAATTAAATGGTTGTAGATGCCTTGATGAGCGTTGTAAAATGATGGATTCTTGATGTTTATATAGTACGTTTAATAGGATGGAAGAACTGGGATAAGTCTAACAGTTTTATGTAAGTGTGGTGCTGTAGATTGAGAAGTCTGAGTGAACTAATGGACTTGGCATGGAAACTGTTTGTTTGTGTGTAAGTGAGGTGTGAAAAAAAGTTAAATTGTTTTAGCTGCGTTGATGAGGGATGTAAAATGGTTGTTTGTTGATGTTTAAGTCTTAAGTTTAATAAGGTGAGATGTAGTGGGAGGGAATAGTGCGAGAGAGGAGAAGGTGAAGTATCAAGGGAAGGGGGAGGGTTTGGGACTTGACCCACCCCAAAGAAGTTAGGCTTGAGCATGTCTGCATGGGAAGAAAAAGGAGAGGGAAGGTAGTGAGCTGACAATGAACAGAGTACGTGTGACGTACATACAAGCACAGAAATGGTGTCCCGACGTAAACAGTCAACATTGCCCCACTCCAGTACAAAAAAGGAGGAGATGGAGTGAAGGGGTACTGTCGAAGACCACTCCAGTACCGAAAAGGAGGGGAGGGAATGAAAGGGTAGTGCTGAAGGCACTGTGTGTGTATTGTTATACATCCACCACTGTGTCCATTTCAATCACAACAGTCTTGTAGCGGGCTGTCTACCTGCAGCATTGCGTTAAGCGTGGAGGTGGTGGTATACCACGCTTTGTTTATACCTGGACACTTTTCTGTGCTCGCGTGTACATAGCGGAAATGTGTGGCAGGCCATGTGTTGGGTCTGGTTTCAGCCAAGCTGGCTTGTCACACATGGTAGCGAAGGAATACAGTGTCAGCAAGTGTAGGTGAGATATGAGATCAGTTCTCACGTGGCGAGGCTGGTGGCTGCTGTAGACGGTTTGGTGGGCATGTATTCCATACCAGGGCTGGTATGGGGTGGTAAGTAGGAGTTGGTAATGAGGGTAGTTTGTAGTGCGGTGGCTTCCTCCAAGTATGCTGACTATCCGCGTACGTGGGGTATGATACTGAGTAGATGTAGAGCGAGTTAATTTAGTTAAGTAGTTTTAGGAGAGATGTAGTGCCTAATGTTTGTTTGTTTTTTGTATCGCACTGTCTTTATTAGGGGCTGCCTGGCCGAGGCGGTAAAGGCGTGCTCGGTTCGCCCGAAAGGAAGTGGGTTTTAATCCACGTCAGGAAGTCGTAAAATTTAAAAACGAGATTTCCACTTCCGGGGGTGCATATGGCCCTGAAGTTCACTCAGCCTACACCAAAAATGAGTACCACGTTAATTCTTGGGGCCAAAAGGCGGCCGGGCGTAGAGCTAACCACTCTACCCCATCATGTGCCGAGGTTAACAATGGTGGAAGCCTTTACCTTTCACTCCTCCAAGGGCTTTCATGGCCTGTACGGAGGTGACTTGGCTTTGCTTTTTTCTGTCTTTATTACCTGTAAGCCGATGGTGTACTCTAGGGTGTGTAATAAAGATATGTATGTATGTATGTAATTTATTAACCAGTAGTAAAATATATTGGGCAGTCATGCCATGTTCATTGTGAGAGAAAAATTATAGACTATTACATATTATTCAATATGTTAAAATACTGAGAAACGTGTGGGGAGGTGGGATATGCTAAAAAAACAAAACGAAAATTTCCATACCAGGAGGTACTTTAAAAGCTAAGATTCTCATACCTATCATCACGACCGATTTGATGCGTCGCTCTCACTAGCGCAGCGGGCGATCCAGTCGGCCGTGCTATCACTTAGCGACCAGACCAATAGGAGGGCTACGGTCATCTTTGTTTCCAAGCTCTAGCATGCACTGTGTACTTCTGTTATATATTGATGTTCTGTGCTGATCCCAAATTCTGTTCTCTTCAGCCACTCTTACGAGATAACCACATACGAACGTCACGGATCAGCGGGGGGGTCCGGTTTCCCGCGCATTTGGTGGCCAACGAGTCAAGTCTAACGTGACGTCACTGGCAAGATACGGTGGGCTCTAAACGCGCTACTCGCTTTGAAGTCTTGGTTTTGTTGACTTTATGATTGATAAATAGTGACGTCTGTGTTCTAAAATCTATTTTACTGGTGTAAACACTTCGTTTCTGATTTAAGAGGCGATTGGTCTCTTCAGTGTTCTAAGAATTTATTAAGTAAAATGAGTAAATATAGAACTTGCCGTTACTTTGTGTAATGCTATTGGTTTGCCGGCTGGGACTACCGTGGCAAAGACTCCAATAGAATATCTCCTAAGGAATAAAAGGCGACCCTTCAATCGTACACCATATATGAGAAGTGCGTGCACCTGAACGGTACTGAACGTGCACGTCAAAATGTCAGAGTGGCTGCATAGTTGTTTTCAGGTCGCACTGCCCAAGCATTTAAATATATTGTACACAAATATAATGAGGGGAATATTATTGAACTAATAAATGATGGGTTTTTTACTTTTTATGACCGGGCGAGTTGGCCGTGCGGTTGGGAGCGCGCAACTGTGAGTTCGAATCCGGGAGATAGTGGGTTCGAACCCCACTGTCGGCAGCCCGGAATATGGTTTTCCGTGGTTCCCATTTTCACACCAGGCAAATGCTGGGGCTGTACCTTAATTAGGGCCACGGCCGCTTCCTTCCCATTCCTAGGTCTATCCTGTCCCGTCGTCGCCATAAGACCTATTTGTGTCGGTGCGACATAAAGCAAATAGCAATAAACAATATTTTTTAATTGTTATGAACTGAAGGATTCCTAACGACGAAAAAGCTCCCCTAAGAAGTGGTTATGGCCTCTACCATCGAAATCAAGAAAACGCTTTAAGAAGATTTTTTGGTCAATTGTTCGAGTTTGTGGCTGGGAAAAACTGCTCCTTTTTCCTGAAAGGATTTTTAATATCCATAAACTCACTTATTGCACTCTTTGGAGAAGTGAAAAGCATCGGGGCATAGTACATTTTGACTTCCAGACTGAATCAAGACTGTTTGGAAAATTATTTTTCTAGATTTGGAGGTCTCGGTGTGTTTTATAACAATTCCAGTCCTTTCGAAGTTAAGACCATAGTGCGCCTTTAATATTAACTGGGAGCGCGAACGACATACCTCTATCACATGGAAACTCTGTTGGTGAGAACAAAAATCAACCTTCTTCATTCTCTGAACCCCTGAGACCTAACGAAGAAACTGAAGAAGAATTTCAGAATTTCCTTTCCAGCGAACTTTGCATCAAAGTGACTGACAACCCGTCCAATGGTTGAACTTTTCATGAAAGTGAATAAAACTTGCTGCTTGATTCTGACCTGAGCATTTTAACGATTCTCAATGAAGATGTAACAGACGATGGTTTAAAATACTTGGCAGCTTACGTCGCCTACAAGCGTAAAAGCAATAACAGTTCGTTGGGAATACAAAAGGATAAATGTCACCATCCTCTGAACAAGACTGGATCACTACTATTTCTAAATGTGGCCGCATTTCTCCTTTCCCTGAGTGGATGTCTCCGACAATGGAGTTTGAAGTTATTTTTGCTTCCTTCCACGGAAGTGCTACAGAGTAATGGAAACATTAACATCAACCATACGACCGAAATTTCCCGAAACCGAAAGGAAAATCATTTCCTTGTATGTAAGGACAAGGACTTTCCATCCTATGAGACATTTGAACAAAAAAGGCCAAATGGGAAGCAATGAAGGAAAATAGAGTGAAGAAGAACCTAGTCTCGGCTCCTTAACAGCCATGGATTACATTTCCTGCCTTAACATCATAAATTCATCTTTAGTCGGTGACAATGACGCTAACTTCATCTTTTGAGGGATATTTAAAATATACCGTGTCAAGTACAGCCCACTAAGCGCCGTAGACTGCAAGACATGATAGCCTGCGGATAGTGAGTGATAGCTGTGGGACATCCACTTCCGTCTTGTTTGTCTTGTACGATGAAGAAGAACACTCTTAAAATAATTTAAAGAAAAAATATTCGTAGTAATGTGATTATTAATTTTTTAAAAAAGCATTCATAACTATGGCTAACGAGGCCGGCACAAACATTATGCACTATAAATTGTCCTACGATAAATATTTTATATTTTTATCTGATGCATTAAACATATTCAAGATTGAAAATATGTTCATACTGGGCGAGTTGGCCGTGCGTGTAGAGGCGCGCGGCTGTGAGCTTGCATCCTGGAGATAGTAGGTTCGAATCCCACTATCGGCAGCCATGAAAATAGTTTTCCGTGGTTTCCCATTTTCACACCAGGAAAATGCTGGGCCTGTACCTTACTTAATGCCACGGCCGCTTTTTCCAACTCCTAGGCCTTTCCTATCCCATCGTCGCCATAAGACCTATCTGTGTCGGTGCGACGTAAAGCCCCTAGCAAAAAAATATGTTCCAATTCACCAAAGAAAACTTTCCCATTTGAAAGCATAAAAGAAACGATAAAGGTTACTTTGAATTTAGCATTTTAATGCAAGAGAATGTTACAGATCGCAGATGTGTTTTTCCCGATGACGTCACAATCGGCTGACCAATGGCAGCACACATGCCCGGAATGGCCTATCTGTTGAGTATTCTAAGTTCCTTGTCACGGATGCTGCTTTCAGCGTTGTTCGACAACTTAAAACTAAGTTGGAAAGTCAATTTTTGTTTCTAGAATAGCGTTGGCATTTGAATATATATTCGTAGCCTACTTAGGCCTACTACGTAAAGGGCGCATTATTATTTCCTTCACAGCATATAGCAGATTAATTTCTACCATCTCCTTCTGAGTCCCTTTACAATGAATTCGGAGCCAATTTTGCGAAAAATTATTAATATTCATCTCGACATTTGCATGCATAGATGCACATATGATTCCACTTTTCAGCGTGGTCTCACTTCCATGCGTATAAACACCAATCACCCATCATATCATAAAATCCTCCCAATTGCGTAAGGTGGCTACAAACAGTTCATCACCTTCACTGGAGAAATTTCGCGTTAACACGCAGTGGAACTCTATAGTTAACAAATACTTGATACAGGAAACTGTCGACTGTGTGGTAATGATAAGTGTTACAGTGTTTTGGTGGATCAGCAGAGGTGAAAGAAGGTGCGGGCTGGAATGGGGCTAACTACAAGTCCGAAAGATGAATTTAAAATTTAAATAAAGGTTATATTTTCAACTGATAACAAGATTTAACAATTTTCACTAGGTGAAATAACAAAGAAAAATCAGGTACAATGCAACTGTACAAACGAAAGCACAAGTTAAGGGTTTTTTACAATTCTGGGCTACGTGCCCCAAAGTTTAACCATTTCTGAGCTCTCAGCTCACAACCACAAATTACCAAAGAGCAGAAAACCCGTAATTACATGGAGCATTTGCTCCCTCCTCGTAATGTCAAGCCTCCTAGAGGCACCTTTCAAAATACCAGAAAGAGCTGACCGTTCTCAATCGTCCAAGCCTATTAAAGGCAATAACAGCTTATTCACTTAACTGCCATCAAGGCACAACTTATAATGGAACAGGGATACCTCGTACCCAATCTACTGGGCCTTCTCAGGAAGGAAAACAAGAACGGGTTAAATTAATGGCCCAAAATACAAGATTGAATGGAGGCGAGTACTTGCACTCCTACATGAAAGCTTGTTAAAACCTAAGTGGCGCTAAGCCGATACACAGGGGTTATTTCCACGCTATAAAGGTGACTTGTATAAAAAAATTTTAACACATTAGGAAAGATTAGAAAATCAGTTACGAAAACATAGTCACCTCAAGTCGAAATGAAGGGGAGCTCGAGAGGGTAAAGCACTCTCTATCCCCGATTTACATTTAAAGTAATAAGAAAATGTTTACATAAGCCGGCACTAAGTACATTTTAAACAGGTAGGATACTTTGAAAAAGTTTCGAACCTTCCCCGGGGGTTAAACTGCTGACCAAGAAAGAAATAAAGATGTTAAGAGGCCATTACCTTTGCTGAAGAGCTGCTGCTCGAAGGAAGAGGGGCAACCCTCCCCCTGCTATACTTCCATACACTAAGCTAGATGTTGTTGAAGTGGCGAAGAGCCGAGAAAATCAGCAGTTTTTAAACCCTCGTGGAAGATTCGAGACCTTTCATGAATAATAAAGACACACCCACTCAACTTTATTGGGTAGCTAAGAGTTACACATGGAAATTCGAAGAAGAAACCTCTGATAGGTGGAAAATTAATTTTAGAAATTACTGATTGGCTAAGTTAAAAAACAGGCGGAAAGAAAGCTTAATATTGCTAATCCACAATGAAAGAACAAAATTTAGTAAAGACCAAAACTTATAAATACAAAATTTCTTCAACAAAAGTTCCTTCACTTCGCACCAGGTTGCATACTCATAGTTTTTGGTAGAGACATCTGTGAGAGAATGTCCACACTTCTTGATAATTAGTAAACAAAAATAATTCGAAATTAACACAGTGACATCTTCAGATAAACGGTTGAATAACTTCAGTTTTAAAGTTCAGAGTTTCAGCTGTAGAGGAGTAATTTAAGGCGGAAAATTCAAATGTGCGGCGTATAGGTGTACCAACCGGTACAATAAGAATAACGGTAGGCCCAGAGTACATAACGTGTAATTTTTGTTTCTTTTGGCAGGCTTAATGTAAGGCAAAAAGATATCTCTTAGCCATTCAAGTCATTCAGCACAAAGAGGAAAGAAATTCAACTTCTCAGTATTTCGGGAGAGTAGAGAATGAGTTCGACTGCCAACATCTTGGATACCAAACAACTTTCTCACCACATACACGAAGTGCACCGTAGCGTCGGGACTCTCGTTAACGGGAAATGTTCGCTTGCAACAGAGCTACGAATTTCTAGAGCAGCTGTAATTGAGAATGAAAATAAACGTTTCACAAGCATTACAATCATTTTCTCAAAATTTGATGAGTATGCCATCTTTCTTGTCAGGTTTTGAACTGGGGAAAATTCAAGCTCCTCATGTACAGAGTCTTCACGTGCTCTCCTGAGATTTCTTTCCCGTCATCTTGAAATGATTTTTCTAGAAGCTGAATCCGAACAAATCATGATTATATCAATTTTATCATTGCTCAAAAATATTTTGCGACTTTCATCTAAAGGATTGATCGTTTCTGGTTTAAGATACCCACAACGTAACTCTTCATACACTGCCACATTCACTTTAACATTCATCATCAACCTTTTTCCCCTTATCCTGCTCCTAGCGTGTCAGAGCATTTATGGATCTCCAACTTCCTCTCTCTTTTCACCATTCCTCTTCGTAGTTTTGTCCCAGTCTAGGTTTTTCTTGCACTCCTCTTATGGAGTCGATACACCTTTTTCTAGATCTGTTTCGATATTCTTTCCTCCTCCTCCATCCTCTTCACATGTCCAAACGATCTTAGTTTTCTCCTATCAATTTTCTCATTTAGGTTTTCCTTTCCTACTACCTTTCTCACATCTTCGCTTCTCATTGTCTTTCCTTGCCTTTCCTATCATACTTCTTAGGTATTTCATTTCATTGGCTTACATTCCATTCTCCTTCCTACTTGTTATAATACATGTTGTACATTATCTCTTTACACTTCCTAGGCACTTCCGTACTCCAGACAGGTTTCTTGCACTCTGGTAGAAAACATTGCCCTATTGCATCTATTAATCTTCATGTCCAGACTTGTATACTGCATTAATTCACTCCCTAGATACACTCTTGTTCATAAAAATAGAGCACCTTCAAAGACTAGAGGTACGAAGTTCATATTCATGGGACATGTTCATTAGTATGTTCTGTAGAAACGATTAGCATTTCAGTCACCTAAGTTCAGCATGTGTCCTGTTGCCTAGTAAGCACTGGGTCCTCTATGGGCACTGATAACTTGTTCCATGCGTGATGGCATCGACGCATATAAGGCGCGAATGCCGTCTGGGGTATGGCAACACATGATACATTCACCTGGTTCCACATTTCATCTTTGGTGCTTGGCACTGGGTCACAGCACCGCACCCGCCGTCTCACCATATCCCACACATTTTCGATTGGCTACAACTCCGGTGATCGGGCGGGCCAGGGCAACAGTCTGATATCCTGTAACAACAAGAAGGCACGCCCTGCGCCTTTTCCTGCTGAAATATGGCGTATGGGGTGTCGTGCAGAAAGGGTATGGCTACGGGTCGCAGGATATCATTTATGCAGGTCAAACTGGTCACAGTGCCCTGGACACGCACCAATTGTGATTTGCACCCCACACCACAAGGCCTTGAGTCTGCATTGCATGCTTTATGCGAATGCCGTCAATGTGATGCCTCTCCCCTGTCTGTGACGAACCAAAACGCGGCCATCATTTTCAAACAAACGGAACCTGGACGCGTCCGAAAACATTATCTGCTGCCATTCATGTCCCTAGTGACGTCATTCCATACACCATTGCATTCTAGCATGTTTATGCACATTAGTCAAAGGTAGGCGGAGAAGTGGACGACGCGCCGGTAACCCAAACAGTAATAAATGGCGACGGACTGTCACTCCTGATAATGTACGATGTGTTAAATTGTACCATTCTTGCGCCAGAGCCGAGGAGGCCGCAAATGTGTGCTGCAATGCCGTTCGGATGAGGTGTCGATCTTCTCTCGGGGGGTGATCTGGGTAGTGCGACTAGACCCATCTCGTCGTGTTCTACGGCCTTCTGTGAACCATTCTGTACACACCCGTTGCGCTGCCAACAAACCTCGTCCCACACGAGCAACAATTTCCCGGATTGATGCACCACGGTCTCATGCATATAATGCGCCCTCTGTCAAACTGACTCATTTGACGGTAAGGTTCTCGTATACGTCTCAAAATATACATCCTCTCGTCTGGTATATGTGTTAGCCAATCAACCATTTTATATAGACGCCGACGGATGATGCCTACCACTGGAGCATACGATAAACTACTGTGCGAACTTCATGACAAGAAGAATCATATCTGGAGTGAATTTTTCTTTACAGACGCCATGACGCCCTGCGAGCTGACGAAGTCTAATTATGAACTCCGCCACATGATTACACGAATGGCTGTGCTAGGCTTTCATTTTAAAGTCTGCAAAGGGAAGACGTACCATCAGCTGATCTTAAACTGCGTGTGTATACTGTGTGAGAAGATTTGTGGAAGATACCATGTTTTAATCTGGAGAGAACGTATGACGTTTATAACGACATTCTGTAACAATATTAAGACCGTAGGGAGGGAGGGGGTTGGCTTTGTGACAGATTTCGTGGTTTTACTGCTTCCAGTACATAGTTTTTTAATTGAACCCCAAATTAACTACGGAGTTTGCGTAGTTCATCTTTCCTTTACTTGATAGTATGTTGTCTGCATCTCAATCTCAATTAACCACCGAGAAATTTGCATTCACATTTGCCACAATGTCTCTCCGCTGTGCGGGGGGACTTTGTAATAGGCCTATTTCTAATCTGTAACATGTATGTAAAACACAGTCGCACAATATCACCCATTATACGTTTCTGTAGCATATTAAAGCTAAATTTGACAATGGTATTAATTTATTTTATTCATTTTCAGCTAAGAACACAGTACCTAATTTTATATTTTCTTAGTCAACAAGTAATTTTCCATAAACACAATGTTTCATTAAACGAAATTGTCAAACACTTGAACTTTATACAGTCCTCGTTTGCTAATTAGCTTTGGAGAATTTATCTTGAAGAGGACTTACTGCTTTGAATACAAAATTTCATCTCGACGGTCTGGCCATCTGCAGCTCTTCAAAGTTCTCGCCATAACACTGACCATGTATCCATCAGCTGGTGTATCAGTGATTCTTCCTGGGAAGAGCTGCTCTTCATATTGGACAACTACGTGGTCTCCTACTTTAAATATGTTATCCTGACCAGAACAGCACTCAGCTCGTGACAGTGAGGATACTTCAGGTGTGCTGGTATCTGATTTGTCAGATTCGCCTTCATTAATGTTCTGACTTTGGTCGGAGTCATGGATAGAAAACGATTCGCTTTCATCATCTGTTTCATATTTGGCAGCAGATCATTTTCGGAAAGATTGTGGGTTCTTTCCTTTCTTGCTCTTTCTGACAGACGTGGTGACAAATCTTTCGGAAGGAGCAGTGGATATACCAATACTGAATGTAGTGGCAGGAGCAGTCATTGCGTCTAGAATGCCGAATGGCCCGATACTCTCTCCTGATGAGCGTTCATCTTTCTCCTTCCCTTCATTCCTTGGGGTTTGGTAATCTCTTTTTCTTCTCTCATCTAGCTCTTCAATAAACACATCACCAACATTGGCGTTAATGGAAACCAGGCTCTCTTCAAGAATTGCAGACGGTAGTCGATTCAAGACCTCATGTTTGTTGAGAGGAAGTATCCCTGCCTTCCATAATCCGGATCGCAAATTTTGTTGTGTGCTCGGCTCCAGGGCAGTCATTAGGGTCTTGAGGAGTCCAGGGAATTCGTCCTTGGGAATCGATGAACACCTACTTCCTGAAGGAGTCTTTATCCAGTCGATTAGAACTTGTTTCCAATGGTTCTTCAGCGGACGAAAGACCGCAACATCTAACGGCTGAAGTAAATGCGTGGAGTAAGGTGGTAAGGCAATGAATTTGATATTATTTTCCTCACAGAGGCGCAGCACAGCCAGACTAATGTGGGAACTCAAGTTATCTCCTATTATCACCTTTGTCCCTACTTGTCTTTTCAAAATCGGCAGCATAAGGGAAATGAACCAGTCTTCAAATACTTGGTGGTTAAACCATCCCGACTTCGTCCGGTTATACCGTGCACCGTCAGGTCCATTTTCTGTCCATGTAGTCCATAGTTTCTCGGCTTTGTAATTCTCCTACATTGGTTCCAGTGTACCAAAAGCATTGCCACTAACCATTATCGCCGTGCATATTTTTGATGAGTTTTTGAATATGTTCCGGATTCTTCGCTCCATGGCGCGTGATTACCCTTTTACTCCCAGGATCATCAATCAAGTTTGTGTCATCGAAATTCCAAACATTTTCAGGGGGAACACCATCCAATTCGTCCTCCAGTTTACCAAAATACACGTCAATTACTTCTTTATCATTGGCAGCCTTTACATAACTAATATTTTTCGATGTTCTTTGAGTAACTATATTTTCATGGCGTCGCATGAATGATTCAGACCAGTCTCTCCCCGGAAAATCGTTCTTAAAGCAGGGCACATTCCTACCTATCCTGTCGAATCATTTCGGAAAAGGCTAGGAAAGCAACAGATAGGGAATCTGCCACCTGGGCGATTGCCCTAAATGCAGATCAGTATTGATTGATTTGATTTGATGAGGCAAGCTTTGGCAACACACCGTAGATCAAACGTTGTCATGGGATATCCATATGATGACATGGCAATTGTGTGGGCTACAAACAAGTTTTCTTCTTCAGCTGAAAGGACTGGTTGTCCACCTGCAGATTTTACTGTTTTGCTGAGTAAGCCCCGTACCTCTTTCGTCTTTAGTCATGAAGTATTTCTCATCGAGATGAGTAGTATAATAGGCGGGTTCTGCCGCCACCTCCACCTCAGGCTCCCAGTGGCCACCTCCACCTCCACCTCAGCCAGAGGCCTCCCAGTGGCCACCTCCACCTCCACCTCAGCCAGAGGCCTCCCAGATGCCTCCTCCACCTCCCGCGGGAAATTTGAATTTGTAAACAAAGCCACGTGCTTTTTGACAGCTGTCATCGACAACAACGCATCGCTAACCTCAGTACTGCCATCTTGACGGGCCTAAACCTCAGTAGTGCCAACTTAACCTAACTAGCATGAGGTAAACAAAGCCACGTGCTTTTTGACAGCCACGTGCTTTTTTGACAGCTGTCATCCGCCATCTTTAAACCACAAAGCACTGTGCTACCCTCTTTCGTCACCTGTCATCGGCAGTGCTGCCATCTTGACGGGTCTAAACCTTAGTGCTACCAACTTAACCTAACTAGCGTGAGGTAAACAAAGCCACGTGTTTTTTGACAGCTGTCATCCACCATCTTTAATCTATAGAGCACAGTGCTGCCCTCTTTAGCTACTTACCTTTGAAATGCGGTGGCGGATAATTTGAAAAATGCTTTTTTTGACAGCAGCCATCTTGCATCGCAAACCTCAGTGCTGCCCTCTTGAGCTAGATACCTGTGGTGGCAGACAATTCCACGTGACAGCAGCCATCTTTAATCAAGAGAGCACCGTGCTGCCCTCTATGTGGTGGTGGTAAATTCCACGTGGTCTTGTTTGGAAACAAACTCACGCGCTTTTTTGACAGCCGTCATCCGCCATCTTTAATCACAGTGCTGCACTCTATGTGGTGGTGGCAAATTCCACGTGCTCTTGTTGGGAAACAAAGCCACGTGCTTTTTTTGACAGCTGTCATCCGCCATTTTTGAGCACTGTGCTGCGGGCAATTTCGTCAGCTGTCATCCGCCATCTTTGAGAACAGTGCTGCACTCTATGTGGTGGCGGTAAATTCCACGTGCTTTACAAACCTATGCGCTTTTCTGACAGCTGTCATCCACCATCTTTGAGAACAGTGCTGCCCTCTATGTAGCGGTGGCAAATTCCAAGTGCTTTACAAACCTATGCGCTTTTCTGACAGCCGTCATCCGCCATCTTTGAGAACAGTGCTGCCCTCTATGTGGTGACGGCAAATTCCACGTAGAAACAAAGCCATGTGCTTTTTTGACAGCTGTCATCCGCTATCTTTAATCACTGTGCTGCCCGGTGGCGGCAAATTCCACGTGCTTTACAAACCTATGTGCTTTTTTGACAAAAAAATTTCTGCTCTCGAGATACTTACCGAACTATACTTACGAAACTGCTCATCACCTTCTTTCTTCTTCTATGAGTAATAAACAAAAACTCTATCTTGCAAATAAGGAGCGGGAGGAAGGTGATACCTAACCTAAAATAAAAGAATATGCTAATTCTACATTATTTATTTACATCTTGTATGTACACGTTTTATCTCGAATCATTTTACCCCAGTGATGTTTTGCGTACTTCTCGATGCAATTCTTGAATGTACAAGTTTAAACTTGCCGTACTACACTCTCAGCGTACCTCTTTGTGATGTAAGACAGCGTAACGTGAGTACACACACCTCTAGCATAATGTTTATGTAAAGTAGTACTTATCAATACTACTATGCCCCCAGGCTAGCGTGTTGGTAGAATTTGGGATGACAAACCGTTTACAATCATCGCTATTAAGGGCTACCTTACTAATTAAATGAGTGTACAACTGGTGCTTCTTGCTTCTAATGACAGACATTTGCTTATGCAAAACAGGTGGATTACTTTTAATGCAATTGTTATAGTTTTCAAAACTTAGCTGATTCTGAACGACATTCTTTTTAACCCCCTTCAATCTCTTTATTTGTAATTCATTTAAGAGTTTTATGCAATATGACTTAGATTTAGTACCTACAAATGAATCGATAATATTCCCAGCACATTCATCTTTCATTTTACCTAGAACCTTTTTGTTCACTAGCGGTAGATGATATTGATTATCTGCAGGATAGTTACTTGTATCAAACCTACCCAAGTCAGGCTTTATATCATTGTAATAGTCATCAGTTTTGATTTGATAAATAAACGAATCGGTATCTGTGTAGAGCAATTGCGCATTATGCGCGTACTTCTTCATCATATAATCGTAATGGAATTCATACATGAGTGTTTTAGCTAATTCAAGTACTGTGAAGCCGACGTAGGTAGGTTTGTCATACTTAACCTTGACACGATTCATCTGTATAATAACTAAATTCTCGTGTATGATGGTGCAGCTGTGGAAATTTGGTTTACTTATTAAATAGTTAGCACCATACCTTTTCTTAATATTATCCCAGTTTGTAATCAATTTTACATCAACGCGTTTGTCAACATTCTCCATAGTCTTACCAAACACACTGTTATTCATGAGCTTGTAGAAATCTTTTTCAAACTCGTTAACCGCATTCGTTCTTAAATTATTGTTCAGATCGATATATGGCTTTAGCCACGGTGACTGATTAAATTCTAGTACGCGATGAATTTTGGATAACTTCAAACCATGCTGCAAACACTGTTTTAAATTTCGGTAATGAATGATATACTTAGATTTATCGCATAAATTAGCAATGAGCATTTTCGTCGTTGATGTAATGTACGGGGACTTCATATTTTCAGGGCAGAACGGTAGGTCATTATGAGAAGTGTGTAACTCTTTAGGATACTGTAAGTCAACTTCGAGGAAATAACCTTTATCAGCTTCATCGCCTAGGGCGTGTAGCTGTAAAGCATCAATTTCGCACTGCGTCAGCCAGCGGAAACCACTCACCGGTAGATGCTGACTCATCGCCCACCCATACTGATTATTAGCATCGAGGTAAACGATATACCGAGATTCCTGACTGGAATCGAAACTCGGCATGTACTTATTATTAGCACTCGAATACCGGCCGCTGCACTGACTCAGACCGCCTCGAATGGATGCTTTTATAAAGTGCACCATATCGATATCGGACAGCAGTTCCAAATTCACACGCGTGTATTTTAACATCGCGTCCCAACTTAACCCAGGTGCAGTAAAATACTGACATGGGTCAAGGCTGTAGGTGTTCATGCAAACACAGCGAAAATTTTCAAAAACATCAGCTAACAAAAGTACATCTGTCTTTAAATATAAATCAGAGTATTCACCCAGCGTTTGAATGTGGAACTGCTCCCAGATATGTTGCGCATGTAAATAGTCATCATCACTAATATCTGCTGAATTCAGCGAGCTGTAAAAGGATTGTTTCGATGGTAAGGCACGTTCTTCGAGGCGGTCTAAGCAGTCGAGATATTCGTAACAAAAAACACCCTTACGCCGAAGTAAATTAAACTGCGTTTCTTCGGGGAAAACGCGTCGAATTTCTGTAAATTGTTCAGGCTGTAAATGACTAGAAAGTTTATCGAGGCTACTCGCCATAAAGCGAAACGAGTCAAGGAATCTCAGTTTTATAGAATGCTCAGCATCTACTTTTACAGACTTTGCAAACGCAATGTACCGCTCTTTATTCTGAGGGATTATATCTACTTTTTCATCTGAAGCTCCAAATTGTGAAATGATGAAATGAGAGTCGTAACCAGATAAGTTATGAAAAATTACAGGGATGAATTTAGGAACTCTATACTTAAGATTACAGCTATAATGAGCGGCACATCTGTAGAAACCAGTTAAATGATCATGATCAAAAACTTTAGGGCCATTTTCGGAAAATTCCCCATCACAAATGCTACACTTTGTAGCACGTTCATGATCATTTAACTGCATGTCGGTGAGTGGCTTCATAGGAATATTACTATTCAGAATACGACCGAGACGAACTGCATCACTTTCAAGTCTTTCTAAAAATACTTTAGCAGCATCATGTCCTCGATACAGCTCTAACTTGTTAAGCGTACTATCGTAACTACACTTGATGTAATACGCGAAGCTATACGGGACATGCATGTGCGTAGTATTAGTGAAAGAGTTGTCAGGATTAGGTGAGCATGTGTTGCATGGCGTGAGGATGGCTTCAAAGTCTGCATAAATCACGAACGGTACCCACATCTGCTTGTGAAAATTTGTAAATTTTAAAACATTATTGCCTGTAGTAGGTATCTCTGACAGTACATGATTGCAGTCATTCTTGGAATGCTTCGTTAACTGGTCTTCAGTTCTAAAATACTGCAAGCATCCATCACATAGCCACTTTTTACACTTATCTTTTGACAATTGACTGCCAACAAGTCTACACTAGATTTTTAATCCAGCAAAAGTGGCTATTCTCACTGTTTTCAATATAGAGTAAATTAACGTGAGTACTCTTCTTATGACATGTATAATACAGAGGACCTACTACAGACTTTTTCTCTACACCATACACATTAATACTAATGTTATTTAGTTCCTCAAAGCGCTTAATATCCTTTATCTGCACAGGAAATTCTATACTATCGAAATTTAGCTGCGTTGAATAGTGTGGATACGATGATGTTCTATACGCTACATTCGATTTAGCAGGATTTAAAGCCGACATCACCGCCCATGCAAAACATGCTTCGTCATTGTTTTGGATGTTTACAACAGCTTTTCTTTGCTGAATCCATGTCGGCAGCTCAATGTGCGAAGATCCACGCATAGGATTGTACTTATTGATGTTAACTTCTAGATACATTATCTCAACTAAAGCCCACCCTGATTCCTTTTCCTGAAATTCCTCGCTCTTAGTTGAAATAATGTTAGAGACATCCCTAAGTACATCACCAAAATTAGTCGACTCACTTATGACAAAATTCTTCGTATTAAATGATTTAATGTCCGTTATTTCGGATTCATCCGTGCTTTTAATGTACAAGGCGAAAAGTTCAAAATTAACTTTAAATAAACTATGATTGGACAAAGATTTAGCAAGAAGCTGTTGTACATCCGGTTGAACGCAATTTAAAAAGTTTGAAGTGCTCTGAAACTTTTGACTGGTGCGAATTCGGTAACTAGCAATCCTACTTTTAAATGCTGTATTAATTTCCTCGATGTTTGCGTTACTACCACTTCTACACGCATTATTTTTATGCGCATTACTCCGTAAGTGCCCCTGAAAATGCGAAGATGGAACATCAGTGTTACAGTGCTCGCAGTGAATAGTTTGAAGTTCATGATTTTTTCTAGGTTTTTTACTACTAGTACTTTCTACAGCTACATCAGTAGCTGCACGCTTTCTCCCTACTACTACCTGAGGGCAAGTAGATATTTGATGTACCTCTGCTAAGTGAGCCTGGTATTGCTCTACATTAGCGAAGTACAGCCCGCAAGCATCACATAAAGCAGATGTTATGCTAGGGTGTTTTGATTTCATATGGCGCATGAAGTTATCTCGCCTTGTAAACGATGTCTCACACTGCTCGCAGGTGAACGTAGACGCTTCTCTATGTTTGGTTTGTAAATGTCGTGTGAGGGCATCTCTTCTTGTAAACGTTATATCACACTGCGAGCAGGGAAACGTCTGAAAAGAGAACAACCAATAGAGATTAGCCTAAAGTTGCGATGTTCAACCTATAGAGGTCGGACATGACTGTGAGTTTGAAATTATACGATTAACCTCTCCTATAGCATGCGGATTAAAGAAAATAACTATTTATCAATAGACTAAAGTTACGATGTTTTAGAAGAAACCAAGTTTCAGCCTGTTGAGGGCAGACATAGCTATGTACGCACCTCGTCTATAGCGTGAGGATTAAAGAGAACAACTATTTATCAATAGACTAAAGTTACGATGTTTTAGAAGAAACCAAGTTTCAGCCTGCTGAGGTCAGACATAGCTATGCGTGCGTGTTTGAAATTATAAGATTAACCTCTTCTATGACATGCAGATTAAAGAAAATAACTATTTATCAATAGACTAAAGTTACGATGTTCAAAAGAAACCAAGTTTAAGCCTGTTGAGGACGGACATAGCTATGTGTGCGTGTTTGAAATTATACCACGTCTATAGTATGTAGATTAAAGAGAACAACTATTTATGATTAGCTTAAAGTTACAGAAGAAACCAAGTTTCAGCCCGTTGAGGGCAGACATAGCTATGTACGCACCTCGTCTATAGCGTGAGGATTAAAGAGAACAACTATTTATCAATAGACTAAAGTTACGATGTTTTAGAAGAAACCAAGTTTCAGCCTGCTGAGGTCAGACATAGCTATGCGTGCATGTTTGAAATTATAAGATTAACCTCTTCTATGACATGCAGATTAAAGAAAATAACTATTTGTCAATAGACTAAAGTTACGATGTTTTAGAAGAAACCAAGTTTCAGCCCGTTGAGGGCAGACATAGCTATGTGTACGTGTTTGAAATTATACCACGTCTATAGTATGTTGATTAAAGAGAACAACTATTTATGATTAGCTTAAAGTTACGATGTTCGGAAGAAACCAAGTTTCAGCCTGCTGAGGTCAGACATAGCTATGCGTGCATGTTTGAAATTATAAGATTAACCTCTTCTATGACATGCAGATTAAAGAAAATAACTATTTGTCAATAGACTAAAGTTACAGAAGAAACCAAGTTTCAACCCGTTGAGGTTAGACATAGCTATGTGTACGTGTTTGAAATTATACCACGTCTATAGCGTGAGGATTAAAGAGAACAACTATTTATGATTAGCTTAAAGTTACGATGTTCGGAAGAAACCAACTTTCAACCTGTTGAGGGCAGACATAGCTATGTGTGCGTGTTTGAAATTATACCACTTCTATAGTATGTAGATTAAAGAGAACAACTATTTATGATTAGCTTAAAGTTACAGAAGAAACCAAGTTTCAGCCCGTTGAGGGCAGATATAGCTATGTGTGCGTGTTTGAAATCATACCACGTCTATAGTATGTAGATTAAAGAGAACAACTATTTATGATTAGCTTAAAGTTACAGAAGAAACCAAGTTTGAGCCTGTTGAGGACGGACATAGCTATGTGTGCGTGTTTGAAATTATACCACGTCTATAGTATGTAGATTAAAGAGAACAACTATTTATGATTAGCTTAAAGTTACAGAAGAAACCAAGTTTCAGCCCGTTGAGGGCAGACATAGCTATGTGTGCGTGTTTGAAATCATACCACGTCTATAGTATGTTGATTAAAGAGAACAACTATTTATGATTAGCTTAAAGTTACAGAAGAAACCAAGTTTGAGCCTGTTGAGGGCAGACATAGCTATGTGTACGTGTTTGAAATTATACCACGTCTATAGTATGTAGATTAAAGAGAACAACTATTTATGATTAGCTTAAAGTTACAGAAGAAACCAACTTTCAGCCCGTTGAGGGCAGACATAGCTATGTGTACGTGTTTGAAATCATACCACGTCTATAGTATGTTGATTAAAGAGAACAACTATTTATGATTAGCTTAAAGTTACAGAAGAAACCAAGTTTCAGCCTGTTGAGGGCAGACATAGCTATGTGTGCGCGTGTTTGAAATTATACCACGTCTATAGCGTGAGGATTAAAGAGAACAACTATTTATGATTAGCTTAAAGTTACAGAAGAAACCAACTTTCAACCCGTTGAGGGCAGACATAGCTATGTGTACGTGTTTGAAATTATACCACGTCTATAGTATGTTGATTAAAGAGAACAACTATTTATCAATAGACTAAAGTTACGATGTTCGGAAGAAACCAACTTTCAACCTGTTGAGGACGGACATAGCTATGCGTGCGTGTTTGAAATTATAAGATTCACCTCTTCTATGACATGCAGATTAAAGAAAATAACTATTTATCAATAGACTAAAGTTACAGAAGAAACCAAGTTTCAACCCGTTGAGGTCAGACATAGCTATGTGTACGTGTTTGAAATTATATCACGTCTATAGCGTGAGGATTAAAGAGAACAACTATTTATGATTAGCTTAAAGTTACGATGTTCAGAAGAAACCAACTTTCAACCTGTTGAGGGCAGACATAGCTATGTACGTACCCCGCGTAAGGATTAAAGAGAACAACTATTTATCAATAGACTAAAGTTACGATGTTTTAGAAGAAACCAAGTTTCAACGAATAGAGGTCAGACATACCTTAAAATCTTCGCGCTGCAAACTGTTACTCGGATGAATAAAATGCGTGCGTTCAAGCCTGAAACTTGAATGATAATATTCTGGTCGAATCTAAAAAGAAAAGAACAAACATATATGAATGCAGTGTAGGGTGTATCAGCTAGCCTAGTTATCTTTACAACTCAAAGTTCGAAAACATACCTTAAAAAAAATGAATGTGCTGCAGACTGTTACTCGGATGAATAAAATGCGTACTTTCAAGCCTGTAACTCGAACGGTACCTAAAAAAGAAAAGAACAAACATATATGAATGTAGTGTAGGGTGTATCAGCTAGCCTAGTTATCTTTACAAACTCAAAGTTCGAAAACATACCTTAAAAATGCATGTGCTGCAGACTGTTACTCGGATGAATAAAATGCGTACTTTCAAGCCTGTAACTCGAACGGTACCTAAAAAGAAAAGAACAAACATATATGAATGTAGATGTCTATTACCTAGCGTAGAAGTTGCTTTGCTAACAGTTCTAGCTTACCTTAAGATAAAGGCTGAAGAATAATATTCACAGCAGACAGTACTTAGACGGGAGATGTGTACGTGATAAACGCATACAGAGAACTGTGAGCACTTCACGCAGACTGCGGTGAGTAAATATGCTGCTTGTTACCAAGCGGATGTGAAAAAATCGCTGACAACTGCAGTACAGTCGGAACGAATGCAACAAGAGCACTCCTGTAGTCCCGCAGGCTGACGTATTTAAGCCGGAATCGAACCTCCTGTTGACGCCGAGGTGTCAGAATTTAAGTGTTCTGCAGTGGATCGAGCCTTGGAAAGTTAGCGCGCGATCCTCGACTTCTGGACTTAAACGGGAGGGTACTAAGCTACATCCGCGGTATTCCTTACCTGTAGGCACTTAAAGGTATTGGGCTAAAACTACATTAAGCTAGATCATGTAATGACGATCGCGCAGGCCCCTCGCCTAGCATTTACGGCTTCTAGTTCGAACCCGCTATCTACCGAAGTAGCGAGAATGATTGAAGAATGTTGAGGGTGATTCATTCGTCGGATGGAGGCGTTAAGCTATGTGCAGGCTTCTTCTAGTCGGGGTACGCGATTCAAATCCTGGTAACTTATGCCGTCGGGAAGGGCATCTAGCTAGATCATGTTATGACGATCGCGCAGGTCCCTCGCCTAACATTTACGGCTTCCAGTTCGAACCCGCTATCTTCCGAAGTAGCGAGAATGATTGAAGAGTGTTTGAGGGTGATTCATTTGTTGGATGGAGGTGTTAAGCTGGCTTCTTCGGTAGGAGTAGGCTATGTCGGGATATCGATTTAAAATCCTAGTCAGGAAGGGCAACCGGCCGTATAAAGCTATGGTGTGAGGCGGGGTGTGCAAAAAAGCTAGCTATAAGTAAGGGCTGTTGATGGGGACGTTAAACCCTGTGCAGACTCCTTCGAAAATGATTTTTGAGTACAAGACTTGACGGTGATTCATTTGTCGGATGGAGGCAATAAGCCTTGTGCAGGCTTCTTCAGCGGAGTAGGCTATGTATCGGTACCGGGATATCTAGTTATAAACCCGCTACAACAAATTTATCGCGTATACTGCGATTTAAAATCCTAGTCAGGAAGGGCAGCCGGTCGTATAAAACTATGGTGTGAGGCGGGGTGTGCAAGAAAGCCAGCATTAAGTAAGGGCTGTTGATGGGGACGTTAAACCTTGTGCAGACTCCTTCGAAAATGATTTTTTGAGTACAAGACTTGACGGTGATTCATTTGTCGGATGGAGGCAATAAGCCTTGTGCAGGCTTCTTCAGCGGGAGTAGGCTATGTGTCGGTACCGGGATATCTAGTTATAAAACCCGCTACAACAAATTTATCACGTATACTGCGATTTAAAATCCTAGTCAGGAAGGGCAGCCGGTCGTAAAATTATGGTGTGAGGCGGGGTGTGCAAGAAAGCCAGCATTAAGTAAGGGCTGTTGATGGGGACGTTAAACCTTGTGCAGACTCCTTCGAAAATGATTTTTTGAGTACAAGAGTGTTGATGCTGATTCATTTGTCGGATGGAGGCAATAAGCCTTGTGCAGGCTTCTTCAGTGGAGTAGGCTATGTGTCGGTACCGGGATATCTAGTTATAAAACCCGCTACAACAAATTTATCACGTATACTGCGATTTAAAATCCTAGTCAGGAAGGGCAGCCGGTCGTATAAAACTATGGTGTGAGGCGGGGTGTGCAAGAAAGCCAGCATTAAGTAAGGGCTGTTGATAGGAGGCGTTAAACCATGTGCAAGCTCCTTCACCAGGAGAAGCCTACATGCCGGTACCGTGCAGGCTCTTTCGATAGGAGTAGGCACTGTGTGTGTTTTAACCTCTCCGTACAATCATGATATTTTACGTTAGGAACTTACATAGGCTAAATGCTACACATTCCGTAGCAGAGCCAGGAATTGAACTCGGACCTCCGAGGGTAGCAGCTAACTACTACACCACAGAGGAGGACTATTTCAGAATATTTTACAACCTTAATTGGTACTGTGTTTTAAGAGCTTGAATGGTACTCAGCTAAGAAGACCTTCGCGAGTTACAAGCTGCTTATCAGCATGTAGTGTCCTCATTCAAGGTCGAGCCGGAAGATACGTGTACAATTTCAGCTAACACACGCATTCCACACAACTCGCTCAGAATGACTGTGCCGGTACTTCGAGGACTGTAGAACAAATCTATAGCCTACAGTATGCATGCCTCTCACCCGGTAGTCTCGGGTTCGATTCTCTTGGGAATAAAAATGTGTTTAAATCGCATGAATTTGTTGAGTTGTCCTTCCTGATGCAAAACTAGCAGTATCTAACCTCATACACTATAGTTTTACGACCGGTTGCCCTTCCTGACAACTCGGATTAAAAATCTGTTTTACAACGTCTAACACGGGGAATCGGGGATTTACAGCTAGATGCACTTCTTAGATTTTAAATCACGAACTATTGTTTTACGGCCGGATGCCCTTCCTGACGCAAAACTAAGATTTTTAAATCACAAGAATTTGTTTTAAGACTAGTCGCCCTTCCTGATGCAAAACTGGCAGTATCTAGCCTCATACACTATTGTTTCGACCGGTTGCCCTTCCTGACGTCAAAGAACTTGGATTAAGAATCTGTCGAGAATCGGGGATTTACAGCTTAAAGATGGCGGATGACAGCGGTCAGAAGAGCATATAGGTTTGTAAAGCACATAGAATTTACCACCACCACATAGAGTGTAGCACGGTGATTAAAGATGGTGGATGACAGCTGTCAAAAAAAGCACATGGCTTTGTTTCCAAACAAGAGCACGTGGAATTTGCCACCACCGGGCAGCACGGTGATTAAAGACGGCGGATGACAGCTGTCAAAAAAGCACATGGCTTTGTTTCTACGTGGAATTTGCCGCCACCGGGCAGCACGGTGATTAAAGATGGCGGATGATAGCTGTCAAAGGTAAGTAGCTAAAGAGGGGACAGCACGGTGATTAAAGATGGCGGATGACAGCTGTACATGGCTTTGTTTCCAAACAAGAGCACGTGGAATTTGCCGCCACCGGGCAGCACGGTGATTAAAGATAGCGGATGACAGCTGTCAAAAAAGCACATGGCTTTGTTTCTACGTGGAATTTGCCGTCACCACATAGAGGGCAGCACTGTTCTCAAAGATGGCGGATGACGGCTGTCAGAAAAGCGCATAGGTTTGTAAAGCACTTGGAATTTGCCACCGCTACATAGAGGGCAGCACTGTTCTCAAAGATGGCGGATGACAGCTGTCAGAAAAGCGCATAGGTTTGTAAAGCACGTGGAATTTACCGCCACCACATAGAGTGCAGCACTGTTCTCAAAGATGGCGGATGACAGCTGACGAAATTGCCCGCAGCACAGTGATCAAAGATGGCGAATGACAGCTGTCAAAAAAAAGCACCTGGCTTTGTTTCCCAACAAGAGCACGTGGAATTTGCCACCACCACATAGAGTGCAGCACTGTGATTAAAGATGGCGGATGACGGCTGTCAAAAAAGCGCGTGAGTTTGTTTCCAAACAAGACCACGTGGAATTTACCACCACCACATAGAGGGCAGCACGGTGCTCTCTTGATTAAAGATGGCTGCTGTCACGTGGAATTGTCTGCCACCACAGGTATCTAGCTAAAGAGGGCAGCACTGAGGTTTGCGATGCAAGATGGCTGCTGTCAAAAAAAGCATTTTTCAAATTATCCGCCACCGCATTTCAAAGGTAAGTAGCTAAAGAGGGCAGCACTGTGCTCTATAGATTAAAGATGGTGGATGACAGCTGTCAAAAAACACGTGGCTTTGTTTACCTCACGCTAGTTAGGTTAAGTTGGTAGCACTAAGGTTTAGACCCGTCAAGATGGCAGCACTGCCGATGACAGGTGACGAAAGAGGGTAGCACAGTGCTTTGTGGTTTAAAGATGGCGGATGACAGCTGTCAAAAAAGCACGTGGCTGTCAAAAAGCACGTGGCTTTGTTTACCTCATGCTAGTTAGGTTAAGTTGGCACTACTGAGGTTTAGGCCCTTCAAGATGGCAGTACTGAGGTTAGCGATGCGTTGTTGTCGATGACAGCTGTCAAAAAGCACGTGGCTTTGTTTACAAATTCAAATTTCCCGCGGGAGGTGGAGGAGGCATCTGGGAGGCATCTGGCTGAGGTGGAGGTGGAGGTGGCCACTGGGAGGCCTCTGGCTGAGGTGGAGGTGGAGGTGGAGGTGGCCACTGGGAGCCTGAGGTGGAGGTGGCGGCAGAACCCGCCTATTATACTACTGAGATGTTGCGTTGAATAATTTCGATAGGAACGAGCGCCCAGTCTCCGAGTATATGTTCTCGGCATGCTTAATGACTTTGTTGTTCACTGCAACAAACGAAGGATAAACTACAATTCAAGAAAACACTTGCGGGGTTACATTGTTACATGTTGAACTGTCACAAGGTCACCCCGCAATCCATCGACTTTTTACAAACATCCTAATAACTTTAATAACTAACGTCCAACAAACGTAACAATTATACCACATTGTAGATAACATATTCAACTTCATGGGTAATTACCTGTCTTGTTCTGTTTGTAAGCAAACAATACATCACAAGCAAAGTACACAGACTTTTCCCGCGCCAACGTGCCAGGCGGTTTCAACAAGAAAATGGCTGCTAAAACTAATGAATCGTTGCAGCTTTAAGAGTCTGTCGATATGGGGCCGTACATATGCGGTCACCCACTGCAGTTACTCTTTGACATTTTGTGTATCCCTTTCAAAACAGAAAAACAGCTTTTCATGGATAGTCTCGTCTACGACATCGTACTGTACGGTTCGTAGTGTTCGAGGTTTGGTGTTCGGTGTCTGAAGTTTCTAGAACTTACTCCTGCGTTCGAATGCTAGCTTGCGTGTGATTGTGAAGTGGTGGCATGAGTTCTGATAGTGGAGGTACTAGGGACTTTCATCCCGCGTCAAATAGTAGTGTTGAACGGGAAGAAGAGGTGAAAATGTATACAAACGTGACTGATAGTTCTCCTACTACCCCTTCGTTGCAAACTTCGACCCAATTCAATAATAACCCTCCCTTTCCTGCTCAACCTCCTAATACTATTGCATGTAATTTATACCCATTAAACCACCCAGGACCATATCTTGTTTTTGTTTCATCCAAACAAGGTAATAACATTGGCAATCTACACCCTATGGCTATTGGGCGTTTACTCCATGAAAGAAACTTTACTGTTAAATCCATCCAGTATAAAGGCCGTAACAGGATTCAGGTAAACTTTCATTCTCCTAATCATGCTAATGACTTTTTGCAGAATAAGTTCCTTGATACACACAAGTTGCATGCCTTTATTCCTCACTCCAATATCTTCCGAGTAGGCATTATACGCGGTGTTGAGAAAGACCTAACTGAATCAGATATTCTTACTTTACTTAAGAGTGACGTCAAAGTTCATTCTGTTCATCGCCTACGTCGTAAAACCCTCCAAGATGGTCAGGCAGTATATGTACCTATCGGCTCAGTAAAGATTCTTTTTTGCTACCAAACTTTGCCCAAATATGTTTCAATCTATCATGTAATGTTAGAAGTCAATCCCTTTATATTCTACCCCATTATTTGTTCCAAATGCCAGCGTTATGGTCACACCATACGCAATTGCCAGTCTACTAAATTTCGCTGTCGCAACTGTGGTTTGAATCATTCTACCTCAGACTGCCTTGCTAATGTCAAATTATGTGTACATTGCAATCGGGAGCACAAAACGGGTTAATCAGATTGTGCTGTTCATCAGAAGCAAGTGGAGATCAAAAAAGTCATGTGCACTGATAACATCTCCTTCTCAGAAGCTTCTGCTCGACTGTTTCCACCTAGTTATTCTGAGTATAATAACATTCAACAATTTCCTCACCTACCCTCTCAACATTCTTCTCCAGTACCCGAAATCCCTCGCAAACGCAAATTCACACAAGTGATTGTCAAGGATTTGCCACCTAAGCCATCTCCTGGATATGATAGAGCTGGATATCTCCAGCTAGTGCAATCCACTACATCCTCTCGCCCCTCTCAATCTCTGAGTTATCAATACCCCATTCAACTCAGTCAGACAACTCCCTCAACATCGAGCCCGTCAATCCCTCTGCAACCCGCACAGCATCCCCAAACAGCTACTACACTCCCACAGCGAGAACATGTTCAACAGTGTGTTCTCAACCTTGTCATGCAGCTTACTCACCTAATTGGAGATCACCCCAATATTTTACCAGTTATTAGTCAACTTCGAGAAAGTTTACACATTATCTTTAATAATGGTAGTACGCATCCTTCAATGGAATGCTAGAAGCCTACAAAATAAACAATACGAATTCAAAATTTTAATGCACGAAACATCTCCTCATATAGTCGCTCTGTAAGAAACTTGGTTTTCTCATAAAACCAACTTTTATTTTCCAAGTTATTCTATTGAACGCCATGACAGACCAGGATTTGATGGTGTCGCACTTATGATACTTAATTATTTATCGTACACTCCATTACATCTACAATACATAATACCAAATACCTATTCCCTCGGCCTTATATATAACACATATGTTATAACCTTATATAATCCTCCTGATAATTACATCTCCTTCGCCCAATGGTTCAAATTTTTTAATCAGTTTCCGTCTGATACCCAACTCTTTCTTTTTTTGGGATATGTCAATATACATCATACTCAGTGGGGAGCCCCGCTCAACACCTCTAAAGGCACACAGTTATTACATGCTGCAACTCAACATAATCTCTTGATTCTTAATGATGGTTCCCCTACCAGGCTCACTCCTCCTGGTTCGTTACCTTGCGCAGTAGATTTATCACTTTGCCGCAACACTATCGCCTCTATAACCACGTGGCGAGTACTAAGTGACACTCATACTAGTGATCACTTTCCTATCCTCATTACTTATGGACATGGGTATATTACTAAAACCCTCTTAACCACCATTATACCGCTCAAACTCGTTCCATGAAACATTTCAATGCTTCGTGCTTTAAGTCTTTCATGGTAACCCAATTAGAGACATTCCCTGTAACAGAATTATCCTATCAATCAATTCTCAAAATAATAACACAGTATCTGGACCTCTACCATCCTTTTCAAGCACCATCAAACTCCATAACACCTGGTAACTCTAAATTAAAGTGGTGGGACACTGAATGTCACCAATTAATCCTTAAACGCAAGAGACTATTCAAAATATATCGTAAAACTTTAACCCCTTTACACTACTGTCACCTCAAACATCATATTGCTCATATCAGACGTGTATTCAATCAAAAACGACGACAAGCTTGGTAAACTTTTATATCCTCTTTCCGTGCCCATATTTCTGCATCCCAGTTATGGAACGCTATCCGTGCTCTCACTCGCCCTCAAATCACATCGAATATTCTGAATCAATTTCTAACGTCCCTCACTCCAGATTATGTACTTCCTCCTTATACCTCAGCTATGTCTGCTTCCACTAGTCGGTCTTCAGTCCTTTCTCGTCCCATCACTCTCCCAGAGCTCACGTCCATTCTTAACTCCTGCAAATCGTCCACTCCTGGTCCTGATTATATCTCTTATGCTATGTTACAACAATTGCCGATCAAAGCCCTACACGTGCTTGTACAGTACTTTAATTTTGTGTTAACCACTATGACTCCTCCTCCGGAATGGAACACTTCTTTCCTAGTCCCGGTTCCAAAGCCTCGTCGTCCAATGACCACCCCTCACAATATAAGGGGAATAATATTGCCATCTTGTCTACGCAAACTGTTTCTCAAAATCATGCTCCAAAAGTTTCTGTGGAACTTAGAGTATTGTTCCCTTCTTCCCAAGTATCAGTATGCTTACTGTAAAGGTCGAAATGCTCAAGATGCGATCAATATGCTTATTATTGATATATTATTAGCTAAATCGCGGAAACAGCACACTATTGCTGTCTTCCTAGACATACAAGGTGCCTTTGATTCAGTCCCCCTGAATTTATTATGGGATGTGTTATTACAAAAAGGAATCCCGACTACTTTCATAATTCTTCTACGCCATCTGTTAATATATCGCACTCTTATCTTCAAACCTCCCCTCACTACACCATCCCCTCGTCAGGCTACTGTCGGCATCCCTCAAGGTGATATATTCAGTGGAATACTCTTTACTTTATATTTATCCGACCTTGAGCAACTTGCCCTCCAATCTGCCAGAATTCTTATGTATGCTGACGACATAGTTCTCTATTTTTCCCATAAAGATCTAGATGTTGCCCGAAAATGTATAATACAGCTCCTGCTTAAAGTCCAGTCTTGGTTACACACTCGTGGGTTATCCTTATCTCCTGGAAAATGCTCTGCGGTAATTTTTACTACTAAGCGTGTTTATAATTCGGAGCCTTTACTGTTCGATAGATATGAAATTCCCAAACGTTCGCACCATAAATATCTTGGCATTATACTTGATCGTAAATTACACTTCTCCCAACATATACAACGCCTACGAAACAGTACTGCCACATACATTAACCTATTAAAAGCTATTACACGTCGTTCCTGGGGAGCTGATCCTGTTACAGCATAATTAGTATACTGCTCCACCATCCGTGCTCGTTTCGACTACTGTGCACATATCATTGATCTTGCATCACCATCCGCCCTTCAATCCCTCAATACGACACAAAATCAAGCGCTACGAGTTTGGTTTGGCGCATTATATACCACTCCTACTAATGCGTTATTAGTAGAAACTGGTGACCCTCATCTTCTCCTTCGACGCAGATTTCTAGCATCTAAGTATCTTCTCAAACGACTACTAGTGATCTCCAATAACCTTCTACCTAAAATACAACTACTCGCTCAATCATTTCCATCCCCTCTCACACAAAATTGCCGAGCCCCTGCCTTAATTTGGGCATTAGAGTCTGTCTCCCCATTTAAACCTAATATTATTCGTAGTCATGTGTTACCATACTATTCTGTGTCATATGACGTGATTCAATATACTCCTACTATTATTTATTCTAATGAATCATCCTTTGCTATGCTCCCTTACCGCCTTTCATATTTTCCTCTATATTCTAAAAAGTTCGTGTCTCACCCACTAATGCATATACCAACTTTTATACCGATGGATCCAAAAATTCTTGTGGCGTTGGAGCTGCTTTTTACTACGAGCAAACTCAGTATGCTGAATTGTTTCATTTATCGTCACACTTTTCCATTTTTTCTGCCGAACTATTTGCAATACGACAAACGTTACTGTACATAAAAAATTCATCCATACAATTTGCTAATATGTTTACTGACTCTCTCTCCGTGCTCCAAACACTAAAATCTAACAAGTTTACGCTGAACTGGTATGTATATAACGTAAAGCACATCCTATTTACTTTAAATCAATTAGGTGTCCAAGTTACACTCATTTGATACCGGCACATAAAAACATACCAGGTAATGAAAAGGCTGACCGATTAGCGAAAGAGGCTTCACTATTATCTACAAACCCAGCTACATTTTCTATTCCCGCCACAGATTTCATATCTCTCTTAAAATCACAACAAAAACAATCATGGCAGCACATATGGACAACATCTGCACGTCAGAAGGGCAATTTCTATCATAGTCTACAACCACTATTACCTACTACTTTCTGGTATCAACACGCAACCTACACTCGTCGGCATATTATCAATATCTTACGCCTTCGCTTTAATCATGCTCTTACACCACCAGTAATGGCGCGTGCTGTGTGTGTCGTGTAGGAGAACTCTGTGTTACCAGCCCGAATTAGCAAGATAATTAGCAGACAGGTCCGGTGAGTGTGTGTCAGTAATTACACCAGACAACTGACGTCTAGTTCTAGTAAAAACATGTCCGTAAAAAGTGTAAATAAGCGTGTGTCGGACTTTGAAACAAAGTTTGTTAAACGGATGGATGAGTTCCAAGCTCGCTTAGAACAGTTGACATCAGCCAGTGCCAGCAGGGCTGCCAACACTAACGACCGCGCCGATGAAAATCTGTCTTCCCTCTGTTCCGAGTTCAAAGACTTTCGCCAGTACATCTCGGCGGAAATTTCTTGTGTAAAGGAGGAGATACTAGTTGTTCAACAGCGTCTTGACCAGCACGAAGCCAGGGCTGACGAAGCCGAACAATACAGTAGACGGAACTGTCTACTCATACACGGGGTGAAAGAAGAACCGGCTGAGAATGTCTATGCCAAAGTGATAGAGACAGTAAAATCTTACCTACAAGTGGAATTATCGATGGATGACATCGATCGCTGTCATAGATTGGGACTTCTACGCAGATCAGCTGCGGAAGTCGTGACCTCGGGAAACAGGCCGATTATAGTCAAATTCGTCCGGTTTCATGTTCGCGATCGTGTCTGGTCCGCTAAGAAGCTCTTCAAAGGCACCAAACTATTGGTTACGGAGTCGTTGACTGCTTCTAGAAAAGATCTGTTAAATCTAGCCCGAGACCAGCTCGGAGTGCGTAACGTTTGGACCCAGGAAGGAAGGAAGAATAGTAGTTCTAGGCAAAAACAAAAACAAATTCACTGTGACCACTAAAGCGGAACTAAATGATGTTATTTCAGGGCTAGGTGATTAGTAGAGTACATGACTCATGGATTTACGTTGTAATTATAAGTGGTTTTATTATAAGTTTAGTGTGAGTGAATGTTTAAATGATTCAAGTGGCTTACGTAGGCAAGAGGAAACCATGGTAAGTTGCCCTCTGTTTATTTTTTATTATGGCTAACACAGGTAATAACGTAACTTTCTCCCTGGGCAGGGTAAACGCTGAACCCTCCCACCCTTCTCTTTCCCTGACCCCCTCTAACCCCGCCCGCAGTCACCTGGAGAGAGAATTCTCGTCCTTTTCCCGCTCATTACTGTGTGCCCATGTCAATGCTCAGTCTATAATTGCCCTTCACACTGAGCTGAAAGCTATTTTTGAAGGAAGCATGGTAAATGTTGTAGCAATTAGTGAGAGTTGGATGAAGGACTTGGTCCCTCTGATCTCGGTAAATATAGAAGGATTTAATGCAGTTTTTCACAATAGACCGAAGCGCCGTGGAGGAGGAGTAGCTCTATACTACAAAAACAATTTAACGGGGAAGATTATACAAACTTCGACATTATCTACTGACACCTTAACTGAATATATGTTTGTAGAACTATCTGTTGATAAGACTAAAGTACTGATTGGAGTTGTTTACAAACCTCCAAAAGCAGGAAACTTCACCGACTTCGAAGAAAATTTACTAAGACTCGTACCTACCTACGAACATGTACTCATATTTGGCGACTTTAACACAAACCTGTTAATAGACTCCGTTGAAGAAAATCGTTTACAGAACATATTTGCCTCTTGTAACATGCCAGTGTTGCCACTTAACCCCACTCACCACGTGCACACGGCTAACGGATCCTCACACACTCTCTTAGATTTACTTATCATAAACAATCCTCAGAAAAATACTAAAACACGGACAAACTTCTGTCCCTAGTATATCATACCACGTTCTCATATATTTAGCTTATTCTTCGAAAGTTCCCAAAACAAGGCCGAAGTGGATAACCTATAGAGACATGAAAAAGTTAAATCCTCAACAATTGATACAAGTTGCTAATCTCTGCCCGTGGGACGAAATACTGGACTTGACTGACAATGACGAAAAAGTAAAGAGGTTTAAAACATTATTGTTGGGATTGTATAACAAACACGTACCTAAACGTACTGCTAGGGTGACTCGTAAAGCTTCTCCATGGTTATCAAATGACATTAAGTCCGCAATGGCTGAACGAGATGCACTACACAGATGTTACAAGCAGACATTATCAACTGAATATTTTGAAAAGTACCGTGTGCTTAGAAATAAAGTTAAACAAATAATCAGAAACAAAAAATATGCGTACTTCCAACAATTAGCCAGTAACTTGAACACAAAAAGTACCTGGAAACAACTCAGATCCGTAGGTATTGGGAGGCAAACTACAAAATCCAATACGCATGACATAAATCCAGATGAATTAAATGCCCACTTTACTAGAGAAATAGTTAATACCTACCCTCATATTATACAAACAACAATAAATTCTCTTAAATCTACTCCATTACCACAACAGCCTTTGTTCAAATTTCGTAAAGTAAATGAAAACGATGTAAGAAGGAAACTAACATCAATCAAATCGCAAGCAATCGGAGTAGACGACATCCTGATATCCTTCGTCGTTACCTTGATAGATGTAGTACTGCCAATTTTAACTCACATATGTAACTCTTGTCTTTCGGAAGGCTACTTCCCAACTGTTTGGAAGGATGCCTTAATTTGCCCAGTACCAAAAAAATCCCTAGCAAATTCTCCATCTGACTATCGACCTGTCTGTATACTTTCTTCACTTTCGAAAGTCTTAGAAAAACTCATGCATGAACAACTGCTCCAATATTTGATGCACCATTCGTTACTTGATCACCTGCAATTTGGATTTAAAAAAGGACATAGTACATCTAGTGCTCTTCTAAAAATTACGGATGACGTAAGAAAAGCAATGGACGAACGTAAAGTGACCGTGCTCATTCTCCTAGACTTCAGCAGTGCTTTTGACACTACCAGTGCGGACATATTAATAGCGAAATTGCATTCCTTCCATCTTAGCCACGCTGCTCTCATTGTTTGCTTCCTACCTCCATAACCGACGACAGTGTGTTGTCATGAATGATAAGAGAACGGAGTGGAAGTACAAAGATAATGGTGAGCCTCAAGGTTCTATACTCGGCCCCCTGTTATTTATTTTATATTTGAATGACATCTCTTCAAAGTTGAAAAACTGCAACTACCATCTCTATGCCGACGACCTTCAAATTTACTGCCACACAAAAGTGAATGACATAAATGCAGCTATTGAAAATACGAACCGAAACTTAGAGCAGATCAGCTGTTATGCAGCTGAGAATTCTCTCTCCATCAACCCAACGAAAACACAAGCTATCATACTAGGGCAGAGAAAACTGCTTGCCCATCTACACAGTGTACAAATTCCAGTCATTCAACTAAATGGCGTTACTATCCCATTCTGTAAATCAGTAAAACGCCTTGGAGTCACTATAAATGAAACTTTAAACTGGAATGAGCATGTCACTAACGTATGCAGGAAAGTTCACTCATCACTTCATCCCCTTAAGATTCACCAGACCGTATTACCTCTCATCTTAAAAATAAAACTGGTTCAAACATGGTTACTTCCAATTTTTAACTATTGTGATGTTGTGTTGCTGGATGCTACCAGTGAATAAAATAGGAAATTGCAGAGAGCTTTAAACTCCTGCATTAGATTTATTTTTTCATTGAATTTTGCCTCGCATGTATCCCCTTTTTATGCACAACTTTCTTGGTTAAAAGTAGAGCAGCAGAGAAATCACCCTGTATCAACCCTTATCTATCGACTCTTGACTGAAAATATACCTGAATATCTCTCCAGTAATTTCCGTTTTCTATCCTCCTTTCATGACCGTGACACGCCATCTGGGTCAACAATTGCAATACCTTCACATCATAAATCTGCCTTCAGTAATTCTGTCCTTGTGTCGGGCGCTAGAATATGGAATGCTTTACCCCCTGAAATTAGAAATTGTTCCTCATTAATTACCTTCAAAAGACAGTCTAAAGATTTCCTCTTGAATACGTAGGCTATATCATGTAGTTATGTGTGAATGTGTGAGTGAATGTCTGGAGTAAATAGTTCCCAAACGTTTACATAAATTACTGTTATATTTTATGATTTCCACCTAGAGTAGTTAATATTGAATTAATTTTTCTAATTTTTGACTTAGGATGTAATCTTTTAGTTTTAGACTATATTATATTACTATTATATTATATACAGTGTGTTATGTTTGGATTCAGGATTAAGCCGCATAATGTGGTTAAGTGTAAGAGAGGGCCAAGAGCCCTAACTTCGCCACAAATAAATAAATAAATAAATAAATAAATAAATAAATAAATAAATAAATAAATAAATAAATAAATAAATAAATAAATAAATAAATAAATAAATAAATAAATAAATAAATAAATAAATAAATAAATAAATAAATAAATAAATTAATTAATTAATTAATTTCACTTTCGTTTATAACAGCATCCCCTATGTCATTGTGGATCCTTAGATGCCGATATCAATCATCTCTTTTTTCAATGTCCGTTGTATAACCAAATACAGTAGAGACAATACGCGACACTGAGCGAGATATCGAGGGACAGCTATTGCAGCTCACTCTAGCGGATAGACCTGAACGGTACTGATTCTGTCATAAGAGCATGTGTATTTTTGTGTGAAGTTTTTGGTGTTATTTATGCGTTTTCAGTGAGTTGACATAATTAAATTGTAGCGTGTGTCATTCCTTGTTATCTCATCTCAACATGAGGGGAAAGGTATGTGCTGTGTTTGGCTGCAGTAATTACGAAGTAGAGAAAAATGCGTGGTCGTTCTTCAGGTTCCCTCGTGACAAGAACGTATAAGTAATATTGTGTTTGCATATATATTCTTCCAGTGACAGAGATTTTTATAGTACTTCATAATCTTCTGACCTGCTCGACTCATGTTTTAACGGGCTTAAAATATAACACGCATATTTTATTGTATAGTGCAGCAGTTAACCTTCAATACCGGTACCGATGTGTTGTTGTAGGTGTGATCTGTGGGTTTTGAAATGTCACAGAAGCGATTTGGATAAAGTGTACAAGAAAGAAGGGACGTTACGCTTGTATAAGAATTATAAGATCTGATCAGATCATTTCCAGGCCAGCGACTTTAACTATCCTCGACTATACAGCCAAGGGTATGTTACATTTTTACTCTAGTTGTACGTAAATATTCCTCAAAGCATCACTATCAGCAACATTTTCAAACTTTTCTTTCTTTTATCTTTCTTCTGAGATTAAAGCCGGGATTTTATAGATTTTCTTTCTGTTAGTAGGCTTCATGTTAAGAGGAAAATTGTCCAGCTATTAAATGTTAATTTATTGCATCATATGTGTAAGGAATGTGCCGATATTTTTTATTGACAAATGTCTTAATGTGATGATACAATGTTTTTAAATGAGGAAAAAAGACAAATCCAACCGTAAGATTTCAGGCAGGTATGCTAAAGCTAAAAAAGTAATGCATAAATGTAAGATCAAGCCATTTCACAGCAGTCCATTTCACACCTTGTTTATATGTCTAATTTCAGTCTTTGAATAATAACCTTCATTCATTTATCCAGAATTGCTTTAGCAACTTCGAAGTTAATATCTCAATACCACTTTCTTTCTAGACGTAATTTATTTATCCATTTCCGTATATACATTTCCATTGATATTTGAATTTAGCGCGATTTGTTCAGGTCAAGTCACTAGGAGCGCCACCGTCGAATTGTCTCCCACTTTAGCAAGGCGAAGTCCGTAAGTGTCGTGTATTGTCTCTACTGTATTTGGTATAACTCCTCTAGATGCTGCCTGTACTCAAGCTTAATACATTTCAATTTTCCTCTGCCCACGTCAATTGCATGTCTGGTATACAAGCCCTCTCACACAATAATCAATATATTAAATCAATTCTTAGATCATTCTAATTTACAACTCTAATCCCTCATTCCCACAATACATTAACATCACTTACTTATTTCATAATATTCTCATTTGACTCACGTCCTCCCTACCGCCTGCTTTTAAACCAGGCCACATGGCTACCGTATATTGTCATCTGTCCCCCTCCACCGATCGCGTGTACATTTTCATTGACATCGTATCATCACACTGTCACCCCCAACGAGCTAGAATAACATGGCGGGGCTGTATACCTGACATCAGCGCTCCCTGCTTGAAGCAAGTTGATAAGGTGCAGCCATGTTAACGGTTGTCAAAACAAAGCGAATTGGCGCGAGAGCATATGTTGAGGTGCCAGGGAGATCGTGCATGCCAATTTAATTCCCTAAGTTTTAAGAAGTGAAAACATAGATTCTCGCTTTCAAGAATGCCAGCCGTAAGCTCAGCGTATGGTTGTACTAATCGGAGTAATAAAACCAAGGATATATCGTACTTTAAGTAAGTATTACTGAATTATAGCCGAGATTCCTTTTTGTAATTTCTGTTAGTAATTAAATCCATTTTATTGTTTACTTAGCGAAAGTACGGATGGACATGGTAATTATTTGTCGAATTTTGTTTCAGATTTCGTTTAAAGAACAAGGAATTAACTGAACAATGCGTTGTGAGGGCGAAAAGAGATAAATGGTATCCCATTCAATTCAGTTGCTTATGCTCTGTACATTTCCAGCCCTATTTAATGTTCATTCACATTTACAAATAAAGGAAATGGAACGCCCACCACCAAGAAAACGTAACCACAAACAATCACTTATTTCGTTCAAACGTACACCAAGTATGATAAATACAGCATTTTACTGCTATTTTTGAAATGTATACAGCCTTTATTGTAGATGTCTATTGCCTTGGTTTTTAAAACTACGCCACACTTCATAATGGACAACTTTCAAGCTAGTAATCCCAGTATGATATGGTAATGGGAGAAACATGATATCCCCCTACATTATAATAAATAATTACACTAAACGATTATTGTGGTAAAGTATTCACGGGCAGCCTCTGTGGTGCACTGGTTAGCGTGAGCAGCTGTCACCCCTGGAAGCCCAGGTTCGATTCCCAGCTCCGCCACGAAATTTGAAAAGGGGCACGAGGGCTGTAACGGGATTCTATCAGCCTGGGGAGGTCAACTGAGTAGAAGTGGGTTCAACTCCCACCTCAGCCATCCTCGAAGTGATTTTCCGTGGTTTCCCCCTTTTCCTCCAGGCAAATGCCGGGATGGTACCTAACTTAAGGCCACGGCCGCTTCCTTCGCCCCCCACAAGGCCCCTGTTCAGCATATCAGGTGCAGCCCTCCCTCACAGTTGTATCCCCCGACCCAATGTCTCACGCTCCAGAACACTGTCCTTGAGGTGGTAGAGGTGGGATCCGTCACTGAGTCCGTGGGAAAAACCAACCCGGGATGGTAAACAGATTAAGAAAGGAACACAGTACTCATGAGGATGCAATAATTTTAAAAATATGAACAGAATGAGGTTGTAACCTATTGTAGGTTCCTATGATTTTAAGGTTTCCTGTCATAAATATTTATGTCCACCGTTTTTATTCTAATTTACGCTTAACCAGAACAGCCAAGCAGGGTAACGCTCTTGTTCCGATTTCGAGGCCTATTCGTATGTCACTGTGCGATGATTTCGAACTACCCTACAATCAACTGATCGTGATGTTGGCCTCGTGCCGCAATATGATGAAGTGGCGGTATTCGCTTTCATGCTTCAAGCTTTCAGCAACGGTCTTTAATTCTCCCCCAGCGATTCTAAAATGCGCATTTTCTACACTTTTCGTCTTTTAAAGGCCATGCCCCCTTGCTTGTGTGACAACAGGAAACATGGCGGACGTTCGTTCTATTAGGTTCACCCAGGCAGCGCTTCCGCCTCTCTATGTTATTCCAGCTCGTTGGTCACCCCTCTTAATTTTTTGTTTACGATCTCAATAACACTTTCCACTCTCTAAATCCCCCATATACGTTGATCAGATATTAATTTCCCTCTGTCCAAAGTCCCACACTCTTACAGATATTCACCCCTCCGTAGTTCCACTGCCCTCTCGTACTTCGCCCTTATATGTTGGCCCGGCGTTGTACGTTTTGTAGAAGTCGCTGAGATCGGCCACTCTAGCGTGAGGATTAGTATACCTTGTATCCCTGTGATTTTCCTATATCTCCTAGTATTGTATACATAATTTACTCTCTCTCTCATTTGCCTAGGTGCTACGTCTTCTAATGAACTATTTCAAGTACTTTGAATCCATTTTGTGCGTCCACTGCACGATCTACTTTACTCAATCTTCAAGTACAGAGAAAATTGCGAACTGCATTGGTGTCTTACTTTAACGGAATTGTGTGCGAGTGTAGAACTAGTACGAATATAATAAAGTATAGTGTCTGGGTGAAATAACGAGCCAATATCAACTTCAAGAACAAGAACAAGCTTTTCATGGATTGAAGTGTTCAGTTGTATCAGTGTTATTCAGCAAGTAAGGGATTATAGACTGAGTGAAATATCTTCGATAAAAGCCCAAAAAGCATCACCAACAACAACTCTTTGACATTTCTCTTTGTGGCGCCAGATTAAAAAAATTTACAAACCTTGGGTGTCACCAAGTCACCCTGCGATTGTGTTTTGAGCGCGGGAAAGGTCTAAAGGAGAAGAACGTATTGCACTTCAAATTACACCCCTCTTGTCATTGCACTTTAGAGGCAGTGTTTCGGTGCTGTAGATTGCTTGGCTGAGGTATAAATATTACGCATTCTCTTTGTTATTAGTTTTATTGTTCAAGAAAAATTTCACACTTTCACATTTTTTTTCCTATGTACTGTTATTTTGAACTAGCAAGATACCCGTGCTTCTGTACGGTTTTAAACTGAAAAGTTATTTTTCAAAATTTTACATTTTGGAGTGTCTGTATACTGTCGACAACTTATAAAATACCGTACATCCTTGGTTCGTACGTCAAACAGTTTTGGGGGAATGATTATTAATTTTCTTATCTTACAGATATTTGAACCCTGTACGGAAGATTTGGAACGTTTTTAAACCCTATCTTATTTAACAAGCGATCAACCTGTGAAATTTAGATATACCGGGATGTAGAACAGTAATGGAGGAATGAATGTTTTTTAGGCGTTGAATGTTTAAAAATTTTATTTAACATCTAGGACATAGAAGACTAGGGCCCTTCATATACGGTAACATTTTAAGATCGTGCCTGAAACTGTTTCAGAAGATTGTGGTTTTTGAGAGTTAACCACCATCTAAATCCTTTAGGGGAGAAATAATTTGAAGTATGGTATACGATATTTTCTTCTCGTAAACGTTAAAACGTTAAACGGTTTTGGGGGGATAAATAATTTTGTTTGCGGAGATAACTCCATTTAAAACCTTAAGAGTGGGATGTTTCAAAATATTTCCTAATTCGAACCTAGGAATTAAAATATATAACGCTATTTGGAATTTTATCTTCGTAGTTAAATGGTTTCGGAGGAAGGAATGAATATATCTGTTTTCGGATCTTAACCCCCATCTAAATTTACATTTGTTTCAAACTTTCTGTTATTTAACATTGTTTGAAATTTTAACTTCGTAATTCAAACGATTTCTTAGAAATGAATATTTTTGTCGTCATTCCTCATCCCCCAGTCAAAACCCCTTAGGGGTGTGTTGTTTGAAGACCACTTCTTATTTAAAATCTAAGACATAGAATTTAGTGTGTATAGAGGGCAGCAACAGTATCTTATAAAAATTGAGATGAAACCTACTTTATTATCTAGGTCTGTTATGCGTATTAAGCTTGTGGAAAGTGATTAGTAATTTGAGAGATTTAAGTCTTTAAATATTATACATTCAACGTGTGCAAGAATGGTATACAGTCTAAAAATTAAAAAAAAAAAAAAAATGTTCCTCCAGTTGTGTATGAGTTCAAGATTATTTCAGTTAAACCCCTGAGTTTTACAAATATCTTTGGCAATAAAGGAAGGAAGTCAGAAATTCGGTCAAGAACCTTGGCTGTTGTGGAGGCTTAGTTTTACAGCTTCAACAACTTTTACACAATCCCAATCCTTAATCGTGACATATTTTGAATTATACCATATTTGACACCTACAACATACAAAGATCTTGTAAAATGTCAAATTCATATGTCAAACGGTTTGGAGGGAGGAATAATTTCGTCGAAAGTCATCACTCCCCTACCCCCCAAGCCATAACCTCTTAGAGGTGTATTGTTTTAAGACCTGTTATTGTTTAAAATCTAAGAACATATAGGAGCAACCATCATGTGAAATTTTAACCTCGTATGTCAAATGGTTTTAGAAATGGATATTACAGTGTTAAAAAGAGAGGTTCCACCAGTGGCAGTTCGTGAAAAAATCATCCTACGTGCTACAAAAAATGCTAATGATGAAATGAAATTGCGTATGGCTTTTAGTGCCGGGAGATCCCAGGACAGATTCGGCTCGCCAGGTGCAGGTTTTTTGATTTGACTCCCGTAGACAACCTGCGCGTCGTGATGAGGATGGAATGATGATGAAGACAACACATAAGACAACACATACACCCAGCCCCCGTGCCAGGGAAATTAACCAATGATGGTTAACATTCCCGACCCTGCCAGGAATCGAACCCGGGTCTCCTGTGACCAAAGGCCAGCACGCTAACCATTTAGCCATGGAGCCGGACTTATTGCCATAATGAACAACTCATACTTCAAACTTGTTAATAATAATAATAATAATAATAATAATAATAAAATAAAGACTTTCTCACAATTTATAACTCAGAACAAAAAAAACACATTAATTTGGAAGCAGAGGAATACTTTGACAGTTCTCTACGATAAATAATTAATTCGAGAAATATTGTTTTTACTCACCTAATGGCGCAATACGAAGTCCATACGGCGATCTTTTTTGTTGCAAAACTAGTCGATCACCCTTTGGTTGAAGTTCATTATTTCCGAGATGAGCTTTTTCTCTATTGATAGCATCGCTAATGCATTCAACCGTTCCTGGCACATAGTATTTCGATGGAACGTTTGAATCCTTTTAAGACTCAAAAAGCATCTTTCCGGTTCTGAAGTGGTCATTGGAATAGTAATCAAAATCCTGAGTAATTCTGTTATTTGGGCGAAGGTATCTTGCAGTTTGTTCTTCAGGATCAGTTGAAGCAAGGGAACTGCACCGTCAGTTTCTCTGAAATCAGTTCTTTCATGCAGAACGCTAAGCTCAATCATTACATTAATCGATTCTTGTCTGGGAGTCTGTATACATCACACACAGCGTTAACTCCTTTTATATCGTCGCCGTAAGACCTATCTGTGTCGGTGCGACGTGGGACAACTAGCAAAAAAAAAAAAAGAAACTCCTTTTACAGAGAACTGTTTTGAATATTCGCTCAAATTAATCAAATCGAATAAATTTGCAACATCTAAATAAGAAACAGACCCAAATCTATGATCTAACTCTTCAGTGATTCGATTACATATATCCTTAGCATCAGCCGTCCTGTAGGATTCCGTTCTGCGTCTTTTGCTTTGTGGCATTTCTGAAGAAACTTCATTTGCTATTTTATCGACAGAATCCGTGACTGAAGCAACAACCTTCGTAAAAATGCCAACATCACTTCCTATTTTGATTGTATCTGTCGATCTTGCTTGCAGCTGGGAATACAAAATATCCTCAAGAGGCATTATTCTGTGAAAGGACAGGCAAGATAAAAACTCTTCATCCTCCAAATTGTGTCTGAGTCCATGTGCTTCTTCAACTGTCCTTACAGATTTTGACTTTTCCACGTCCAGAAAGCATTGCAACAAAGCATCATTGTTTTCATACACGACATTGATGGTTCTAGACTTTAAGTTCCATCTTGTTGATGAACATCCTGGAATTCGTTGTACTACCACTTTTTCCAAAGCTGCCAGATGTTGAGGAGATCTGGAAAAGAATGCAGGAAATGCAGATCGGCTACAGAAAAATATGCCCGCAGCTTGATTTTGAGAGGCTGCGTGTTCAAATAAGAGGTTGAGCTGGTGGGCGTAGCAGTGAATGTAACTGGCTAGCTTTGATTTTCCTTTGATCTCCACTTTATTACAGATGCTCTGTCGTAAGTTTGGGCGATAATTTTCTCTGGATTAACCGTAAAAAATACTATTGACCTGCTGCAGTATGCACTCGGATATTTTAGGTCTATCTGCGGTTTGTCCGCCTGGATTAAAAAATACCCAAAATCTTTCAAGTAATGGGCCATTTAATACGTATATGAACACAATTGCCAACTGAAGCTCTTCAGAGACGTCAGTAGTTTCATCTGCCATGATAGTAGTGTATTTAGTGTTATGTACTTCCTCCAGTATCTTTTCATGCCAGACTTCCAGCATACAGTCTAGCAGTTCATTCTGGATGGTTTTTGATGTGCCCTCACATACCTTATTGGATTCCATGTGTTCCTTAATGGCACTGTATAAATTGCTCAAGAAATCAACTAATCCCAAGAACACTCCTGCATTTTCAGATCCTTCACACCTTTCGTACTCCAGATATCATTATTTTCCAAATAAGACACAAGGTAAGCAAAATAAAGCATTTCTTACATCACAACCACATATCCAAATGTTATCGTTGTAAACTTTTCAGTTGAAATGCCTGATATAATTGGAATTTTTCCCTCTCAAAGCCTTCTGAGTTAAATTTCAGGCTGGAATGGAACGACCTATAATGTTTTATGTTCACATTTCCTTCTAATGTTCTCCTAGTCATCAAACTGTTCACACTATTCATGCTGCATACTAACTTCCCAACTTACATCAGTGCAAATAGAATCGTGGGAATATAGATCCTCACTAAGAACACTAATTTAATTTCACTTTATATACACTGCAGTGGATAAATACTTGGATAAATCTCGGTATGAGCTTTAGCACTAACACAATGCTAGAAAAATACGCACCAGCAATATAACCGCGAGATTAAAAAAAACGCAAAAAGAACTGAAAGCACTGCCAACCGAATTGAGACCTCCCCTACTACCAGCATAAATTACATTGTAATGCGGGATAACATTTAAGGTCAGTCAAAGATTCTTCGACTCACCTACGAATTCCTTATTTTTGACACAAAAGGAAGATGGGTATTTCAATAAGCATTGGTTGGTTACCTTGATAACAACATTATGTTTGCGATAGATTGCCTCCACTTACGCTTTACTTTCGAGCCCAGACGATGCTTCTCTCTAGTGGCAAGAATCGCTTACCGCGTTCAACATCAGGGTAGCACGAGACATCGAGCAGTTCTACCCCCTTGCGGGAGGGAAAGTAGACGGGATCAGTGAAAGTTGATCCCGGTTCATGGTATAGTCCACTGGCTACGGGGTGTATTCCAAGCTTGGCTGCTTCTGCGTATTGCTTCCTTTAGGCTACAGGCCAGAGCTCATTTCACTTGAGCACGAGCTAAATTCCCCGGGAGAACAGAGCTAAGTGTTCGACAGATCTCGTCATGATTTTCACAAAACACAAATTCGTATCGTACTCAAAACAAAGAAAAGGCACCAGGATAATTGTACTGTACATAAATAATTCCTTACAGTTCCAAGCTACGTGCTGGAGCCCGGTAGCACATATTGACCGGCCGCCACTGGGTTCCACCTGTTCATCATCATCATCATCATCATTTCCCTTTATCCAGCTGTAGCCGGATAGGGGCAAATATGGTTCCTCTCCACTTTCTTCGGTCTTTCCACCACGCCTCCTCCAACACTGTGTCCCAGTCCAGGTTTCTTTCTAGAATGCTGCGTTGGATGGTATCCTTCCATCTCAATTGTGGTCGTCCACGGCCTCTCCTTCCTTGGATTTGCATTTCCATCACCCTTTTTGGCATTCTTTCGTCGCTCATTCGCTTTATGTGCTCAAACCATCTTAGTCAGCTCTTCTCTATTCTATCATTCATTTTTTCCACTCCAATTTCTTCCTGGATTTTCTCATTCCTTATTTTGTCTCGTCTACTCTTCTGTATCATACTCCTCAAGAATTTCATTTTGGCTGCCTGTATTCGACTCTCATCCTTCTTTATCATTGTCCAAGTTTCTGCTCCGTAAGTTGTTATGAGTACGTAATACATCTTGTACATAGTATCCTTTGCTTCCATTGGCACATCTTTGTCCCATAACATATTTCTTACACTATGATAGAATCAACTTCCAGCTTGAATCCTTTTACTAATCTCAGCATCCAGTCGAGCATTCTCCATTAATTCACTCCCCAGGTATTTAAACGTTTCCACTACTTCCAGGGGCTTGTCTGCAAGTCTAATCTGACCTTTCCCTTCTTTCTCTCCTCTAGTCATAACAAGAGTTTTACTCTTTTCTACACTTATTTTCAATCCACATTCTTCAATCTTCCCATTCACCACATTCAACTGTTCTTGAACCTTCCTGTCGTCTTCTCCCCAAATCACAATATCATTTGAAAATAACATCATGTTCATTTCTCTTCCTCCATATGCTGCTTTTGCTGTTCTCATGATGTCATCCGTTACTATTGTAAACAGGATTGGTGATAGAACACTTCCCTGTCTCAGCCCACTAGTTATTTTGAACCAACTTGTCCTGCCAACTTGTGTTTGCACGCAACTACAACATTCCTTATACAATGCCATGATCATTTTTATTAATCCCTGTCCAATTCCTTTTTGCACCAGACTGTCCCAAACTTTCGTCCTAGGGGCACTGTCATATGCCTTTTCAATATCAATGAATGTCATCACCATATCATTCCCATACTCCCAATGCTTTTCCATTAGTTGTCTCATAATGAAAATGGGCTCTATTGTTGACCTTCCACTTCTGAAACCAAACTGATTTTCCTGTATCTGCTTCTCAACACTCAACCTTATTCTACTTCCCAGTATCCTTTCCATTATCTTAGCAACATGGGATATTAGAGTAATTCCCCTGTAGTTCTTCAAAACTTTCTTATTACCTTTCTTGAAAATTGGGATGATTATTCCTTTTTGCCAATCCTCAGGGACCTCCTTATTCTCCCAGACATTCCTGAGAACCCGATATGTCCACTGCAGGCCTACAGCTCCAGCTGCCTTTATCATCTCCACTGAAATTTCATCTATTCCAGCAGTTTTTCCATTCTTCATCTTTCTTACTGCCATTTCAATTTCATTCATTGTAATTTCTTTATCCATTTCTTCGTCAACTAATTGCCTTTCCTGGTCGCCCATTGAATGACTGTCATCCGTTCTTGTGTTCAGCAGCTTCTGAAAATACTCCCTCCATCTATTTCTTATTTCTTCTGGCTTTGTTAAAATTATGCCATCTTCATCCTTCACAAATCTGGGTTTACTTGATCTCTCTTTTTGTTTCTTAAGATACCATACAGTAATTTCTTGCTGCCCTGCATATCATCTCTCAATTTCTGTGTGAATAAGGCCCAGCTTTTCCTCTTTTCTTCCTCCACTACTTTCTTGGCCAAATTCTTTGCCTCCACATATTTTCTTCTACTTTCTTCAGTCTTAGATGTTTTTCATGCTTTCCATGCCATTTTCTTTTCCTTCACTTTAATCTTTACCCTATCATTCCACCAGTGTGTTTCTTTGTCCTTCACATTTCCTGATGTTCTACCACACACCTTTTCTGCACATCCAACCAGTGCTTCCTTAAATCTTTTCCATCCTCTTCAACATTCCCCACCTCTGTCCTGGGTACCAAGGGTATTATTTCCCTTTGAAATTCTTCTTGTATGCTTTTCTCCTTCAACTTCCATACTTTAATTCAATATTCAATATAATGATAAACAGTTGCACAAAGTTATGTCACAACATGTTTAATTCGGGACTGGTTTTGACACATATTTATGCCATCATCAGCTGATAGAAGAAACATGGCAAGAAGTATACCATTATCAACACACAAAAAAAACATTAAAGGATAACTGTAACACATATAACACTTTCGTGAAGAAGTGAACAATTGAAGTTCATGTAGTTTTTATACTCTTGCTCTTTTTAACATTGTGATTCTCAGTTCAATATGGATCAGTTATGAAGCTTTTAACTTTAAATAATAGAAATGGATATTATGTCGTCAGAACTCGCCCCCAACCAAAACCCCTTAAGGGTGTATTGGTTTAAGACCACTTTTTATTTAAAATGTAATGCACATAGGAACAATCATCACATGAAGTTGCAACCTCGTATGTTAAAGGGGTTTCAGATAGGTAAATGACTTTCTTTGTCGTCAGGCCCTAAACTCCAGTCAAAACCAGTCAGGAATATATTGTTTCAAAACCACTTCTCATTTGAAACTGAAGATATATAGGAGCAAAAATCATGTGAAATTTCAACCTCGTATGTTAAACGGTTTCAGAATATTTTTCATCGGACATCACCCCCAGTCAAGACCCCTTAGGGCTGCATTGTTTTAACACCAATTTTTATTTAAAATCTAAGATATTGAGGAGTAACCATCATGTGAGATTCCAACCTCGTATGTCAAGCGATTTCAGAGAAATCAATGTTTTTGTAATCAGGTTTCACTCGCACCCCCCAGGGTGCATTGTTTTGAAGACCCTTTTTTATTTTAAAATGATTATATATAGGGCAACCATCATGTGAAATTTCAGGCCCATGTGGCAAATGTTAGAGAGAAATGAATATTTTTGTTGTCAGTCCCCACCCTTAGCAGTGCATTATTTTAAGACTATGTTTTATTGAAATTCTAAGACATACAGGAAGAGCCTTCATGTTATATTTCAACCTCATATGTCAAATGGTTTCAGAGAAACAAATATATCAGGTGTTAACCCCCATTTTACCCTTAAGGGCTGAATTTATTTGTAAACTTGTCTTAACATCTAGTACCGGTACATAAAGAAGCAATCATTGAGTGCCATTTCAACTTCGTGTGGTCATTGATTTGGAGGAAATAATATTTTGTCTTTAGGGTTTTACTCCCGTTTCTTCCCCATAAGGCGGGCATTTTTTGAAACCCTTCATTAGTGGGTGCCAATTGTCTTCTATGTAGATATATACCATTTTTCATGTCTGTAATGTCTTCAGTTTTAGAGATATAAAGGTAAGGGTTGTTCTGCCCGAAGGCAGGTCCGAACCTCCGCAGAGGTGTTCCTGAGCCAGAGTTTACATGCGGTAGGGTGCCCAGTTCCTTTCCGCTCCTCCATTCCCTTACCCCCACCAACAGTGCGTAGCAACCCATCCAACTCCTGACCACGCCCAATGTTGCTTAACTTCGGAGATCTCACAGGATCCGGTGTTTCAACACGGCTACGGCCGTTGGCTTAGAAATATAAGTATCATAATAAAAAGAATTCAACTCCTTCACTTCTCTTCACCCCCCACCCCCCTTTCCACTCCTTAAGTGGATTTTCAGAGAACAAAAAAAGAAAAAGTTGCTTTATTTTTAAAGGCGATCCCGAATACCATTTTTCACATCTGTAACATCTTCCGTTTTTGAGATATACTGTAGATTTACTCATTTTTAAAATTCACTCATATTTTCACTTCTTTTCACCCCCCTTATGTGGAATTTCTAAAAACAAAAAATACATGTCACCTAATTAATCTTGCTGCAGAGAAGGGTGCGGCGTGCTTGCCTGTAAATGTAGATGAAAGTATAATTGATATATTTTATTATCTGGAAAGGAGTGCAAAGAGGAAAGAAGAGTTCAGAGAATTTCAGACTTCACACAACACAGAGATCAGGAAAATTCTGAAGCATGTGCCTATTCGATGGTTATCACTAATAAGGTGTTTAGATAGGATTTAACTGCAGTGGGCTCCGTGGCTCAGGCGGCAGCGCGCCGGCCTCTCACCGCTGGGTTCCGTGGTTCAAATCCCGGTCACTCCATGTGAGATTTGTGCTGGACAAAACGGAGGCGGGACAGGTTTTTCTCCGGGTACTCCGGTTTTCCCTGTCATAATTCATTCCAGCAACACTCTCCAATATCATTTCACTTCATCTGTCATTCATTAATCATTGCCCCAGAGGAGTGCGACAGGCTTCGGCAGCCGGCACAATTCCCATCCTTGCCGCTAGAAAGGGGCTTCATTCATTCCATTCCTGACCCGGTCGAATGACTGAAAACAGGCTGTGGATTTTCATTAACTGCAATGGGACCCTTTGGTTACTTTATTCGGGAGCAAAATTGTGAGTAAGAATTCTCAGATGAGAACTTTCAAGACTTACAAAAATTCCTAAGCACAGTCTAAGTGCAGATGTGTCTTGTTTGTCTGAAAACGTGAAGGATTGTCATAACATTTCACCATACTACTCAATGAAAAGGAAACCCCAGTCATCAGTTTCACCAAACATCTGAGTGTCATCAGCAGGTTTTTTTTTTTTTTTTTTTTTCGTTCAAGAAGTAGAGCTTCAGCTCTCTCATTCCTTAATCAGTTTGCTTTGCACTTTGAAAGCACCGTACACACTATTTTAGAGCTGTTATTTTCATAGTTTAGTGTGTTAACTGTCTGTATTCAATTTTAGGTATGTTCTTCAGTATTAAGTTTTTTCCAAATACTGTCTGCTACTAAGAGTCTGTTAGGGGACGTTTCACTGTGTATAAATATTTATACATATATATTTTATCATTATAGACCGTTATGCCTTTCAGCGTTCAGTCTGCAAGCCTCTGTGAATTTACTAAATGTTAATAATGTTATTGGCTTAACGTCCCACTAACTTCTATTTCGGTTTTCGGAGACGCCGAGGTGCCGGAATTTTGTCCCGCATGAGTTCTTTTACGTGCCAATAAATCTACCGACACAAGGCTGTCATATTTGAGCACCTTCAAATACCACCGGACTGAGCCAGGATTGAACCTGCCTAGTTGGGGTCAGAAGGCCAGCGCCTCAACTGTCTGAGCCACTCAGCCCAGCTTTTTACTAAATGTTGCTACAATCCTCTGTTTGCAACTAGTGTTGTGGCCTCATGTAGTTCTCTACCTCTTATCTTTAAATCGTTAGAAACTGAGTCTAACCATCGTCATCTTGGTCTACCTCTACTTCTGTTATCCTCCATAACAGAGTCCATTATTCTCCTAGGTAACCTATCCTCCTCCATTTGCCTCACATGACCCCACCGAAGCTGGTTTATGCGTACAGCTTCATCCATCGAGTTCATTCCTAAATTAGCCTTTATCTCCTCATTCCAAGTACCCTCCTGCCACTGTTCCCACCTGTTTGTACCAGCAATCATTCTTGCTACTTTCATGTCTGTTACTTCTAACTTATGAATAAGATATCCTAAGTCCACCCAACTTTCGCTCACGTAAAGTAAAGTTGTTCTGAAAACAGACCGACGTAAATATAGTTTCATCCGGGAGCTGAGTTCCTTCTTGCAGAATACTGTTGATCGCAACTACGAGTTTATTGCATTAGCTTTACTACATCTTGATTTAATCTCACTTACTATATTACCATCCTGGGAGAACACACAACCTAAATACTTGAAATTATCTACCTGTTCCAGCTTTGTATCACCAATCTGACATTCAATTCTATTGAATTTCTTACTTACTGACATCAGTTTGGTCTTTGTAAAAGGCTAATTTTCATACCATACTCATTGCACCTACTTTCAAGTTCCAAGATATTAGACTGCAAGCTTTCGGCACAATCTGCCAATAAGACCAAGTCCTCAGCATAGGCCAAACTGCTTACTACATTTCCACCTAACTGAATCCCTCTCTTCCATTTTATACCTTTCAGCAGATGATTCATGTAAACTATGAACAACAAAGGCGAAAGATTACAGCCTTTTCTAACTCCTGTAAGTACCCTAAACCAAGAACTCATTCTACCATCAATTCTCACTGAAGCCCAATTGTCAACATAAATACCTTTGATTGATTTTAATAATCTACCTTTAATTCCGTAGTCCTCCAGTATGGCGAACATCTTTTCCCATGGTACCCTGTCACATGCTTTCTCTAGATCTACGAAACATAAACACAACTGTCTATTCCTCTCATAGCATTTTTCACTCTCCTGGCGCATACTGAAAATCTGATCCTGACAGCCTCTCTATGGTCTGAAACCACACTGGTTTTCATCCAACTTCTTCTCATCCACTGATCGCACCGTCCCCTCCGAGATGCCAGTGAATACTTTGCCTGATATAATAATCAATGAGAAACCTCAATAGTTGTTGGGATCGTTCCTGTTCCCGTACTTAGGGATAGGTGCAATTGTCCAATCTGAAGGTACCTTACCAACACTCCATGCTAATCTCACTACTCTATGAAGCCATTTCATCCCTGCCTTCCCACTATACTTCACTATTTCAGGTTTAATTTAATCTATTGCTGCTGCTTTATGGCAATGGAGTTTATTTATCATCCTTTCCACTTCCTTAAGTATAATTTCACAAACATAATTTTCTTCCTCCCCACGAGCTTGGCTGTTCGCAACACCACTAGGAAGATTTCATTTTATGTTGAAGATGTTCAATATATTCTCTCCAGTGATTCCCAGGGATCTATTTGAGTTCACCGGAATTACCCAAAACACTGTTCATTTCTTTTTCCCCTCCCTTCCTAAGATTCTTGATTACTGTCCAGAAAGGTTTCCCTGCTGCTTGACCTAGCCTTTCCAGGTTATTACCAAAATCTTCCCAAGACTTCTTTTTGGATTCAACAACTATTTGTTTCGCCTATTTATTTCATCCATGTACAATTTCCTGTCTGCATTGGCCCTTGTTTGGAGCCATTTCTGATAAGCCTTCTTTTTATGTTTACAAGCTGCTCTCACTTGGTCACGTGTATAAAGCTTTTCCCCATTTTTGCACACAGTTGTTCCTAGGCATATCCTTGCTGTTTCTATTACAGCATCCCTGTATGCCACCCATTCTCTTTCTATTTCCTGAAACTGCTTACTGTCTACTGTTCGAAACTTCTCACTAATCATATCCACGCACTTCTGTCTAATGTCCTCATTCTGGAGATTTTCTACCCTTATTCATTTGCAGACAGATTTCACTTTCTCTATCCTAGGCCTAGAGATACTTAGTTCATCACAGATCAGATAGTGGTCTGTATCATCAAAAAATCCCTGGAAATCTCGTACATTCCTAACAGACTTCCTGAATTTGAAGTCTGTTAAGATATAGTCTATTATGGACCTGGTACCCCTAGCCTTCCATATGTAGCAGTGAATGTAGAATGTATTCATAACTGCTAAATCCATACTATGCCTTTGCTGGCAGGATGTAGTGTTTACAGTGCACTGTCTCCTGGTATGGGCTAGAATAAATTTGTTACTTTCATTGACCTGTCTCAATCTCTTCCTTGACTCTGACAGTATGAAAGTGACTGAGGTATGAGCGATTCTAGTAATACCGTTCCTTATGCAGCCAGTCCCTGTTATGAATGGTGTGAAAATATCGCTCAAAGGGTCGGTTGGTGCATGCATTTCAGTGGGCTTGGCAGACTGATATGTAATAGCAACTTCTGGCTCATTGAGGAAAGCAACGGGAAACTACCTCACTCCTCATTTCCCTAGTATGCCTCTTCAGTGACACCTAGGCTATCTATGACAGCTGTTGGTGGAGCTGTAGAAGAGCAAACCAGCCTTTGGGCTGAATACCCAACAACAAACCCATACTAACACAGAAGTCCAGCAAACCCTTCCCGTTCCAATTAGCTTCCATATCTTCCCCACATTTACCAAATCATCCTTTTGTATCTTTCAGTTCTATTTCCAACTCTCACATTGAAATCGGCTATAAGCACTATCTTATCCTTGCTGTTGACCCTGACTATATCACTCAATGCTTCATAAAACTTGTCAACTTCATCCTCATCTGCACCCTCACGTGGTGAATACACTGAGACAAATCTCATCCTAATTCCTCCAATTGCCAATCTACTTACATCATTCGCTCATTTACGTGCCTGAACTTAAAATGAAGAAGTTGAACTGGTATACTGATGAATTGGCTCAGTATAGAGAAAGAATGCTTTTGCTGGATAGAATTTATAAAAACTCTTGTTAAGGAGGAACTGAGCAGAATGGCGTGTATAAAGCTTATCTTAATTGTAACAAGTTATATGAAAGAAAACTTATCCATGACAAAACTTTAGCTTGTGAAAAATATATTGAGAATGCACCCAACAAATGCAAGGCGGCATGGGATCTTATAGTGAAATGAAATGTCGTATGGCTTTTAATGCCAGGATTTTCCAGGCCGGGTACGGCTTGCCAGGTGCAGGTCTTTCTATTTGACGCCCGTAGGCGACCTGTGCGTCGTGATGAGGATGAAATGACCTGTTATACTGATGAATTGACTCAGTGTAGAGAAAGAATGCTTTTGCTGTATAGAATTTATAAAAACTCTTGTCAAGGAGGAACCGAGCAGAATGGTGTGTATAAAGCTTATCTTAATTGTAAAAAGTTATATATATAAAAGGAAACTTATCCATGACAAAACTTTAGCTTGTGAAAAAATATATTGAGAATGCACCCAACAAATGCAAGGTGGCATGGGATGTTATAGTACAAGAAAACATCCCTACTCGTACTCAAGACACACTTCTCGATCCTGAAGAACTGAATAATTATTTCTTAAACTCTAAAAGAAATCGGAGGTCAAATTAAGGCAACAGGTACGGCTATGAGTGACTTTCTTCACAATCAACCCCCTATCAAAACACTTTCCATTGGGTTGAAATCCCATCTGATGAAGGAATTAAAGTTAGCTTAAAATTATCAAACTCTAAGAGTATGGATTGTTATTGGTTATCTAATTATATCATCAAAAGAATAATACATTTGATTTCTGATCCTCTAGCTTTTATTTTTAATACGGTAATTAGAGTTTGGAGTTTTTCCTGATTTACTTAAAATTTCTAAAGTTATTCCAGTATTTAAAAGTGGGGACAAACAGTTTCTTTAGAACTATCATGCTGTCTTATATGTTCCAATAATTGCTAAAATATTTGAAACACTTTTGTACATTCAACTTAGCAACTATTTTGAAACTTACAATCTCCTATCCAACAGTCAGTTTGGGTTTCGACAAGGTAAATGTACTACTACTGCTGTTCTTGAAATTGTTAATCAGATATTAACAGCTTTTGAAAACAAGCAGGCCATCTCTTTGGTGTTATGTGGTATAAGTAAAGCTTTTGATTGTATTAATCATGAAATTTTACTTGCAAAGCTTGAGATGTATGGTGTCGAGTATCCCTCACTGAACATAATTCATTCTTCTCGCATGCCGTGGGAAGTCCCGAGTGAGCGCCATATGGCTTCTGTCAACACGGCGAGATAAGAAGTGTTCACTGCAATGCGCAGCTGTTTAGCACTCTGTCCCTCAGTTAGTTAGAAAATATTGGACTTTTAAGGTGTGTTGTGAGGTTATCACGATGGTTAAATACACTATAGAGCAAAGAATATTTTTGGTCAAGTGTTATTTGCACAAGAAGAAGAAACCAGTTAAAAGGTACCTTCGAAAATTCCGTAGATAATTTCCCGGTGCGACAGTACCATCAAAACATTACGTGCATCAGCTCGTTTACAAGTGGCGTAGTACTGGTTCTGTAAGCAATAAGAAAAAGAAGCGAAGGAGAACAGCTCTCACACAAGAGAGTTTAGAAGATATACAGGCAAGACTCCAGGCCAGTCCACATAAGTCGCTTCGGAGATTAGCTCAGGAAAGTGGTATTTCACCTTCTTCAGCACGTAATGCAACAAAATTGTTACGTTTACGATCTTATCGGACTCATTCCGTCCATTACATACTGCCTACAGATTTCAATGCAAGAATACGATTTTGCAATTGGCTAATAAATAGCGTCCACGACGGTGTTGTGGATCCGAACTTTCTTTTTATGAGCGACGAAGCCTGGTTTCATTTGAGTGGATATATCAATTCACAGAACAATAGAATCTAGGATACAGACAACCCGCACATTTTACAGCTGAGACCTCTGCACGATGTGAAGGTGGGTGTGTGGTGCGCTATCAGTGCCCAACGAATTATCGGTCCGATATTTTTTCAGGACGCGATTACTTCTGACCGTTATATTCACAACATTCTGGAACCATTTTTTGCTGAACTGACTGAAGAAGAGGATAGTGCAACGGCACATACGGCGCGTGGCTCTATGCGACGGTTACGGGAAATGTTCGATGATGATCAGATCATCAGTAAATGCTTATGGTCCCCTCGTTTGCCTGATTTAAGCACATGTGTTTTTTTATCTATGGGGAAATCTTAAAGGAAAAGTTTACAGGAATAATCCTCAAACTGCAGAAGAATTAAAAACTGAAATTAGGAACATTGTGCGTTCTATCAGTGTCCATGAACTACAAACTGTGTTTCGAAATCTCATTACAAGATGTGAAGCTTTCATTGCAGCTGAAGGAGATCACTTTCAGCATTGTCTGTAAATACTGGTGAGTTCAGTTTAATTTCCTAGTTGATTTATTTATTTGTTTGTTTATATATTTATTTATTACTGGCGAATTCAGTTTAATTTCCTAGTTGATTTATTTGTTTATTCATTTACTTATTTGTCCAGAGCATCTATGTAGCCGGCGAGTTCAGTTTCGTTTAGTTTCTGTAGGCGTAATCATGCCGCTTCTTTGAGCCGACTATGTCTGCTTGTCATGGTGGGCACTCCGCTCGCTGTCTCCACTTCCCAGCGTGTCTAATCCTCGGCACTCCGCTCTGTACTTTCAAATTAATCACCCTGTATATGGTCAATGGCAAATAAAGATTCTTGATTCTTGGTTATATCCCCTTACCCAAATATCACTTACTCTTAGTACATCCAAATGCATCCTCTTTGCTGACTCAGCCAGTTCTACTTTCTTTCTTCCATAAGCCCCATTAATATTGATAGCTCCCCACCTAGTTCCATTTTGTTTGCCAAGCTGTTTCTAAGGAGTCGCTCGCCTGTCAAATGGTAGTGGGACTCCATTACTCCCATAGGTCCGAGGCTTGCTTAAAATGTTCTGAGCTCGGTAAATTCATGAAGCAGGATGCTACCCTACTTGCACATAGTCCAAGTGAGGATCTCTCCTCTAACAGGTTAGGGACCACGGTAGATTTTATAGTCCTAGCCGCCTGAGCACAAGGAGGGCCATGACTCAGAATACATCCGAGATTCCCACTCCCGTTCCATAGCAATTGGTATCCCGACTCTCAGGACCACTTAGTAGGCCGCTTGGCCGTTGCCTGTGGTTCACGAACTAGGTCGTGACTACAGTAACCCACACCATGAACCATATAAATATTTTTAATATAGATTAATGCTGATAGATAATGTATAACAAGTGGAAACCATATGCAAGTGATTATTTAAATGCAGACTAACAATATAGCAGTGTGAAATACTTCATCATTTGTAGTATATAAGCAATTCCATAGTTTATTTTTCAGTATTTAATTAGAGCTGTATATTTTATTTAGGGTATTTATATCCCTTAGTATCACTTGATGTTTATAAAATCATATTGGATAAAAAATTGTAAGTTTTAAAATTATTGTTTGAAAGAGATTCACTCCAATTCCATCTCAGTAACAGTTACTTTGGACTTGCATCACTTGTATTCTGAATGTCTCTTAGGTCAGTTCATCTTTGGACATGCCATTTGCCAGATCATTTACATGAACACCCTAAGTAGAATAAAATATTGATCATTTGATCTAATGCAAATTATTATTTACTACTCTGTATATTTTAAGTGTTATTGGGCGAGTTAGCCATGCGGTTAGGGACTCATGGCTGTGAGTTTTTATCCGGGAAATACTGGGTTTGAACCTCACTGCATGGTTTCCCATTTTCACACCAGGCAAATGCTGGAGCTGTACCTTAAGATCACAGCCGCTTCCTTCCCAATCCCAATCCCATCATCACCACAAGACCTATCTGTGTCAGTGCGACATAAATCCAATTGCAAAAGAAACTAAATTTTTGTCCAACCCTTGTCCCATTTCTCTACGGGGTCTGGTATGAGGCGAGATGAATCTGTTATGGCAGGTTTTTATGAACGGATGCCCTTCTTGACGTCAACCTCACCAGAGGTGTTAATGAGATGAAATGAATGACATGATATATGATAGTAGGAAGGGAGAGGGTGAAACCTGGTGCTGGCACATAGCCTACTCCTGTCAGATAGCACCAAGGGGTCTGCTCAAGGCTTGTCTCCATCTGACAGACAAATCACCATCAGCAGCGTCATATGCAGTCACTCTATAGGAGCACTGTGGAGAGGTTTGGAATTTAATCCAGGATTTTGGCACGCAATCTAGTGATTAGAAATTGTATACCACCACCTCCCTTACCCTGTCGGCCAACATTCTGATGGTGAAATTTTTTTTTGACCAGCGTGACTCGAACCGGCTAACCTCGCCTTAACGATCATGGCCAGCAGGCGTGCTAATCTGTATGTTATAAATGTATAATATGAAAGTTCCTTGGAATTTTATCCTTAAAATTTCTTGTTCAGTTCACAATTCATTGTTTGATTGCAAAATGCATCCCACACACTAAAGACTGTTACAGTAAATATACTAGTCAGAATGAAATTTATTGGATAACATTTTCCAAATAATGAACTCCAGGCAGGCCTTGAAGAGTGAAAGCTTACATGCACCTAGTCATTCATCTAATTATTCTTGCAGCTGAATTTGCAAAATTCTGATAGAGATTGTGTGAATTGCTTTACTCTAGTTAACATTGTATTTTTGCTTTTCTTTCAGTGTGAGAAGTAAAATGCGGACTGAACTCAAAACACTAATGGAAGAAATCAAGAAAATTCTCCCCAATTTCCCAATTACTCTAGAAGACTTGAAGACTCCAAAAGCTCAGTTCATGACAGGATATTTTTATGCTGTTCTAGAAGACTGTAGAGTAGATACAACACGTGTAATGGTCCCTTCAAGATGTGAATTGGAACATGGGGATGTAACTGCACACATTTGTCGTGTTGCGAGACTATTCCTCTTAGTGAAAGCCTTCTTTCCAGAAGAAGTTGGATTATTGCAGAATATGAGTATTAGTACTTTCCTGAACCCTAGTGAGTATTAACATAATAGACAGGTTTTCAGTTTTATTTTATCATTATAATTGTGTTTGGTAACCATGACTTTCAAACGAATGTAGACAGTAAAACCTGTCTTCAGCGGAAACCAAAGGGACCAGAATTCTTCTTCCGCTGTATACAGGATTCCGTTTCATAAAGGTGGTTAAAAATAACAAAAATCATAAGTTAGATAATCCAGCAGTATATAGGATTTCTTATGGTAGTAGATACAGTTATAACTCTAATTACACACTTATATACACCAGTTCCGGCTTAGAACAGTGCACAGTAGTACAGTACATACTTATTTAATACACATTGCATGTGTTATAGAAATAACACCAATAGTAATACTGGACAGTACTGTCATTTACTTCTTCCAGTAATACAGAATTGTATGCTGAACAAAACTATCCCTGGTAGCACATTTATCAGTTAAAATACGGGCACAGTAAATAACGTCGAACAATTCTGTCATTTTTCGTTGTACAATATAATTGCTTAATTGAGTCATCCTATTCAGTACATTATTTACTTCATCTATTCTACACTCCCCTCTTTTGAGTCGTCTTCTGTGGATTGAATTTTAAAGGTATGTAATCTACATGTCCTCATAAAGGTTAATAGGTCTCACTAGAATCTTAAATCTTAAAAGTACTTAAACTGCAGTTCTGTAATGTCATAATAAAAGTCGATGGACATTGGTACAATAGGTCTTGATTGTATGTAGATAATAACATGGTTACCGGGTGAGTTGGCCTTACATTTAGGGGCGCGCAGCTCTGAGCTTGCATCTGGGAGATATTGGGTTCGAACCCCACTGTCGGCAGCCCTGAAGATGGTTTCCTGTGGTTTCCCATTTTCACAACATGGCCGCTTCCTTCCCATTCCTAGGCCTTTCCTATCCCATCATCGCCATAAGACCTATCTGTGTTGGTGCGACGTGAAGCAAATAGCAAAAAAAAAAATTAAAATATGGCTTTAGATATGGTGTCTTGCTGTTCGGCGTGTTTTTACCAACTTCACTTAAATTTGCTGTTATTTTAGATTTCCAAAACTTGGATAATGTCATAATATTGGATAACGCTCACTTCTGTATTTAGCACAGAATTTATTTTGGTTTACCAAAACATAAGTTTTTGTTTCAATCAGAATTTAAACCTTAAGTTTTTCATACTGACGTACGGAAAGCAAATTAGTATGTTCTGCTGGCACTATCGAAATATAAACAAGGTTTTGACTCCATTTGGGGGTTGCAAAGAATTTGTCAGAAATTATGTCTGCTATTGAGCAGAAACAAAGAAAGAAGCCTAATATGACTTTCCAAAAGAGTGAATTATTATTGAATTTGGTGGCAGAAATCATTAACATCATAGAGAATAAGGAATCAAATTATAGCCTACACATTGTATATTTCACTCAAAACAATAAGGCAGTATTCCTTAATTCTTCAGTAAAAATTCCTCCAGTTGTGTACCATACAAGATATAATTGAGAATTCATTTTAGGCCTACCAATGTGTTGGGAATTCCAGTTTATGTTTGATTATGGATAATACTGACGAGGGAACACATACATGTGTTCCACTCAGATTCGGTTGAAATTTGGTAGGAATATTCGTGGGAGGCAGTAGAATGCTAAGGTGAAAACTGCATGTCCCCAGCGCAAGTTTAAACGCCAAAATAGAACAAATAAATAGTCGTAAAATTAGAAGTGCCGCGGGAGTATCGGTGTTTGGCGGAGAGGGAGGGAAGAGCGAAGCAGTGGACGTGAGCCAACCGGGCTGCGTTGAGCTGCGCCAGCAGCCAGGCAGCATATAGTTAGCGCGTTCCCCTTAACTTCCCGATTAGATGTGCAAAACGTAAATATGAAAACAGCACATGAAACAAGTGTACAAAGGACAATGTTTGAACAATGATGCCAATAAGGTTTGAAGAATTCACGCCCGAGTTCTTGTTACTCGTTGTAATTAGTGCAATAGTGATTGTTTACAAAAAAGTGTACAAGGCACAGATACTGTGTGCACCATGCACATCTTACAGCGCTGTCGCTTTCACAAGTATTACATTGATTATAAGGATGGCTCTTTTTTGAAACAATAATCGACTGGATTAACAAATTGTGAAGGTTTCTTGTTAACATAGCCACATTTGTACCAACTGTACTGCCACATGCTACGAAAACGCGGAGAGGAGAACTGGTTGTGCGTCAAAGATTGCACTTTTAAAATGTTGTTCCTTAAATGTACCTTGATATCTAACGAGTTTAACCAAATTAAATCGTACAAAATACGTATAAATTGCTTCCAAATGCGGAAGCCCAAAACATCTAACGGCTGGATAAGTCCAGTGGCTCCTTTCGAAATTGTTTGAACATTAATGATTTTCTTACTCCCAATTTTAGCATTTAAAATATTTTCTTCTTTCTGTCCGGTCCAGGAATCGAGAACTAAAACACTGTACTCTGGTACTAGCTCACAATAAACATCCCGTAACCATTTCTGTACAAGTTCCTTGGTCAGTTTTCCAGACTTTGAAGGCAAAGTGTACACATTTGGTGCGGTAAATAGTTTTTTTTCTATATTAGGACCAAATTTGCCATTTTTTTCTTTCAACACCACTAGCAACTTCGGCAGGAGTTGTCCATCTGCCGAAATTATTGGCTGTATTGTGTAGCTATGAGTTAGTGAATTTATAGATTGTGCTTCCGCTAATACGACTTTTTCTCCTCATTGATGGTTATGAATTACATGTTTTTGGTCCGTATTGAACTGAGAATAATATATAAGTAATAATAATAACAACGTAAACGTTTCTACCTTATCAATACTACAATATATTCACAAAATTACAAATTACACGGTACTAGTTTCGACCCATCTAGAGGTCATCATCAGCCGTATTGGAGCAAAGATCATTTGTGGCGAAATCCTAAGAAAATGTTATTTTAAAGAATAACAAGTGAAATGAGATGTTATGGTAATAGTTAATAATACAAGGAATATACATACTAAGAGGTTTTAAACAAAGAATAAAGTATAAATGGGGTGTTGTAAAAATTATAATCATGGAAATCAGTAAGTTCTTGTATTGAAATGAAATATGGCTTAGGAAGAGGGCTTAAGGCGGGGCTGAAGGGTGCGGGAGAAAGTGTAACTGTCTTGGAAAAGTACCTTTGATTAAATTTAGGATTGAGTTTAGGTTGGCTGCATTATTGTTTCTGAGGAAAGTGATAAATAGATCGAAGAGTATGTTGGGTTTCTCTGAGATTTCATTGAGATTGTGACTGGCATTAAAGTATTGGTCTAGGTGTATGTAGTAATTTTCCATTATGTTGAGTAAAGGGCCCTTGTTTGCTAATACGAGGATGTCCATGTCTTGTTCAATATTGGTGAAATTATGGTTATAATCTTGCATGTGTTGGCCGATGGCTGAAAACCTGTTGTATTTTATTGCGTTAGTGTGCTCGTGGTATCTGATAATGAAGTTTCTCCCGGTTTGCCCGATGTAGGTTTTTTTACAGGTGGTACATTTGATCCTATAAACTCCTGATTTTAAAAAACTGCTGGTCTTGTTGATGTGTGAAGTATTGTATAAAACGTTCATGTTCTTATTGTTGGTTTTGAAGGCTATTTTAACGCCTTGTTTCTTAAAGATGTTGGTTAACTTGTAGATATCATAGTTGAACGTGAAGGTGGAAAATGTTAGAGGTTTGGTTATTTCTTTTTTGAGGGTAGTTTTTGGGCGATGTTTGTGTTTATTGATTATCCTTTCTATAAAATGATTGCTGAAGCCGTTGAATTTTGCGATTCCGCGGATTGTGTTGAGTTCGTTTTTTAGATCTTTATTGGGCATAGGTATGCTGAAGGCTCGATGAACTAGGCTGTTGTATGTGGCTCGTTTGTGGGACTGGGGGTGCACTGAATCTTGGCGAATGGTGGAGGCTGTTTGAGTGGGTTTTCTGAAAATTTTATAACTGAAAGAATCTGAGTTTCTAGTGATGGTTAAATCTAGAAAGTTGATTTTTTTGATTTGATTCGGATTCTAGTGTGAATTTCATATGAGGATCAATATTGTTGAGTCTTAAGAGGGTGGTGGGTGCGTTAATTGATTTCTCATTCATGATTACAAAGACATCGTCGACATATCTGGCCCAAAACAGAATGTTTTCGAATTCGTTGTCAATTTTGGTGTATTCGAGGAAGTCCAGGTATATTTCTGCTAAGATACCTGAGGCCGGTGACCCCATTGCCAAACCATTTTGTTGATATATGATATTGTCAAAAGTGAAGAAGTTATTGTCGATGATAAGTTTTAATATTGTGATAAAGTCTTGTATCTCTAGTTTGCTTAAGTGGCTGATTTGTTTAAATTGTTTATAATTATCGGAATTAATTTTGATACTTGTATGCTTGGGTACATGTTTACAATATCGAAAGAGTGGATGGAGTGATCCGGTTGCAAATTGAACTTGTTTAGTTTTTCTACTAGCTCAGATGTGTTTTTAATAGACTTTTTGGATAAGAATTGATAATTTTTTCTTAAGAAACATTGGATGAATGGTGATATTTTGTATAAGGGGCTCGGTCTATAGTTGATAATTGGCCGGATGGGAATTCCGGTTTTGTGAATTTTGGGAAGAGCTTTAGCAGTGGGGAGTCCTGGGTTCATATGTATGAGTTTGGATTTTTCCTGTTCGGTAAATAAAAATGAAGTGTTTTTAAGAGTTTGTTTAAGTAGTTTTTGAATTTTTTGGGTGGGGTCTTTTTTGATTATCAACTATAGACCGAGCCCCTTATACAAAATATCACAATTCATCCAATGTTTCTTAAGAAAAAATTATCAATTCTTATCCAAAAAGTCTATTAAAAACACATCTGAGCTAGTAGAAAAACTAAACAAGTTCAATTTGCAACCGGATCACTCCATCCACTCTTTCGATATTGTAAACATGTACCCAAGCATACAAGTTTCAAAATTAATTCCGATAATTATAAACAATTTAAACAAAAACAGCCACTTAAGCAAACTAGAGATACAAGACTTTATCACAATATTAAAACTTATCATCGACAATAACTTCTTCACTTTTGACAATGTCATATATCAACAAAATGGTTTGGCAATGGGGTCACCGGCCTCAGGTATCTTAGCAGAAATATACCTGGACTTCCTCGAATACACCAAAATTGACAACGAATTCGAAAACATTCTGTTTTGGGCCAGATATGTCGACGATGTCTTTATAATCATGAATGAGAAATCAATTATCGCACCCACCACCCTCTTAAGACTCAACAATATTGATCCTCATATGAAATTCACACTAGAATCCGAATCAAATCAAAAAATCAACTTTCTAGATTTAACCATCACTAGAAACTCAGATTCTTTCAGTTATAAAATTTTCAGAAAACCCACTCAAACAGCCTCCACCATTCGCCAAGATTCAGTGCACCCCCAGTCCCACAAACGAGCCACATACGACAGCCTAGTTCATCGAGCCTTCAGCATACCTATGTCTAATAAAGATCTAAAAAACGAACTCAACACAATCCGCGGAATCGCAAAATTCAACGGCTTCAGCAATCATTTTATAGAAAGGATAATCAATAAACACAAACATCGCCCAAAAACTACCCTCAAAAAAGAAATAACCAAACCTCTAACATTTTCCACCTTCACGTTCAACAATGATATCTACAAGTTAACCAACATCTTTAAGAAACAAGGCGTTAAAATAGCCTTCAAAACCAACAATAAGAACATGAACGTTTTATACAATACTTCACACATCAACAAGACCAGCAGTTTTTTAAAATCAGGAGTTTATAGGATCAAATGTACCACCTGCAAAAAAACCCTACATCGGGCAAACCGGGAGAAACTTCATTATCAGATACCACGAGCACACTAACGCAATAAAATATAACAGGTTTTCAGCCATCGGCCAACACATGCAAGATTATAACCATAATTTCACCAATATTGAACAAGACATGGACATCCTCGTATTAGCAAACAAGGGCCCTTTACTCAACATAATGGAAAATTACTACATACACCTAGACCAATACTTTAATGCCAGTCACAATCTCAATGAAATCTCAGAGAAACCCAACATACTCTTCGATCTATTTATCACTTTCCTCAGAAACAATAATGCAGCCAACCTAAACTCAATCCTAAATTTAATCAAAGGTACTTTTCCAAGACAGTTACACTTTCTCCCGCACCCTTCAGCCCCACCTTAAGCCCTCTTCCTAAGCCATATTTCATTTCAATACAAGAACTTACTGATTTCCATGATTATAATTTTTACAACACCCCATTTATACTTTATTCTTTGCTTAAAACCTCTTAGTATGTATATTCCTTGTATTATTAACTATTACCATAACATCTCATTTCACTTGTTATTCTTTAAAATAACATTTTCTTAGGATTTCGCCACAAATGATCTTTGCTCCAATACGGCTGATGATGACCCCTAGATGGGTCGAAACTAGTACCGTGTAATTTGTAATTTTGTGAATATATTGTAGTATTGAAAAGGTGGAAACGTTTACGTTGTTATTATTATTACTTATATATTATTTTTCTCCTCATTCATTATGAGTCCTGCCAGAATGGAACTCTTCATGAAAACCAGACTGATCAGTATTAAACACGCACTCTGGGCCGTGACTTTCTATTAATTGCGACACTTCTTCAACAAACAGTGTTGAGTTACAATTAGTATCTTCTTGTTCAAATTGGTACTTTTTTAGATACGAATTTGCAAATTTTTCTTGATTCAATTTTGAATTTCTTTTTAAAACTCATTACCCATGAATGAGACACTCGAAACCTGTCATAGTTAACTAGATGAGCGTACTTTAAGGCCCATTTTTTAATATTTATATCGTGAACAATTTTGTTTCGTTGTCTACTTTCTTTGAACTTTTGATAAGTCTTCTTCGTAACAAATTAATTTTTTTCTCCCATTGTGCCACCGTTTTCCAGTTGTTCCCACCTGTAAAGCTTTTGCCAGAACTTCTTCCTTTCCCAAAACATCTTCATTCTGGCTGACCTGGCTGCCCTTTCTTCATCAGATATGACATATTGTTTTTGTTGTACAGTTTCTAATGACAATCTTATTTGTTTGTTCTTGAGAATCCTTTTTTCTTCTCTATTTTCAATTTGCTTCATTGTAATATTCAGCTCTTCTAAATCATTCTGAACTTCATTAAACTAATTATTTTTTGTTTTACTTTTCCAAAAGTAATTAAATAGTTGTTTTATTATCCTATTATCATTTAATCTAGAAAGATGACAGAAAAAGGCAATTCTTCTTTTTCTCATCGTATCTATTATAGATTCACTTTCCCTATAAACCACTGCATTAGGCAATAATCTCCATTGTCCATCCACCTGATGTTTTTTATTAATGATTGTTCTGAGTATCCTTCTGTCAACCTTTTGCAGTGTGTCAGTTGTTGCTTTGGTGTTTTCACAAGCATAAGTCGCTTCAGGTTTAATGACAGAACAGTAATGTTGAAGTTTAGCATTTATTGAAAGAGTTTTTCTTGTACGTCGGCCATGTAATTCGTTGTGCTTTTTTTTAACTTAAATGTTCTGCTTTCTATTGATGACTTTTTGTTGGTGTTCCAAGTTATAATTTCACCAAGATATTTAAACTTATTCACAATTTTAATTTGTTTGGTATTGGCTAAGGTAATAGTTGGTGCTGTAACAGGGAATGTTGGCATTATTTCTGTTTTTTCATATGAAATTTGCAATCCAACTTTTCTTGCTATGTTATCAAGTTCTTCTATTTGCAATTTAACTTCTTCCATATCATTAGCAAGTAGTGCACGATCATCAGCGAATGCTAAACAATTGAGTCTTATTTTTCTGCCAATCTTGATGTTAGGTTGACACATCTTATTCCATTCCCGCATGATTTTTTCCAACACACAATTAAACAATAATGGTGAGAGTCCATCTCCCTGCCGAAGTCCAATATTAATGTCAAATGAATGGATGAAAACCATAACGGTATAAGTAGCATTTTGGTCATTCAGAGAAAAAGGCATTTAAACATCTTCAACACTCATATGAAGCATGCTATTTGTAGTTATACCAACCATCACTAGAGCGCAGAATATTACCGCTATCACTTGTATCTCTTTGCTGGTGAAAGGATACATCCTCCCAGAATTACATCCTGCACTTAACTCATTTTTTTAAAAATGTCACTTATACCGTTATGGTTTTCATCCATTCAAATGGCTTTGACATTTCTAAATCTGACTTTAGATTTAGTGTTCTTAAGGGTAATTCCAATAAGGCGAATAAGTTTTGGATGTAAATATATATAAATACATTGATCTACTTACGATATAATTCCAATCCCAAATTCCTTTCATCTTAGAAAATGGGGTGTCTTTTTGGTCACACTCTGCAAAACAATTCTGAAGGCACACTACTACATTCCACGGATTGAATGACTTCTGTAGTGGCCTTTTTTTTATATCTAGGTGTAAAAAAAATCAATTATTACCATACATGGTTAAAGTAAATATACAGTCACCATTCATAAAAATGACTATAAGAAAGTCAGATTTTACCTGTCATTGTAAGAACATTGTCTCATCGGACGACTAATTAATGTGCACCTCTTGATCTGCTTTGACGCTTCTAATCGGGAAGATATGAGATATGTGCAAAGTGCGGTGTAGTAAAGAAGAGTGGCCGGGATGGTGGGGGTGGGTGGTCATTCATTCGACTCGAGCAAGCAGCCCAACTATACGCTGCTCACGTCTGCTGCTTCGCTCCTCCCTCCCTCTCCGCCACACCCAGATACTCCCGCGGCACTTCTAATTTTACGACTATTTATTTGTTCTATTTTGACGTTTTAACTTGCGCTGGGGACATGCAGTTTTCACCTTAGCATTCTACTGAATCATTCAACCGAATCCAAGTGAAACACATGTATGTGTTCCCTCGTGAGTGTAATTTGCATACAAATTTTTATTTGTTTATTTTTCTATTCCACCTCTTCAATACAATACAAGTAAATAAGAATGGAGTTTCATTCGACAGTACACCAATGAAAAACTTGCCACCATCTTAGATAAGAAGCAAAAAACTCTGAAAAACAAATTAGAACACCTAAAAGAAACTAAACGAAAGTCAACAATACACGAAATAAGAGAAAAAACCCGACTTCATTAATGAAAAACACTCCCGCGACAATTAATTTATCGGACAACAACTCTTCTGAAAAAGAAATTAATATACTTAATAAAGGAGCTAAATTCAATTGGTCCAATCCACAAAAAACGGAAGATTTAACAACCACAATAGCGGAATCGGAATTAAATATAGGGAAATTGCCGGCAGGAATACAAAATTATATGAAATTCGAAGTAAAAAAGAAACTCCCAAATTTAGTAAAAGAAACGAAAACCAACTCTAACCAGGCCCTCTTGAAACAAACAAGGGAATTAAAATAAAAAAATAAGCGATAACAATGTGATTGTAACTAAGGCAGATAAAGGCGAAACAGTAGTCCTAGTAAATAAATAAAAGCGACTACCTAAAAAAAAAAACGAGTAGTTCTTCTCTGATGTCTTAAACTCTAGTGAATAAAGACCCGGTCCCTGGAATTCAACGAAGTCTAAAAACAGTCCTTAAAAATTCAACTTGTTTATTTAATGAACATGAACGACAAAAACTGGTTAATATGAACCCAGTAATACCTAAGGCAAAGGCAGTACCCAAGATGCACAAAAATAACAAACCCATTCGACCAATTATAAACAGTAGGAACAGCCCAACATATAAAACGTCAAAATTTTTACATCAGTTTCTTAAAAAACGTAAGTTTTACAATACTTCTTCAATTAAAAATTCAATAGAATATTGCAAAAAACTAAAGAAGTTCAACTTACAACCCCATCATAGGATGAGCTCGTTTGACATTACTAATATGTATTCAAACATCCTTATTAACGAATCAAACCTCTCCAAACATAGCCACTTAAAGTAAACTTGAAATAGATGAATTTATTAATTTGCTTAAATTTGTGTTAAATAACAACTATTTCACATTTAATAGCAAAATTACCACCAGTTGAGGTTGGCTGTGGATGACCCCAGCTCGGGGATATTGGCTGATATTTACATGGACAACATGGAACATAGAAAAATTAAACCTAATATAGAAGGGCTCTGCCTTTGGCTAAGATTTGTAGACAACACATTCGTAATCATACATACAAACATACATTATCATTATAGACTGTTACGCCTTTCAGCGTTCAGTGTTCAGCGTTCTGTGAATTTACTAAACGTCGCCACAATCCTCGATTTTCAACTAGTGTTGTGGCCTCATTTAGTTCTATACCTCTTATCTTTAAATCGTTAGTAACCGAGTCTAACCATCGTCGTCTTGGTCTACCTCTACTTCTCTTACCCTCCATAGCAGAGTCCATTATTCTCCTAGGTAACCTATCCTCCTCCATTCGCCTCACATGACCCCACCACCGAAGCCGGTTTATGCGTACAGCTTCATCCATCGAGTTCATTCCTAAATTAGCCTTTATCTCCTCATTCCGAGTACCATCCTTCTATTGTTCCCACCTGTTTGTACCAGCAATCATTCTTGCTACTTTCATGTCTGTTACTTCTAACTTATGAATAAGATATCCTGAGTCCACCCAGCTTTCGCTCCCGTAAAGCAAAGTTGGTCTGAAAACAGACCGATGTAAGGATAGTTTCGTCTGGAAGCTGACTTCCTTCTTACAGAATACTGTTGATCGCAACTGCGAGCTCACTGCATTAGCTTTACGACACCTTGATTCAATCTCACTTACTATATTACCATCCTGGGAGAATACACAACCTAAATACTTGAAATTATTGACCTGTTCTAGCTTTGTATCACCAATCTGACATTCAATTCTGTTGAATTTCTTACGTACTGACATCAATTTAGTCTTCGAGAGGCTAATTTTCATACCATACTCATTGCACCTATTTTCAAGTTCCAAGATATTAGACTGCAGGCTTTCGGCACAATCTGCCATTAAGACCAAGTCGTCAGCATAGGCCAGACTGCTTATTACATTTCCACTCAACTGAATCCCTCCCTGCCATTTTATACCTTTCAGCAGATGATCCATGTAAACTACGAACAGCAAAGGTGAAAGATTACAGCCTTGTCTAACCCCTGTAAGTACCCTGAACCAAGAACTCATTCTACCATCAATTCTCACTGAAGCCCAATTGTCAACATAAATACCTTTGATTGATTTTAATAATCTACCTTTAATTCCATAGTCCCCCAGTACAGCGAACATCTTCTCCCTTGGTACCCTGTCGTATGCTTTCTCTAGATCTACGAAACATAAACCCAACTGCCTATTCCTCTCGTAGCAGTTTTCAATTACCTGGTGCATACTGAAAATCTGATCCTGACAGCCTCTCTGTGGTCTGGAACCACACTGGGTTTCATCCAACTTCCTCTCAACGACTGATCGCACCCTCCCTTCCAAGATGCCAGTGAATACTTTGCCTTGTATACTAATCAATGAGATACCTCGTTAGTTGTTGCAATCCTTCCTGTTCCCTTGCTTATAGATAGGTGCAATTACTGCTTTTGACCAATCTGAAGGTACTTTACCAACACTCCATGCTAATTTTACTACTCTATGAAGCCATTTCATCCCTGCCTTCCCACTATACTTCACCATTTCTGGTCTAATTTCATCTATTCCTGCTGCTTTATGACAATGGATTTTATTGACCACCCTTTCCACTTCCTCTAGCATAATTTCACCAACATCATTTTCCTCCTCCTCATGAGTTTGGCTGTTCGCAACACCACAAGGATGATTTCCTTTTACATTGAGAAGATGTTCAAAATATTCCCTCCACCTCTCCAGTGATTCCCTGGGATCTATTATGAGTTCACCTGAGTTACTCAAAACACTGTTCATTTCCTTTTTCCCTCCCTTCCTAAGATTCTTTATTACTGTCCAGAAAGGTTTCCCTGCTGCTTGACCTAGCCTTTCCAGGTTGTTACCAAAATCTTCCCATGACTTCTTTTTGGATTCAACAACTATTTGTTTCGCTCTGTTTCTTTCATCTACGTACAAATCCCTTTCTGCCTCGGCCCTTGCTTGGAGCCATTTCTGATAAGCCTTCTTTTTATGTTTACAAGCTGCTCTCACTTCATCATTCCACCAAGATCCTTTTCCCATCTTTGCACACAGTTGTTCCTAGGCATTCCCTTGCTGTTTCTACTACAGCATCCCTGTATGCCACCCAGTCACTTTCTATATCCTGAACCTGCTTACTGTCTACTGTTCGAAACTTCTCACTAATCATATCCATGTACTTCTGTCTAATTTCCTCATCCTGGAGATTTTCTACCCTTATTCGTTTGCAGACAGATTTCACTTTCTCTACCCTAGGCCTAGAGATACTTAGTTCACTACAGATCAGATCATCTGTATCATCGAAAAATCCCCAGAAAACTCGTACATTCCTAACAGATTTCCTGAATTCAAAGTCTGTTAAGATATAGTCTATTATGGATCTGGTACCCCTGGCCTCCCATGTGTAGCGGTGAATAGCCTTATGCTTGAAGAATGTATTCGTAACAGCTAAACCCATACTAGCACAGAAGTCCAGCAAACGCTTCCCATTCCCATTAGCTTCCATATCTTCCCCACATTTACCACTCACCCTTTCGTATCCTTCAGTTCTATTCCCAACTCTTGCATTGAAATCGCCCATTAGCACTATTCTATCCTTGCTGTTGACCCTGACCACGATGTCACTTAATGCTTCATAAAACTTGTCCACTTCATCCTCATTTGCACCCTCACATGGTGAATACACGGACACAATTCTAGTCCTAATTCCTGCAACTGACAAATCTACCCACATCATTCGCTCATTTATGTGCCTAACAGAAACTATGTTGCGTGCAATGGTATTCCTGATAAAGAGCCCTACCCCAGACTCTGCCCTTCCCTTTCTAACACCCGTCAAGTACACTTTATATTCTCCTATCTCTTCCTCATTATCTCCCTTTACCCGAATATCACTTACTCCTAGCACATCGAGATGCATCCTCTTTGCTGACTCGGCCAGTTCTACTTTATTTCTTCCATAAGCCCCATTAATATTGATAGCTCCCCATCGAATTCCATTTTGTTCGCCAAGTTGTTTCCAAGGAGTCCCTCGCCTGTCAAATGGGAGTGGGACTCCGATACTCCCATAGGTTCGAGGCTTGCTTAAAGTGTTCTGAGCTCGGTAAATTCATGAAGCAGGATGCTGCCCTACTTGCACATAGTCCAAGTGAGGATCTCTCCTCTAACGGGTTATGGACGACCGGTGAATTGTACAGTCCTAGCCTCCTGAGCACAAGGAGGGCCACGACTCAGAATATGTCCGACAGGCCCACTCCCATTCCATAGCAACTGGTATCCCGACTCTCAGGACCACTTACTAGGCCACTCAGCCGTTGCCCATGGTTCACGAACTAGGACGTGACTACAGTAATCCACAAACATGAACCATAGATAACCGGAAAAATAACAGCAAAAAAATCTTAGATTTTAAGAATAATATTGACCGTTACATAAAATTCAAGATGAAAAAGACAGTTCATTAAACTTCCTTGCCAGTGAATACTTTGCCTGGTATACTAATCAATGAGATACCTCGATAATTGTTGCAATCCTTCCTGTTCCATTGCTTATAGATAGATGCAATTATTGCTTTTGTCCAATCTGAAGGTACCTTACCAACAATCCATGCTAATTTTACTACTCTATGAAGCCATTTCATCCCTGCCTTCCCACTATACTTAACCATTTCAGGTCTAATTTCATCTATTCCTGCTGCCTTATGACAATGGAGTTTTCTTACCATCCTTTCCACTTCCTCAAGCATAATTTCACCAACATCATTTTCCTCCTCCCCATGAGCCTGGCTGTTTGCAACACCACTAGGAAGATTTCCTTTTACGTTGAGAAGATGTTCAAAATATTCCCTCCACCTCTCCAGTGATTCCCTGGGATCTATTACGAGTTCACCTGAATTATTCGAAACACTGTTCATTTTCTTTTTCCCTCCCTTCCTAAGATTCTTTATTACTGTCCAGAAAGGTTTCCCTGCTGCTTGACCTAGCCTTTCCAGGTTATTACCAAAATCTTCCCATGATTCTTTTTGGATTCAACAACTATTTGTTTCGCTCTGTTTCTTTCATCTACATACAAATCCCTGTGTGCCTCGGCCCTTGTTTGGAGCCATTTCTGATAAGCCTTCTTTTTACGTTTACAGGCTGCTCTAACTTCATCATTCCACCAAGATGTTCACCTTTTCCCATCTTTACACACAGTTGTTCCTAGGCATTACCTTGTTGTTTCTACTACAGCATTCCTGTGTTCCACCCATTCGCTTTCTATATCCTGAACCTGCTTACTGTCTACTGTTCGAAACTTCTCACTAATCATATCCATGTACTTCTGTCTAATTTCCTCATCCTGAGATTTTTTACCCTTATTCGTTTGCAGACAGATTTCACTTTCTCTACCCTAGGCCTAGAGATACTTAGTTCACTACAGATCAGATAGTGGTCTGTATCGTCGAAAAATCCGCGAAAAACTCGTACATTCCTAACAGATTTCCTGAATTCAAAGTCTGTTAAGATATAGTCTATTATGGATCTGGTACCCCTAGCCACCCATGTGTAGCGGTGAATAGCCTTATGCTTGAAGAATGTATTCGTAGCTGCTAACCCCATACTAGCACAGAAGTCCAGCAAACGTTTCCCATTCCCATTAGCTTCCATATCTTCTCCACATTTACCAATCACCCTTTCATATCCTTCAGTTCTATTTCCAACTCTCGCATTGAAATCGCCCATTAGCACTATTCTATCCTTGCTGTTGACCCTGACCACGATGTCACTCAATGCTTCATAAAACTTGTCAACTTCATCCTCATCTGCACCCTCACATGGTGAATACACAGACTCAATTCTAGTCCTAATTCCTCCAACTGACAAATCTACCCACATCATTCGCTCATTTACTTGCCTAACAAAAACTATGTTGCGTGCAATGGTATTCCTGATAAAGAGCCCTACCCCAGACTCTGCCCTTCCCTTTCTAACACCCGTCAAGTACACTTTATAATCTCCTATCTCTTCCTCGTTATCTCCCCTCACCTGAATATCACTTACTCCTAGCACATCGAGATGCATCCTCTTTGCTGACTCAGCCAGTTCTACCTTCTTTTTTCCATAAGCCCCGTTAATATTGATAGCTCCCCATCGAATTCCATTTCGTTCGCTAAGTTGTTCCCAAGGAGTCCCTTGCCTGTCAAATGGGAGTGGGACTCCATTACTCCCATAGGTTCGAGGCTTGCTTAAAGAGTTCTGAGCTTGGTGAATTCATGAAGCAGGATGCTGACCTACTTGCACATAGTCCAAGTGAGGATATATCCTCTAACGGGTTATGGACCACCGGTGGATTTTATAGTCCTAGCCGCCTGAGCACAAGGAGGGCCACGACTCAGAATATGTCCGAGATGCCCACTCCCATTCCATAGCAACTGGTATCCCGACTCTCAGGACCACTTACTAGGCCACTCAGCCGTTGCCCATGGTTTACGAACTAGGACGTGACTACAGTAACCCACAAACATGAACCATCGGAGTTTGAAAACGCTTACATTTTTTTCTAGACCAGCATTATAACATTAATAGTAATCTAAACGATGTTCTTGACACAGATAATCCATTAATTGAATCAATCCCTAAATTACTCATGCCTTCAACATAAATACAAATAATGTCATGAAAATATTTAACTATAAACACTTCAGCAATTTCCCTAACGCAATAGTAGCCACTCCCAGGTCACCGTTTCATGCCACACCCCCTCCGCCTACTCCTAATGTCTTCAATGCTCTGCCTACCTCCCATCTCCTGACTCATTCTCCGCCTTCACAGACACACCCCTACAATACACGTAGCAGTAGAATAACAACTGCCAGATCGTCTGAAACAACCAACAAGGCTAGTCACCTCTCTGTCAACTCTAAGGGTAAGCGTAACTTCCACTCATTAATAGAATGTTCTCTACGTTTCAAAACTTAAATTTATTTTCTTACACATTTCAGTTTTCAGCACACTCTACAATGCAAATTCTCCCACATCTAAGGCTTTATTGAACACCCTATTTGTTGAATCTATGCTAGACAGCTCACGACTACAATCTATTACAAGGATTATTCTAGAAGGAGACACAACACTTCTATACTGATGCTTCAAGCGCATTTTGACCTTATCATACGGTCACTTGGAGTTAACAACTCTACTGTAATTCTACGTACTTGATTCTCAATCAACAACGTTCGAAGATTTATTTTTCGATATTAGTTAATCCACGCTTCATTAATATAAAATAATTTATAGACTCCAAATGCATGTCTGATCATTATGACTATGTCTTATTCTACAAACAACCAACTTGTACTTTTTTAGACAAACATTAGTATTACCGAGCTCGATAGCTGCAGTCGCTTAAGTGCGGCCAGTATCCAGTATTCGGGAGATAGTAGGTTCGAACCCCACTGTCGGCAGCCCTGAAAATGGTTTTGCATGGTTTCCCATTTTCACACCAGGCAAATGCTGGGGCTGTATCTTAATTAAGGCCACGACCGCTTCCTTCCCACTCCTAGCCCTGCCCTGTCCCGTCGTCGCCGTAAGACCTATCTGTGTCGGTGCGACGTAAAGCAACTAGCAAAAAAAAAAAAACCATTAGTATTCATTCAGTGTACATATAATACTGTGACAAGTTCATTATTGAATTTTAGTTACATTTAAGCATTGCTTTCTCCACAGACTAGATTTTTATGACTGTTTTATCTTGTAATAAAGCATGTATTATACTCTAATGAGGAACCCAGTTCAGGGCCCTAACTTAGTTTTAGATTAAGTATGGCTGAAGATGCTTACATAGCCTATGCGAAACATGTCCCATTTTAACATATATGTCATATTTGTATCTTAAACTTAAAGATTGTAAAGTATTGCAATGGTGATTTTTTAATAAATTTGTTTGAAACTTTTACATTCTGTACTCCAATACAACTATCATAATGAAACTCATAACATGTAAACAGCTGTTAACTCGTTAAAAATAAAGGCCGACTAAACGATTGCTTAATTTTAATGCAATTAAGTAAGAACGGGATACACCTCGAGATATGGCAAAGTGCCACATTGTTTTCAGAGGTTAGCTTATATTTTCTCGCGTCTGGTTAAATGACGGAAAGGCTATTATCGTGTAAATTTATAGTGAGAAGATTATAATTTCTCTACTGGCGCTTGAAGCGTGATTTCATCATACGCATAGTACGGTTAAGTTAGGATAGGTGACGCTGTTTGCATAAGAAAACAAACGTTTGCCACAAAATGCGATCGATCATATATTCGGTACGGTATAGTTATCTCACTATGAACATTTGCGAGCTCTCTAGTAGACATTCGAAGGTGATGTTGGAATCAATTAGTAATACCAGTCGACTGCTGTTCTCTAAAGAAAATTCAAAATAAAAGAGGATAACGCGTTTTCGTAATAAATCCGTAAATAACGTGGTCGATAGTAGTTGTCAATTTGTTAAAAATAAAGGCTGACGTAAACGATGGCTTAATTTTAATGTTATATACTGAAATTAAGTAAGAATGTGATACAACTCAAGATATGGCAGAGTACATCACTGATTTCAGAGGATAGTTCATATTTTCTCGTGTCTAGTTAAATTTCGGAATGGCTATTCACATGTAAATATTTAGCGAGGAAGTTATCATTTCTCTACATGTGTTTCAAATATGTTTTCATGATACATATACGGTTAGGTTAGGCAACGCCATTTAAAGAAGAAAACTGAAATGTTTGCCACAGAAGCCTCTGGAGTGATACCGTATTCCTCCGAATCCAAGACGACGTTTTTTCTCAGAATCACATGCGAAAAATCAAGGATTGTCTTGCATTCGTGGCCTAACAGTACCGAATACCGCTGGCAACTACCGCTGTAACCATGCTGCTTCTTTTCACACGCGCACGCACACACACACACAAAACTCGTTGACAATAAACGACCGCCTCTTTATTATACATCACTGGATCTTGGGAAATAGTGAAGAGAGAATGACATTCTATTAGCCTCTACAAAAACTTTTCTCAAATCTGCAGAATGGCATCCAAACATGCAAGCCTTCGAATTCTTAGAAAGGCAACGGTTACGCAGTGTCAGAGTTATAACGCGTTTACTGTACCTGACGCTTAGTAAAATTTTTATAGGTAGCAGGAACATTTCCGTGATGGATAGTCGTATTGTAAAGATACGTGGGACAGGTACGCCTATTGCCGGCAAATTATCGACGGGTTCTTGTCGATATTATGATGCCAATTTTGAGTTAACGGTTATTAAACACTTGGAAATGTAGAATAATTGTGCAGTCGGAAAAAATACGACATAGGCCTAACTAAAGCCAATATTTGACGTTAGCATTAAGACGAAGATAGTTAAAAAATGCATACTGTACAAAAAAATGCATTCAGTATACCGCAACAAGGATGCTTTAAATAAGTCGAAGATGAAATTGTGGGGCATGTGCACAAAAATCTGAAGGGCCAAATGGCCATACAGTGGCGCAATAAACTTGTTCGTTGACTTTCAACGTCTGCGATTAGGCCTATACATCGCCTGCCGGTGAAGTTGGCCGAACCCGGCAAGCGAGACGTGCGTGTAAAGGTAGCCTGTTATATCTGACGCTGAGTAAAAGTAACAGTTTTATAGACGCAAGAATATTTTCCTGGTGGATCGTCGTATTGTAGAGACGCATGGAATAGGTGTTGCCGGCAAAATTTTCAACGGGTTCTCTTCGGTATTATGATGCCAATTTTAAGTTATTGGTCATTAAACCCGCGGAAATTATTATTAATAGGAAAAGCACCTGAAAGGGCATATACAATATGATTACACCAAATTTTAAAATTATTCTTTGCTAATTTGCGTGATGCTTTTGGTCCTTTTTGAACACAACATAATATGGTATTTTTCAGAATGAAACACACGCTTCCATGAAAAATAACAAACAAGTAATCCATAGTGTGGATATCATCCGCGAAAACGCAAGTTTTGAACAAACCGATTGCCGTTTCATACCGATCTTAATGTGTAAGGGTTTTTTTTTTTTTTTTTACTTTCATACAAAATCGGGTATAACGACAATCCGCTATAGCGGGTCAATTTTTCGCTGTTATGAATTCTCGCTATAACGGACTTGTACTGTACATGGAACACTTTAATGCTTTAAAGCATAATAAATATTCCTCAATGAGTAACCACATGAAAGAAACCAGCCATCAATATACTACAATAGAGAGAGACCTAAAAATAATCAAAAGGATTGAAAAAGGGAAGTTAATGACTGAGTTTGAGAATATTTATATTCATTTGGACCAATATTTTAATTTTTAAAAATCTGAATGACGCATTCAAAATGAAGAGTCTGTTAATAGATCAAATGCCAATATTACTACAAACTTTCAAATCAGGTAATAGTAAATTCTTTAAAACATTCAATCTGAAAACTCCCACCACAAAAATAGACACAATTACTACTTTGAGAACGCATAAGACTCCCCTCCACACAATACGCCAAGGTCCAACGCCCTGCCTACCGTTTCTTCCTCTACTCCCATTTTGACGACGTATAAAGACTCCTCTCCACACGATACGCCAATGTCTAACACCCCGCTTACTGTTTCTTCCCCGAAGTCCCCTACTCGCCCTTTACAACAGATTCTTCATATGTATAACACATGAAGTAGAAACACGAAAGCAAGCAGTCACCATGATGTAACAAGCACCACGAGGCATTGTAGCAGCAGTCAGAGGGATAAGTGACGCACACCAATACGATCACTGTGAAAGCACAATAACACACAACATTATCACGTAATTTCCTTTGTTTCAGACGCACCATCACTTAAAGATTATGTCCACCTCCGTAGCGTAACGGTTAGTGTAATTAGCTGCCGTCCTCGGGGGCCCGGGTTCAATTCCCGGTACTGCCAGAAATTTAAGAATGGCAGGAGGGCTGGTATGTGATTGGAATGGTACATGCAGCTCACCTCCAATGGGGGTGTGCCTGAAAAGAGCTGCACCACCTCGGGATGAGGACACGAGTTTACGTTTTTACTTAAAGATTATGAATAAGGATAATATATCAACATTACAAGATTTTCAGATTGATGTCCCTATTGATAAATCACTTTTAAAAATGGACTGTGTCCAATGTAAGGTCTCCTCGTCAACTCAAGACCAGTTCAAGGAAACTGCCAACACATTGCATTTTACTGTTTACTATTAATAAATTACAGAAGCATGCTTCAAACCAATACATGAGCGGAATATTTCCATCCCCTTTAACACGCATATTAAGACTTCAAACTTTAGATACTATTGGGATTCAACAGGATTTATGACTCAAATTTTAATGTATTCAACATAATAAGTCAACTAACAATTGAATCTTTTTTTTTTTTGAAACGACACATGTCAAGATGTTGCCACAGTTGAGTTAAGGCAAGTAATACAGTCTTTAAGTATAGATCTATCGTTTTCTGCAGAAACTACACACGTCACTGCATTGCTTTATCCGGTAGCTCTGCCTGGTAATAATAGTTTGTTGGAGAAACAGCACTTGTCTCTGACATGTGCACGTTTTAGCTGGATATCTCCAAACTAAGATTTATTGACGTGCTGTTTCAAAAAAAATGATTCAATTGTTTTTAATTTTTTAAAAAACTTACGAATTTTAGCCAAATCTCATTTCTGTGAGGATATTACTGTGTTTTGGATGTCAGTAGTATTAGAATCAATGTATATCCCAATTTTAGCACTGTCATTTTAAATTGTTAAACTGTCCATTGTGTTTACAAATGCCTATGTTCACGTATTTTACCAATTAGAGTAGTTTTTAGAATCATAATTAAGTACAAATTAGTTATAAGCAAATTAACAATGACAAGTTACAAAGGCTGAGGATCCTCGTAAATCCAGCGAAGCATGTCCCTTTTAATGTGATGTTGTAGTAAAATGAATTTCTAACAGCACAAAATCAATTGTATTGAATAGGTGGAATAGAAAAATAAACAAATAAAAATTTGTATGCAAATTATAGCAAATTTCAATATGGGTCTAAACATGAGAATAGTTACATGTAACGCAGGCAACCAAGAATGAGTTAGCTGGAAAATTTATAATGTCCAATAACGGACCATTATATTGGTATTATAAATTTACTCATTCAGGACAAATATTTTAGGTTCACTATGGGAATCAACATCTATATCATTTGATGGCCAAGCAGGCATCTATTTTTGGAAATGAGTCATAGCTCTCACAGTGCATTGGCACTGCTGGTGGCTTCAAATAGCCTATGCAGTGGCCTCCACGGTATGCACTAGCCTTGCGTCTTGGGTGGTCTGCTAAGTCCCAACTGACGAGCCTAACTTAGCACACGAGGGCGAAACGTAGGCAACCAAGAATGAGTTCGCTGGAAAATTTATAATGTCCAATAACGGGCCATTATATTGGTATTATAAATCTAATAACGCCGAGCCAAACAACAATCGGCCGCAAGTAGTTTTTAATTCTCTAATCTACTAAAATAAAGCACATTAGATACAAAAGCACCCAACATGTTGGCAAAATCCCTTCTTTTCTTAATCTTCGGTTGTTATTTGGTCTCCAGTATACCATTCATAGTTTCTGGAAATCTAGAACCGCGTAAATTAGGCCTACATCAACTTTTAAAGGTTATGTTGAACTCGAGGCTCAAGATTGTGGTTTTGAATGTAAGCATCAATTCTCAAAAGTTCTAGAATGCATTATATTCAGTTCTGCTCGTCACTAATGAAAATCAAATTGGAAAGAGAAAATATATCATCAAAACTTCAGAAATTATGGTTATTCGTGACCTTGGACTCAGCTGAAAAGCACACTCGCTGCACAAGTCAGTACGAGTTGGAAATGATACAAACTATTTAAATGTAACATGCGCAAATAAAACAAACTGCAGTTTTCATGACATTTTAACACAGAAATATAAAATTCCCAGTCTTATATTAGGACCAAAACAGTAATAGGCAATCCCAAGACCTCTCATGGCTGTCTGTATATGTAAGGTGCAACATCTGTTCTGGTCTCGATAACATAATCTTATATGATATTAAAATACTAGATTTGTGTTAAGAAGGAGCAGTTTCGATTCTTGCCCGAAAACCCAGTGACTATACAGTGCCCTGAGATCTAAATCTGGACATAATGTGGATGTTTTACAAATGTGAGCATTTGACGAAACTCGTTCAGTTTTTAAGTAGAGCTGTAAAAATGCGCTCTGTCTTCTTCCAGTTGTTGTGGCCACCGTCTGCTTTATGATTTCCTAGGATTCTCCAAACAATACCACCTGAACGCGATGCTAAGATGGTCCCTTATGCAAGTTCACCGTCGATCGCTTTTCCAGTACAGGATTTGCTCTAATTATCGCAATGACGGGGTGTTAACGCCAAAATCCGGAAGTATGCCATAGTTGTCCTTTTGTGAGATAAAGCTTCTTGAAAAACGCTTAATCAAGGATTTGGTGTTGATGGGACTGACATTTCTGGACAGTTGATCTGGGAAATCGTTTCTTCAAGGAACCGATAATACAGGATTTTACAACATGATTTAATTAGGATGCTTGCGGGACCACGTAATTTGAATGCATAATCCGGGAAAACGTAGTTTCCGGGAGCGGATAATAGAGGTTCCACTGTATGTAGCACGTTCTTTTTATCCACATAGGACGTATTATTGCTATGATTTTCCCTTTCAGTTAAATATTCCAGCCATCTACGAGCTGCCATCTTAGATTTACTGTTTCACCAGCCAACCTTTCTCTCGTAAAATTTTAAATCAAGATAATGCCTGTTATCTGAGGTAATGTTGTTGGCGAATACAGATGTAACTTACCTTGGTTTTCTTAGCTTTAAACCGAGAAAAAAGCTTTGTTGGCCAATAAGGGCCTTCAAACTATAAAATCATGTTATGTGGTAAAATCTCTAAATCTTCATATTAAGCTGAACTTGTTTCTTAAAACTCTGTTATAGTCGTCAAATGCAGTGTTATAGGGAGGTAAATGGTTCTTCTACATTATCTCATTTGCATGATATTGAGTACTGTCAATAGAATGTTCGCGTGACATGTTCCACTATCTGTCTCTAATCTGTTGGTTATGGAGTCTTCCTGTCATAAAACGTCATAGGTAATATATTTCATATTAATCCGTATAGAGGAGCAATATAGTTTCCACCTGTTCAATACTGTTTGTTGTAACCTTAAAAAGTTACATATATTTGTTGGAACTAATTTCGGTCTTACCAGAGACCATCATCAGGAGGGTAGAAAAGCAAAAGAAAATAATGTGATAGAGATATAGAGTCTGCTCAGCAAGGACAGTAACCTATCTTTGCACATCCAGGCCAATCTCTTGTCATGAACAGTGGGACTTTCAGGGTCACACTCCCTATGAGAGGCTTTTTCCTATCACCGTGGCGCATACCGTCTGCGCGGCAAGAAGAAAAATTCAGCCATATCACACCAACAACCAACAGTTGGCCGCAGTCCTATCCTACTTCCCTCAGCACTACTAGTGGAAATCCTAGTATTAAACAAAGCACAGTCACTTCACATGCACCACATAGGGGTGCGTCATGTTACTAACACTGCAAGGTTGACTCTATAGTTATGCCAAAAATGTTAGTAATGAAGACTAACGACTCTGGATTCTAAAAATTTCGCAAGGACTTCCGTGTATAAAGGGTGATGTATGCGCATCGCATGCATGGATTGTCACACAAGCTAATAGTGCACTAACTCACTCATGGGTACTATAAATTCCTATAATTGGCATGGATGTCCGACTCGTTGGCTGAATGGTCAGCGTGCTGGCCTTCGGTTCAGAGGGTCCCGGGTTCGATTCCCGGCCGGGTCGGGGATTTTAACCTTAATTGGTTAACTCCAGTGGCCTGGGGGCTGGGTGTTTGTGCTGTCCCCAACATCCCTGCAATTCACACACCACACATAACACTCTCCTCCACTACAATAACACGCAGTTACCTACAAATGGCAGATGCCGCCCACCCTCATCGGAGGGTCTGCCTTACAAGGGCTGCACTCGGCTAGAAATAGCCACACGAAATTATTATTATTATTATTATTGGCATGGATACGTTGCCAAAATTATTTACCGTGCCGCAGAGCCTGCAGGAAGCTTTGGCTAAATAGTTTTGAAAATGATGTTTAAAGCTGTTGTCACAGCTACAAAATCCCGGCAACATTTTAAATACTTCGCACATGAACCGATCAGTAAGCAATCCAGTATGCACAAATGACGTGGAGCAAGAATGGTCAACCCTCCAAAGGACTATCATTGAGTCAGCTGCGGAAATCATCGGCTACGAGAAAAGAAAGAGGCAAGACTGGTTCGAGGACAACAATGAAGAAGTTCCGAGCCTTATCAGTTCCAAACGGGAAGCCCGCCAATCCCTTTTTCAAGATCCATCATCCAGTGCGAAGAAAGCTATGTTTCAAGATCTGAAATAGACATGTTAGACTCAAATAAGACAAATGAAGAACTGGTGGCAGGAGGAGGCTCTAGAACTCCAAAGACTATCTGATGCCAGAGACGTGCTGAACTTCTACGTGGGAATCTCGCTCTTTAATAGGAACTCTGAAAACAGTTGATAGTGCTAACACCCTAACCGATAGTAGAGACATTCACTTCCTTTACCAGAGTTGAATGGCTCAGATTATTGAGTACTGGCTTTCAGTCCCAAGTTTTCAGGTTTGATTCCTGCCCAGCGTGTCAATGGACTTAACCAGCATGTAAAAAAGAATTTTGAGAAACTTCTATGAGACTTTTTAGGTCCTCATTTTTGAAAACTGTTAAAGTAGTTGGACATTATTATGAAGAAATATGTATACGCCTAACAGTTTAACTAATTCTTATCTCTCTTCGATTATAGAACCATCGGATGTCCAGTATATAAGAGCAATGAATGACTTCCATCAGTTTTATGTTCGGAGACTTCATAACGTTAAAGAAATTATTAAGGAACTCGGCAAGTTGAAGATGGCCATTTGATGGAGAGTAGAATCCATGAGGTAACTATCATTAAAGCTAGTTTTTCCTGTTTTAAGTTTTTAAAGTCTCATAACTGTGACATTTCTTAATATTTGAGAATCATGTTGTGTAATTAATTTAAAAAAAATATTTAATGTTTAATTTTTTTTAGAATGAACTTCATCAGTTTTATTGTATCAAAACACGCTTCCATTTTCAAATGCAGTATTAATCATAAGAAGTCGCAGATTATATATATGTATATTTAGTTGAAATAGGAATTCCAGTTTCCTTACTTCTTTTACTTGTGAAAAACCTTGGGGATATACACTGAGTGGCCTAACGTCATGGGAAGGCACTGAATGTGATGTTAATAACCAAGCTGCTCCTCCGCAAGCCCTCAAAACGACAGCAATACAGCGAGGCACCACCTCTACAAGATGTTGGAATCATTCTGCAGGGATCTGGAGCCACACATCTTGCACTGCTACCCACAATTCTTCGTATGTAGTTGGTGCGGGGTTCATGGAGCGTACATCAGCATCGACAGCATCCTATAAATGCTCAATTTGATTAAGATCATTGGATCCGGAGGGCCAATCCGTGGTCGTAACTTCACTGGAGTGCTCCTCCAACCACCTGCGTGCCACCACGGAGCGGTGACATGGCGCATTGTCCTGTTGAATCGTGGCATCTCCATCAGGGTACTCGACGGCCAGAAAGGGATGCAGATGGTCTTAAAGAATGTCCGCATAATGTGCACCTCTCCGCACTCCCTGCACCTGAGCAATAGAGCCTAACTGCGACCATGAGAACGCCGCCCAGACCAGAACTGAGCCACCTCCAGCCTGGATACAACCTTGTTGACACGCAGGATCCATAGGTTCATGGGGCATACGCCACATTCTCACGTGCCCATTAGTTCGATACAACTGGAACCAGGATTCATCGGACCATACCATACGCAGTCACTGTTCCATGGTCCATTGCCAATGTTTGCGGGCCCATGCACGTTGTTGAGCTCTGTGTCGAGGTGTCACCAAAGGGACACGAGTTGGTCGATGGCTGGTGAAGCCTATGCGGTGCAGTTGCCTCCTTACCATCCTGGTAGAAATGGGTTCCTGACTCCCAACATTGAACTGGGCAGTGAGCCCGTTGAGCGTCCAGTACGGTTCTGCAGAAGCGACGTGATACTCATTTGTTAAACACGTGTGGTCTCCCCGTGCAGTAGTTTATGTGGGTGGTAACATTCTCTCCGTAATATTGAAGATCCACCTTCAACACTGTTGAACTCGGAAACCCAAATTCGCATGCAATCTCCGCAACTCTCAACCTCTTGCCATCTTCGTGACACTGGTGTGTGTGACAGACTGCTCAGCTACTCCGCAGCTGGCTACATCACTCCATTGTTATACACGGCGCATTTTCTAATGGGACACCCCTTCCCGTGACTTTTGGCCACTCATTGTATGTTAACATGGGCTGTGAAAGCATCAATCTAAATATTAACCTGTTTATAAAGTGTTTGTAATAAAATAATATTTTATGAGAATAGTGTGATAATAATACTTTATTAATGGTAATACCATTTTACATAACAGTAGAGAAGAATAAACAAAACAAAACACACTAAAAAGAAAGTTCAATGGAGTATAAGTAGAAAAATATGTACAGATATATACACAGGTTATATTACAAGTAATCACAGGAAGGTAATAGTCAATTCTGGAGATTATGTAAGTGATTTCTCAATTTTGACAATGAGCAGTTAAATATATCAATATCCAGTTTGTTTAGAGATCTTGGCATTCGTTCAATTGGCCCATTGATAGAAATTAATTAGACTTGTTTTATGGGTAATTATGTTGACTATTTTGTACTTTAAATTGCTTAATACCTGGCTGATGGAGCTTTGCTCGGAATCATTGTGAACTTCTATTTATGCTGGTGCTATGCACATTGCATAACGTAGGTACACAGTGACTCAGCACACGATCACATTTTTTTCCAGAAATGCAGCCAGCAGTATATGCTTTAAAATGTATTTTCCATCATGCTTCTTCTGCAGCAGATTCGGCTTGCTTGTATTGGGCTAAGGAGGTAGAGAGAGAGAGAGATGGGAGGCTTAACCCTACTGAATGGCAGGTGAGGCAAAGATATCCCGCCACTGAAGTGTCCGGACTTCCTTGCATTTCTGATGGCTGTCTGCTTGAGGGACTGTCATGTCTCTCTCGTCCGACTCGTTGGCTGAACGGTCAGCGAACTGGCCTTCGGTACAGAGGGTCCTGGTTCGATTCCCGGCTGGGTCGGGGATTTTAACCTTGATTGGTTAATTCCAGTGGCATGGGGGCTGGGTGTATGTGTTCTCTTCATCATCACGACGCGCAGGTCGCCTACGGGTGTCAAATAGAAAGACCTGCACCTGGTGAGCTGAACCCGTCCTGGGATATCCCGGCACTAAAAGCCATACGACTTTTTTTTTTTTTTTTTTTTTTCTTCATGTCTCTCTCGCAAGCTGTTTGCATGGAGTACTGAAGCATTGCTGTTACCTGACAGGAAATTGGACTGAAATTTGTTTGAGTTGGAAAGAATTCCAGTCACGAGAAGCTCCATGTATCTATTCATTTTAGGGAAGAAAGCAATAACATTTTGTTAATACTCTTTACTTTTTTAGTTTGGTGTGTGAGTCAGTTTTAGCCATAAAAGCTTTTATATGGGGGAAGTTAATGAAAGAGTTTGAATAATTCAGAAACATAAATAAGATGTAAACATCATCTTCTGACCACAGTGACTGCAATACAAAACCCAGATTATTGGTAACTAGCAATTAGACCCATCGTTGATGGTACATTAATTTGCATGTGGATGATATTACTGTATTATCCCAAATACCACCCGCATTTTTTCCCCCAAAATATTGGTTCTAGGCATTCCGCGGGCGGAGTGCATTGTTTCCGGAAATTGAAGAACTACTCCACAAATTTGTGATAGAAAAACATGAGTTAGGACATGGCGTTTCTAGTGAAATGTGTCAATTGAAAGCACTAGTGGTCTTAAAAGAACTCAAAACACAAGGTTATACTGCAAGCTGCGGATGGATCCGAAACTTTTATCGGAGAAAGGGATTGTGCATTCAGAGATGTAAGTCTGTTTCACAGTGTTTCCCTGGGGCGTATGAAGAAAAATTAACGGCCTTTCAGCCTCCCATTATTCATTATATGAAGCAAAATTCTTATTTGCTGTCGCAAATTGGGAATGCTGACCAGACACCTGTCTATTTTGAAATGCCGTTGGAAAATACAGTGGATACGAAAGGTTCTAAAAGTGTAACCATCAGAACAGGTGGTAACAAAAAGTAATGATGCACGGTAATGTTGTGCGTATTAGCTGATGGAACTAAACTCCCTCCATATGTGGTTCCGAGAAGGAAAACGCTTCCGAAAGAAAACTTGCTGTCCGGTGTTATTGTTAGAACACATGAGTCCGGCTGGATGGACAGTGCGTTAGTTGAAGACTGGGTTAAGTGCGTTTGGCAATGTTGCCCGGGAGCTTTGTTACAAAAACAAAACATGCTTGTGTTGGACAGTTACCGAGGACATACAACTGATGCCGTAAAAGATATGATGAGGAAAGGAAAAACCGATCTTGCGATAATTCCCGGAGGACTCACTTCTATTCTACAGCTGTTGGATGTGTGTGTGAACCGGCCTTTCAGAACTACAATGAAACAGTTCTACACCGAATGGATGTCTGATGGTGATGACGCGTTAACACCAACCGGACGAGTGAAGAGGCCTGAAGTGGGACTAATATGCAGCTGGATCAAGACCGCATGGGCGCGCATTCCCAATGGTCTAGTGTCCAAAAGCTTTAAGAAATGTGGAATTTCAAATTCAGTGGACTGTAGTGAGGATGACTATTTGTGGAAATAAGCCAGCGATTTAAGTTCCTATGGTGAAACTTCAGATGATGACGGTGAATTGTGAATGATCTGAGTATTGGACCGATTTTATTTACGATTTTTGTGATGTTATTAATTGTGAGTAGTTTGAATTCATATTTGTGGTATATTTGAAGAAAATTAAATAGGTTTGCAAGTTATTTGATATTTTATTTTTTTTCCATATTTTGCCGTCTCAAATTTAGGGTGCGGGCCTTATTCGGTGGTGGGTAGTATTGGGGGTTATACAGCAAGTCTTTGTCGATCCCTAATATTCTTCCTGAGATTCTGAGGCATGTAGGTGGACACCACTTCCTGTCAGCAGCTTACCATGACATACTTGTTTTCTGTGGCCTTTTGCAGTTACGTAATTTTTCATTATCGCTGCTCTTCCTTCTAGTATAAAATATAAGTATCCGGTTAATATTTGGAAAGTACAGAGATGTCGTCATCATCGGCAGTTACTCGTTTCCAAGTTTTACAGATTTCCTATTTAATAGCTCACTTCAATTCACAGCAGTTTGTGTTTAAACTTCCGGTGGCTGTACAGGCTAATTCTTGCTCAGAACATACATCCACACATCACCCAGCTGAGGGACAGGTTAGATCTTGGCTGGGTTTGGCGAAGTTTGCATTCCTGATGCTTAATATATTCATGTCTGCAGCGCTCTTGTCCGAAGTGTTGAACTGAGGCACAGACACTTTGCCGCCGAAGTAAACGGTCCTTGGTGAGTCTTTTCCAGGTTTGAGGGTTTATTTCTGCCATCTTTAAGGTTTGTTTCAGTTGATCTTTGAAACATCTTAGGCGGGCACCCTGTGGTCTTGAACTGGAGCCAAATTCACTATAGAGGATCTGGTGTCATTCATACGGTGCACAAGTCCTGCCCATCTGAGGCAATGGCCAACGACCAATGCTTCTACACTCTTAGCACATGTTTTCTCGAGAACTTCAACATTAGAGATGTAGTTTTCCCACTTGTTGTTCATGATGGAGCGTAATTTTTGCAGGTGAAGTGCTCCAGCTTTTTGATGTCATGGCGGTATAAGGTCCATGTTTCATAGAGATAGAGAAGTGTAGAGATGACTACAGCCTGGTACACCATTAGCTTTGTGCGAATTGTTAGGTTTTATTCCTGAAGACTCTGTGTGATAGTTGGCCAAAGGCCACGTGAGCAGCACGAAGCCTGTTTTCCACATCCTGTTCTGAAGTTCAGCTCTTTGACAAGATACTCCCAAGGTAAGTGAAGTGATCTACTTGTTCTAGTTTGGTGTTTAAGATGGTAATGTTAAATTCTGGGATGTTAGTCCCTGGTGCACGCCGAGCAAGTACCTTGGTTTTTTTTTTTTATGGTGAGGCTAAAAATGTCATATTTATCCTTGAAACTCATGACTGACTGTTGCAGTTCCTCATGTTTAAGAACCAGTGATGCGGTATCATCTGCATACTGCATTTCTGTTACTCTAGTAACACTGTTATGTCTTCGCGAGTGAAGTCTGAAAGTTGAAGAGGCCACAATCAAAATGATATTTAATCTCTATGCCGGGGTTGTCTGTTGTTTTATAAAGCATAGCCGCCAGATACAAGGCAAAGAGTTGGAGCAAGTACACAATCCTGCTTCAATCCATGTGTGATTGGGGATGGTTGTTGTTTTGATGGGGAATCTGTCCAGTCATACCATCATGAAATGCTCAGGACAGCCAAAGCGTCTGAGAACTGCCCACATAGCAAGTCTTGGAACACTATCGAAAGCCTTTTCTAGGTCATAAAACATAAAATAGAGAGGCTTCTGTTGTTTTCTGCATTTCTCTTGCAATTGCCTTGTCATGTCAACAGTACCTCTGGAGGCTCGGAATCCACATTGGGACGCTGCTAGGGTAGAGTCCTCTCGGATTTGACTTGCAGGCAGCTAAGCAGGATCCTTACAAGAAGTTTACCTACAATGGACACCAGAGAAATGCTGTGAGAGTTGGCACATATACTACGGTCACCTTTCTTGAAAATAGTGATGATATTGGCATTTTTGAGATTGCCGGGTACTTTTTCGGTTTCCCAAATACAGAGGATGAGGATGAACAGCCTTGTTTTTAGGGGTAAGCCTCCTCCTTGAATTAATTCCAGGGGGATGTCTGGTCCAGGTGCTTTCCTAGGTTTCAGTCTGTCAAGTGCCACACAGAATTCCTGATAAGTTGGTGGCATCGCCATCCATGGTTGAGAGGGAAGTTGTGGCACATCACGTAGAACGTCATCGGCAGCAGTGGTGCTTTGGTTTAAAACAGTGGAGAAGTGTTCTATCCAGCGCTCCAGGATGTCTCTACTATCAGTAAGGGTGATAGCACCATCAACTGTTTTCAGAGTTCCAATTGAAGAGCGAGATGGATCATAGGTCTCTTTTATTCCCGCATTGAAGTTCAGCACGTCTCTGGCATCAGATAATCTTTGGAGTTCTAGAGCCTTCTCCTGCCACTAGTTCTTCATTTCTCTTATTTGAGTCTAACATGTCTATTTCAGATCTTGAAACATACCTTTCTTCACACTGGATGATGGATCTTGAAAAAGGGATTGGCGGGCTTCCCGTTTGGCACTGATAAGGCTCGGAATTTCTTCATTGTTGTCCTCGAACCAGTCTTGCCTCTTTCTTTTCTCATAGCCGATGATTTCCGCAGCTGACTCAATGATAGTCCTTTGGAGGGTTGACCATTCTTGCTCCACGTCATTTGTGCATACTGGATTGCTTGCTGATCAGTTCATGTGCGAAGTATTTAAAATGTTGCCGGGATTTTGTAGCTGTACAACAGCTTTAAACATCATTTTCAGACTATTTAGCCAAAGCTTCCTGCAGGCTCTGTGGCACGGTAAATAATTTTGGGAACGTATCCATGCCAATTATAGGCATTTATAGTATATGAGTTAGTCTTTCACCAACAAAAGATAGGGCCCTTTTAGACCACATTTCTCTTTGAAATACACTCTGGTCCATGTAGAAAATTGTGGAGGGGTATAGTGTCATTAATCCAGAACTTCATAGCTTTTTCCTTATAAGCATTGTTTGTAGTGGGCCCTATAGGTTTCCTTTCTGGACTAGGAAAATAGCTGAAGCTTTGACTTACATGGAGACAGGCGTGTTGCATGACAAGATTCTGAGGATTTATGTTAGAATCTGACTCGGTCCTTCATCGTTGCTTATGGTCGGAGAATGAGTTTCGCTATCAAAATCACTGCTGGTATTACTGACATGTTTCTTCTTTTGAATATTTCTCCTGTAGAAGAAGACTAACAAGGTTTCCCCCGAGTTACACGAGAGGTGTCTACGCTTATTCCTTCATTTCTGTTTCTTTCTTATTCTAATCCACCTTGATTTTTAACTTCTCCAACTGTCTAGCCAGTCTCTCTGCCTCAGGTAGAATGGTTTTTTTTTTTGAAAGAGTAGGGGTGTGCATGTTCTATCCTCATCCATCACAAGTTTTAGGTCGTGGAGAGGTGATGCATTGCTACTGGGAGAATAGTTACTAGTGGCCCACCTCTAGATACTGGGCGACCTCTGGTGTATGCAGCCTTACCTGGGTATGTAGAGAGCTCTGCAGAAAGCAGATTTTCCTAGCTACTTATGGTCCAAAAAGCAGAACCTTCTGTTGTTTTTTTTCTTTTTCTTTCTTCTCAGGGTAGCACTCTTATAACAGTGTCCTCTAAAATTAAGAAGCGCTAGAGATACACCCCAGTACCTGTGGATTATGAAAGTGAAGAACGTCTGCCTCGATTCCTGGTTTCTTTCAGGGCCGATGGATAGAGTTTCCTAGATTGTTTGTGGTGAAGTTGACGAGATGCGTAAGCTTTGTGATGGATCTGTACTGATCAAGATATCGAGAACTGAGCAGTCTAGATAGCTGCTAAAAGCCAAATCATTCTGCTTCTGATTGCAGAAACATGATCAGAAACCTCGCTTGTCAGGGAGTGACCTACGTGCTGAGTTTAAAGAGGTTAGTTGGTGATAAGCTGCTCGATATGGGCGCTTTCATCCTGAACTCTGGCACCCATACTCTGCCCGAACGTATGAATGTAATCTGACTCTGTGCCTGTACATTCCAGTTCCAATGAGGAGTTACAACTGTTCGAAATTTGGCCACACCTCATTGCAATATAAAGGTGCAACGACCTGTAATATTTGTGGGAAAGGCGAACATTCTGGTGTCGACTCTCTACCACCATCTGTGTGTGTCAACTGCACAAGTGCACATGTTCCAGTTTGCAATAAGTGTCCTATATTCAGGGAGGAGGAGAAGATCCAGGAGATCAAAACTATGGATAAGCTAATCAATGAAACTGGAGTACCCAAGAAGATATGCGTACCTCCTGGGAAGCCAACAAGTGAGTCATAGCCGGTGAAGTCCTCCCCATCAGGGCGAGGAAATAGAAGAAAAACCTTGTGACTACATCTGTGGCCAAGTTTGGTTCTGTACCTCTTTAATTCATTAGAAACCGAGTCTAACCATCATTGTCTTGGTCTCCCTCTACTTCTCTTACCATCCATGGCAGAGTCCGTTATTGTCGTAGGTAACTTGTCTCCCTCCATTCGCCTCAGATGACCGAAGCTAGTTAATGCATACAATTTCATCAGTATAGTTCATTCTGAGTAACTTCCTGCCATTGTTTCCAGCTGTTTGTACCGGCGATTATTCTCTCTCCTTTCATATCTATTACTTTTAACTTGTGAATGAGAAATTCTGAGTCCACCCAGCTTTCACTCCTGTAAAGGAAAGTTGTTCTGGGAGTTGACTTCCTTTGTACAGAATTCTGTTGATCGCAACTACGAGCTCACTGCATTAGCTTTCCTGCACCTTGATTCAATCACACTTACTATACTACCATCCTGGGAAAATACACACCCCAAATGCCTATTCCAGGGCCGATGACCTTAGATGTTAGGCCCCTTAACAACAAGTATCATCATCAAATACCGGTTCCAGCTTGGTATTCCCAACCTGACAGATTTCTTACATGCTAACGTCACTTTATACAGTGATCTGGGGCTGGAGGAGAGAGTGAAAACCTGTTCCCGGGCTGAGTGCCTCAGATGGTTGAGGCGCTGGCCTTCTGACCCCAACATGGTAGGTTCGATCCTGGCTCAATCCGGTGGTATTTGAAGGTGCTCAAATACATCAGCCTCTTGTTGGTAGATTTACTGGCACGTAAAAGAACTGCGGGACAAAATTCTGGCACCTCGGCGTCTCTGAAAACCGTAAAAGTAGTTAGTGGGGCGTAAAGCAATAACATTATTATTAAACCTCTTCCAACATATTTATTGTTCGTTGAAGGAAAATGGAATTTAAATTTCACACAGCATCCCAACATTCAAGACTGATCATATCCAACATTTTAATTGTAAATAGTCCACTGGTATCAGTAATACTCCTCCCGCCAATCACTTTTTAATCAGCTGGAGTTATAGTCGGATTGCCACTATATTAATCACAGCAAGATTTTAAAATTTCAACAAACAGAACAGTCTTGTATACTTTTGTACCTCAATTGTTTTACCAACAATAGAAGTAATTTTTATATTGGCCTAGTTTATTGATGAAAGTGTTTTTTTAATGTTTTAATTGTGCGACATTACACTACATAACAAAATTTGATAAAATTTTTGTTTATCTTATTTTTGTGCATTTGTTGCTTAATTTGGTGATGCTGATTATGAATATATAAGTAGTTTTTCTTAATTGTCAATATTTCGGATATGAAAATTAATGTTTCAATTTTCTTAAAAGCTACTAATATTGTGTGCTTATTTAATACGACTAGAGTCCTATAGAAGAAATCTACCACACAGTACCTCAAGAATTGTTGGGAATAAGTGTAAAAATATTGAATAACACTGAATCTTCACCCAAAATGGCGACATTCAAAAATGTATGTTAGAACGGCTTTTTCTTTATGTTCTTCTGACCTCCCTGCTCATACTATACCCCAAACATAGTCTCCTATCATAGGATAGTCCCAACGTCCTTGATACCTTCTTTCCATGCAGGTTGGTGAAAGCGTTCAACGTGTTCTTCACTTACAGCTCCTAAATTTGACGTAAAGAAATCAATATGAGAAAACAAATAGTGCATTTTCGCTGACATTCTACATCCAAATACATGATAACTCTGTATCAAATTGTCTATCAGTTTCTTGTAATTCTCACTTCTATTGTTTCCTAAGAACTGTTGCACTACAATTCTAAAAGCATCCCAAGCTTCTCGTTCATCAAGAGTCATTGCAATGGTTTATGTTTGTGGGTTACTGTAGTCGCGTCCTAGTTCGTGAACCATGGGCAACGGCTGAGTGGCCTAGTAAGTGGTCCTGAGAGTCGGGATACCAGTTGCTATGGAATGGGAGTGGGCATCTCGGACATATTCTGAGTCGTGGCCCTCCTTGTGCTCAGGCGGCTAGGACTATAAAATCCACCGGTGGTCCATAACCCGTTAGAGGATATATCCTCACTTGGACTATGTGCAAGTAGGTCAGCATCCTGCTTCATGAATTCACCAAGCTCAGAACTCTTTAAGCAAGCCTCGGACCTATGGGAGTAATAGAGTCCCACTCCCATTTGACAGGCGAGGGACTCCTTGGAAACAACTTGGCGAATGAAATGGAATTCGATGGGGAGCTATCAATATTAATGGGGCTTATGGAAGAAAGAAGGTAGAACTGGCTGAGTCAGCAAAGAGTATGCATCTGGATGTGCTAGGAGTAAGTGATATTCGAGTAAGGGGAGATAATGAGGAAGAGATAGGAGATTATAAAGTGTACTTGACAGGTGTTACAAAGGGAAGTGCAGAGTCTGGGGTAGGTCTGTTTATCAGGAATACCATTGCACGCAACATAGTTTTTGTTAGGCACGTAAATGAGCGAATGATGTGGGTAGATTTGTCAGTGGGAGGAAGTAGGACAAGAATTGTGTCCGTGTATTCACCATGTGAGGGTGCAGATGAGGATGCAGATGAGGATGAAGTTAACAAGTTTTATGAAGCATTGAGTGACATCGTGGTCAGGGTCAACAGCAAGGATAGAATAGTGCTAATGGGCGATTTCAATGCGAGAGTTGGGAATAGAACTGAAGGATACGAAAGGGTGATTGGTAAATGTGGGGAAGATATGGAAGCTAATGGGAATGGGAAGCGTTTGCTGGACTTCTGTGCTAGTATGGGTTTAGCTGTTACGAATACATTCTTCAAGCATAAGGCTATTCACTGCTACACATGGGAGGCTAGGGGTACCAGATCCATAATAGACTATATCTTAACAGACTTCGAATTCAGGAAATCTGTTAGGAATGTACGAGTTTTTCGCGGATTTTTCGATGATACAGACCACTATCTGATTTGTAGTGAACTAAGTATCTCTAGGCCTAGGGTAGAGAAAGTGAAATCTGTCTGCAAACGAATAAGGGTAGAAAGTCTCCAGAACGAGGAAATTAGACAGAAGTACATGGATATGATTAGTGAGAAGTTTCGAACAGTAGACAGTAAGCAGGTTATAGAAAGTGAATGGGTGGCATACAGGGATGCTGTAATAGAAACAGCAAGGGAATGCCTAGGAACAACTGTGTGTAAAGATGGGAAAAGGCGAACATCTTGGTGGAATGATGAAGTGAGAGCAGCCTGTAAACGTAAAAAGAAGGCTTATCAGAAATGGCTCCAAACAAGGGCCAAGGCAGACAGGGATTGGTACGTAGATGAAAGAAACAGAGCGAAACAAATAGTTGTTGAATCCAAAAAGAAGTCATGGGAAGATTTTGGTAATAACCTGGAAAGGCTAGGTCAAGCAGCAAGGAAACCTTTCTGGACAGTAATAAAGAATCTTAGAAAGGGAGGGAAAAAGGAAATGAACAGTGTTTTGAGTAATTCAGGTGAACTCATAATAGATCCCAGGGAATCATTGGAGAGGTGGAGGGAATATTTTGAACATCTTCTCAATGTAAAAGGAAATCATCCTGGTGATGTTGTGAACAGCCAAGCTCATGGGGAGGAGGAAAATGATGTTGGTGAAATTGTGCTTGAGGAAGTGGAAAGGATGGTAAATAAACTCCATTGTCATAAGGCACAGGAATAGATGAAATTAGACCTGAAATGGTGAAGTACAGTGGGAAGGCAGGGATGAAATGGCTTCATAGAATAGTAAAATTAGCGTGGAGTGTTGGTAAGGTACCTTCAGATTGGACAAAAGCAGTAATTGCACCTATCTATAAGCAAGGGAACAGGAAGGATTGTAACAACTATCGAGGTATCTCATTGATTAGTATACCAGGCAAATTATTCACTGGCATCCTGGAAGGGAGGGTGCGATCAGTCGTTGAGAGGAAGTTGGATGAAAACCGGTGTGGTTTCAGACCACAAAGAGGCTGTCAGGATCAGATTTTCAGTATGCGCCAGGTAATTGAAAAATGCTATGAGAGGAATAGGCAGTTGTGTTTATGTTTCGTAGATCTAGAGAAAGCATATGACAGGGTACCGAGGGAAAAGATGTTCGCCATACTGGGGGACTATGGAATTAAAGGTAGATTATTAAAATCAATCAAAGGCATTTATGTTGACAATTGGGCTTCAGTGAGAATTGATGGTAGAATGAGTTCTTGGTTCAGGGTACTTACAGGATTTATACAAGGCTGTAATCTTTCACCTTTACTGTTCGTAGTTGACATGGATCATCTGCTGAAAGGTATAAAATGGCAGGGAGGGATTCAGTTAGGTGGAAATGTAGTAAGCAGTTCGGCCTATGCTGACGACTTGGTCTTAATGGCAGACTGTGCCAAAAGCCTGCAGTCTAATATCTTGGAACTTGAAAATAGGTGCAATGAGTATGGTATGAAAATTAGCCTCTCGAAGACTAAATTGATGTCAGTAGGTAAGAAATCCAACAGAATCGAATGTCAGATTGGTGATACAAAGCTAGAACAGGTCGATAATTTCAAGTATTTAGGTTGTGTGTTCTCCCAGGATGGTAATATAGTAAGTGAGATTAAATCAAGGTGTAGTAAAGCTAATGCAGTGAGCTCGCAGTTGCGATCAGCAGTATTCTGTAAGAAGGTAGTCAGCTCCCAGACGAAACTATCTTTACATCAGTCTGTTTTCAGACCAACTTTGCTTTACGGGAGCAAAAGCTGGGTGGACTCAGGATATCTTATTCATAAGTTAGAAGTAACAGACATGAAAGTAGCGAGAATGATTGCTGGTACAAACATGTGGGAACAATGGCAGGAGGGTACTCGGAATGAGGAGATAAAGGCTAATTTAGGAATGAACTCTATAGATGAAGCTGTACGCATAAACCGGCTTCGGTGGTGGGGTCATGTGAGGCGAATGCAGGAGGATAGGTTACCTAGGAGAATAATGGACTCTGCTATGGAGGGTAAGAGAAGTAGAGGGAGACCAAGACGACGATGGTTAGACTCGCTTTCTAACGATTTAAAGTTAATAGGTATAGAACTAAATGATGCCACAACACTAGTTGCAAATCGAGGATTGTGGCGACGTTTAGTAAATTCTCAGAGGCTTGCAGACTGAACGCTGAAAGGCATAACAGTCTAAAATGATTATGTATGTATGTATGTATGTATGTATGTATGTATGTATGTATGTAGAGTCATTGCATCTACAAGTTCTTTTGATTGTAACATCACACGAATCTGAGGTCCGGTGAAAATTCCGCCTTCTATTTTTGTTTCATATAACTTGGGGAACATTTGTCTGATGAGGCTCAGAGCCTCACTGTTGCTATCTAAACCTTTGATGAATTGTTTAGCAAGTCCAAGTTTGATTTGGAGTGGTGTTAACAGAATCTTCTTCCTGGACACAAGGAGCTCATTTCTCACATTGTGTGCACCTGGAACGAGTTCTTTTCTTGCTGGCCATTCTTTCCTGGTGTAATGCTGATCATCCGCTATGCTGTCTCACAGGCAGAGGAAGCATGAATATTTGGTGTAGCCGCGTAGGAGCCCCAGAAGAAATCCCAAAATCTTAAAATCACCACAAACATCCCATTTGTAACATCCTTAATTTAGTTTTTCCAAGAGCAGCTTCCTATTTTCGTAAGTCTCCTTAAATTGTGCTGAATGAGCTGCTGGTATGGAAGGAAACTTGTTCCCATTGTGCAGAGGACAGCTTTGAGACTTCTACTTGAACTATCTATAAATAGACGCCATTGATCCGGTTCATGAGGAATCTTAATGTGTTCAAATGGACCGTTAATATCACTACAAAAACAGAGTTCCGTACATGTGGTAGAAGCATGCAAAATCCTCATGCCTTAGCCTATATTTTATTGTTTTACAGGATTTATCAAGCAAGTTATATTGCTTCATACGGGATGCAAGAAGTTCAGCCTTTGATTTAGTTAGTGCAACTCCCTAACAAGGTCATCCAATTTCGGCTGAGCAAAGAGCTGTGGTTCCAAGTTGCTGTCATCACTAAAACTGAAATCACTGTCATCACTTGAGTTTGTCTCTAACGTCCTTTTCACGTGTATCCTGTTTTGGTGGTGATGGAATTGGCAGCTCTTCACTGTGGTACTGGAGCAATAGATGACGGTATGCGAGGATATGGATTTCCTGCTCTTTGTACTTTCGTAATGTGTACAATATCCACCGTACAATAATAAGTCGTCATGATGATTTGTAGGCTCTCTTCATATGCGGGGAATTGGAAATGGCATACATTTTCTTGTTCCACGTAGCCAACCCTCTAAAGTAGACCAACAGCTGCCACAAGTGACATAGGGAGCCCATGAAACATGTTGGTCTCAAAAATTCACACTGAAATAAGCGCGGTACGCCTCACAGAACTTTCTATCGAGCACAAATTTTATATTTCACTTGTTTAAATCAATGTGATGTCCACAAATATAATAAAAGACATCTGCTGGCAATTTACAGTGCCTAGATGTTGACATTTTTCGTTAAAAGACAACAATCCAATGTTACTTATAACCACAGAACTAGATCTATATTCACAAATGACAGGAAGACATTTTGTGAAAAATATCGATATATATATATATATATATATACAGTTGGCTTTTTAAAGAAGTCCATATATTGAACCTTTCCAGATGTATACCAATACTGATGGAACATCACGTTAAAGTGATCAAGTGGTGATCACCTTAAACAACTACAACTGCCAGAAAAAGTGGTATATTCACAATTTTTCACAAACCGTTAAAATATCAAATAGTGTCGACATTTGAAAAAAACTAATGGCATATTCGCATTTAGCACGTTGGTTTTATACAATAAATACAAAGAAATAACAATAAACAATTGTTTGTTATGTAGTGTATTGCATTTTCAAACAGTACTTTATGTTCTGAGTTATCAAAAGTTTTGTTGCGCATTAAAATGCACAAAATCCTATTGTCTGATGGTTATCCCGGATAATTGAGTGTTTGTTACAATTCTAATCAGTCTTATCATTTCGCTTTTATTTTGTCTACAAGTAAGTCATTATATACACATGAAAAATGAAATCCCAACACCAAGAAGACATTATAGTGCTATTAAAATAACTTGTGTGTTCTGACAGCTCCCAGCCTGGTAGTAAGGGATGGAAGTTACTTTGGCAACCAGTACATGCCTCCCTTTTAAGCCAATCCCAGCTAGATGGCTGAGAGGATTTGTCGTGCTGACCACACGACACCTCGTAATCTGCAGGCTTTCGGGCTGAGCACCGTTCGCTGTTGTTTCCGCAGACTTTTCTGATATTCCTTATTGTGTCATAGCATTGGGATACATAGTTCTTTCTCAGAGTACACTCATCCGGAATTACATGGCCTGTATACCGTTGTGTAAACATCATTAACTGGAGATCAGTTTTAATCTAAGTTCAGAACATGATCTAAGATCAGACCAGTGTCGTGTTGTATAACACCGATCTAAGATCAACGAATCTAAGTTCAATTTTGATCCCAGTTCATATGCGAGCGCTTGGCAGCAGCGCAGAAACAGCTGAGTATCATGTTGAGCTGTGTGCATCTGTTTTCCTTCATATTCTGTGTGCAGAAAGAAAGAAAAAACGACTGAAATGAAGCAGAAAAAGGACCTTTCTAATTTTTACGAGGAGGACAAGGATGCCCTAGTTAAAATTGTACCAGGCGAGTTGGCTGTGCGGTTAGGGGCGCGCAGCTGTGAGTTTGAATCCGTGAGATAGTGGGTTCGAGCCCCACTTTCGGCAGCCCTGAAGATGGTTTTCCGTGGTTTTCCATTTTCACACTAAGCAAATGCTGGTGCTGTACCTTAATTAAGGCCATGGCTGCTTCGTTCCCACTCCTAGCCCCAAATGTTCTTTCTATCGCTTTCCTGGTTGCCTTAAGAGCTCAATTATAAGCTTGCTCTACAGCTGTTTCGGCATGAATTACTGGAGTCAGCAGGTAACAACAAGACTTGATAGCCATTGTCTCCCAGGAGTATGCCTTCTGGAATGTCTCCTGTTTTGAACTGAGCATGCACTTGTAAATTAATGAAGATATTGCTATCGTGAGGAGATCCTAGCCGTCTTGCTACGATATTTAGGGACCTGAGCCGAGCATCACAAATAACTTGAACATTTAACGAAAACCACCCATGACGATTCCTATAAACTTCTGCGTTATTACCCCCAAGAGATATTATAGGTATGTGGGTACAATCTATAGCGCCTAGAACACCAGGGAAGTGTTCATCGAAAAAATCATGCATGCCTTTCCTGACGTCAATTTGTTCAGAAGGTATTTTGATAAACTCACGTTTCAATGCAGCAATAAGATTAGATACACGATGAATGGCTCTGCAGACTGTCCCTGTGTCTACATGCAGTAAATCACCAACAACTAACTGAAAACTTCCTGTAGCAAAGAATCTCAAAGTTGGTAATAACATGTGCATTAGAGACAAAGGTTTGTTTCTCTTGGTAGGTTTTAAATGTTAACTAGAATATCACGCAACCTAAGTTCTAGCTGTTCCACGGTATTTTTTCCCAAGCGATCCCTCAGTTTAAACGTCTTATCACTCAATTCTCTCATTGGATATCCTCTTTTACAGAACACACGGGGAGCCCGACGAAATTAATCTTTTTCATCATCAGAAGTTATATCTGAGAAATCAGAGTAATCAGACATCTTTAAAATACGAATGAGATACGGTAATAACATAAGCAATTTATCAAGGTTATGTTATAGAATTATTACATTACACTGCAGTGCAGTAAAAGAAGCGTAATATTGCCTATATACAGACAACAACTATACCTAGCAATGTATAAAGTTAGGCTTCAGTGTATTTTTTTACCATTTATCGTAACAACATAGGCAATATTTTATTAACAATTAGCTGTTCTTGTATCTCAAGTAGAAAACAACTGCATGAACTAAAATCAAAGATAAAAACTTCATTATTGTTCCGTATTGAATAGAGAAAATAAGATGTACAATATTATAGGGAAGGATCCACCTTTCAATACTCCGTAGTAAAAAGTAGTTACAACCTGTCTAATGGGACCGGTTTCAACACATTTAGAGTGTCATCATCAGCCAAATAGCGAAGATCTTAACAATAACTAACATATTAAACATAGGCAAAATATTAACATTGTATCACATCGTGGCAATTCAGTTAATGTTCAAAACACAATAATCACAGTCAAGAGAGTAAACAGAACATCACTATCTTGCGCCGAAAACAAATATATTTGAAGTTCATAAGCAGATCAAGTATGCACTTATGTAAAGTCGTTGCTAGGCATTTGTTTTCCGGCCGAAGGGTAAAAGGTGACGTGAATGAAGTCTTAGGGAAACAGTGTAGGATTTAATTTCGTCAAAATCAAAGTGGATATATAGGTTTTAAAATAATTTAAAACGTTAAAAAAGAATAAAGCCAAATAAAAATATATTAAAAATGGGAAGAAATAATTAAAGAAATACGAGGTTCAACTCGAAACAACTTGCCGTAGTAATTGATAAAGAAATGATAAATAGAGAAAGGGGCTGGGGGACGTTTATTAGAGGGTGGTGATGGTGGTTATTGTTATTAGAGGAAATACAATTGGGCAACAATCCTTTATATAACACTAATTCGAGGAAAAAAAGAGGAAGAGAACCGACACTTCGAAAAATGAAGATATCGGTTAAAGGAAGACAAGGGCCACGAAGGGCGTGAAAATGAAAGACTCCCTAGCCCTCGCAAACCTAATAGCTTCGGGGTCGGAAAAGGACAAGAGTTGACCAAGGGAGGTCGGACAGGATAGATGAAAGTGAGGAGCCTGGCACAAGTAAGTGGAAGCAATGCCAGGACTTCCCACCCTCCATCCCCCAGGGGCTCTGATCTTCGGAGCGTGGGTTGGTGACCACGGGGCCCTTAGCTGAGTCCTGGCATTGCTTCCACTTACTTGTGCCAGGCTCCTCACTTTCATCTATCCTGTCCGACCTCCCTTGGTCAACTCTTGTTCCTTTCCGACCCCGACGCTATTAGGTTTCCGAGTGCTAGGGAGTCTTTCATTTTCATGCCCTTCGTGGCCCTTGTCTTCCTTTAGCTGATATCTTCATTTTTCGAAGTATCGGATCCCTTCCATTTTTCTTTCCTTCCCACCCTCCATCCCCCAGGGGCTCTGAACTTCGGAGCGTGGGTTGGCGACCACGGGGCCCTTAGCTGAGTCCTGGCATTGCTTCCACTTACTTGTGCCAGGCTCCTCACTTTCATCTATCCTGTCCGACCTCCCTTGGTCAACTCTTGTCCTTTTCCGACCCCGAAGCTATTAGGTTTGCGAGGGCTAGGGAGTCTTTCATTTTCACGCCCTTCGTGGCCCTTGTCTTCCTTTAACCGATATCTTCATTTTTCGAAGTGTCGGTTCTCTTCCTCTTTTTTCCTCGAATTAGTGTTATATAAAGGATTGTTACCCAATTGTATTTCCTCTAATAACAATAACCACCATCACCACCCTCTAATAAACGGCCCCCAGCCCCTTTCTCTATTTATCATTTCTTTATCAATTACTACGGCAAGTTGTTTCGAGTTGAACCTCGTATTTCTTTAATTATTTCTTCCCATTTTTAATATATTTTTATTTGGCTTTATTCTTTTTTAACGTTTTAAATTATTTTAAAACCTATATATCCACTTTGATTTTGACGAAATTAAATCCTACACTGTTTCCCTAAGACTTCATTCACGTCACCTTTTACCCTTCGGCCGGAAAACAAATGCCTAGCAACGACTTTACATAAGTGCATACTTGATCTGCTTATGAACTTCAAATATATTTGTTTTCGGCGCAAGATAGTGATGTTCTGTTTACTCTCTTGACTGTGATTATTGTGTTTTGAACATTAACTGAATTGCCATGATGTGATACAATGTTAATATTTTGCCTATGTTTAATATGTTAGTTATGTTAGATCTTCGCTATTTGGCTGATGATGACACTCTAAATGTGTTGAAACCGGTCCCATTAGACAGGTTGTAACTACTTTTTACTACGGAGTATTGAAAGGTGGATCCTTCCCTATAATATTGTACATCTTAAAATCAAAGAGTTTGATCGGAGAAATTTTTCCCGTCAAAGTTGATCTTAGTTCAGTGCGAATTGATCTCAGATTAACGTTTATACAATACAAATGTCCGAGTTTTGCATGAACCGAGATCAATTTCATATCTGATCTAAGATCAAACATTTATACAATTGGCCCTAAGAAGTCTCAGGTTAATATTGTTCAATTTCCAGAGTGGAATGTTCGAAGAAACCAAAGTTTCACACAAGTCTTTACAAAACACAGAGGAAGTACCACCATTGGAGGATGACCATGAGAGTAACAGTTGAGAAACTTTTCGTTTGCTATCATTTTGGACTCCACGTATGTGCTTCTCTTGACCGATACGTTGCTGAACGGTAAATCTCCTATCTCCTGCCACTTTCACTTCACATATTTTGCAGAAAAGAATTTCACCATCGGTGGTAAAAATATCCTCGCCAAATTCCGAAATTATTTCTTTGAAATTAACAGCCCTAGATGGCTTTAACTTTGGCATTTTTAATACACTCGAACAACAATCGCGGAGATAAGACAAATCCACTTAGCACACGTGTAGTTACACTGTGGTACTTAACGAGATTGGCATTACTGTGCCTACTGTTGTCTGTCTTCCTACCCCGTCGATTTCAACATCACTTCCAGATTAGCTGCAAGCGCAGGTGTGTCTCCTGGAATGTGGATATACCAAGAAAAAAGGGTTGAACAAAGTTGTAAAGATTTTCATGTCTTTGTATTCATCCTCACTTTCAGTTCCGTTAATATCCAGTACCATACGCAAAAAATGCATCATAAACCATTAAGAAAGTCAGAAAATGACTCAAAGCATATAAAATATTCTAATAAATTCCATAAAATGACTTAATAATGATGCGAAAAGCGAGAAATTGACTAAAAAATAAAACGCTTAGAAAAATGACAATAAATATGCATTTCTGTAATATGGGGGCCATGAACAGGATTTGTATACAAGTTAGCAATGTCTGCAGTGAATCATTTAAAAGATGACATGACATGTCATCAGAATCCGGGCCCTAATAATAAGCGTTACATTGTTGTCAACAATTCTCAGATGTGTATCAAATAAAAATAAACGTTACAGCCGATACATTTCTTCAAACATGTGATAGAAATACATCATTATATACGATGTGTCGTAGTATGCGACGTCGTACTAAGCAAGTTTTTAAATACAGTGTTTATATAGGATTTGGACAGGATCTCGCCGTTATATCCAATATGTCATTAAAAACGATATTGGAATAAACTGTTTTGGCTGTATTTGTGTTTATACATACAGTGGTATCAGCCGTCGTCCGAATCTGTTGAAAATCTGAAATAAAATACAAAATCCATACGAATGAGTAAACTGCACTGAAGAAATCCAGATCACACCTCATGGTACAATAGCCTTGAAGGGCCATAGCCTACAGAGCGACAGTTGTTATAAGCTACAAATTTAATTTTTGTTCCGTATTCATACCTGCCAACGTTCCCGATTTAGATGTGAGACTCCCGATTTTCAACAGTTTTCCCCGCCTCCCGATTATTCTACTGTTTCTCCCGATCTTAACTTATTTTTTGGTGAACTTCAAACATTTGTTTTCAAATCCTGCCATTTCGGCTTTGTATGCCAGTGGCCAGAATTCCTTTGCTCATTGGCCGCTTTCAAATTAAATAATACCAATATAATGGTTCCTTAATTGGACATTATAAATTTTCCAGCCAACTCATTCCTGGTTGCCTGCGCTTCGCCCTCCTGTGCTAAGTTGGGCTCGTCAGTTGGGACTTGGCACACCTCCCAAGATGCAAGGCTAGTGCATACCGTGGAGGCCACTGCATAGGCTACTTGAAGCCACCAGCAGTGCCAATGCACTATGAGAGCTATGTCTCATTTCCAGTGGCCTCCACGGTATGCACTAGCCTTGCGTCTTGGGAGGTGTGCTAAGTCCCAACTGACGAGCCCAACTTAGCACACGAGGGCGAAACGCAGGCAACCAGGAATGAGTTCGCTGGAAAATTTATAATGTCCAATAACGGACCATTATATTGATATTATAAATTTACTCATTCAGGACAAATATTTTAAGTTCCCTATGGGAATCAATATCTATACCATTCAAATTAAATATTGATGTTTCTTAATACGAGAAATACGCGCGAATGTGCGATGTTTATTGAATCCTGTATATCGTGATTCGTACATCGATTGTCAATCTCTCGTTCTCGCGTGCTATGTTCGTGTTCGCTCACATCAGTCTAGTCGAGTCTAGAGACTAGTGGCTAGATTTGGAGTCTTTTTTAGTAATTTAGTGACATAATTTCAAATATAGCAACTAGTGACTTTTCTAGAGATTTCAGGAGCCATTTGGAGACATTCTGGAGAGTTTTAATTTATTTCTTAATAAAAATGACATTGCGCTCGCATAATCGCGCGAGCACATGATGCAGTATATTAATCTATGCATTTGCTAAGTAATGACATCTAAGTGCATGACTGATTCACACGTATGGAACACGAGTTCATGCTGTTTTCGGAAGACTTATCAGAGACCGATCATCTCACTCACATACTCCCTGTGAGGGAATAGAGGTGTGTAATTTTTAGCTTTGTATAGCATTAGTTGGGTTTTGAGACAATAAATGTTATAATATACCGTAGTACTCCTGTATTGTGCAAGACATGTAGAATAAGCAGTTTGACCAATCAAATCTCCTGATTCCTCGTGATTTTTCCTGATTTTCATATCTAAATCTCCTGACTTTTAGTTTTGTAAAGTTGGCAGGTATATGTATTGAAGTGCAATTATAAGAAATAATCTTTTTCTACATCAGACATTAGAGGTGTCATAAATAATTTTTCTCCTTTTAAATTTCTTTTCTGTATGTTTATTCATTCCTAATTCTGGCTATCATTTCCACATTTACTTCTTTGCCTGAGGTTGTAAGTGAACTTTTAAGACAACATATCGTGACAAGATCATAACAAATCTTATTATTATATGTAATTTAATGTTATAATTATCCCTGCAACATTGTCTTTGTCTGTTATACATATGTTTTAGTTATCACATAATCTTCTTAATTTTTAGTTGGCTGAAACTAGTCCCAAGGCTGATGTAATATCACTTACTTGATATATTGTATTGAAAAGGTGGGCCCTCTTGTCAATTTATTTCTTATACAAGCGACAGTTGCCCAGGCTGAAGGCCCGCAGAGTCATGTGGTTGGCACGAAGAATCGTCTCAGCCGTTTTTTTTTTTTTTTTGTTTGTTTTTTTCCCTCCTAGACCGGGGCCGCTATTTCATTATCAAATGTCTTCTCAGTTTTAATTGTGTAGGCTGAGTGGACCTTGAACCAGCCCTCGGGTGCTGGTAAAAATTCCTGACCTGTCCGGGAATTTAACCTGGTGCCTCTGGGTAACAGGTACGCATGCTACCCCTACTCCGTGGGCCGGGCTGCACTGAGTTACTAAACACTACATTGCTTAATCAGTTTTAAAATGGTTAGCGTGTTGGCCTTTGGTCACAGGGGTCCCGGGTTCAATTCCCGTCAGGTTCGGGAATTTTAACCATAGTTGGTTAATTCCGCTGGCACGGGGGCTGGGTGTATGTGTCGTCTTTGTCATCATTTAATTTTTATCACAACGTGGCAGGTCACCTGCGGGCATCAAATCAAAGACCTGCACCTGGTGAGTCAAACCTGTCCTTGGACACTCCTGGTACTAAAAGCTGTTTGCCATTTCATTTACTTAAAAGATTAGTGGTTGCCTTGGTTATGCTAGCAGTTGGACAGTTATATTAACATTAATATATGTAATTTATACGCGCTAATAATACGTGCTCCGTAATTTTAGGAGATAATTTTTAAAAATGGCTTTCAATCGTTTTATTTACCAGAAATTAATCCTATGTAACAGTGATATTCAAAAGTGAATAACATATAAATCTGTTTTAAGGAAACGCATCATAATAGTCACATGCCGTTCGTTAGGCAACCCACCCAAACAGAATTGTCATACGGATATTTGTAATTGGGTGTGCGCGCGCGCGCGCGTGTGTGTGTGAACTGCCCACTGATTACTATTTGTTTCCTGAATATATATTTTTTCTTCGCCAGTGGCGAGTTCAACTTTTTCTGAGTAGGTCTGCTTTCTTCCTGCTGCACTGTTTCGAATATACTCTGCATCTTCAATAAGCCTAAGCTTTACTGTAGCCATGAACGAGCAATTACGAGAACTTAAAGCCATACTTAATACGTGGTTGACACTTCACTCCTAACATGCTAGTGACACCTCACACACTATGGCTGGACAACGCTCTAGTATAATGGCATACATGGTTTCAGATGAAGTAGTATCAATCTTATGTCAATGGGCACACCTGAGTTTTTCTTTGCCAAATTCCCGAAAAATATATATTGGGAGTATTTACGTATATTCAGAACCCCATGGCACAACCACACTGAAGGGTCATGGCCTTCTAAGCGACTACTGCTCAGCCCGAATGCTTGCAGATTAGGAGATGTCATGTGGGTAGCATGCCGAATCCTCTTGGCCATTATTCTTGGCTTTCTAGACCAGAATTCGCATATATGTGGTAATAAAAATGTACTATACTGTTTACTGGGTTCTTTTGCAGATTTCCTAAAATATGGGACATGAAAGGTTCGCAAAACTTGACACAATTTATTAAGCATTTTCATTTCACAGTGGTATGAAATTAGCTTTGTTGTAGATTAGAAGGTGTACCTGTTCTTCTTATGAAAAATTGATAAATAAGTCCTAGTTTTTTAAGTTTATTCAGTGTTTGTATAGATAATGTGGCATAGTTCTTTACATTTCCCCAAAATAGAATGCTGGTAGTTTTTGTCCTAGTAGACTATCTCCTCTACACTGTATTTGAGATTTTTAATGCATTAGGAGATGTGCTTACATTTGTACCAGAAGGTGCCCTCTGTCTACTGCTGTTTGTTTGTCCAACCCTTATCCCATTTCCCTACGGGGGGCGGGTATGAGGTGAGATGAATCTGTCGTGGCGGGTTTTTATGACCGGATGCCCTACCTGACGTCAACCTCATCAGAGGAGTTAATGAGATTAAATGAATGACGTGATATATGATAGTAGGGAGAGGGTGAAACCTGATGCCGGCACATAGCTTACTCCTGTCGAATAGCACCAGGGGGTCTGCTCAAGGCTTAACGTCCCCATCCGACAGACAAATCACCATCAACAGCGTCATAATGCCCTCACTCCATACAAGTACTGCAGAGAGGTTTGGAATTTAATTCAGTTTTTTGGCCGGCCAACATTCTGATGGTGAAAATTTTTTCACCCAACGGGACTCGAACGGCTAACCTCGGCGTCAGAGCATTTTAGACTTCAGCGCCCTAACGATCATGGCCACCAGGTGGGCCGCCCTCTTTCTACTGCTGTTACTGATAAATTATTCTGGTGCAGTGCCAACAGCCAGTTACTATTGTTGCCTCTTATCAGATAAGATTTTAAGCCGCATACTAGTAGCCAGGTTCCATTACAAAGAGCTGGTGCAGCAACACTGTAGGAGACTGTCTAGAGTTTTATTCTGTGATGGGACGGCCCGGGTCAATGCAGAGACTTAATAAACTTCATAGGGAAATGGACATTTTCGAATGCATGATCTGCTGACTCGTAGATCTTCTCCTTAGCTTCTCCTCAATCCTTTGTCGTTGACAGGGCATGGTGCTGTTTCATATTTTTGCCATCCTAATTTAATTGCTCCAAGTCTGGTACTCTTGCTCTCTCTCTCTCTCTTTCTCTCTCTCTCTCTCTCTCTTAAGGGTAGCCTTGTGGAAAGATTTCCCCACCACGGGATGCAACTGTTTCACTCATCTCATTCGAGGTCTTCCTTGGGTTCTCTAGCCAATAACCTTTCCCTTCACCTCAAGCTTATTCAAGATGCCTGTTCTTCTGGTGGTTTGTTAGTATCTGAGATAAGGCCAGTTGGTGTGCGCAAGAAGTCTACAGTTGTCTAGATGTCTTGTTCTTTTGGCATGGATGTATTGGTATGGTCTTCGGTTCACAGTTGTCTAGATGCCTTGTTCTTTCGGCATAGGTGTATTGGTATGATGTTCGGTTCAGTTGTCTAGATGCGCCGTTCTTTTGGCATGGACATATTGGTATGGTGTTCCATTCACAGTTGTCTAGATGTCATATTTTTCAGCATGGACATATATGGACGTATCTGAGATAAGGCCAGTTGATGTGCGCAAGAAGTCTACAGTTGTCTAGATGTCGTGTTCTTTCGGCATGCACGTATTGGTATGGTGTTCCGTTCACATTGTGTAGATGTCTTGTTCTTTCAGCATGGATGTATTGATATGGTGTTCCATTCACAGCTGTCTAGATGTCATGTTTTTTTGGCATGGACGTATTGGTATGGTGTTCCATTCACAGTTGTCTAGATGTCATGTTTTTTCAGCATGGACGTATTGGTATGGTGTTCCATTCACAGTTGTCTAGATGTCTTGTTCTTTTGGCATAGACTATTGGTATGGTGTTCCATTCACAGTTATCTAGATTTCATGTTTTTTTGGCATGGACGTGTATGGTGTTCCATTCACAGTTGTCTAGATGTCATGTTTTTTCGGCATGGACGTATTGGTATGGTGTTCCATTCAGCTGTCTAGATGCCTTGTTCTTTTGGCATGGACTATTGGTATGATGTTCCATTCACAGTTATCTAGATTTTGTTTTTTTTGGCATGGATGTATTGGTATTGTTACGAATAAAACTCCTTCTGTTTTATTACTCTAATTTATTTCAGGATGGCCTGATAAATGCACACACAAATATTTAAACAAAATTCTAAGCAGTTATGAATGGCGACACTAATTACCAGTCTATTTACAAATCTCTCTTCTGTACACACACCACGGGAGTCCCGGCTGGTTTGAATTATATACCTGGGAACTGCTATAATCCTTACTTTTCACTTTCCCAAAGTCCAGTCAAGGCGCGGTGCATAGACAGCTGGATTTGAACACAGTGCCACTGGCTATAGAGCAGACAATGACTGTTCGTTGGTTTGACTCCACATATGGTTCAGTACTTCACAAAGTCCCAAGCAGTGGACAACTAAACTGCTCAACAGTATTCAACAGCAGGGTGATACAACAGCGAACATTAACACACTCGCGGCAGCGGCTTTCCTCCTTGACTCACGCAGAAATACACAAACACCCGTTCCGTCGATCCAGTCCACGCACTCACTGGCCTCCCCGACACCATAACAACAACTCCTGGTTCAGACCTCGGTGGGTCACTAGCGACGGCCAACACCTCTGTCCAGCCACCAAACTCCAACTCGCTGAGTGTCACACTGGCTCCACCCCGGAGCCCAGCTGTCACTCCGAGTCCAACACTTGACTCTAACATTGGCCCCAAGTCCAACACTCGACTGTCTGCTAGTCTCCCTTTTTATAGCTCGCGTAATTTGATCCAGAAATTTCACGATGTCACTCGAGGCAGAACATTCCCATTGAATCTCAGAAAATCTCACAGGTAAGCCGGCGGCCCCACCCCACAGGCCAGCTGGGAGATTCCAGGTCATCTGAGTCACCAGCCCCTTCCTGGAAATACCTAAAGGAGCTACCACGGGGCTGGCACATAACATTGCCTTCTTCGAGAGCTGATCGTCCCGATCAGTAATCTTTTCGGTTGCTCTTTGGTATGGCACCCGTCGGTCTAGATGAACCACTTTCATCTTGCACCTTGGTCTCCGTCGTACTCGGTAGCTTACGTTGTTTATTCGTCTCAGAACAGAGCCAGGGTGTTTCCATGTCCTCTGGAGCTTGAAAGAAAAGTATTTCTTCCTTAGGGAATTATATAGCCATCCTAGGTCATCCTCGTGATTTCCCGAGATGTCCGCTCTTTGGTCGTGCCGCAACTTCACTCGGTCGCTCTCTATGCTCAAACTCTTCTTGATAGCGGCGCTCACATCTTCCGGTTTCCTTGTCAGATCCAGGTAATACTTATCGGTCAGGATAGGATGATCCTCGGGCTGGTCGAACCCCAAATCCACCGGAAGTTGCAACTCTCTTTCAGATGGCGTCCTGGCTGGAAAAGATCCCATGGCCTCATGCGCTACGGACTGGTGAGCCAAGGGGACCAGGGGAAGGTAACGATCCCCGTTTCTCTGCATTTCCATCCAGGCGTCACAGCTCCGGTTTCCTTCAGACCCCACGGTGATCACTCGGCAGGAAACTTAGTGTTCGGCCTCCCTCCTGGAACAGAACTGCACTCTTCCGGACAAGGTCTACGGGACAGAGCGTCGACGTGCGGAACATGCTTTATCTCATGTGGACCCTCGTCGACATTTCTATCATACCCTTTTCTTCTGGTCATCCTCCATCTTCTTCTGGTCATCTTCCGTCTTCTCCTGGCCACCCTACATCTTATTCTAGCCATGTTCAGGCTTCCTTTGGCTGTCTTCCAGCATCATCTGACAGTCATCTTTCCTTTTCTGGTAGTCTTCAGTCTTCTTCCGGCCATCTTCCGTCTTCTCCTGGTGGTCTTGTGACTTCTTCTGGCCATCCTCCTCCTTAGTTTGGTCGTCTTCAGTCTTCTTTTGCCCGTCTATCATTATCTTCTGACCATCTTCTGTCTTCTCGGGGTCGTCTTCCAACTTCTTCTCACCGTCTATTATTTCCTTTATCATCCTCCTCTGGCTTTCAACTGTCCTCTCCTGGCCCTCTTCCATCTTCTTATAGCCTTCTTCCAACTTCTCCAACGTCATTTCCTGGCCTTCCTTTATCTTCTTTTGATTGTCTTCCATCTTCTCCACCATCTTCATCATATCGAAGAGCGCATTTAACTGAGCCTCCATTTTCGTGTGGCCTCTTGTCTCAACTGGCATGCAGTAATTAACACAAGTTAAAAAGGAGATTTATATGAGTGTGCATTCACTATACACCGACGTTTTGGAATGTTCCCGGTGGCGGTCAACACCTGCAGTATGTGGTCCGCTGATTCACCCTGATTACAATGACGTATCACACATGGGGTCTATTCTAACTTGTGACACCATTAGGTACGGATAAAATTCTGTCTGTTTCATTACTCTAATTTACTTCAAGATGAGTTAATAAATGCACACACAAATATTTAAACACTAACAATTCTAAGCAGTTATGAATGGCCACACTAATTACCAGTCTATTTACAAATCTCTCTTCTGTACACACACCCGGGAGTCCCAGCCGGTTGGAATTATGTACCTGGGGACCGCTATAATCCTTACTTTCACTTTCCCAAAGTCCAGTCAAGGCGTGGTGCGTAGACAGCTGGATTTGAACACAGTGCCACTGGCTATACAACACACGATGACTGTTCATTGGTTTGGCTCCATATATGGTTCAGTACTTCACACATTTCCAAGCAGTGGACAACTAAATAGCTCAACAGTATTCACAAGCAGAACGATGCAACAGCGAACATTAACACAGGTCCATTCACACTCGCGACAGTGGCTTTCCTCCCTGACTCACGCAGGAATACACAAACACAATGTATAGTCTTCCGTTCCGTCGATCCAGTCGCGCATTCACTGACCTCTCCGACACCACAACAGCTCCTGGTTCAGACCTCGGTGGGACACTATCGACTAGGTGGAAAATAATAAATACTTAATTGTGAAAGCCAACACCTCTGTCGCCCTTAGCCCAGCCACCGAACCCCAACTCACTGAGTGTCACACTGGCTCCACCTCGGAGCCCAACTGGCACTCTGAGTCCAACAATTTACTCTAACACTGGCCCAGAGTCCAACACTTGACTGACTGTCCGCAGCAAGTCTTCCTTTTTATAGCTCACGTAATTTGATCCAGAAATTTCACAATGTCACTGGAGGTAGAACATTCCTGTTGAATCTCAAAGAAACTCACAGGTAAGCCAACCAGCCCCACCCCACAGGCAGGCTGGGAGGTTCCATGTCATCCGAGTCACCAGCCCCTTCCTGGAAATACCGAAAGGAGCTGGCACGTAATAGTATGGTGTTCTGTTTGCAGTTGTCTAGATGTCTTGTTCTTTCAGCATGGATGTATTGGTATGGTGTTCCATTCACAGTTGTCTGGATGTCTTGTTCTTTCAGCATGGATGTATTGGTATGGTGTTCCATTCACAGTTGTCTAGATGTCGTGTTCTTTCGGCATGCACGTATTGGTATGATGTTCCGTTCACATTGTCTAGATGTCTTGTTCTTTCAGCATGGATGTATTGGTATGATGTTCCGTTCACATTGTCTAGATGTCTTGTTCTTTCAGCATGGATGTATTGGTATGATGTTCCGTTCACATTGTCTAGATGTCTTGTTCTTTCAGCATGGTTGTATTAGTATGATGTTCCTTTCGCAGTTGTCTAGATGTCGTGTTTTTTCAGCATGTATGTATTGATATGGTGTTCCTTTCACAGTTGTCTAGACGTCGTGTTCTTTCGGCATGGGCGTATTGGTATAGTGTTCGGATCATAGTTGTCTAGATGTCTTGTTCTTTCAGCATGGATGTATTGGAATGGTGTTCCCTTCACAGTTGTCTAGATGTCTTGTTCTTTCAGCGTGGACATATTGGTATGGTGTTCCATTCACAGTTGTCTAGATGTCCTGTTCTGTTGGCATGGATGTATTGGTATGGTGTTCCTTTCACAGTTGTCTAGATGTCGTGTTCTTTCACCATGGATGTATTGGAATATTGTTCCGTTCACAATTGTCTAGATGTCTTGTTCTTTCAGCATGGATGTATTGGAATGGTGTTCCGTTCACCATTGTCTAGATGTCCTGTTCTTTTTCTGATTTTAACATTTTGAATTCTATCTCTTCTTGTCTTTTTAACCAATGTTCTTGTCACATATGTAGAATATATTAGAATTGGAAAGTGTTTATTGAAGATTTTATTTGTAAACCTTGTTAAGTAGTACTTACTGTATGATCTGAAGTGTGGTGATAAAATATTTTATTTGTATTCCATGTAACTGCCTAACCTGTACTGTGTAAATATTTTGGTAACATATGGTATTTGTAACAACTAGAGTTCATTTCTATATTTACTGGAACTATCCAGAAAGTTGTAACTTGAAATTTTGAACAGGGTGTATTGGCCTTTGTTAGTTATGTATTCTAGAAAGTATGTACTGACTTTTCTGGAAATGGAAGATTTGCGATCGTGTGTATTCGAGAAAGTTATTTAAAGTTCGCGACTGAAGTAGGAGTTGTGATTGGTGAATCTGGGTGGCGATAGGTGGGCTCCTGCATTATGATTGGCTACTCCAAGGCCAGGATTTCCCTTTTAAAGAGAGCGAGGCAGCAATTCGTGGTCTGTCTAGCTGTCCATCTTCTATCTCTTGACTGTCCGAAGTTTTGACATCATCTCGCTACCGGGATGGGTCACTTTGGAGTAATCATTCTTGATTTCTGTTCCACCTTAAATTTCATTTAATGTTCACTTTCTTTTTCATATAGGAGTTTGCTCTAACCTCACCCAGACTCGACACTCAATTATTTCAGATGTCTTAGCTTTTCATCTGGGCTTGCCTGTTTGTTTCTGAGGCATTCCCCTTTCCTTGTTTCACTAAACATGTAAATTGTAGTTGTATGTACAGTATTTACCTTCGGGGTTTTGCCGCTAGTAGTTCCATGTCACTTGACGTGTTCAATTATGTTGTTCAGATATTTTGAAAGGTACGTTTAACTTCACTCTAAATTGTATTGTATGACTTGAGTTGTAATTAGGTGTATGGTATTTGTTTGACTCTTTGAACTTATAGAAGCTATTGTCAAGGAACGTCCACTTGGTGTGTCTCAAGGAACATGTAATTTGTAGTTCACAAGTTCGGTATGACTGAAATTGTTCGGAATTTGTTTGTAAAGTCCTTTGTAAATAATATTTTGGTAAATAATATATTTTGAAAATCAAGGATCAGAGTTAATTTTCCGGAATCTGCAACCTAAGCCACCTCCTTGCCCTTGGTAGGTTCCCAGCTCCTTTCACGTTCCTGGATTTTTATCGCGAAGTTGTCCCTACTGATATTTCCCAGTGTTGTTATCGGCGGAGTTCTGCATAGTTCATCAGCTGTTTTCTTGTGTGTGTAGTGTCTTAGGTACCATGTAATTGCACTTATTTTCCTCCCTTTACTGTGTTTTATGTAGCCACTGAAGTAATGGTTACAGTTCTTAAAAATTTCATTTCTACTGCTTGGATCTTACTATCTTGTCTCTTATTAGTTACCAGCATTTCTAGTCCGTATGTTACAACTGGTATGAAATGCTGTTTATATAATGTTAATTTTGTTCTCTTGGGTACTTTGTCATCCCATAAAAGTTCTCCGGTTTGATGATAAAATTTGTACCTTTACTTGGTCTGCTATTAATTTCAGGGTTGATTTCATTACTTCCATTAATAATGCTACCCAGATATGTAAACTGTTCTACATTCTGTAACGGTTCTCTATGTTCACTTGGCTTCTCGTTTTCTCTTTCCCACAGTGCATGACTACAGTTTTCTTTTTACTAATTACCATTCCAAACTCCTTTAGATTTTCATTCCAAATGCCCAGTCTCTTTTGTACTTCCTTTTTATCCCTTTCTCCAAATCACCACATCATCTGCAAGTACAAAGCATTCACTTCATCACTACTGTACCAGGAAAAGTTGATTTCAAAGAGCATGAGGTCTTTCTGAGGGGTGCCTAGTCCTTAGGAGATGGTACAAGGCGAAATAATAGATATTATATCTTTCTTTCTTTTATTCATTCTCTGGAAGGTCACCCTATTATACTGCTGAATCATAGATATTTTACTAGAAAATAAATCCCAATTTCAACAACAGAATATCGAAAAATTAAGCTGATCAAGTAAAATTCAACTGAATAATGTCCTTTTCAATTAGTTATGTCCATCATAACTTTCTTGGTATAAATTAATAATAGCATGTTGTAAATAAGTAAGAAATCCTAAAGTCTTTCTATTGGCACTTGCGATTTCAGATTATGCTTTCTTCATAAGTTAAATAAAGTAAAATTTGTAATTCCTTCTTGTGAACACATCAAACTCAAATATGAAACACTTGAAAATAAATCTGATCTTCTGCTATAAGTTCTGAGTATTGTCCTAGTTTTTTTTTGTAACGTATTGTACACTTTACGTAAATATTGTAAATTGAGTGTTTATGATACACTTTTATTATGAATGAAGCACCCAATTGAAATCCTAATGTTCCAATAAGTGAGAATATACAACATTACGAGAGCACACTGTTATTTGAAAGTCTGTCTTTACTTTTAAGAGCTGTAAAGCGTTAATTTTCCAAGTTTATAAAATATTAAGTAAGTGAGCTTTTGAATAGAGTTAATATTCTCTGTCAGTAATGACACTGTTTGAGAGTTCTGTTCAAAGTCAGAATTATGTTTGAATAGAAAAGGCACTGATATCACCTGACGTATGTCTTCTTGTTGAGCTTGAACAGTTGAATACTGCTCTGCAAGCAGCAATCTGGAACTCAGCTAGCAGCAAACGCCACGATGTTCCATAGTACCACGTCCCTGGAACTATCCCTCCTAGTACCAAGTCTACACACCGCATTGATCAGCATCAAATCTACGTCGTTCTCCGTCGATCTCCGTTGTCTCAAGTCAGGATTTCTCATGTTAATAAATGAGTGGCTGTAACAAGAGAAAGTCCAACTGACTAGGTCACTGATAAGAATGTCCTGTGTTGAAATGTGCACCATTTGATTTGCACTGTTAGAACTGATTATAACTGTCTCGTAAATAATCATCATGCACTGGATGAGAAATATGTCGAAGCACTGTCTCTTATCGTAAGTTGCGATAATTGAAAAAGTGAGAAAACACACTTCCATGCATAGTTTATCTTGACACTTATTGCACACTGATCATATTGTCAAAAACAACTTTCATTCGAAGCACAGTTTATCATGGCTCACTTTCACAGCAAAGAAATAAATAAATAGCTCTTTCTCGTAATATCTCGTAATGTTCCTTCTCACTATCACAGTCCTACAAGTATTCATGTATGAACACTATACTTCACAATAACACTGAATTACGAAGTTCATTATACAGTCTATCCACACGGGTTGTTTCAAATGGTACAGTCTGTTATGATGATACGCGAACAGTCTTTCTACACAAATTAAAGTGTTCTGGGCTCTGATAATAGTCAAAATAGTCAATATGCTGCAACCTACACTCACGATATTCTAAAACAGTTCAAGATCATTACATTTTGAAGTATTCGTACTAACTCCAAGTTTGTTAAAGTCATTCACACGAAAATTGAGATATTTGTCCATTTCAAATATGGGCGAAATATTACAAGTCTTATACCTTCGATGTTATACACACGTTAATTTCCAAAGTTTGACTGTCTGACAAATTGCAAGTCCCACAGTTTATAAGTTACTCACTAGTATTCACAGAAACTAAGTGTCAACTTGCTGTCGAAGTTATATAAGTATTACGATGTTCCGGCAGAATGAATACTGAGTTCGACTCCGGTCGTCTCAATCAGCATGACATGCGAGCCAGCCGTGAAGAATGTGAACTGATTTGCTACGGTCTGGTCCGCTGCTTATATTTCGGAAGACCCAAGGTTGTTTGCCACGTCAGTGGGGGAAGTGTGATTCCTTTCTCGCTTATCTCACTTGAATGCCGTGATGGATTTTATTGAAATTGACATATGTTTACGTTCAGAACATGAGCTACACTATGAGGTATGTCTCGTTTCAGTATCTTTATAGGCTAAAAAGTTAGAAATTTTCCTTCCAGTACATTCGAGAGAAAGGCGTACAACATGTGTCAGTGACGTCACCCGCAGGTTCGTTGCTCGTGACATGTCCGGCTCGCCACGAGGAACTTCGTATCCCGCTGATACAAGATGTTGGGCATACGAACACGTATTACTGCCGTCCCTTTTCCATATATTCCGACAATTATAAAATAATTTACCGGGCTGGAACAGTTCCTGGTACACTACTGATACTCTGTTTTACATGTTTTATGATTTCATCCATCAATATAATAAACAATAATGGCGACAGTGCACTTCCTTGCTTGAGACCTTTTTTTGTATAAAATGTTTCTGAGTCACCACTCCCCACTTGTACACTGCTTTTATTCTCATGATAAAACATTTTAATCTTGTTAATTAATGATTTCGGTACATTCCTTTTCAGCAGTAGCGTAGCCAGGATTTCAGTTTGGGGGGGGGGGCATTTATTTTGATAGGTGACCAAACTTCCAGAGTTTAGGTGGTATAGAATACCTAAAAAGGAAATTAGTGTCCTTGGATCCAAGTAAGAGTGGTGGATTCGTGCGGATTCCGGAAGCTAATAGTAATCATCATCATTATCAATCTTCTTCTGTTTTCTTACATCTGTGGGGTCACGGGTGCGAACTGTGTCACACATGTGAATTTGGTCCTGTTTTACGGCCGGATGCTCTTCCCGACGCCAACCCTATATGGAGGGATGTAATCACTGTTGTGTGTTTCTTTGGTGCCTGGTAGTGTAGTATGTTGTCTGAATATGAAGAGGAAAATGTTGGGACAAACACCAAGTCCCCATGCCAGAATATAAATACGGTAATTTTATTATAATAATGGTCATGTGATAAGCTGTAAAGAAGTGACATTTTATACGATTAATGCGGCAAAGAAACACACACATACACGTCGAATAAAGGTTTCTCGCCCTTCTCCATGGCTAGATGTTGAAACCAAGAGAATGATGGCCCACCGTGACTCGTTATTTCGACATTATAAACAAACCTTAGATGACACAGACTTCGAATCTTACCGCATCTTAAGAAATCGCACAAAGCAGTTAATCAGAAATAAAAAAATGTGCATATTTCCGGAATTTAGCTAACAACTTTAATTCCAATCGCGCATGGGACCAATTTAGAGCTCTGGGAATAGGAAAACATCAACAGAGCCAGACAACTCCTGACATTCTACTTGACGAACTGAACGATTACTCTAGTAGAATAAATATTCAACCTACCCCAATTAACTGCACCAAATCACCGCCCTCCCCTCCAGCCAATCCACCATTCACATTTCACAGTGTCACAGAAAATCAGGTTAAAAAGGCTTTGTACTCGATTACATCAAAGGCCACGCGTGTAGATGATAATCCTATTACTTTTATACATAACATTGTTGTGCTGTCCTGCCTATACTGACGCACATACTGAACTACTGTTTACTAAACGGAATTTTCCCTACTGTCTGGAAAACAGACAGTATTGAATATTATACTGGTACCTATGAGTTTAGACCCACAATCTCTCTCTGACATTCGTCCTGTGTTCATACTCCCTGCGCTTTCTAAAGCCTTTGAACGTTTAGTATATGAGCAAGTTCTGGAATAACTAAATAAAAATGCTCCTTTGGACCCTTTGCAATTTGGATTTAAGAAGGGTCACAGTACCGCGGCAGCACTTTTGAAGGTAAGAAGAAACGCTATAGACAAACGACTGCTCACTAAACTTATCATTCTGAACTTCAGTACGGTAGCACCTTTGACACTATAGAAATTCTGACTATGATAAAGTAAATGGAACTGCTAAATTTCGACCTGGCTGCGCTTAAGTTTCTTAGTTATTATTTGAGTAACCATCAACAGCGTGTAACAGTAAACGACATGGCCTCTAAATGGAAAATGAAACTTAGTGGTACCCCACAGGGCAGTATTCTAGGGCCCTTACTTTTCTGTATTTATATCAATGACATACCATCCGTGACAGGAAATAACATATCGACACTGCAAGACAAGATATTAAGAATGACTTCTGATGACTCAGTATATATGCACAACGAAATTATCTTATACTAAACTCCACAAAATCTCAGGCAATCATAATCGGACCACGAAAATTAGGCTCAAACAATGTCGCAATCCCGTCTATCCTACTAAATGGGAACATTATTCCCCCACAGTAAACCGGTAAAAAATCTTGGCTTAATTATGAATGAAACACTTGATTGTTCTGGTCACACGAAAGAAATACGTAAAAAAAGACTTTTGGAGTGCTTCACCCTCTTAAACGGCAGAGGGATATATTTCCATTTGAGCTAAAGGCAAAACTAATACAGACACTCATTCTCCCTATTCTTGATTACTGTTACGTTGTATTAGTTGATATGAGAGAAGAAACACTTAAACTTCAACGAGCACTGAATTCCTGCCTGAGATTTATTTACAACATCGGGTACGATGTTCATACCATCCCATACTATCAGGCTGTCTCATGGCTGAAGCCTGATAAACGTCGGCAGCTACACACTTTAACGATGGTGTTTAGGAGTGTTAGCTGAAAGTCAGCCACTGTATATTTCTTCTAAATTCACCTTTTTATCATCATTTCACAACTTAAATACACGTTCTAGATCCTATCTTTCTAATCCACTGCAAGGCACAAATACAATTAATAGATTATTTGTGGTGATCGGCGTCACTTTATGGAATTCTCTGTCAGCTCAGGTCAGAGAAACTAGCTCTTTATTAAGATTTAAGGTCACCTGCCGAGACGTCCGACTCGTTGGCTGAATGGTCAGCGTACTGGCCTTCGGTTCAGAGGGTCCCGGGTTCGATTCCCGGCCGGGTCGGGGATTTTAACCTTCATTGGTTAATTCCAATGGCCCGGGGGCTGGGTGTTTGTGCTGTCCCCAACATCCCTGCAACTCACACACCACACATAACACTATCTTCCACCACAATAACACGCAGTTACCTACACATGGCAGATGCCGCCCACCCTCATCGGGGGGTCTGCCTTACAAGGGCTGCACTCGGCTAGAAATAGCCGCACGAAATTAAACTTGCCGAGACTACCTGCTGAGGACAGCTGACTGAATGGTTGACATGTGAATGTGTGCGTGCCTGAGGATGTCATTTTTAAGAGTTTTTAATATTGAAATGAAATGGCGTATGGCTTTTAGTACCAGGAGTGTCCGAGGACATGTTAGGCTCGCCAGGTGCAGGTATTTTTATTTGACACCTGTAGGCGACCTGCGCGTCGGGATGAGAATGTAATGATGATGATTGTGATTATTGTTATAAATAGATTCAGTTAGTATGTTTACACAGGTTTTATGAAGAGCATTTATTAAGGCGTACGTTTTCCAACTGTCCTAAATGCACGAGACCGGACAGAAGAACTAGCTGGAAGCTAAAGAGACTTGCAGGGGTGTCGCTTCCTTCTCTGTACACTTTTTCAAACCAAACTCCATGACGTAACAGCCCCGAAGGGCCATCGCCTACCAAGCGACCGCTGTGCAGCCCGAAGTCCTGCAAATTATGAGGTGTCCTGTGGTCAGCACGATGAATCCTCTCCGCCGTTATTCTAGGCTTTCTAGACCGGGGCCTTTATCTCACCGTCAGATAGCTCCTCAGTTATAAGCTCGTGGGCTGAGTGTACCTCGAACCAGTCCTCAGATCCAGGTAAAAACCCTGACCTGGCCGGGAATCGAACCCGGGGGCTCCGGTAAGAGGCAGGCAAGCTACCCCTACACCGCGGGGTCGGCTTGTTACTTTCAGGTCACCTTATTTTAGAATTAGACTTGAGACATCCTGCATTCGATGCCCGTCACTGACAGTTAAGAAAGGCATGGGATCGGGAAGATACAGCCTTGTTTGTGGGTGCAATAGAATTGGCCATGAGTCTCCCGTGATCGAAATATCTACGACCTGGCAGGTAGTCACCTTCATGGGGCGTCGTACCAAAGTGGTTCTTTTTTTAGAAAAAAAAATTAAGATTCTACTTCCTCACAAACGAAGAACGATATTATCAATTTTACGAACAGTTTCAATAATGCAGCCGGTTTAGAGTACAGAAGCTATTATTTCGATTGTTGGATATAATTACATGGCAACAATCAAAACCATCAATATCTACAGAAGATCTGTCACCGCACTCGGTAGGACCGGCTTTCTTTTCATATCCACCGGGCGAGTTGGCCGTGCGGTTAAGGGCGCACAGCTGTGTGCTTGCATCCGCTTCGAACCCCACTGTCGGCAGCCCTAAAGATGGTTTTCCGTGGTTTCCCATTTTCACACCTTAATGACAGCTGATGGCGGAGCTGGTGAGGATCCAACCAGCCTTAGGGCTGAAGACTGAACATACAACATACAATTAAGGCTACGGCCGCTTCCTTCCCATTCCTAACCTTTTACTTTCCCATCGTTGCCATAAGACCTATGGTACGACGTAAAGCAAATTCTAAATACACAATAAAACATCTTTTCACAACCCCTTCCATGGAAAAGTTGTATCCACGCTACTGGCTTAGACTTGGCCACTGAAATTATTTCGTGGGTACGCCACTGCATCCACTCACCATTTAAGGTACAAGGTAAGCCCGAAGAATGGTTGATACTCAAAATACACCATCATAAATGATGCGGTTATTACTAAAGAAAGGTAAGGCACGCGACCTAGTGTTTTAAGTAGAATCTGTATCAATAGAACGTGACTTCCTATTTTAAAAATGTTTCATGAATCGACTGCGACTCAAGCCTCGGCCGTCTTGATGAGAAGATAGAACCATTGGAACCGAGTTATCACGTCCGGTAATTACAAGATAGTTACACGCACTTTTGATGGTGCCATTTGAAGTTCCAATCAGTCCACGGGCATTTGACAAAATATATAGACCTACCTATAGAACTAAGGTACGCATCTGCGATCTGTCTTGGTATTAGAATTTAAAACAAATCATAACTTACCGAGGATGCACATTATTTTGCCCTTAGTGACAAATAAAGTTATTATATGGCACAAAATGAGAAACTACCGTGCAGCTCACAATCCTGTCACAGTCTTCCGAACGCTGCAACTTAAACACAGCACATCTTTCAACCACGGTACAACCCCAGTTTCCTGGAACTGATCTGCAAAAGCTGACACGATGTTGTTCAACTGTTTCTGGCTGTGGACTCCGTTGTCTCGGTGGTCACGTTCTGGCCCCCTACTGAGTAATCCCTGGCTAATTGCCCCTTTTCTCATCTTTTGGCATTTGTCAACACATTCCCAATACTGAGGCATCTACAGTGAAATATCCCCGTGCATCACAATCCTAAGTGTCTGCCTTTCATTCAAGCATTACAAATATGGAGAATTATGAATGGCCGTATTGAGCCCTGCTAGTAGATTCTTTGATGGTTATGAATTTCATGTTTTTGGTCCGTATTGAACTGAGAATAATATATAAGTAATAATTGTACCGGGCGGTACACCTCCACACCGTTTATTTAAAAGTTGCGCCAGTTGAAACCCCTCTTCTGGAGGAAGTCTGAACTTTATCTACGGTCTTAATTTCCAAATTTCTCAGAAGATGTCACTACCTGGAAAATTTTGAGTTTGTGAACTGTTTCATTTTCGACGTACTTTTGTCTTGCTTGTATTAAGAAGTGTGAACTTTCTCTTCTAGAGGACACTACTGAAGATCAACAATAGTGCACCCTAGTGCGGAGTCAAAGAACTATTTTGGTGGAGAAAATTTAATTTCAGGAGTTTGTTCTTTGTTAAATTTCTTTCTGTCATTGTTTAAGTTGGCAATATTTACCCCTTTCTTCCCCTTGTTTTGAATGTATCCAATCACGAATTTTTTCAATTAATTTCTGACCAATCTGGTGTATCTTTCCCCAACTTGAATCTGTTGCGGGGTCCTACCCAATAAAATCTTTGTGGGAGGGTGTTTTCTTTCCCCTAACGCCTAGAACTTTCTGCGAGAGTATTTAAACTGCTGATTTTAGGGTCTCCGAGCCACTTCTGTTCCATCTTTCAGTGTATTAAATACATAGCTGGAGGCGGGAAGCGCCTCTTTCCTCGGCAGCGGTCAACAATAAGGTAATGGCCGATTAATAAATTTTTTCTTTGCCAGCTCAGCAGTTTAACTTTCGGGGCAGGTTCTAAGCGTTCCCCTATGTAACCTTTTCCTAATATGTAACTTCTCTTTTCTTCTATTCTCTTGTAAAGCGACGTACTGGGATAGAGAGTGTTAACCCTCTCGAGCTCCCACTCACATTGTTTGAGGTGAACTTATTTTTCGCAACCTATTCTTCAGTAATGTAAGTTAGTAGTTTCTTAAGTCACCTCCTTAGTATGAGATTAGCCCTTGCATCAGTGGCCTTAGAGCCAAAATAGGTCTTAAAGACAAAGTGTATTAGGAGTGCAAGTTCGCCTCCTCTCAAATTGTGATTTTAGAGGTCATGTATTAACTTTCTTGTCATTTAACAGACCTCAGTAGATTGGGTATTTTGCTCCTGTGTATATGTCCTTTGAGGACGGCTTTAAGGTGGAGTTCGGAGTGGCCTATGATAGGCTTGTATTTTAAGGGGAAGTTGCCCTTTTTGAAAATTGTATTTCTGCCTCAAGGAGGTTTTTGGATGTAATTGGAAGCCGGTGTTTCTGGCATGTTTGGGGGTTTTCGGCCCCTTTGTTGTATGGTGTTCATTGTAAGGTTGGGCTCATGGCTCAAGGATTATGTTTCTGACCTTTTGAAGCCCCAAATGGGGTACCTATGTAAATGTAATTGTCAATCGTGTTTCGGCTACTAAGTACCTGTTCTATTTGTTGTTACCTAATTTTGGAAAGAAAATATAACCTTGTTAAATTTTAAAATTAATTTCACTTTAGTAGCTTGAGACCCCTTCACCACCCAGCACCTTCTTTCATGCATAACTACCACCAAAACACGGTAACAAGTGGTAGCAGAGCGTGGTTGAATGGGTCTCAATTTAGCCCCTTTTGACGGCTAAGCTCTGTTTTGATCCGAACTCTAACCATTTTCTCAGTTGCTGGAAATTTTTTATTGAGGTTTTTCAAAATTTTTCTGTTATCATGCCCGGCCCTCGCGATGTTCTCCTCCTTAACTACTTGCGCAAAGAGGAGTTGATCTACGAATTAACTATTAGAAACGTGCAATCTGGAGGCACGGTTGCTATCGACACTAACAAGCTTAGAGACTCCCTTGATTTGCCCATTTCCATCCCCAATTTGGGAGAGAAAGAAATTGATGACTCTCTTTCCACGATCGTCGAGAACATTACTGGGCTAGCATCGGTCGTTAGTTTTTTTGATGAAAATGATCCGTCTCCTAATCAAATTAAGCGTGTGCAAGGCAGGCTATATCATTTTTCAAATAGAGTTAATGATCTGTTGTCTCTAAAGGTGAATGACGTTCAGAGGAAGGAAGCTAATACGCTCCTTGAAACTATTTCTGAATTGTCTAGTAAAGTCACTCAATTGTTAACTGGGGAAATTCCTCCCAAATCTGATCAACCCACCATAGTGAATGTAGGTAGTGAGGAAGAGTCTCCTAAGGGAGAAGTAAATAGGAAAACCCCCACTGCTCAAACTATTTCTGCCCCATTGGACAACGAGTCTGAACGCCGTGCATCGTTGAGTAACATCCGTGCTGAATTAACTTCTTTGCCCCTGAAACCTCTACCTACTATGTCACCCGGGTTTAGCAGCTTGCCTCATCCATTGGCAATGTTGCTAAGAAGTATCTCTAAGTTTTCTGTCAACACCACCAGTGAAGTTATTTCATTTTTAAGATTTTTAGTTGAATTTCAGGATCACGCCCTTGTGTTTTCTCTTTCCCCTTGTCAAATTTTACAAATAATCTATCCTTATGCTATTGGTGTTCTCTCAGATAAAATAGTAAGAGCTATTGCTGAACAGTCATCTATTGAAGATTTTCACGCACACTTGCTTGCAAATTTCATTCCTGCCCGCGCGAGGTCATCTCTGATTCAGAAATACTATTATCGGGTACAGCGCTTGGATGAAAACTTGGCTGATTTCATACAGGACATTAAGTTTTATACTAGGGTGTTTGCCCTTCATTTTCCTGAAGATCAGATTGTGCAGGCTATTGTAGAGGGAATTTCACCTCCCTATAGGTCATATTTGTGTTTCGCGGCGTGCCCGCAAACCTTCTCGGAACTTGAAGCGTTGGCCATCTCGGCGGAAGGAGTTAGATACGCCGATTCTTTGCGTGTCGCGAAAGAACCCCCGCCTTCCTTTAGTAACACTCGGCCTCCACCTCGCCGACCAGTCAATCCCCGTAAATGTTATGCCTGACCACCTGCGCAATAAGTGTCCTCTGATCAAGTCTAGTAGGGCAAATAATGGAGCTGGTTCATCACAAGGCTGTTTTAAATGTGGGGCTTTCTCACATATCGCCAAGAATTGTCCCAATTCGAATAGCACCCCCTCCTGCTCAACTTCTGGGGTAACTTCCAACAACAATCAAAAGTGACTAGTGGCTTCGGCTGAGTCAACTAATTCATCTTCCCGAGGCTCAGCCCCTGGTAAGCAGATCGAAAATTCTGGGAACGTTCAATCTGCTAATCTGTCCTTTGAATGCCCCAAAGAGTGTCTTAAGATTGCGGCGGATACCCCCGCACCTGTTCCTTTCCTTAAGATTGAGGTAAATAACGAACCTATAACAGCTCTATTAGATTCAGGCAGTGTTTGTTCCATTATTTCGGCTGAATGGTACTCGAAATTGAAGTCTGTTTGTAACCTACCTGTCTATGACTCTTCTCCTGTGAAATGTGTTTCTGCGAATACATCTCCATTAGAAATTCTAGGTTCCTTACTGGTCAAAATTCGTATTTTTAAATTTACATGGAAAATTAAATTGTTTGTGGCCAAGCACTTGTCTTGCCCCATTATATTGGGAGCTGACTTTATTTCTCACACTGGTCTTGTGCTCGATCTCCAGTCTAGGTCGTGCACATTCAAATTTGCTTCTAGTTGTAAAATTCCACTATTAAAGTGTAATTCTGTGTCATGTTCTTCTATTTCGCCTACCCAGGATGAGATGTTGTTAGACCTTAGACATCTACCTGAGGAGCAGGCTGATAGTATTCGCAAACTGTGTCAGTCGTTTCCCGAGGTATTCTCTGATACTCTTGGCGTTACTGACCTGATCGAATACAAAATTGAGGTCACGGATTCGATTCCTGTCCGTTTTCCACCGTATAGGCTATCTCCACCTAAAATGAAGGCTCTGAAAGAAATCATCGATCAGATGTTGAAGGATGGTATTATTAGGCCCTCTAAGTCAGCGTATTCTTCGCCTATTTTTCTAGTCCCGAAACCCCAAGGGGGCTTCAGGCCTGTAATTGACTACAGGGCTCTCAATCGGAAGGTGGTGTTACAATCTGTGCCCCTTCCCGACCTTCATTCTTGCTTTTCATGGTTTCGTAAGGCCAAGTTCTTTACTATCTTGGACTTGAATCAGGCCTATAATCAAATTCCCCTTGCTGAAGAGTCTAAACACCTTACAGCGTTTGCCACGGACTGGAATTTATACGAATACAACCGCGTGCCTTTCGGGCTCCCCACGGGGGCAGCTGTGCTCACTAGGCTACTAGATAGGGTCTTCTCCGACATCAAATTTGAGTACTTATATCACTACTTGGATGATGTCGTCGTGTTTTCGGAGACCTTCGAAGAACATCTAGATCATCTGCGAGAAGTTCTGAATCGCCTTCGTAAGGCTGGGTTAACTGTCAAGTTGTCCAAGGTCGCTTTTGCTAAGCCCTCTATGTCATTCCTAGGGCATATTGTGTCACCTGATGGTGTAGCAGTCGATCATTCTAGAACACAGGCCATCCGTGATTTTAAACCTCCCAAGGACATTAAAGGTATCGCCAGGTTCATTGGTATGGTGAATTTCTTCAGAAAGTTCATTCCTAACTTTGCTAATAGAGCGGCGCCATTGAACCTTCTTCGTAGGAAAGGCATCAAATTCGAGTGGGGACCTTCTCAACAAGCCGCTTTTGAAGATCTGAAATTAGCTCTCTGTAATGCCCCTGTCCTTGTCATGCCTGATTTCTCAAAGAAATTCATCGTCCAAACGGACGCGTCGTCGTCGGCGGTTGCGGCAGTCCTTCTTCAAGAGACTGAACTAGGGAGGCGACCCATCGCCTATGCATCTAGGACTCTATCGGCTCAAGAAGCCAAGTATTCCATCTATGAGCTCGAAGGGTTGGCAGTCTTATTTGCCTTAGAAAAGTTCCGTCTCTATCTGGAACATGTCAAATTCGATCTGGAGACAGATAATCAAGCATTAAGCTGGGTCTTAGGTAGGCCGCGTCGTACTGGTCGTATAGCCCGTTGGGCCATCCGTATTTCTGCCTTCCAATTCAATGTCAGGCATATCCGAGGTACCGAAAATGTTGTCGCTGATGGACTCAGCCGTATGTTTTCAGACGACGTTGAGAAGCATGAACAGGTCGACAGTCCATCACCTCCCGAGTCCATGCTATCTGAGGTTAATGCCATCCTAACAGATGTTCCCATGCTGTTTAGGGATATCGAGAAATACCAACGTGAAGATCCGACGCTGGCTCCGATAATGGAAACCCTTTCTTCTGGGGAACATGTTGTCCCTTATGTTCTGAGGAATGGAGTTCTATGTTGCCCTTCGAGGCATGATAAGATGATGAAAGTTGTTGTTCCAGCGGTTCTTGTACCTATGATCTTCAAGTATTATCATGAGACCCCATTAGGAGGGCATCTTGGTATCTTTAAAACTCGTGAAAAGATTCGTGATATGTTCATCTGGAAAGGTATGGACGGTGAAATCCGTGAATTAGTAAAGGCATGTAAATCCTGTTTGCTTAGTAAACCGACCATGTCCACTAAGGTAGGTCTTTTGTCTTCTCATCAAGCGTCGCGCCCCATGGAGCGCCTGTATATTGATTATGTGGGACCCTTCCCCCAGTCAAAGGGGAATGCCAACAAGTTCATCTTTGTATGTGTAGATGGTTTTACTAGATTTTCCTGGTTATTTCCGACTAAGCTGGCTACCGCTCAGTCCACCATTTCTTGTCTTAATACTATCTTTGCTTCTTTTGGTCCTTGTCAATACATAGTTTCCGATAATGCTAAGGCTTTTACATCTAATTTATTTCGTAAATTCTGTTTTGACTTATCCATCTCTCATGTAACTACTTCTGCTTATTACCCTCAACCATCTCTGGCTGAACGGGTTAACCGTAATCTCAGGTCCGCACTCATTGCCTATCATCATGAAGATCCTTCCAGGTGGGACACGTCCCTGCATTGGATAGCTTTTGCTTTGAATTCGGCGGTTCATGAATCTCACAAGTTCACTCCAGCTTCTTTAATGTTCAAGTTTGTTCCCAACTCGCCGCTCTCTAATCTCTGGTCTCTGAATGACATTCTACCCGAGATAATAGATCCGGACAACATTAAAGATCTTTGGAAGAAGGCTAAAGCCAATCTTAAAGTGTCTCATGAAAAGGTTAGGGAAAGGTATGATCGTGGACGGAGACCCACCCCTTTGAAGGTAGGTGACCAGGTTATGGTCAAAAATTTTGTTCCCGCGGGCAAGCTTGCCCCCAGATTTCATGGGCCTTGTATCATTCTCGATTTTCTTACGCCGGTTACCTTATTGTTAAGTAATCCAGCCACCGAGAGGATATTTAGGGTTCACCTGTCCCAGGTGAAACCGGTGTAATTTTGTGTTAACTTGCTTCATATTATTTTGAAAGGATATGAAGGTTATATTTTTTTTGAGTTTCACTTTTATGGCATTCTGCCCCTTCTATAATATTTTGGTTTTAGATGTAAGCCTTTTGTAAAACCCGCCCCGATCCGTTAAACTGCCATCCTGTTCTTGCCACGGCCATTACCACGCTCCCGTCTCCTGCTCCACCTTACACTGTGGCTTCATAAGATTAAATGCCACGGATATCTACACGCCGCTGGCCCCTCAACCTCTCCATAATGCCTGTGCCTTCAAAAAGACGATGGTCCAACACAATTCTGCCGCCTAGCCTTAATGTTTCAGTGCCCCCGCAGCCGCGCAGCGCCGTGCAGCAACTGGGGAGGGGGATGGGCCCCCTCCTCTCCAGCGAGGACGACATGTGCACGGCGAGCCGGAGCTCTCCTCCCGGCCAAGGCTGATGTGCGGCGCACGACCTGCTTCTGGCCCGCAGCCTGTATATGTTCACCGCGGGCGCGGCGTGTTTCAACACTCCGCTCCCCTCATAGTGCGGGCGAGCGGTATCTCAGGGTACTTAAGGGGTCCGAGCGGCCTCCTTTTGGACGCAAGCTGCAACGGCCGGTCCGGCCATCCAACTTCATCAACATCAACTACATGGACAGTTACTATAAGAGATAACTACATTTGGGAATTCAACAGCAATATCTGATGGACATTGCACATTTTTCCTTCTCTTTTAAGTAGTAAAAGCTTATCTTCAGAAATTCAACTTCTATAAACCTAAAGACTTTACTTCACCTCCAACAACAAAATTTTGGAACCGAATTAAGAAATTTCTCAAATACTTCTGCAAGTTATCTTAATATCAACATCAAAACTTGGAACTTATGTTCAAACAAAAGTTTATGTTCTTCTGTGTTACCCCGTGGAGGAACTTTTGGGGGGGGAGGTCTGTACCGGGCGGTACACCTCCACACCGTTTATTTAAAAGTTGCGCCAGTTGAAACCCCTCTTCTGGAGGAAGTCTGAACTTTATCTACGGTCTTAATTTCCAAATTTCTCAGAAGATGTCACTACCTGGAAAATTTTGAGTTTGTGAACTGTTTCATTTTCGACGTACTTTTGTCTTGCTTGTATTAAGAAGTGTGAACTTTCTCTTCTAGAGGACACTACTGAAGATCAACAATAGTGCACCCTAGTGCGGAGTCAAAGAACTATTTTGGTGGAGAAAATTTAATTTCAGGAGTTTGTTCTTTGTTAAATTTCTTTCTGTCATTGTTTAAGTTGGCAATATTTACCCCTTTCTTCCCCTTGTTTTGAATGTATCCAATCACGAATTTTTTCAATTAATTTCTGACCAATCTGGTGTATCTTTCCCCAACTTGAATCTGTTGCGGGGTCCTACCCAATAAAATCTTTGTGGGAGGGTGTTTTCTTTCCCCTAACGCCTAGAACTTTCTGCGAGAGTATTTAAACTGCTGATTTTAGGGTCTCCGAGCCACTTCTGTTCCATCTTTCAGTGTATTAAATACATAGCTGGAGGCGGGAAGCGCCTCTTTCCTCGGCAGCGGTCAACAATAAGGTAATGGCCGATTAATAAATTTTTTTCTTTGCCAGCTCAGCAGTTTAACTTTCGGGGCAGGTTCTAAGCGTTCCCCTATGTAACCTTTTCCTAATATGTAACTTCTCTTTTCTTCTATTCTCTTGTAAAGCGACGTACTGGGATAGAGAGTGTTAACCCTCTCGAGCTCCCACTCACATTGTTTGAGGTGAACTTATTTTTCGCAACCTATTCTTCAGTAATGTAAGTTAGTAGTTTCTTAAGTCACCTCCTTAGTATGGGATTAGCCCTTGCATCAGTGGCCTTAGAGCCAAAATAGGTCTTAAAGACAAAGTGTATTAGGAGTGCAAGTTCGCCTCCTCTCAAATTGTGATTTTAGAGGTCATGTATTAACTTTCTTGTCATTTAACAGACCTCAGTAGATTGGGTATTTTGCTCCTGTGTATATGTCCTTTGAGGACGGCTTTAAGGTGGAGTTCGGAGTGGCCTATGATAGGCTTGTATTTTAAGGGGAAGTTGCCCTTTTTGAAAATTGTATTTCTGCCTCAAGGAGGTTTTTGGATGTAATTGGAAGCCGGTGTTTCTGGCATGTTTGGGGGTTTTCGGCCCCTTTGTTGTATGGTGTTCATTGTAAGGTTGGGCTCATGGCTCAAGAATTATGTTTCTGACCTTTTGAAGCCCCAAATGGGGTACCTATGTAAATGTAATTGTCAATCGTGTTTCGGCTACTAAGTACCTGTTCTATTTGTTGTTACCTAATTTTGGAAAGAAAATATAACCTTGTTAAATTTTAAAATTAATTTCACTTTAGTAGCTTGAGACCCCTTCACCACCCAGCACCTTCTTTCATGCATAACTACCACCAAAACACGGTAACAATAATAATAACAACGTAAACGTTTCCACCTTTTCAATACTACAATATATTCACAAAATTACAAATTACACGGTACTAGTTTCGACCCATCTAGGGGTCATCATCAGCCGTATTGGAGCAAAGATCATTTGTGGCGAAATCTTAAGAAAATGTTATTTTAAAGAATAACAAGTGAAATGAGATGTTATGGTAATAGTTAATAATACAAGGAATATACATACTAAGAGGTTTTTAACAAAGAATAAAGTATAAATGGGGTGTTGTAAAAATTATAATCATGGAAATCAGTAAGTTCTTGTATTGAAATGAAATATGGCTTAGGAAGAGGGCTTAAGGTGGGAATAAAGGGTGCGGGAGAAAGTGTAATAGTCTTGGAAAAGTACCTTTGATTAAATTCTTTGTCGCTACGTTAATTCGTCATTTCGGCGTAAGTTTTAAGTTGTTCGTATCGTACGTAAAACAACGGCTGATCCTCGCTCTAGTTTCTGGAAACATTTTGGGGGGGGCCCGGCCCCACTGGGCCCCCCCCCCTTGGCTACGCCAGTGCTTTTCAGTACCAATATAAATGGTCCGTTATTGGACATTATCTATATCATTCCTTTTCAGTAGGCATTCCCATGTTTTCTCTTAACTGTATCATAAGCTTTCTCCAAATCCAAAAAATGAATATGATTTTCTTGTTCCTTTCCAGATGTTTTTCCATTATCGTTCACACTGTCAATATCAAGTCTGTTGTTGATCTGTTCGGTCTAAAGCCATATTGTTCTTTCTCTGTTTTTCTACCCCCTGTGGGTGGGGGACACAGACGAAGAATTCACCCACTGTATTCCCTGCCTGTCGCAATAGGCGACTAAAAGGAGCAACCAAGGGATGATCAAATTAGAACCATGAAACTACTTGTGATTAGTACCACCACGCTGGGAACACCATGGGTCGCTTTTACTTGCACGTAGTACCACTATGTTGGGTACCAAATAGGTTTGTGATTAGTAGCAAACGAGAGCGCGACGGCTTTTACAGTACCTGTGATTAGTAGCACTATATGAGCAACACCATGGAATGGGGGAACCCATGGTTCTGGCTTGCCTATGGTTAGTACCCACTATATGAGGAACACCATGGAATAGTACGAGTCCCTGTGATTAGTACCCTTATGTGATGAACACCATAGGTTTGCGTTGCCTGTGAATGGCGCCGCAATCTGCGAAACACTGCAGGTCTGTAATACGTGTGCGGATTTCATTACCTGTGAGTAGTACCATAATGTGTGGAATACCGTGAGTCTAAACTACTCTTGATTAGTACCGCAACATGACAAATACCATGGTTCTACTTTCCTAGCGATAAGTACCATTGCGAGGGGTCACTGACTTGGATTTTGGACCCCTTTTGACTACAAGTATCATCGATTCAGTATTGTGCTCTAGAATAATACTATTGTTCTATGCCAGCTTCTGTGCATGTCAGACACTGTGGGTCGGTTCCACTGATCGTTTTAAATTAATATCCATCCATTCATTCTTTCTTTGTCCTCACGTTTTGAATTGTGGTCAGTGGATGTTTTTGGGCTTTTTATTTGTCATTTCATTTCATCTCATTTCGTACAATTAGGGGCCGATTACCTAGCATCATCATCATAATTGTTTTTCTATTATATCCCTCAGTCTTTTGTCTATGACTTTCTCCATCATTTTTACTGTCTTATGTAATAATTTTAAATTATGTCACTGGCTAAGTGTAAGGGAGGGCTGGAAGCCCTAACTTTACCACATACAAAGGCAGAAAGTAAATAAATTAAGGTTTTTGTAATTTACAATATTTCAGTCTTAAATGCTAGGCTGAACGTATTTAAGATACATGAATCATCCTGTCATCCATGTTATTCAAAATTGGGTGCCTGCTAACTAATAAGATTATTTTTCTCATTAGAATATTCAGTTTGAGTGCTGCTGGTATTGCTGATGTCTCCAAGCTCCAAACAATAAGTCATGCTGTAAATGATGATGCTCAGTCCACAAGTAGACATGCTGTACAGTAACAGTAATTGCAGGGAAATTTATCTCTCTAAGTCTTGAAAATAAATCCTTGTCTGATTTTCAATCCAATTCTCAATCTATTTAATCAGTGTCAAATCCAAGAATAGGTTATAATCATAAATCAGTCAAACTTGGAGAGGTAGTGTGCTCGGTGTTCGAACTACTGTAACTCAAGTGCCTTCATCAGTGAGGAACCAAGCACCCTCTAAAACCTCCCATCATACGGTCAGCAGTCGGCAGGAAGAGCTAGATTATATGAGTAAGGATTGTAGTTCACTTACCTCAGGGATGTTGCAGTTGGACTGCACACACTTAATAGTTATTTTATACCTCTGAGAGAGTGCGATAGCGGAGTGGCATAGTCACTGGCTTCCTCTTAATGCATGTGAGATTTCTGAAATGATCACGATGTCAACAGTCGCATAAAAATACTCTCATACATCCTTATGGTAGTAAAGTGTAAACATTTCCCTTTTGTAGTATAGTTAGTGCCCGTTTTGGGTATCAAGGGTTGTAGAGGTTAAACGAATGTACAGTTGAGCATTAATTATCCATACAAAGAGAATTCAATTTTTCGTTATCTGAATATCTGTAGCCCTGTATCAACTTGATATGGACTATCTGCTTCAATCTATTCTCTCTCGTGGGATATTCACTATTGTAAAATTCTAATTTTATCATGCTTAATTTCAACCAAATTATTGTCAAGTTAATGAATCTGTTGCTTGAAATACTGTCCATTGAGCTAAGTAGTGCAGATGGTAGAGGCTTGAGTTCATGTTAAAGGTGGTTCCTAGTCACTTGGAATTTATGCAGTTCAGGAGACCTGATTTAGTAGATTGTTCATGGTAAATCAGTTGTACCATTAGCTCAGGGGCTGTTAGATCAAGTCCTCAAATAACCTCATCAGAAATTATGTAGCTATTGGGAAACTACAAATATTGATTGTGGGGCGGTAGTGAAGCATACTAGGCAAAATGGGTGAAGTAGGTTGCCATGGCTTTCATCACTGGGTAAGACATTGCTACTGCAGCACGACCGACCTTTTTATAACATCCTGATTCACTAGTTTTATTCTGAATGTCATTACTTTGAACCACCCTTACTTCAGTAGCTTCCATACTGCCATAGTCATAAATGTGACTAAAACTTAAGTAGATGCTATGGGCTGTGCCAACAATTTTTTTTGCTAGTTGCTTTACGTCGCACCGACACAGATAGGTCTTATGGCGACGATGGGACAGAGAAGGGCTAGGAGTGGGAAGGAAGCAGCCGTGGCCTTAATTAAGGTACAGGAAACCACGGAAAACCATTTTCAGGGCTGCTGACAGTGGGGTATGAGCCTACTATCTCCCGAATACTGGATACTGGCCGCACTTAAGCGACTGCAGTTATCGAGCTCGGTCAAAAAAAAAAATACTGCTTTCATTGGGCAGTAGCAGCACTGTAAAGAAACATCTTGGGGCTAGTATGTACATATTATGAAGAAAATATAGGCAAAACTGTGCAGCAATATTTCAAAGGACAGTGAGCCGAAGGTGTAATATTACCGTATTTCTCCTAATGCAAGACAACCCCCACTTTTTCCTTCAAAAAAAAATTAATCATGTTTAAAAAGTGCTTTGTGAATTCATAGGAATGCCTTTCTTATACAGTACACATTTGTAGCCTATCTTTGTCCTCACTCCAACGCAGAACATTGGCTGTAGTTATGCCGTATTTTCTTGCGAGTGCACAATTATTCTTTATTTCCACGAGTTTCATAACCATGTAATTAAAATTGGCATCATAATATTGAAGAGAACCCATTCCAAATTTGCCGGCAATACCTGTTCCACGTCTCTACAATATGACGATTCATCAGGAAAATATTCCTGCTGTCTGTAAAACTGTTAATTTTACCAAGTGTTAGGTACAGTAGACACTGAGTAGCTATGACCTTTCTAAGAATTCGAAGGCTTACATGTTTTGATGCCATTCTGCCGATTTGGAGAAAAGTTTTTGTAGAGGCTAATACAAGGGCACTTTTTACTATCTTCAAGGGATTGTCTTGCTTGCCAGCTTCGGGCGACTTCAGCGGCTAGTGATGTATAACGAAGACACGGGCATTGAAGGTCAACGAGTTTATTGCACCGTGGTATGGCCATTCCGCCCTTGCATTTTTCACGTACATACCACACAATTTAATCGACTTTTTTAAAGCGTCCTTGTTGCGGGCCACTGAATGCATTTCTTGTACATTACTGGTGTTCATTTTTAAGCTATCTTTGTCTTCATGCTAATGTGGAACCTTGACTTCAATTATGCCATAGTTTCTTGTGGCTGCACAATTATTCTTCATTCCCGCATGTTTAATAACCATTAACTTAAAATTGGCATCATAGTGCCGGCAAGAACCCATTGAAAATATGCCAGCAATACCTGTTCCATGTGTCTTTACAATATGACTATTCATCACGAAAATATTCCTGCTATCTGTAAAACTGTTAATTTTAATAAGTGTTATGTACAGTAGACATTGAATAGCTATGGCCTTTCTAGGAATTTGAAGGCTTGCATGTTTTGATGCCATTCTGCCTATTTGAAAAGAGTTTTTGAAGAGGCTAATACAGGGACATTTTTTAATCTCTTCAGGGGATTGTCGGTCACCTGTGCTGCGAGCCTGTCTCCCGCCAAGTAGAATGTCATTCTCTCTTCAGTATTTCCTGAGAGCCAGTGACATTACGCCAGGGGGTGTTTATTACCGTTAGGTCGGAAATGCAAGACGACACTTAATTTTTCACATGAGATCCTGAGGAAAAAACATAGTCTTGGATTCGGAGAAATAGAGTAAATAAAAATCTTTTGATGCTCTTGTTGGACACCCAACAATGAAAGATCAGGTGAACAGTATTCATTCAGAACAGAAAACTCAAGTCAGCATCATGGGTTGGAGTTACTGCCATTAATTTCAAATTTACTCAGTTGCAACGACCTGGTATTCTGACTGTAGTAATCACCTTGTTTTAATGTGTAATTAGCATTCTTGAATGGTCCCATGTAAATTTCTAACCTTCACGCATAAAATTTGATGTGGCTCTCATTTTATTTTATTTTTTTCCCCCCACAGTGCAGATTGGTTGCCTCTGCTTTATTCATGTAGTTCAGTTAGCTAGAAAAGAGACCTTCCTTGGTCCAAATTGTCTATTAAACCTTTTGTTGTAAATTTTAATTCCTTGAGCCATCTACTTGAAGTAAAATAAATTCTGATTCTTGTTCTGTTTGTGAGAGTATTTGTCTTTGTGGAGCGTAACCTCAGTCGTTTGAGCGCCCTGCTGCAGCCTTGTACTCAGTTTGATTTTTCTCTTGGTTTCAGGATAAAGCAACAAGCGGCGCAAATAAGCTAACGAAGAGAACAGTGGGTGTAAATTTAGTGAAGATTAGTGATTTAGCTCGTGGACTTTCTGCAGAAGAACTGCAACAGTTTTTAGTTGAAGCTTGTATTAAGTGTATTTTATAAGTATTTATCAATTTTTTTTTTTTTTAAGTGCAGAGATGAAATGTTTACTCTTACTAATTCTTTGATGGTGTAAAGGTAGGAATCTCTTTTAAGTGTTACATTTTTTCTTTGTTGGTATTTAGTACCAGTGGGTGAAGAGACTTTGAGTGATCGCCTTAGTGTGCCGTGTTAATGGTCGTACGGTACTTGATTTTTTTTTGTTAGTTTATCTTAGAATGTTCTTGTGTATTTATACATACATAAGTACATACTGGATGTACTTTTGAGTCAAATGGACCGCTAATCTTTTGAGTTATATAAAATCAGCCTCATGGTCCGTATCGCACTTCAACAGATTCACAACTAAGTATTTTTTATTTTCCACCTTGACGATACATTTAGTGGCTTAAGGTAACTTACTGGTTAAAAGTGGTATGTTTCGTATATTATTAACATCTGCAGCCACATAACACTGTTTAGATGAAAAATTCATGTATTGACAAAGTATCAATGCTTGAGAGGAAGTGTCCTTAAAATTAACATAAGAAGATTAATTAATGTATCGACAAGGTGGAAAATAAAAAAGTACTTAGTTATGAATCTTTTGAGTGTCGAGACAGAGCCTGCTGTAAATAGCAGCTACATTCTCCCAGAAACCGTCTACTATAATTTTGTGTTTTAGAGCTATATCTACAGTAAGATATTCAGAAAAAAATTTTAGTTGCTCACAGGTGTTTTTTTCTTGCTCCTTCCTTGGCCCCACAATCTTATCAAACACTCCAGTGCTTGTTATTCACACATTATCTCCTTTAAGAATCTTCGTCCTTGTTTGTATATCAGCATGGATTGATGGTCATTAAAGGGGCATTTTGACAGGGCTAGTTTGCGAGCTGCAAGTTTTAGCGGCTTGTGAACTTATCCATTGTAAACATACTCGCTAGTTAGATTCCAGCTTACCAGGCTAGTGGCAAGCAGCTACTTTACAGTCCACTTACCAATCACGTGACAAGCTTGCCGCATGCAAACACAGAGTTAACTAAGTTACCGGCTGGGAAAGTCAGAACCAAGATGTCATTGAAATGGAATTGTGATGAAATGGTAAGGTTGCTTGATATTCGTGAGCAATATGAGCGCCTTTGGAACATACGGCATTTTAATTATTGCAATAAAAATAAACGGGACTCTGCTATGATTAAAGTAATGAGTGCATTGGAAAAGGAGAATATTTGTGTTGATAATATAGAGAACTTGCACAAAAAGATCAAAGTAGTAAAGAATGTTTATCGCCAAGAATTACTCAAGATAGATAAGTCTAAAAGAAGTGGAGCTGGCGTAGATGATATTTATCATTCCAATGTATAACTTGTCAACAAAGCACATCAAATCTGGTAAGTATCTTATAATAATTTATTTCACTAATGTTTCTACATTCTACATTTCTCACTAGTGAAATACGTAAATATTTCTAAAAAAAACTCCAACATTCTTATAACGTGGCCTACATGGAGAAACGTAAGTTTCCTTTCATACGAGAGATCGTTCATCTAATCGGCCCCAACCGTTCTTAGTTGCCATGATACCGAACCGGACCTGGCGAAGAAATACCAATATAGTTAGTCTGTTATTGGACATAATCAATTTTCCAGCTAACTCATTCCTTGGTTGCCAGCGTTTTGCCCCAGTGTGCTAAGCTGGGCTCATCAGTTGGTAAATAGCACAGCTACCAAGGCGCATGGCTCATCTGGGAGAAATATTTCAGGTTCCCTATAGGAATCAACATCTATATTGCTTGGAGAAGTAGTTGGAATACTAATCTCTTGTATGTGCTGCTCATGAACTGTAGTTATTAGAGGCAATATTCTGTACAGAAACTAATCCCAAATTTAATTCCGATTGCCAGTGCCCTGGACAGAGGTCTCCAGTGCTGGATCCTCAACATTGACACATTCTCTTGTAATATATCGGGTACCAGATGTCCTAAGCCAGTTGTGCAAGTAGCAGGCACTCTTTATCACCAGATGAGGGGTACTTGCCTTCAATTTGATTGGCCTGCTGAAAACTAGAAATCATGAAGCCGGAATATCAAAAGTGACTCTCCCGGCTCTCGACAAGCAATAGTTGTATATTCTCTGCTGTAAGGAAAGATTTTGCCTGCTATAAAGTTTTAGTAGATTGTTTCTAAGGGAGGGAATGCATCATCACCAACTAGAACAGAATTGTCAGGCCAGTTAAATAAACTATTTTCCATAGCCGAATCTCTGAACACTGCACTGTCATAAACTCTCCCATGGATCAACATCTATGAAACACAAAACGGTAATCGCTACCTACCAAGGTGAATAGGAAGATACTGTAAGTGTACTTATAATTATAGAATTCAGACCCACTGTTATTTGGATGCTTTACTATGTAATGTTTCCCATTGAAAGCTCTACAGCAGTTTGGGAAATTCCACTTTGATTTAAATACATCCTGAATCCTCTCAACTCTTCTTTTGTTTGTGGTAACTGTGAAAAGAAGGAAGAGGCTGTCTATACAAATATTATATTTTTCTTAACTCTATCCTATGAGTTGTTACATTTTTGTTGGCCGTGCGCGTAGAGGCGCGCGGCTGTGAGCTTGCATCCGGGAGATAGTAGGTTCGAATCCCACTATCGGCAGCCCCGAAGATGGTTTTCCGTGGTTTCCCATTTTCACACCAGGCAAATGCTGGGGCTGTACCTTAATTAAGGCCACGGCCGCTTCCTTCCAACTCCTAGGCCTTTCCTATCCCATCGTCGCCATAAGACCTATCTGAGTCAGTGCGACGTAAAGCCCCTAGCAAAAAAAAAACAACATTTTTGTTTATTTTCAGAACTTAATATTGTGATATTTTTTTCAGGAACACACTGCTTTCAGCCTACCCATCTAATACCGGACAACGGTGGTGGTGATGGTGAGGATGAGGACGATGACCATGGGAAGGTTGCGCAGGGAAAATGCTCCCTACTCTGAACAAGAGGAAACACAGAGATACTGGGCTTGTTACCGTGGAATCAGCAATAACAATATTACAAGATATAATACAAAGATGCAAAGCCGATGATGGTGAACAGGATATATTCGGAAAACATATTGTTGCACAGTTGAGGCAGTTGCCGTTACGCAGCTTTATAATCCCTCAGGAGATTCCAGTCTCTGATTACAACAGAGAGAATTCACTGTGTATCTGGTGTAACTTCTCCATTGCAAGGGAACAATGCTTCTGCTGTAACTGTCTCTATTGCATCGGTATCAGGACACAATTTTTTATAGCTTTTTGTTTTGTAATTCTAATGTTGAAATGGTAATTTTCTTGGTTCTGTTCTGCATAATCACTTGAAAGAGAACTTGGTGTACTGTACTTATACTTGAATTTAAATTTTCTTACTATAATATCCTTGTTATTAGAAGTACTATACCTTACTTATGAGAGAAATGCATACCATTAAGAAGTCATCCAACACAGTGATTACTGACTGCAGAGTTTCTGGTAAAAATCTTAATATTGTGCATGGTGATATTCTAAGCAATAACGCATGACAGGAGAAGCTGTCTTCACTGGTGAGATATCGAAGAGTAACCCCAAGCATGGTTCTTGCTGGAATTGCACATTTCATAAGTGTATCCTGTTTAGTAATAAAAGGTTCGATCCTGTGAAACAACTCTTCGAATTTATCTACATCCAGTGTAAGATATCTTCTGTATTTGTGCGGGTCTTCATTTGATAATTCACAAAGCACACAGTTTGTGTCAAATCGTGGACAATAATCTTGTGTTGCAATACAGCAGAGACTTAAACGCACACAAGTCGAGTACAAATAACACTTGTAGTATGTAGTAGGTACAGATACAGTCAGCAGCTTCTCAAAAGATAATCCAGTTCATAATTTAGAAGTTTGAGCTCAAAATCTAGAATACATTTTGCATTACATGAGTTTCAGTGCAGCAGTGTAAATTTGTTCCTGCAGACTTGAACTATCCAGTCAACATGGTAGCAGCCTCCGTTCGGACCCTGTCACCAATGTGTGAGACAAACAACCGTAGATGTAGTCTGAACAACATTAACATCGTGTCATTTTTTTGCTTTCTCCAGTCACTCCACCTGGCATGGTTTTACACGGTCGCCAATGCAACGGATGCATACAGCACTAACCAGGGTGTGGATAAATGCTACTGTCCATTGCCTACATGGCTGTCGTTTACGACACTTTTCCTTCACTATTTTTCTAAGTTCTTCACTGATGATAATGCTTGTTGTTTAAACGTTAAGGTAATTGGCCAAGTTCTTCACTTAAGACTACTGATAGCAGCATCATTATTACACATTTCCATCGAAACTACTGCAGTATACTTGTATCTTCCTCAATCTGCGTTAGTGTAGACAATACGGAATGATGTGTGGGTTGAACTAGCTGACAACTGTGTGCAGCTTCTACTAGCTCCATGTAAATATCGACTTGCCTGGAACCTTCACTTGCAGCAAGTAGTTACTGCAAGTAAACTAGATACCATGACACATCAAACCCATGTTGTGACCAGTTGTCAGTGATGTAACAACTGTTATGTCAAATGCTGCCCCCAATCCACAAAGGCATCTTGTGGTAGGAGCCTTGTCATTGCGTGCTTTTATACCAGGAAGTTTAAAAGGATGTAAATAAATTATCAACATCAATAGCAAGGGGAAAAAATAGTTGAAATGCACAAGAAAACACAAGAAACCTTCTAACATAATGACAAACAACTGTCAAAACTGTCTCCAGTGAGCTCAGAAGCAGGAAATCTTAGTCCTAAAGAAGATACTCCAATGGTGGTATGTTTCGTGTTTTTTTTTCCATCTACAGTGCTTTTAAATGAAAAAGACCCAACTAGTTGCTAACAGTAATAAGTACAAACTCTAAACTAACTAATCACTGTCAGTGCTTTCTGGTAAACTAGAATCGAACCAGTCAATAACAGTAATTATTGGGCGTCACGAGTCACAGTAGTGTTTATCCGCACCCTGGTTAGTGCTGTATGCATCCGTTATATTGGCGGCCGTGTAAAACCATGCCTGGTGGAGCGACTGGAGAAAGCAGAAAAATGACATCATGTTAATGTTGTTGAGACTACATCTATGGTTGCTTGTCTCAGGAATTTCTTAACACACTGGTGACAGGGTCCGAATGGAGGCTGCTACCCCCTGTTGACTGGATAGTTCGAGCCTGCAAGACAAATTTTCACTGCTGCTGCACTGAAAGTATTCTAGATGTTGACCTTAAACTTCTAAATTATGAACTGGATTATCTTTTGAGAAGCTCCTGACTGTATCTGTACCTACTACATATTACAAGTGCTATCTGTACTCGACTTGTGTGCCTTTGAGTTGCTGCTATATTCCAACACAAGATTTTTGTCCACGATTTGACATAGGACCATAATCACTGTCAGAATCACTCACATAATTAGAATTATCTAATTCAGTGTCCTTAGGTCAATCTGATAACTGGTCTGCACATAATTCATCACAAATATTAATATCTGTTAGCAACTTCATGCGCCGCGTCATATTGACATCTACACTGAAGCTCCACATTCTAGTTTACCAGAAAGCTTGACATTTCTGATATTTTGTTATGAAGGTTTAAAGAAAAGATGATGGAGCAATAGTTGCCTTATACTATTCATTCCATGACTACACTGTTTAAAGTTTACAATTTTGCCACCAGATTGTAGCAGTGATCAAGGAAACACAAAGTTCATAAAAACACGAGAATTCTCATAGTCCATCACATACCGTCAGCCGAGAAACTATGAGAATTCTCAGGGCCCACAGTTCACCACAAGTCACCACCAACCCTTGAAAAACTCGGGTTTTAGGGCACCATCAGTTTTGATTTAACACACTACACAGTCTGCCATTCTAAAAGTAATGATATTTCATTAGCTTCACTATGACTGATTTCCTGCTCCATTGAACTCCCCGTACGGTTTGGGTCACGTAGCTGTCAGCTTGCATTTGGGAGATAGTGGGTTTGAACACCACTGCCAGCAGCCCTAAAGTAGGTGTAACATTCTCTCTACAACTATGCAAGTTTCTTACATTCCTACCTTCTCCCGCCACTTCTCTTTTCGACTGCTGTGCTGCTGCCTTGCTCGCCTGCTGCTACGTCCACCCATGTGACGTCATTGTTCTCGAAAATGCTGGCTGTCTCTTACCTATGCTTCTAGATTTTTTCATCTTGCTGTATAACCCGGGCTCCACCCCTCACAAGTCGGTCTTGCATCGTTACAGAGTGGTGAAGCACCGAAGACCTGTGTGCCGTCTTATTTGGCCATTACCATCTTGGCCTTTTTATGTCGGACAGCTTGGTGAGCAAGAAAAATCATATGCTATTTGTATTTTAGACTTTTCCTTGGCCTGTCTAGCCTTATTTCCTTTCTTTTATACCTGGCTTCTTATGTACTTTTTCATTCAGCCAGCTAGTGTCAATGTTAATCAATCAGTCACTACTGATCTGCATTTAGGGCAGTCGCCCAGGTGGCAGATTCCCTATTTGTTGTTTTCCTAGCCTTTTATTAAATTATCGCAAAGAAATTGGAAAGTTATTGAACATTTCCCTTGGTAAGTTATTCCAATCCCTAACTCCCCTTCCTATAAATGAATATTTGCCCCAATTTGTTCTCTTGAATTCCAACTTCATATTGTGATCTTTCCTACTTTTAAAGACACCACTCAAACTTATTCATCTACTGATGTCCTCCCACGCCATCTCTCCTCTAACAGCTCGGAACATACCATTTAATCGAACAGCTCGTCTCCTTTCTCCCAAATCTTCTCAGCCCAAACTTTGCAACATTTTTGTAACGCTACTCTTTTGTCGGAAATCATCCAGAACAAATCAAGCTGCTTTTCTTTGGATTTTTTCCAGTTCTTGAATCGAGTAATCCTGGTGAGGGTCCCATACACTGGAACTATACTCTAGTTCAGGTCTTACCAGAGATTTATATGCCCTCTCCTTTACATCCTTACTACAACCCCTAAATACCTTCATAACATTCAAGATGCAAACTTTATTCTCTTCAACTTAGCTTACTACCGCAACTATACTCTGGACAGAAGAACATTAATTGGAATCACCTATTTACGTGCTTGTGATACCTACTGGTTGTTCGACACTCATTTTTCAAGCAAATATAGCTACCCGGCAAAGAATCTCTTCCTCCTAGTATCCATCTTTACTCCCCTCTCCCTTCCCTTTCCTCGCATTTTCTATCATAACATTCCGCTTCTTTCTTTGTACTTCTTTTGGAGTTTCTTCACCATTTTTATATATTTCTGTAATTATATCTTTGTCACGCTTAAATTTATATTTATTCATCGGATGTACTTCGACTATCTATGTGAGGTAAATGTTGGCATATTCTCACTTCATATCTATTAATTTCAGAACTGTTCCTATGATTTTCATTGTTTGCTTTATCATGTTGGTGTCCTAATCATAACAAAACTTATATTTGTTGTTGATCATTAAAGATATTTATTTGTTCTGTTAATATTCTGGTTCTTTCTATTCTAACCCCACCCCCCATCCCCATTTTTTGTTTAATCCTCTGGGGTCCATCATCTTCTCTGTGCATATTTGTTTACTACGCCATTATTCTATTACGTACACCAAATAACGCTATTACATAGGATTTCTATGGTTTCCCGCTTTCACATCAGGCATTCCGTATAATGAAGGCCACGGTCGCTTCGTTCCCACTCCTCGCCCTTTCCTATTCCGTTGTTGCCATAAGATCTACCTATCTTTGTCGATGCTATGTAAACCAACTTGAACAAAAAATAGAACTCCCCATAGTATACCACCAGGGTATTCTCGCTATTAACAAAACATGTATGTATACAATTGTAGCATTATTTATGGGTAAGACTTAATTTCAAATAACCATCATTGTCAGCTGGATATGAGAAGGAAGGTAGGGTTGAAGGAAGCAGTGTATGCAGGAGGAGCCATGTATTGGAGAGGCAAAGACAAACTTGTTCAAATATCTCACTACTAGACTCTCTCTTTTCAGTCCCTGATCTTCTAGATGAGATGAGGACAAGCAGCAGCACTGATTTTACCTCACTCCTCTCGACATCCTTGTAGTAAACAAAATATGTTCAGGATCTTTTTAGTATTGTTGGTGCATTTTGGCTTTTGTTAATTTACTTTTAGAAGTTGAATATTTGTATGAAGAGGATTGAAGGAGTGTAGAGGAAACAAGTAGAAAATCACTGAACTTGGGTATGTAATACACCAATCGGGCCCCAAATGGCACACCACTGAAACTGACGTCTCAAAAACATGTGGTGTTGGAATAAAATACTTCAGATGGTTTTGAATTCCATGCAGAAAGCAACAAAGTACCACTATTATTAGCAACAAACCAAACAACGGACTTAGGTGTGGTATCAGTGGTAAGAGTGCAAAGGTTCACTTCTCTCTGAGAGGCTATATTTTTTAGGTTAATAGTGTTATTATTAGGGGCCGATGACCTAGATTTTAGGCCCCTCTAAACAAGCATCATCTTCCCCAGTTCCTACTGAATGGATTGAGATAAAACGAAGTGTAGGGAAGTTCTGGTTGTTTTTTCAATATCAGCAAGTTCCATGAAAAATGGGGTAGTAGTTTTTGTATTGAAAATCCACATCCTGTTTCCAGTCATTCAGCCGGGTCAGTAATGGAATTAATGAAGCTCCCATTTAGCACCGAGGATAGGAATTGTGCCGGTTCCCGAAGCCCGTCGCACTCTTCTGGGGCAATGATTAGTGACTGGCAGATGAAATTAAATGATATTGGAGAGTGTTGCTGGAATTACCAGAGAAAAACCTGTCCTGCCTCAGCTTTGTCCAGCACAAATCTTACATGGAGTGACCAGGATTAGAACCACAGAACCCAGCGATGGGAGGTTCCTGCTTGAGCCACAGAGGCTATATAGTTTGCATTTATTCAATCCAAACTGAGCAACAGTCACACTACGATATAGTTTTCACATCATGTATACTATTCTCTTAAAATTGCGACCAAAGAAAAAAAAAAAAGAATGTACAGACACTGTAATATTTTATTAGTAAGATAAGGCAAGAAATACTTTATTGCAAAAGCGCAAGGAATGAGAGAAATTACAATATTTCCTTGGGCCTAAATATCTTCATAGATATAACCTATCAGTATACAAAGGTATCCAAAAACTTTAGGTAACACATCGTAAATCAGCAACTGAAACCTTACATACAGCCTCCTTTGTTGTGGGTAAAGAAACATGTGAGCAGATTCTCAACCTGCGTTAAATAATAATAAAAAAAACTTGGAGTTTTTTTGTCCCTGTCTTCATCTGCTTCCTTGGCTACAAAAAAAAAAAAAAAAAAGCCTTCGACTGCATTGCGTGGGGAAAATTGGTATGTGAATTTGGTTTGTCACCTCATCTTACATCACTAATAAAAGGTTTATATGACTGCAACACTGCGGCTAAGAAAAAAAAAAAAGGAAAGAAAAGGTAGATGGTGAGATCTCAGAATACTTCCATGCCCATGACGTCAGACAAGGCTGCACCATGTCCCCTCAACTTTAGAACATCTATGAGTATATTGGATTGAAGACATCTCAGTTGGTGGGACAAAAGTTAACAACTTGCAGTTTCCCTGATGAGACCTCCCTTCTTGCCAGCAGTGAGGAATAGCTTACGGAAATACTAACAAGAACAAGAATGAAGAATGTGAGTCGTGAGTATGGACTGGAGCTCAAACTCATGGTGATTGATGGAGCAGCACAGGCCGTTTGAAAGAGCTGGAGGTAGTGCATGACTTCATGTACCTCGGGTGATGAAATTAACTAAGATCTTGAAGAACGGGGGAATTACTAATAATATAAAGATCAGTCTCATTGAAACTTTTGTATTCTTTGCTTGTCCACAAACCTACTATGCTGGTGTAGTAGGGGGAGAGGCGATACTCCCAGGTGGCGGACTTGAGGGAAATAAAGTACCTCTCGCGGACCAAACATACAACCCCCTGTGGTGGGGGGGGACGCCTGTCAAAAGGGGTGACCAAGGGTTGATCAAATTAGAACCATGAAACTATTTGTGATTAGTACCACCACGCGGGGAACACCATGGGTCGCTTTTACGTGCACGTAGTACCATTGTTCAGTACCAAATAGGTTTGTGATTAGTAGCAATTCAATTATTATTTTGGAATTCCTAAATATGTTTCCTGTAATAAGATATTAATTTCCATTGCATTGCTATAACTTTTTTCAGTTAATGCGAGTAAATGCAATATAAAATAACCTCTACAAGTGAGATTATGGCAGTAAATACATTGCAAAAATTGCGGTGAAGTTAACCTCATTAATTTTTCCCCATGTAAATTATGGCATATTGCATGTTCCTCTTTGTTTTTTAGAATGTATCTCACTGCTGGTCTAAATATCACAACAGCTGTTTGTATTTCTTCCACATTAAAACAAAATTCTATCAAACCTTGCCAAATCTTTTCAAATCTTGTCAAACCTTCTGCAATGTTGAACAGTCTTTGAAAGATTTGACAACTTTTCTTGTGAAGTATTGAACTGAAAGGGAAATTTGATGGTATACAACAGGCATAATAATATAATGCTTTAATTATCCTTTGAATTAACAATGTGAACACTTAAGTGGTTATACAGGTTTAGGCATTAAGATAATAGTCCTTTCTTTTTAAAAAAAAACCACAAAATCTATGTTTTGGTTCTCTTCTTCAGGTTTTTCTTCACACATTTCGTCATCCAGACCTGTATTCACATTTTGAATCACTTGCTGTTTTCAGTCACGCGTTTATAGTACTGCAGGCGAGAATCATTTGCCCATTGTGCACCAGAATGCTTCAACAGTTGCCTCTGCAACAGGAATGCCAATTGACAATGAGTTTGGGTGCATAGAAGCCCATCTTTTTCCTTTATTTTCAATGCTTCTGTCCGTACCCACCTTGTTGTTCTAAAATTTCTCACCGCTGACCACAATTCTGCCCTTTGTATTGTGACATACCATATATGTCCCATAATAAATTTATTCAATATTGCACAACACTGTGCGTTCATCAGATTGGAAAGTTTTGTATGAGCAGTGGTTCTGCCAATGGACTTCATTCTGGACCGCGCAGAGATAGAGGGGGAGGCAGTGGCAAGTTTTCAAACTATGGGTATTTTAAAAATTGAACAAGGCTGCAAGGCAGTTGAGACGCCGAGCCTTAGTCTCCTAGGGAACCCTCTGGTTTGAATGAGACAACCGCAATTATAATACAGCCTAGAGCGGGGGAAGCTTTCTCATTCGTTTCTCCGTCATGAAGCCGCGTTCACGCCAGTTGTGATGGCGAAAGTTCTTTGTCTTGAATATCTTCAGTGAGTATATTACTGTTTAGCTGGGACAGTGTAAAATGAACAGTGACTTAATCTTGAGAACTATGTTAATAATGCACCGACCTGGTGCAGTTTAATTCTATAATTTACAGGAGTGAAAAGTATGTAATTTGTGGTAGTCACCTCTGTCCGCACTTCGAAGACGGGATTGGCAAGTGCTGTAGGCACGGTTTCTTTCGCATCTGTAAAACGGTACAGGTCATTGTAGGCATACAATTAACTTTGCAGACCGAACTTGCATTTACGTGTGCCTAAACTGTTATCGGGTCGCAAACCGCGGTCGTGTATGTTGCATGAGCGCCCCGTACGACCGTTCATGTCGCAAAGAGATGGTGACGGTATTTTACCCACCGAACAGTAACCGTGAACAAAGTCCTATATCTGTGTGATTTAATATAATATTTTATTTTAATAGTGTTTGTATTCAGGAAACGTGTGTACATAGTAGTAAAGAGATACTAACGGTATCTTCATTATAGGAGTGCTATTTACATTCATCAAGATGGGAACCTCAAGTTATAATCCAGAGTATTGTGTCAACCTCCTATGTGCTGATATGGAGGAGTAAAATATACAGGCGCAACGGTTATGTGACTGATGTGGAAGCAGTATCGACAAAGATGAGTACTATGCCTTGAATTCTACTGCATGCTCTTAGACAGAAGGAGTCAGCTTATTTTCACCCAGTGTAAATATAATTGTAAGGTTAAATGTCAGCCCTGTGAAGCTGAGTTTGTTATTTTTTTTATTTCATTTAAATGCAAATCCAGGGATGCATGTTTAACCCTTTGTTCTGTTGTGTTTGAGATAATTTTGGGAAGAGGGATATGGATAGGTTTAGTCAGGAGTGTGTTTCTTTGCTTTATTTACAGAGTATTCCATAATGTGTGCTTAGTAGGTAATTCTGGCGTTAGCTTCATCATGGTTGAGGCTATGCGCCGTAAATTTCGCGAGGGAGAAGGTATGCAAGTCAGAGTAGGCTGCTTTATTTACATATGTAGTGCGTTTTCAGGAATTCTTGGCTACCGACGGTTTGGAAGCCAGCGTTGTAAATGAGTGTCTTTTATTTATGCAGGAAGAACCAGTGACCCGGTAGGAGAGCAGGGAAATTATAAAGAAAGGCAGATACTGCATATATTGAGAACGATGAACAGGAGTTGAGGCCTGTGGAAATGATACTTCAAGGGGAATAAAAAAATTATAGCTGCATTTTGGGAAATGGGCTAGAATACGCCCGGATATGCGGAGTGGAATTCGAGAATCGAACTCTTATGCTGTGAGTTCATGATGGCCCAAGTGACGTCTTGTTTAATAAGGGTTTGCCTACCCCTTAGCATGAGACATAGAGGCCTATTTTTCAGCTGTGACAGAACACATTATGTATGAGAGAAAGACATAATATTTTGAATAAAGTAGCAGCTGAATTGTTAAATGTGATGTTTCCCTTGAAACGTGAAAGACAGAACAGGATTCAGGTTTCTGCTGTGTAACGAGGGGTTTGCCCTTGAAAATAAGCTCTGAATTAATGGCTCCCAACCGCTCGCTGTGTACTCTTTCCTGCAGGTAGAGATTCCGACGTTTACAGACAGCTGACAAAGAAGAGTGCCTTAACAGCTGATCCCAGAGGGGCATTACCTACTGGCCCATTCTGTTAACTGGGCCATGCAACTGAGGCTTATTTATGAGGAAATGTATATCTTGTGTGTTTATTTTTCAGACACCCTGAGTTTCTGTTCTTTGATTTGTTTATATTTGCGTATTGTGTGTTTTTGTTATTTTTGTCGTCCATGTTTTTGTGTCAATGTTGATTAAACATTTTGCATTCTCCTTAGCCCGATGCTAATTTTAAGGAAAGCCAGCTTCAGTGCTGAATCATTGGCAATAGATCGGTCTTGATGGTTATTACTTATATAATAGATCGGTCTGTCGGTAGCTTCAGTGTAGATATAAGATTAGGGAAACCTGGATTGATTGTGATGTGTATATATTTTTATAGATTATTTGTGTAAATTATGGATTGAAACTAGCGTGATTTTGTTTTATAGAGGAACATGTTATGGAAGTTTTCGCTGATGCAACCCCATTGGGGTAACTGGCATAGTATTTTATCGGCGTCAATACAATGCAAGATGTAGATTTCACTCCAAGCTTTCATGTAAATTTAATTCGTATTTGATTGTTCGTTAAGTTTTGATCGGTATATGATCCAACCAGTGTATTTTCTTTTCATTGTATTTATATGTGCGTGGCACATTTTCTGTAAATTTTTATGGACATTGGAGTCCAATTATCTCATTTTCAGTTTAATTTTGCATTTTAGTTTGAATTAATATCATGCGTTTTGGGTAAATAAATCCATTTTACCCCTTAATTTGGTCTCTTATTCACAACAAACGCAACTGTTTCCCATTCACATATACCTCTGGTATTTCTACGGAAGTTAGTCTTTAGTTTTGCCGCCTTTTTCGAACGTACCGCGCAGCTCATCGGACCTAGCCTGGGACATTCAAATTAGATGGATGGGAACGGTTCAGTATCTATTTGGAATATGATATGTTTGCATTGAGAGATGTTGAAATGTAACACTGTGCCACTTTTCACGTTCTTCTCAACTTCAGTCTTCCAGTCATAACATTTCCAATCTTGTCCCAGCTGTACGTTGTGTAGCAGTTTCTGCGCTCTCAATCTCAGTTGTCAACACACTCAGACTGACTGACGCTTGCTCTAACACCCTAGAAACAAGGCAGCAAGAGTGGCGTGACCTGGCGCGAAGCATTATGATTGGTGCATACACATTGCAGGTTTTGAAAGAGCAAAAATAAAATAGTCGTAGACGGGATATTGGCCTTTGGGCTCATGCCGTGTCAGAAAAACAAGGGGAAACTCTCTACGTTTTGCGGAGAACTTTGATTTCAAGATGACAACAGCAAAGTTCATTGGGATGGACACATATGTGACTGGTTTTATAAACACTTCCCCACCCTATTACATCTCAATAAGCCTGCAAAATCACCTGACTTGAACCCCATTGAAAATCTGGGGACATGTTGGAGCAGCGGGTGAAACATCGACATCACCATCCCCAAAATTTGGTGGAATTGCGTGAACAAATCTTCAGCGAGTAGCATAACCATGGTGCGACGTACCTGCACAACCTTGTAGACTCTCTTTCTAACCGAATCCTGGTGCTTATCAAGTCCAAAGACGTATTTACACGGTATTAAATGATGCTTGTAATGATTTCTCCAGGGGTGACTAATTTTTTGTCCGGTGAGCTTATTAAATTATAAGTAACTTTTTCAGTTGCCTACTTTACACAGTGATGCCTATTTAAGTGCTTACTTTGGCTGTTTTTAGTGCCTATAAAACCTGACGCTAGTTATGGTGTTTGCATGGATGAGGTGGAGGCTAGTCGCAGACGTACTCTGCAACAGATGGTTGCCATTACATCTGAAACTCAAAAATATACCACGTGGTAGCACATCCTGTTTCTTTATACGATGTTGAATGTCGACCAGCTGACAAAGTTATGGAGTGACATTTACACAACCTGCTACGTAGGTTGATGGGCATCGCGTCATAAACGACACTGTTCGTCAGTGAATGGGCATCACACCAATCACAGAGAAGGCACGGGGAAAACGTCTCCAGTGCTATAGCAGGGTTCTCAGCCAGAAAGTCAAACTAATTTCCCTGACATTTCCCTGACCAAAATATTGTATTTCCCTGACAAAAATTTGGCATTTGTGCAATTTTTAACAGCCTATGCCACCCCCCGTTAGCTGTATACAATATTTATTACTCAAATAGGAAATACAACATTTTGAACAGTAAAGTACATACGATTTAATAATGATCTGCCAGATAATAATAAATGTTAATACATTTTATTTGTACATGAATAATGAAAGTATTATTACAATTACTAATGAACACACAATGTTGGTAATAATGTAAAAAAAATGCAGCATAACAACAAAGTTACACACAATTCTTTCTGGGTTCAAGTAGGCCTAGGTGTATTTTATCTTCAATTCTGGCTTCACATTCTTGTGACTGCATTCTTTTAACTTTTTTTTTTTCATGTTCCAACTTTCTTATTTCATCACTTATTCTTTGTTTCTCAGCTTTTTTCTGTCCTCTTCTTTGACCTTAAGGCATGTCTTCTCCAAGTAACCCTGGTATTTCTTATGAGCACATCTCACCGATAACATTCTATGATTAATTGGTATGCATTGACACCTCCAAAGAACAAAATGGAGTCATACACTTGTCTTTGTGCAATAATTGACTCCTCATGCATGTTTTCTACCAACATTGATTTATTCCACTCTCCACTGCAGCATTTCCGTGAGACAGTATAAGAGAAAGCTTTATTACTTGCCAAAGTTCACTGTACTGTTTTTCTGCTAAAATGCAGCAAAGAAAATGTCTAAACCCATACTATCATCAAATATTCACATATATTCTTTGAATTTAGTTTCCAAAACTTCCTTTGATTCACAACACAGAGAACTGTATTGTGCTTTAGCCCTATTGGCCACATTTTCAGTTACTCTGTTAGCTTCATGCGACACTTCCAAGACACATTCCATTCAGGTCTGACCAAGACTTGGTTGCTGATATGTGCGTTCAAACTCGTAAGACCTTTCAATAATCTATACTTTAAAGGACTCTTATCCAACAGTTTTTTGACAACTGCCACTAATATTTTCTGACATTCGTGTTTAAAACCAAGAATTTTTCTCTCTGACAATTTTAGTTCTTTAAGTACCTTTTTTTCGTACGAAATCCAACATCAACTTTACCTACCTCAATTAAGTATATTGGAGCCTGTAGATCAAGCAAAATCACACTCCTAATATACCGTTAAATGGCATTTGCCATTTTACTACGCTTGACAAAGCGATTCATCAAACTTCTTAATAGTTCATTCAGATGGGAGTACAAAAATGGAGCAAGCGGTTTGTTAATTTTAAATCATCTAAGAAAAGTTTCACATTCCAAAGAAATGGTTTTGTAAAATGCTAGTTTGCATTTTAGTATAGGCCAACGGCCATAGCCGTGTTGAAACACCGGATCCCGTGAGATCTCCGAAGTTAAGCAACATTGGGCGTGGTCAGGAGTTCGATGGGTTGCCACGCGCTGTTGGTGGGGGGTAAGGGAATGGAGGAGCGGAAAGGAACTGGCCACCCTACCGCACGTAAACTCCGCCTCAGGAACACCTCTGCGGAAGTTCGGACCTGCCTTCGGGCAGAGTAACCCTTACCTTACCTATTTTATTATAGGGTCTTCGATTTGTTCTTTAATATTTTTACAGAACTTACTTTCTGGCAACTTAGCATTTGCAACATATGCCTTGATATGGTGAAATACTTCTAAGGCTCGTTCCAGAAACATTTTCAAGCCATCGTACTGAACAATACTTCAGTGGGAACACTACTACCAGTCACTCCAGTGTACTTGGCTCGGCGAGCTGGTGAGTCTTTCAGTAAATAATACATGTTACGTAGGAATGAGTTAAGCTCCCAATTTAAAGTCATTAAAACTATTTTAACAGCTCCATTGATGAAATACAAACCACACACTCCCAGGTTCAATAATTTTTTTCCCATCAGGATTTTCTGTCTCCATTTCCACTTCAAGCTTCCTGAGAAAGCTCAAGTTCACATTAGGCCCATCCATTGAGTCCTGCAACAATTTTTTTTTTTGAAGAGGTTGCAGTCCATGATTAAATTTCTGCAGCAGATCTTGGCCAGTAGCACGACCCAGATAAACACTGTTCCAATATCTAAAAACCACTTTATGAGTGTTGATATGAAAAAATCTGACAATGAGATCCATTTGTCCTTGTTGTGTTACCTTATGAGTGACTCATCAAAAGAAACTTCATAGTCCTCACAAGTTTTCAAATTTCAAATTTTGATATTACATCTCCTAGATTTGCTAACACAGCAGGGCCACACAGTTTGGTCTGCCACTGCTAAGCAGAGTCCTGGAGGGGCGTGCCATTCCAGCTGATGAGTCCAAATGGCACATCTGGACGAAACTCTGCAAAATGCACACAGCCTAACCATCCAAAAGCTGGTTCTATTCCCGTGATTATAAGTTTTCAAATTGTTTGTTAATAACTCACTGAAATATGGTGCAATACCTTGATTAATCATGTAGGAACACTTACTTTCACCAAAGGTGAATTTCGATGCAATTGCTCTATCTAGGAAAATAAGTTTATCATGTATAAATGTATAATTTTTAATGTATATCTACATACGAACTCCTCTGGTATTTACTAGCAACAACTTTTAATGCTCATAAAATTTCTGCTTTGGCTACTTCATCTTTATTAAAATAAGAAGTAGCACAGTGTACAGACTTTCCACTTTCTATCCCTGCCTCAGTCTTTACTGTTTCTGTTGAACTTACACACGGTTTGACAGCGGGATTATCAAGAGATCCATGTCCAGTGTCTACACTTCTTGTTTCTGTTGAAGTAGCGCTAGGTTTGACAAAAAAAATTATGACAGTGATGGCTGTCTTGATTTAAAATTCTGAAGCTGTGTGTGTTTTGGTCCATTTCTGTGTGAATGAATTGCCTGGCTGAGTTTAAACCTTTTTCTGCACACATTAAAGTAGGCTTCAAATTTTTGTCCGGTACATCACTAAGCCAATCTACAAACTCTAGATTAAGGGTTGAATCCAGCCACTGATAGTTGAAAGTTGTTTTTCTTGCCATCTTATCTAATACATAGGCCTAATCTGAAACAAAAGAAAAGCATTTGAACTTATCAATTGATCACTTTTCTTCACTTCAAAGGATTCACAGGTTGCAATATGTCATCAGTATAAATTACCTGACACACAACAAATTTGAGTCAACTTCCCTGACGTTCCCTGACACATGCCACTTTTTAAAATACTTCCCTGACAATTCTTGACTTCCCCTGACTTTCCAGGTCGCTGGGAACCCTGTACAGTCATGTCCTGCATGCTGCACCTGAAAGTCGGCAATCTCACCCACTCCTTTGTGAAATTAATGGGCAACGTCCATGTGGACATCCAAAGCAGCACTGGCATGACACAGTGAATGCTGATTCACATACTCTCAGTTTAAGACCACATGATGCCCAAGATTGTGCAGAATGGCCAACCAAGATTAAAACAGCAAACCCTGCATCAGCAGGAAAGGGCTAGAAGGTAGGGTTGGGCAGACCAGAACATTCACTTGTTCCACAACATTAGGAGCTTGAGGCGGAGTGTTTCGGTACAGAGTGCCGGGACACAGGACTGTAACTGCGTCCTAGAGAGAACTTCGAGAGGCAATAGGACATGCTCCGCTTCAGCTGGAATGTGCCTGAACCGAACGTGCTGTGCCAAGGCCGCACTAGATAGATTAGTTGGCCTTGGCTGTGTCTGCCTGTTGATACCGGCTGTGTGCCGCCCTGTGCTGGAGTGTCAAAATTTTTTCATCCAGTTATATCTTTAATTCCAAAGCGATGACCCATATTTTTCTTGGGCTTAAACGTTTCCTTAAAGTCCAAATTAATATTTAACGTCAATCCCCAAGAAAGTGTTGAGGGAAATTTTCGAGATATTGAAGAAAGTAAATGGAAGTTGAGAGGGAAGGAATTCGAAGTGCAGAGAGCATAACAGCACGAAAGTACATCAATGTTTTCATCCAGTTATATTTTTAATTCCAAAGCGACAACCCATATTTTTCTTGGGCTTAAAAGTTTCCTTAAAGTCCAAATTAATTTTTAACGTCAATCCCCGAGAAAGTGTTGAGGGAAATTTTTGAGATAATGAAGAAAGTAAATGGAAGTTGAGAGGGAAGGAATTCGAAGTGCAGAGAGCATAACAGCACGAAAGTACATCAATGTTTTCATCCAGTTATATTTTTAATTCCAAAGCGACAACCCATATTTTTCTTGGGCTTAAAAGTTTCTTTTCTAGTATTAAAAACTTCATTTTTTGTCCGTATTGACTCAAGATTTTACAATGCTTAGTAAAGCTAAAGGTTCCACCTATTCAATACGTTATCGTAATGGTCTATTTAGAACATCACATATTTATTTAACTTATCATAAAATACATCTTTGGTACCGGTTTCGACAATCCACTATGCCATCATCAGCCATTGAGTTTTTTATAGCAAGGAACATTCAAAAAATTTAAAAATATGCAATAGCAAGTCCTATTCTTACATGAAAAACATTAAAAATATAGCTAAATAGCATAGGCCCATTGTACTATACAAATAACATGTCTTTTTTGAAAAATACAATATTATTTAGTGCATCTAAAATTATTTTATATATAATTGGCAAAGTCTATGATTTGGTATACCTTATGTACAATAGAATCATGTTAAATTGATAAAAGAATCTACTTTTTGCCATTTAACCAGTTTTTAAAACAACAAGTCCTATTTTACATGGAAAATATTAAAACTTGGCTAGTTAGTATTAACCCTTTTTTTATGTTATACAAGTAACATGTTTTGTTAAAAAATAAAGTATCTTTTTGTGCGTCTAGAATTGTTTTTTAGGTGCTTAAAAAGACTATGGTTTGATATAGTTGATACACAGGAAATTTGATGTTTCTATAAAAACCTCTGTCATTTTTAACACAGTTTCTTAGTTCCTCATAATATGCGACTTATACTGTTTTAGATAATAAATACAGGTTCTTCTTCCTTAAAACTTATTGAAACAACAGTCTGTTTGACTATGTAAGTCCTGATGTGTTTTTTCTTGTTTGAGTATTGCTTCTAGTATTTTCCAATGTAAATAACTGTGTGGCTGAGGCCGAAACTATGGTTAAGATCTTGAATATTATTTTATGTGCCAGATGGAAATGGGCCGTAAATAGTGTGCAGAGAGAGTGAGGAACAACTGCAGTTGTTCCTCACTCTCTCTGCACGCTGTTACATTCAACCTGAGGTCCGTACTGGTTCGAGATTAACACTATTTACGGCCCATTTCCATCTGGCACATAAAATAATATTCAAGATCTTAACCATAGTTTCGGCCTCAGCCACACAGTTATTTACATTGGAAAATACTAGAAGCAATACTCAAACAAGAAAAAACACATCAGGACTTACATAGTCAAACAGACTGTTGTTTCAATAAGTTTTAAGGAAGAAGAACCTGTATTTATTATCTAAAACAGTATAAGTCGCATATTATGAGGAACTAAGAAACTGTGTTAAAAATGACAGAGGTTTTTATAGAAACATCAAATTTTCTGTGTATCAACTATATCAAACCATAGTCTTTTTAAGCACCTAAAAAACAATTCTAGACGCACAAAAAGATACTTTATTTTTTAACAAAACATGTTACTTGTATAACATAAAAAAAGGGTTAATACTAACTAGCCAAGTTTTAATATTTTCCATGTAAAATAGGACTTGTTGTTTTAAAAACTGGTTAAATGGCAAAAAGTAGATTCTTTTATCAATTTAACATGATTCTATTGTACATAAGGTATACCAAATCATAGACTTTGCCAATTATATATAAAATAATTTTAGATGCACTAAATAATATTGTATTTTTCAAAAAAGACATGTTATTTGTATAGTACAATGGGCCTATGCTATTTAGCTATATTTTTAATGTTTTTCATGTAAGAATAGGACTTGCTATTGCATATTTTTAAATTTTTTGAATGTTCCTTGCTATAAAAAACTCAATGGCTGATGATGGCATAGTGGATTGCCGAAACCGGTACCAAAGATGTATTTTATGATAAGTTAAATAAATATGTGATGTTCTAAATAGACCATTACGATAACGTATTGAATAGGTGGAACCTTTAGCTTTACTAAGCATTGTAAAAACTTAAAAGTTTCCTTAAAGTCCAAATTAATTTTTAATGTCAATCCCCGAGAAAGTGTTGGGAAATTTTCGAGATATTAATTACTCACTAATTACTCACAATACAGGTCAATACATTCAACTGGTGAAAATATTCTTGAATTGGTTACTTTTAAACACCTGCACTGCCATTGTAACCATGTTATGTGTATTTTATATTGACCGGAAAAATCTTAACCAAAAAGCAGCCTTTAAACGTGATTATTGCGCGCCAATTTCAGTGTTCCGACTGTTCGTTCACGTTCCCTGCAGCTTTATGCTGGACCATGGCCCTAACTACACACAGCACGTTCCGTACAGGCATATTCCCAGTTCCCACTGGCGTGGAGCATGTAATGTTGCCTCTCGAAGTTCTCTCTACACTGCGCAGTTACAGTCCCGTGTCCCGTGCGCCTGCTGCACAGTACAGCTAGTAGACGAAGGGCAGTGCATAGTGGCGCTTCTGACGGGGCAGCGAGTCAGTGTCTCCGGCTCGCTTGAGAATGTTTCGGAACAATTGACACTCGGTGTTCTGGAACAGCGGAACATAATTGTGCACTGGCACAGTGTGCCGAAACAGGGACATGGTGCCCAACCCTACTAGAAGGAAGATGATGATGTTATAGTGTTGTACGTGTTGTAGCTGGTGTTCGACAGACTGAAAGGCATTAAAGTTACATGGATGGATGTGGTAAAGAGACAATTGAAATGGGACTGAGGAAACAATATTAATAATAATAATAGTAGTAATGTTATTAATTTTACACCACGAAGCTACTAAGCTGGCGAAGCAGGGGGAGAGGTAATATTCCCAGGTGGTATCCCCTGCCTGTTGTAATAGGCGACTAAAAGGGGGCGACCAAGGGATGATCGAATTAGAACCATGATGCTTGTTGTTTTAAGGGCCTGGCATCACAGGTCATCGACCCAAATTAGAACAATGAGACTACTTGTAATTAGTACCATCACGCAGGGAACACCATGGGTCACTTTTACTTGAGTGTAGTACCACTATGTTAGGTACACAATAAGTTTGTGATTAGTAGCGACAGTGTGTGGTTCCGGCTGGGTTTTACAGTATCTGTGGTTAGTACCACTATATGAGCGACACCATGGTTCTACCTTGCCTATGATTAGTACCCACTATATGAGGAACACCACGGGATAGTACAAGTCCCTGTGGTTAGTACACTTATGTGCGGAACACCACAGGTTTGTGTTGCCTATAAATGGCGCCACAATGTGAGAAACACCATAGGTGTGTGTTACATGTGCGCATTACATTACCTGTGAGGAGTACCATAATGTGTGGAATACCGCAAGTCTACGCTACTTTTAATTAGTACCGCAACATGACAGATACCATGGTTCTACTTTCCTAGTGATAAGTACCATCATGAGGGGCCGATGGCCTTGATTTTGAACCCCTTTAAAAACAACAATCATCATCATCATATTAATTTTACGTCTCACTAACTATTTTTTATGGTTTTCAGAGACGCTGAGGTGCCGGAATTTTGTCCCGCAGGAGTTCATTTATGTGCCAGTAAATCTACCGACACAAAGCTGATGTATTTGAGCATCTTCAAATACCACCAGACTGAGTCAGGATCGAACCTTCCAAGTTGGGGTCAGAAGGCCAGCGCCTCAACCGTCTCAGCCACTCAACCTGGTCTGATGAAACAGAACAAACTGGAGAGGAACTTTATTTGCCCTCATCTGGTGTCTGCTGGAAAAGTGGTCATGATGATGATGATGATGATGATGATGATGATGATGATGATGATGATGATGATGATGATGATGAGGATAATTTATCATTTGTACACTTTTGTAACAAAGTTTTATAGCTTAAACCCTAGGCAGCTGCCTTGCTGATGTGGTAGAGGCCTGCTTGGTTCATTCTAAAGGATGTGGGTTCGATTCTCCATCAGGAAATCAAAAAATTTAACAAAAATAATTTCTATTTCTGGAGGTGTACATGGCTGTGTGGTTCACTCAGCCTACACCATAAATGAGTACCACGTTAATTCCTGGGGGCGAAAGCGACCAGGCATAGAGCTAACCAAGTGCCAAGGTTACGGATAGTGGAAGCCTTTTCCTTCCACCCCTCCCAGGGCCTTCATGGCCTGTACGAAGATGACGTTGCTTTTTACTTTTAGCTTAAACCCTGGTGAGGACATGTGTTTGAAGAGTTCTTAATGCAAGCAGAGGGACATAAGTTGTGACAGGTTCCTGTCTTTCACGATTTTTGTAATCTCTGTGTGGCGCATTTCTCAGCTTATGGCTGCATCTAAATAAAACTTTTACCATAATGTATGTGATAATCCTCGGGGTAGATGACTGAGAGATTAAATAAAGCTCAAGTTTGTTAGTAGTACAGCATGTATTTCACAATAACATAGATACACCTCATACATAGAGTAATTAATATGTTAGATTTTGAATTTCTCTGAGTGAAGTGTTCAAAGTTAATAAGCGTGATAGTCCATACTCTCACGGATGGTCATGCAGTCCACTTCATCTATCTTGAGAGTGTTGGTCTTGACGTTGATGTCCTCTTCCAACTGAAGCTGCAGACGAAGTAAGTATCGGAGGGAGGCCTGTGACTAAAGAGAAACACATCATCAGGGAACCTCACTCTGTGGATCAGCGGTAGAGCATCCATCTCCAGAACCCAGAATGAGGGATCAAACACAGTAAAGGCAGGAATTCAAATCCATTCGACACTATAGTTAGAGGCACCTGTTTGTGGCAAAACAATTTGCCTAATTTTGTATTTTAAAAGAGGTTATATCGGTATATTGTTCGCTATTTTTATTTAATTCGTCAATAATTCTGCTAATTTTTTAAAATTTATATATCCTGACACCAATACAGTTTGCCAAAGGACATAGAATAGCTCACACGTTCTTTGAAAAAATAATTGAGTTGTTGGTTTCGTAAAGAAATATCAATGTACTGAAAAATATGAACATTATTTTTTATGCTGTCAGGAGGAAATTAAATACTGTATTTTCCATACAAACGGTTCCTCATTATTGCCGCTGAGAATTTTATAATCGTGGTAACAATTTTGTCTTGAATTTTTCTGCCCAGTCTGTATGATTGCTGCCATTCGACAAAATTCCTGGGGATGGTCCCTCTAGCACCCAGTAGTAGTCCTCTTACTCGTATGTTCCTGACACTGTACGCTCTCTGGAAATAATAAAAGCTAAACAAAAGATAGTTGATAGCATAATTGCAGTAAAACCTATTTTATTTTTACATATGTACAAAAAACATGAGAGTTATGCTTCTGCTGAAAATGCATATTACATTGTACTAAAGCATGGATGTTTGGAAAAATGTCTTCTAGACACTTCAACAAGTAGAGCCTAGCCTATGTATATAATTTACACATCGGTCTGTAAAAGACAGAGATACGATGAGTTCCATATTACTGGAAGTCAGAGTTGTTCTGCAGATGTTAACGCTGAAAATGACCTATCACTATCAACGTTACTGACTGGCGCCCACAAAGCCTTCACTGCAGTTTTCATAAAATACCCATGTTCTGATTTAAGGGAGAGAAGAATGGCACTGGCCTGCTCTACACAAAATACCAACTCAATCCCCAAATACTGCATATGGTTCAAGATATTATGTTGAAAGTTCTCGTAGGGTGGGAATTTGCTTTACTAGATGACAATATCATTTTCTAAATCATCTTTTAGTATGCTTCTTGGATCAAATACTGATTCCACATAATTCCATCAATATTTTTGTGATTTAATAGTTTTGTGTTTTGAGCCAAATTTGTACAATTCTGCGCTTTGCGAAAAAGAGGTCCCTCTATCTATAGTGTATGGTTTCAGCATGTGACACATGTGATGTTTATTCAACAAATTTCATGTATTATTTTATTTAATATTAAAAACTTCATATTTGGTCTGAATTGAAAGGAGACCAACATACAATAAAGGAGAGCACTTATATCAGTACAAAATATATAATATACCATAATTATAATTGTAATTTTGTATATAAAGTGGATCATTTGTACTCTCCTTTATTGTATATAATTTTATTTATCGTATGGCTTTTAGGATTTGTTTGTCTCGCCTTGTGCAGGCCTTTTTAACTTGACGCCCAAGGGAGACCTACATGTCTGGTTGTAGTATGATATCAATGAGGACAGGAGAAGTTGATACCCAGTATCGGCAAATAGCCTACTCCTGTTGAATAACACCAAGGCTTAATATCCCCATCGAACAGCGTCATATGCCCTCACTCCACAGGGACACTGCAGAGAGGTTTGGAATTGATCCGCTCTTTTAGCGCACAATCTAGTGATTATAAATTATATACCACCCCACCTCTCCTAGCCTGTTGGCGAACATTCTGACTTGAACTGTCAAACCATGACAGCCAGGCAGGCTACAACAAATTCAATTAAAACGTGGCTATAGATTGCCAAGAGAGCTCTGTTTCTCTCCCATATGCTAAGGTAAAAAAAAAAGTCAAAATTGACACATGCAGGCCAAATCATTGTTCCCATATGTTCTCCTTTTTTTCCAGACACTTTACTGTTAGGAGAAGGGTGTCCAGCCAGGTTTGCATTTCAGATTTTTTTTAAAGTCCGGTTTTCCACCTTATCCACAAATCCTCAAAATGTTACTTACATACCTGCAACTGACGCTATTCATAAAGTCCGTCTCCTGGTGGAGAATAATGTACAACAGGTGATTGTTTAGTCCGCCCAGTCAACGTATTATCAGTCTTTTTTTTACAATGTTTTACACGTACATGTTTCGGGAGCCTTAACTCCTTTCATCAGCGCTTTCTACATCAATATCGATCTACCCCAGATCCCAAGATCTAACATCACTCTGTTTTACATTAAACACTGCCATCTGTAATATTAACTAACATTAACTTTTTAACCTACATGTTTGGATGTAGGATGATTCAATTAAAACGTGGCTATAGATTGTCCAAGAGAGCTATTAACTAATATTATAGATGGCAATGTTTAATGTAAAACAGAGTGATGTTCTATCTTGGGATTTGGGGAAGATTGATTGATGTAGAAAGCGCTGATGAAGGGAGTTAAGGCTCCCGAAACATGTATGCGTAAAAAATCAAATATTAATAATACATTGACAGGGCGGACTAAACAATCACCCGTTGTACATTATTCTCCACCAGGAGATGGGCTGTATCAATAGCATCAGTTGCAGGTATGTAAGTAACACTTTAAATTTTAAGGATTTGTAGATATGGTGGAAAACCTGGACTTTAAAATCTGAAACGCAAACCTGGCTGAACACCCTTCTCCTAGCAGTAAAGTGGACCTGTCTGGGTAAAAGAGGACATACGGGAACACTGATTTAGCCTGCATGTGTCAATTTTGACTTTCCTTTTTACCTTAGCAGATGGGAGAGGAATAGAGCTCTCTTGGACAACCTATAGCCACATTTTAATTGAATTTGTTGTAGTCTGCCTGGTGGTCATGGTTTGAACTGTGGTTTGACAGTTCCAGTCACCCTTATATATACACTGTTCATTTCTTGTTAATATCTGTTGTAATGTAATACAATTCATACATATTAGAACACTTTAAAAACACTCGTGAAAAGTTCAAATATTCCTCCTATATTGTACAACTCTTACAAATATGTATCATAACCTTAGATGGGTTTACTAGCCAAGTCGGTCACAGATAAACTGTTTCTTGTCACTGTTTGAATTGTTGTTGCCATTTAAGTGTAGGCCCATTAAAAATCAACTATCTTATCGTCAAATTTAAATCTTGTTGATGTTAAAATCCTTTCTAGGAAGCACTGATTTTTTGTTAAATTATCAAACACATTAGGATTTAGTTGTGTATTATTGCTATCAGGCCAGATGAAGTCGTGCTTTACCAGTGTTGGACTGGACTTTTTAAACAGAGCGGAACAAATCTCCCGTTATGTTCTTGAATTTGTTTTTCTAGTACTACAAAAAGAAAAGGCTATATGTTGTACAGATAAAAACATATTCTAAAATATTTTTAAAAATAAGTATATATTAATAGAACTTACTGAAATATTGAAGCGGAGGAAGCCTACCCGCTCGCCAGCCAGACACAAGTGTGTATACTGCTATTGTTGCTTGTAACTTTGTCCGCCGAAGAGGAGGGAAGGGGTGGGCTGAATGGTTATAATTTATGTTATCTATTATCCTTTTTCTTTCTTTCACATATTGGTTAACTAATTTAAATAACTGATTTTCTTCGTTGATGTGTTCATTTAAATTATTGTCAATATTTTGTTTCTGTTCTAGGTAAATTTCTAATTTCTCCAGGACATCCATATATTTCCCTTTATTTGTTGAATGTATTAATTTCATGTCTTGTTCTCTGCTGGTAAATTTGTTGATGCTGGTGGAGAAACATAGAGAGAAAAACAAACCTCACACCTAGCCTTTTTGGACTTAGAAAAGGCTTTTGACCATATATTACATAAGCTTATTTGGAAAGCCCTCCGATCAATCAACCAGATTCCCTATCTGTTGTTTTCCTAGCCTTTGCTTAAATGATTGCAAAGAAATTGGAAATTTGTTGAACATCTCTCTTGGTAAGTTATTCCAATCCCTAACTCCCATTCCTATAAACGAATATTTGGCCCAATTTGTCCTCTTGAATTCCAGCTTTATCTTCATATTGTGATCTTTTCTACTTTTAAAGACACCATCCAAATTTATTCATCTACTGATGTCCTCCCACACCATCTCTCCACTGACAGCTCGGAACATACCACTTAGTCGAGCAGCTCGTCTCCTTTGTAACACTACTCTTTTGTCGGAAATTTCCCAGAACAAATTGAGCTGCTTTTCTTTGGATTTTTTCCAGTTCCTAAATCAAGTAATCCTGTTAAGGGTCCCATACACTAGAACCATACTCTAGTTGGGGTCTCACCAGAGACAAATATGGTCTCTCCTTTACATCCTTAATGTTGCAGAAGCCTATGTCAGATGGACCCAACTTTTCTATGACATAGTTTCCAGTGTGGTTCGCTGTCCGGTAGGGATCTCGCCCTCATTTCCTATCAACGTTGGGGTTCATCAAGGTTCAGCACTGTCACCTCTCTTGTTTATCCTATGTATGGATATTGTAACAAGCTGACATCCAGTCGCCATACCCGTGGACCATCATATATGCTGATGATGAGTTCCTTGCGGATCAGTCCCAAAGGAATCTGGAAAATCTCCTGTAAATTTAGAAAGAGAGTTTAGTGGAATATGGCTTGCTCCTTGACATCACTAAAATAGAATATGTGCAATGCGGCTTGCAGACTGCTGATACTATTCGCATCGACGGGCAAGACCTAGTTAAAGTCAACCAATTTAAATACCGTGGATCACTCTTCACCTCAGACGGAAATACATTACCAGACTCCCGAGCACGAGTAAATGCTACAAGGCTGAAGTGGCGTCAGGTCACTGGTATGCTCATTCTCCTCAACCTGATGGTTGGTGGGTAGCATGACTGTCCTCACCCAACGACTTTCTATCCTGAGCCATATGCTTGATTAGTTGATATACACGTCGCCCTTTAATGCCATCGAGGAACCCTGCTCCTGGTCGTCCTCTTCTAGTCTTTCCTTCCAGTTTCCCTTCAAGCAGTGTGGTGCACCATGATGAATGCCAAAGTAAATGGTATGCTATGTGAGAAAATTCTCATCCGCCTGAAAGGAAAAATCTACAAATCCATGGTCCAACCAGTTGCACTCTATGGATTGGAATGTTGGCCTACAACTAAGAAGCATGAACAGGTTCTACATGTATGGAGATGAAAATGTTATGTTGGTCACTGGGTCTGGACCACGTCCGAAATGAAGATGTCCGAAGGCGATTAGGAGTGCCGCTTATCTCAGAGAAGATGCGAGAAGCACGACTTTCTTTCTTTATTTGTGTCAGAAGTATCAACTTTACTTACAGATATTTAACAAAAACCAACAAGATATCTACATTTCTACTATACAAATATACAAGTTTATTATACAATCACAGATAGAGCAACAATATTCGAGAGCTAGATGATGCTTGCCCAGTATTGGGCGACGTCAATAGCGTTGGGGGAGGCTGCAATCAAGTCTTTCATAGTGCACATTGAGGGACATAAAACACACTGACATAGATGTTGGATCGTCTGCTGCTCTCCGCAATCACAAAGTGATGAATCACTTGAGAAGCCCCACTTCCGCAAGTTTACTTTGGTTCTGCCGACTTCTGTACGGAGTCTGTTAAGGGCTTTCCATACTGTCCACTTCTCCTGGTGTCCACATGGAAGACTTTCCTTCGGCTCTATCCAGTTGGAAAGGTGGTGGATTCTTTCTTTCCACATTGTGACTCTAGCATTCTCTGCTTTCCCCTCAAGGTTAACTGATGTGCGGAGAAAACTTTTCCTAGATTTTAGCCTCTGTGGCTGGGTGGTATCCATAGAGAGGATGTGCTTCTGAAGAAGATGCCTGGAGCCTTTCTTTGTTAGCTGCTACCTCTCTACGAATCTCACCGGGAGCAATACCAGCTAAAAGTTGGACCTTCTCAATAGGTGTAGGTTTCAGACATACAGTAATGATCCTGCAGCTTTCGTTTAAAGCGATGTCGACCTGCTTCGTATGAGCTGACCTGTACCAAACTGGGGAGGCATATTCTCCTGCAGAATAGCATAGAGCTAGAGCTGATGTTCTAATCGTTTGTGGTTGTGTTCCCCAACTTGTTCCTGATAACTTTCGTAGAATGTTGTTTCTGGCAGCTATCTTTTGTTTCAGGTTTTGGCAATGTTTCTTATATGTTAATGTGCGATCCAGCATAACTCCCAGGTACTTTGGTGTAAAGCAGTGTTCCAGTAAGTTCCCCTTCCATAGTACTTTGAGTTTCTGAGAGGCCTGCGCATGCCGCAGATGGAACGCACAAATTTGAGTCTTAGCTGGATTTGGTTTGAGTTGGTTTTTCTCATAATAGGTACCTAGCTCTTCTAATGCAGCAGTTAAAGAGATCTCAGCTTCATCAAAGGTATCAGTTTGAGTAGTAAGTGCAAGGTCATCGCCATAGATAAAGCTTTTAGTATTTTCTGGTAATGGCTGGTCATTAGTGTAAATGTTGAAAAGAATAGGAGCCAGTACACTGCCTTGAGGTAGTCCATTCCTTTGATTCCTCCATCTGCTTCGGCGTCCTTGGAATTCGACAAAGAAGTGACGATTTTCCAGGAGAGTAGCTATCATCTTGGGGCGGCTGAGAGGTCCACAAAAGCCACACCAGTAATCTTCTTCATTTCAAACCCGTCCTCGATGTGCTGGGTTAGATGTAAAACCTGTGCTGTGCAACTCTTTCCTGGGCGGAAGCCACATTGCTGAGGGATTAGGACTTGGTCTACTACTCCCATTAAGCGATTGAGCAACATTCTTTCCATTATTTTGTATAGGTGGCAGAGTAAGGAGATTGGTCTGAAATTTTTGGGTTTCGAAGGTTCCTTTCCAGGTTTCAGAAATGCGATCACCTTGGATTTTCTCCATATTTTTGGAATTTTTAGGGAAGTAAAGCAGTTGTTGAAGAATTTTAAAAGCCATGCCTGTGTGGTTGAATTGAAGTGTTTTATTTGTTCTATTGTGATATCATCTAATCCTGCTGCTTTTCCATTTTTGGCGCATTGAATCGCTTTCTGTAATTCCGTTATTTCAAATGGCCGGGATAGGTTACTGGACTTCATTATCTCGCTTTTTAGAATATTATGTTCCATCTTCCTTATTGGGTGATTTGTTTTCCCATTGATGGCAAGCTGATTTGCGATTTGGTTTGCCGTAACATTTGCATGGACTGGTCCCTTGGTTGGATCGTTGCTAAGTCGTTTGAGAAGCTTCCAAGCCTTTCAGCTATCCCTTGACATGTCAGTTTCCTCCATAAGTTTGATCCAACCATCTTTCTTTGCCCGCCGGGCTGAGTGGCTCAGACGGTTAAGGCGCTGGCCTTCTAACCCCAACTTGGCAGGTTCGATCCTGGCTCTGTCCGGTGGTATTTGAAGGTGCTCAAATATGACAGCCCCATGTTGGTAGATTTACTGGCACGTAAAAGAACTCCTGCGGGACTAAATTCCGGTACCTCGGCGTCTCCGAAGACCTTAAAAAGTAGGTAGTGGGACGTAAAGCAAATAACATTATTCACTTTCTTTGCCTCTGCAATTGAGGAAAGCAGTTTCCTTCCAGCTGAGATAGTGTCTTCACTTAGTGGATCTTCCTGAAACAGTGAAATATATGTGTTCATTTGGGCAGCTGTGTCTGAAGTTAGACCTTGTATGTAGTTAACTCTGCATCCTCGTGGTATGGAAGCGCGGGAAGCTTTCTTCACAGCTTCAACAAACTGATCATAAAACTCTGGTGTTGGGTGGATATCTGATATTATTTTATCAAGGGTTGAGCTGAACTTCTCCCAGTCTGCTTTTTTGAAATTATATCTCCTTTGAAACGGAACCTTTATTGGTTGAATTGCAGAGAAAAGTTGACACTTTATGGGCCGATGCTGGGTATTTGGAATAGGATTGCACATTGATTTCACACATTGCTGTGCCACGTGTTCACTCACAAATATAAGGTCTGGGTTGAAGCCTTGTCGCCATCTACTGCTGTTAAAGGATGAAGGTAGTTTGGGGTCATGAATAAGTTGTAATTGGTAATCATCAGCCCATTCTAACACAGCTTCTCCATTATTATCATCATCTGTATATCCCCATGCTCTGTTATGGCTGTTGAAGTCTCCAACCACAAAGTTTGTCTTTTGCTTGAAGTAGTTATCTGGAATTTTAAAGGAGAAATCTACATTTGGTGGTTTGTAGATGCCCGAAACGGTGCAGTTACTGAGTTCCACAGTTATTATCTCGATTTGATTTTCATTGGTGGCTGCACAGACAAAATTTGTAAATTTGGTTTGGCAAAAACAGCGCTGCCATACTGTCTGTGGGGAATCTCAGCCACAAGTCTCATTCCCGCTATTTTTGGTCGCCGTAGTTGCTCATCCCTGTGAGTTTCCTGAAGCCATAATATATCACATTTGTAAGTTTGACAAAGCTGGTGTAATATTCCTTCTTTAGATGGAGATAAACCTTCAATATTTACAGATATAATGGTTAGTGTTGGTCTTGATAAAGACCGTTCTGAATATAGCGATTGGGTCATATTGACTGGTAGATACTTCTGGAATGCTGATGTTCAGTTCAGTACTGGAATTTTAATCCAGGTACCTATGCAGGGGTACCACGAGCAGGAATCAGCTTCACCCCCAAGCACGACTTAGATGGTATGGGCCTGTCGTCCGAAGCCCTGCTGACTAAGTGATACATACAGCCCTTCAATTTGATCCTGAATGTTCTCGATCGCGAGGTCGTCCCAAGAAGAGATGGTTCGATTGCATCAAGGAAGATATGCGTCTTGTAGGCATCACTGAAGCCGACACCCTTGACCGCAGGAAGTGGAGGATGGCATGTTTAAAAGTGGATCCTGCAACAATGCGGGACTAAACGCTAGGAAAAAATAAGACTTACATCCATCGATCTTCGTTATAGACTATTATGTCTCTGAGCATTCAGTCTGCAAGCCTCTGTGAATTTACTAAATGCTTCCACAATCCTCTATTTGTAACTCTCTCTGTGGCCTCATTTCATTCCACACCTCTTATCTTTATATCATTAGAAATGAAGTCTAACTGGCATCGTCTCGTCGGTCTCTCTCTACTTTTCTTACCCTCCGTGACTAAGTCCATTATTAGGTAAGCTACTTATACTCCCCTATTTGCCTCACATAACCGCACCACCATCCATCAAATTCATTCCTAATTTAGCCTTTGTCTCCTCATTCAGAGTACCTCCTGCCATTATTTCCACATGTTTGTGTCAGCAATCATTCTCGCTACTTTCATGTCCGTTACTTCTAACTTACGAATAAGATATCCTGAGTCCACCCATCTTTCACTCCTGTACAGCAAAGTTGGTCAGAAAAGAGACCGGTGTAAAGATACTTTCATGTGGGAGTGGTTTCTTTCTTACAGAATACTGTTCATCGCAACTGCAACCTCACTGCATTTGCTTTGCTGCACCTTGATTCAATCTCACTTACTATTCTACCATTCTGCGAGAATACACATGCTAAATACTTTTAAATTATCTACCTGTTCCAGATTTACATTCCCAACCTGACATTCAGTTCTCTTAGGTTCCTTTCCTACTGAAACTACTATAATCTTTGGAGTCTTGGAATGGTTAATTTTTGTATCATACTCACTGCACCTATTTTCAAGTTCCATGATATTAGACTACTAAGACAAAGTCGTTGGCATAGGCTCCTTGGTTACTGCATTTCCACTGAACTGAATCCATCCCTGCTGCTTTATACGTTTCAGTAGATGATTTGTGTAAACTATAAACAACACAGGTCTAATACCTGTAACTACCTTGAACTCATTTCACCGTCAATTGTCACTGCAATCCCATTGTCAACATAAAATGCCTCTGACTGGTTTTAATAATCTACCCTTAATTCCATTCAGTATGGCTAACATCTTTTTCCTCGGCACTCTGTCATTTCTTCTCTAGATCTATGAAATATAACTGTCTATTCCTCTCGTAGCATTTTTCAATTGCCCGATGCATACTGAAATTCTGATCCTGACAGCCCCTCATGGTCTGAAACCGTACTTGTTTCCATTCAAGGACATGCAGACATATAGAATTGTATGACAGAGAGTCTTAACTGTATAAATTAATATCATAAAATAATTCATTTTCAGGTACTACTTTTCGTTTCCCATCACTATGCATGTCAGGTCGTGAGGTTCACTCAGCCTATACCAAGTTAATTCCTGGGCACAGAGCTAACCACTCTACCAAGGTTACCTTCCACCTGTACGAACATGACTTTGCTTTGCTTTTACTATGTATGTTGTGCTGGTGAAAGGCATCATTTTGGATGAACTGATAGGAACTCTACAGGGCTGGGATATCTGTGTTGTAAATGGGTGTTAAAACCTCTGTACATAGAGTTTACCTTCACATTATTAGCGACACGGTGAATGGTTAACTGGCGGTGATCATGAAACCCCTTGGAAAACTTTCCTGGCATTCTTTATACAATGTCTGATAAATTTTGTCTCTAGTGCGGTAATAAATCGAGCAGGGTTTGTTAAAATCACTAAGATACAAATAGGCTTTGTCTAATATCACTACATTTTTCCATCTGTCCCCTGCCAGGCAGCCCTCATACAGCTTTCTTGTGTTACTGCGACGTTACAACATGTGACGAGGCAACTTATTCCGCTTTTCTAATTGCGGTACTTGTTGATTAGGGTGTTAACTGTTGAAACAGACATCCCCAACTTAGCTGCGATATTCCTTTGGGGGGGGGGCAGGGTTAACACCACTTCTGGTGTAAGGCTGGTGGCTGGTTGTGGATTTGCCTGTTTTTTCCCCTCTCTGGAATTAAACCCAGTCGGCATTTGCCTTTTTTTATTCAATGCAGCACTGATCCTGTTCTTTGGTATCGAGAAATTATGCTTCTTGCACATTCCTTGGATTGCAGAATAGCTATATTTAGCATTGGAAGGAGCTGTTATGTAGCCCTCCCAGTAAGTCATCGTTGCAGCTAATGTCACAAAACTCTACACACATGTTCTCAGTACTGACGTGAATCATCACTCCGCATTTAAATGTGCTCAAGATGATAACAGCGCCGCCAGGCCTTCAAAGTCGTTACCAGAGATCCCGAGCGACCTTCTGTAGATCCAAGAGTGAATTCTGCATTTGATTGGTTTCCTTTTGTAATTGCACCATTCCTTGTTTGTAAATCATCCCTGCTCCTTCAGTAGCAGTGACGTAACGTCCGCGTCATTTTCATCTGACCACCTTAGCGAGCAAATGTGTTCGCGCTACGGCTATCTCAGGGTAAGCACTGTTCTTCCTTTCATGTTTTGATTTTTATTTACATTTAAATTTAATGTAAATTTTCTTTAATTATGCATGAGTTTGCCCTTCGGATCTTATATTTACCACTAACTGGGTAGTTTGCCAATTAACCTCATTTCAAGTTGTCGGAGGCAAATGAGTTTTCTTAACATTTTCTTGTATTAATGTTAATGTGAATAATATTGATCTTAAGTGCACTGCACACATGTTTTGCCCAGGTATGTCAAAGAACATTGATTTCTTTTCAATTATATTATTAAAGTTTAGTTAAATTTTTTTCTCATTTTTGAAAAGTTTTGAAGGAATAAATTTATGTTGTGATCCTAGCGAAAAATTAGTCATGCGGCTTCCCACATTCTATCCGTAGTTGTTGTTATTCTTAGTTTGTTTTGAAATTTCGTGTTGGACATTGACGTAACAAAATGATTGTATCGCTAAATTTAGTAGTTTCATACTTATTTTTGCAAATAATTGCCAAAACAATTTAGGCATCCGTTCTATTGGCTTTCTGGTGCCCTCTGCCGCCAGTGAAGTAACGCGCGTCTCGACAGCCACCTGAAGTTCTTCGTTTGTACGCCACAAATGGAGGTTTATGATCAGTGAACTTTCTACAGCAATCCCAGACATTTCAAAGTCTTCTCTGTACACAGTTGTGACTCATCACTTTGTATGCTAGAAACTTTGTTTGCATTGTGTACCAACAGTGTTCACTGACCATCACAAAACTCAGCAAATGACGTCAGCTGTAATGTTTCTGACACGTTACCATCACAAAACTCAGTGAATGACGTCAGCTGTAATGTTTCTGACACGTTACCATCACAAAACTCAGTGAATGACGTCAGCTGTAATGTTTCTGACACGTTACCATCACAAAACTCAGTGAATGACGTCAGCTGTAATGTTTCTGACACGTTACCATCACAAAACTCAGTGAATGACGTCAGCTGTAATGTTTCTGACACGTTACCATCACAAAACTCAGTGAATGACGTCAGCTGTAATGTTTCTGACACGTTACCATCACAAAACTCAGCGAATGACGTCCGCTGTAATGTTTCTGACACGTTACCATCACAAAACTCAGCGAATGACGTCAGCTGTAATGTTTCTGACGCGTTACCATCACAAAACTCAGCGAATGACGTCAGCTGTAATGTTTCTGACACGTTACCATCACAAAACTCAGTGAATGACGTCAGCTGTAATGTTTCTGACACGTTACCATCACAAAACTCAGCGAATGACGTCCGCTGTAATGTTTCTGACACGTTACCATCACAAAACTCAGCGAATGACGTCCGCTGTAATGTTTCTGACACGTTACCATCACAAAACTCAGTGAATGACGTCAGCTGTAATGTTTCTGACACGTTACCATCACAAAACTCAGCAAACGACGTCCGCTGTAATGTTTCTGACACGTTACCATCACAAAACTCAGCGAATGACGTCCGCTGTAATGTTTCTGACACGTTACCATCACAAAACTCAGCGAATGACGTCCGCTGTAATGTTTCTGACACGTTACCATCACAAAACTCAGCGAATGACGTCCGCTGTAATGTTTCTGACACGTTATCATCACAAAACTCAGTGAATGACGTCAGCTGTAATGTTTCTGACACGTTACCATCACAAAACTCAGCGAATGACGTCAGCTGTAATGTTTCTGACACGTTACCATCACAAAACTCAGCGAATGACGTCAGCTGTAATGTTTCTGACACATTACCATCACAAAACTCAGTGAATGACGTCAGCTGTAATGTTTCTGACACGTTACCATCACAAAACTCAGTGAATGACGTCAGCTGTAATGTTTCTGACACGTTACCATCACAAAACTCAGCGAATGACGTCAGCTGTAATGTTTCTGACACGTTACCATCACAAAACTCAGTGAATGACGTCAGCTGTAATGTTTCTGACACGTTACCATCACAAAACTCAGTGAATGACGTCAGCTGTAATGTTTCTGACACATTACCATCACAAAACTCAGCGAATGACGTCAGCTGTAATGTTTCTGACACGTTACCATCACAAAACTCAGTGAATGACGTCAGCTGTAATGTTTCTGACACGTTACCATCACAAAACTCAGTGAATGACGTCAGCTGTAATGTTTCTGACACGTTACCATCACAAAACTCAGTGAATGACGTCAGCTGTAATGTTTCTGACACGTTACCATCACAAAACTCAGTGAATGACGTCAGCTGTAATGTTTCTGACACGTTACCATCACAAAACTCAGTGAATGACGTCAGCTGTAATGTTTCTGACGCGTTACCATCACAAAACTCAGCGAATGACGTCAGCTGTAATGTTTCTGACACGTTACCATCACAACACTCAGCAAACGACGTCAGCTGTAATGTTTCTGACACGTTACCATCACAAAACTCAGCGAATGACGTCAGCTGTAATGTTTCTGACACGTTACCATCACAAAACTCAGCGAATGACGTCAGCTGTAATGTTTCTGACACGTTACCATCACAAAACTCAGTGAATGACGTCAGCTGTAATGTTTCTGACGCGTTACCATCACAAAACTCAGCGAATGACGTCAGCTGTAATGTTTCTGACGCGTTACCATCACAAAACTCAGCGAATGACGTCAGCTGTAATGTTTCTGACACGTTACCATCACAAAACTCAGCGAATGACGTCAGCTGTAATGTTTCTGACACGTTACCATCACAAAACTCAGCAAATGACGTCAGCTGTAATGTTTCTGACACGTTACCATCACAAAACTCAGTGAATGACGTCAGCTGTAATGTTTCTGACACGTTACCATCACAAAACTCAGTGAATGACGTCAGCTGTAATGTTTCTGACACGTTACCATCACAAAACTCAGTGAATGACGTCAGCTGTAATGTTTCTGACGCGTTACCATCACAAAACTCAGCGAATGACGTCAGCTGTAATGTTTCTGACACGTTACCATCACAACACTCAGCAAACGACGTCAGCTGTAATGTTTCTGACACGTTACCATCACAAAACTCAGCGAATGACGTCAGCTGTAATGTTTCTGACACGTTACCATCACAAAACTCAGTGAATGACGTCAGCTGTAATGTTTCTGACGCGTTACCATCACAAAACTCAGCGAATGACGTCAGCTGTAATGTTTCTGACGCGTTACCATCACAAAACTCAGCGAATGACGTCAGCTGTAATGTTTCTGACACGTTACCATCACAAAACTCAGCGAATGACGTCAGCTGTAATGTTTCTGACACGTTACCATCACAACACTCAGCGAATGACGTCAGCTGTAATGTTTCTGACACGTTACCATCACAAAACTCAGCGAATGACGTCAGCTGTAATGTTTCTGACGCGTTACCATCACAAAACTCAGCGAATGACGTCAGCTGTAATGTTTCTGACGCGTTACCATCACAAAACTCAGCGAATGACGTCAGCTGTAATGTTTCTGACACGTTACCATCACAAAACTCAGCGAATGACGTCAGCTGTAATGTTTCTGACACGTTACCATCACAAAACTCAGCAAATGACGTCAGCTGTAATGTTTCTGACACGTTACCATCACAAAACTCAGTGAATGACGTCAGCTGTAATGTTTCTGACACATTACCATCACAAAACTCAGTGAATGACGTCAGCTGTAATGTTTCTGACACGTTACCATCACAAAACTCAGTGAATGACGTCAGCTGTAATGTTTCTGACACATTACCATCACAAAACTCAGTGAATGACGTCAGCTGTAATGTTTCTGACACGTTACCATCACAAAACTCAGTGAATGACGTCAGCTGTAATGTTTCTGACACATTACCATCACAAAACTCAGTGAATGACATCAGCTGTAATGTTTCTGACACGTTACCATCACAAAACTCAGTGAATGACGTCAGCTGTAATGTTTCTGACACATTACCATCACAAAACTCAGTGAATGACGTCAGCTGTAATGTTTCTGACACGTTACCATCACAAAACTCAGTGAATGACGTCAGCTGTAATGTTTCTGACGCGTTACCATAGTGAGGAGGAAGAGTTTTTAAAGTCTATCGTTACTGGCGATGAAACTTGAGTCCTGTATGATACTTCAGAAACCTAAGAACAGTCTAAGTAGTGGATGCATCCTTCTTCTCCAAAAAAGCCAAAAAAGTTTAAAACTGACACTGAGCAACATGAAAACAATGGCTACCATTGTCTTGTTGGCGGAATTTATTAAGCAGGAGGTTGTCCAGACCCACATTATCTCACTGGTGGTAAACTTCTTTGCAGAGGGCATCGGAAAGCTGGTGTCACGATGCAACAAATGCCTAAATCGTTTCTGTGACAACGTGGAAAACTAAGTATGAAACTAATAAACTTTCGGTGATAAAATCATTTTGTTATGTCAGTGTGATTTTTGGAGGCTGATAAAAATGAGACATCGTATTTTCATGTTTTAAATGTCTTCCTCTATTATCTTATGTGTAAACCTTGCTCAGTGAATGTTGCATGTGTCATAAATGAATACAAAGGAGGAATGGCGCTGGATGTTGAAGGCTAACATCCAAGACCCAACAAGAGTTCTTCAAGAAAAAGGACGGGATGTACAACTCTCCAGTATATACAGCGGATCACATAGTCCGAGAATGGCAAGGACATGTCATTAACACTACAACCTCTGCATTCGACTTGCTTCAATCTTTAGAAGTGCAGTTATCAACAATCTGTACTGTGTTTTCTTTCTTTTGAACATATTTCATTTTGTCACTCTTTTTGCTTTTAACACCTTTGCTCCTGTGGAGGAGTAAAGTCATTCAATGTAGCACGCTCCAATATGCTTGTGTTTTCAGAGACCAGAAGAGTTCTACATAGAACTCTGTTTTTCTTCAGGTAGATGACTCGAGTGTCCTCAACACTGTACAACCCTCCCTTTGTGTTCTTTTACTCGTTGGTTAGAAGCCAATTTGACGCTTCTCAAACTGAGTGAAATAGCAAGTGACGGTGATTGTGTAGTAGACAAAGCTTTGAACCTCTGTCAGTTTTGTGATTCCCAGAAGAAATATGTGATATTTTGCAAAATGATTCAGGTGATGATCTGACAACTTCATATAGTGAAAGTGAGTGTGATTATGTCCATGGTAAAGGCACTGGAAGGGTGAATTAAGTTATAAATCTTATAATTGGGTCCATATTGAACAATGTAGTTCTTTAAGAAAGAATGTCTCTTGAGAGTCCACTTTTACAATACTTTGTGTAATTTTTATTAATTATAAAGTGTAATATTACAATGTGTGCGGAACATGTTTTGCCTAACTTATAGACATCTTCAGCCGCTTTCTTACTTCTAAGATTAAAATTGCTAACAAACTCTGAGGCTCATAATACACTTGTATGTCACTGGTAAAAGTTCTTGAACTAACACACGTTGCTCTGTCTGTAAAAACATTTATGATTAACATCTATTACAGTTTATGAAAAGGGGCTGCCTGACCGAGGCAGTAAAGGCGTGCTCGGGTCGCCTGGAAGGACGTGGGTTCGAATCCCTGTCAGGAAGTCGTAAAGTTTAAGAAACAAGATTTCCACTTCCGGAGGTGCATATGGCCCTGAGGTTCACTCAGCCTACACCAAAAATGAGTACTGGGTTAATTCCTGGGGGCAAAAGCGGCCGGGCGTAGAGCTAACCACTCTACCCCATCATGTGCCGAGGTTAACACTGGTGGAAGCCTTTACCTTCCACTCCTCCAAGGGCCCTCATGGCTTTTTAAAGTTTACAAAAAGACCCAAAACATTTTCACGTTGTATAAAAGTTCAATTGTACATTTTGTAATATACTGTTGTTGTTTTATAGTGTTTAAAATGTGTTAAAATGGGACTGCCATCTGTTGCGTTGATCAGAAGAGGGGACTTGTCAAGAAAAAACTTGGAACTTATTTGCTCCGTAATGAGGTAAGAATTGATGTATTGAAAGTCCCCTTGCTTTCTTGTTTGCTGACTGTGAGATATATAAGAAAGCGGCTGAAGATGCCTATAGAAGTTATAGTTCAGTTTCTTTGATTTCGACTTAACAGTTAACCGGAAGTCAGATATTGGTGCCAAATTGTTATGAGTACAAACAGCTGATTCCCAACACACAACACGAACGGAAATGTATATACTCGATTATAAGTCCAGAATCAAATATTCTTTGTAGCAACACCCATACCTTATTAACAATAAGACATGACATATTTAGGATAAGGCTATAATATATAAATAGATCAATGCTCGAACAGATAAAACGTGAGAAAATGAAATGAATTTTCTACTCACCATCTAGAAGAGCTCGCTTTGTTAATCGATTCAGTTTCCTCTAAGAAAGGAAAATTGCTACAAAGGGAATACACCACTCATTTCTGAGTCACTAGCGGCATTGTCATCGTCTGTTGAGGTTTCACTCTCGCTTGACCATAACGAGATAACGTCTTCAACATAATCATCTGTGATACTTTCCCTCTCCCAAACTTCACTTATCTCGAATTGTGTCTCAGAGTCTTGCTCCAATCTTTCGCACTTACACGGCCTACAGCTTCCCAAAGAAGTCTTTCAAAATCTGAAACTGTGAATAGTCGGTTATTCGCAACTACCTGTTTGTTCAGTTGGGCCCAAATTTGTTCTATGGTGTTAAAATGACAGTGGAATGTTGGAAGGCGACCTACGTTGTGCCCATGCCTCCTGGCTAATTCATCCACCACGTAAACTGGGTCTTGGGCTTGTTTAGTTTCACGCGATGCATGAGAAACGCTCTTCCTTATGTCATCGCGAATCAAATTATTGTGCTCCTTTCACCACTCAATCGACTCATCATTTTTAGCCGCCATTGTTGGTGCTTCGTCAAGAATGACCGAGTGAACTGACAAAGACCACGAGCAGAACTGAGCACAATATAACACACAGCTGATAGCACTTGGTTATAGTAAACAACAGATCAACAACACTAGTAACCGTAACTAGAGTCTAACACGCTCTGTCGTAGTGATTGGCTGCCTATGATTGGCTGTTTATTAATTGACTTAGCCTCCGCCAAAAGGCAGCCCACAGATGTCAAGTTGAATCCCATAAGAACTGAACTACAGGTGAAACATGTCCCGCAATTAGACATTGTAATATTATACAGTAAAACTTGCTCAAAGCGGAATCTCAAGGAAACCAACTTTTTTTTTCTTTCGAATTAAACAAGTTTCCATATTACACAAAACATTGGTTTTTTGCCTTAAAACAGTAATTTTAAATATTATTTAAAACTTACCTGTATCTGCCTGTGTATGACGCTTGGCTATTGAGATTTATGTATGTAGTACTGTGATAGGCCTACACTGATTTGTTACTTATTATCATTACTGCACTTTATTATTACACAGTACTGTATATCATTTTGGCACTATTACAACACATTATTATACTATTTCAGAACAGTGGATTATATGCTCCTTCAACGTATTTCCACCATAAAACTCTATACAGTACTTCACAACATTAACCTTCCCAATGTCGAGGTCACCTCGACATTATGTTTCGTTCTATTTAAGAAGTTATTTATTGAAGTTATTTGACCTGATTGAGATTGATCGATCTCCGTGAAGTTTCTAGAGCAAATTTTTGTGCACAAAGGAAGCCGTTCTGTTATCTCCATGGAAATAATAGAGATATATGTAGCCGTGTATCGTCATGGTTACCTGCGGCCTGTCAGGTGTGTTTTGTTGACATTGAGTAGTGCTGCACACCTGTTGTACTAGGCGTGTTCACCTGTGAATTCGAATTGTCTCAGTTGAATTTGCAATATAAAAGTGGCAAATATGAATGGAGAAGAAATACGTATGCACATTTATTTAGACAGCGGTGACGATGATTATTTGTTTGAATTAGACGAAGAGTTTAGAGAATTGTCAAGGTGTAGTGAACACCAGCATTGCAAGTGAAACTCCAGGTACTGAACCTGTGCGTAAAAAGGCATGGAACGATCCCGGACCATCATATGCTGCTTCTGAAGATTCTGAAGAGAAAGTTCCAGTGACTGCTGCAAAAGCAAAAAGACGCACAAAAGTAATGGGCCAGAGTGGAGGAGGAGATACGGCATACAGCAATGATGACGCTTCTCAGGTCAGTGTTGATCATTTGTGTAACAGTGATGCTGAAAATAATTCCGCACATACAAATGGGAATGCAAACGACAATAGTGTTTACCAGAATGTAACATTTCATGATAGTGAGCCTCCTAGACTAAGTTATTCATCAGGTCAGGATACTAGAGGACCGCAGGTTCCTCCTAGCTGCATCACTCCACTTCAGTTTTTTATGTTATTTTTCACTCCCGCACTGATGACTTGTGTAAAGCCAAAAGTAACTCACTAGACTCATGTTTAAAAGTTCTGAGTTTAATCTGACTAGGTAAAAATGTGCAAAATTAATTTGGACCAGGTTGTTGGAACATGTGACAGAAAATTGGACTGAAAAGGGTTAAGTTTTCTTCCACAGATCGAACAAAGAAACTTCTTTCTTCTTCTTTCTAATCGTGTCTTTCTGAATGCTGTCCTGAGCTGAGTACATTAATTCAAAAAAGTGTGGAGGAGTTATATATAATGGCAAATTGTTTTAAATCACAAAACACTGTTTTGATCTTCATCTTCTTACTCGTCTCCTTCTTCCGTTTCCTCCTCATTCTTGGCCTTTCCGCTAGAAGGGCTGTAGCTGATTTGAAAATGTGAGTGTCGTGAGTTGTTCATCACTTTGAATGAAGTTCTCTGTCTCGCAGGGAACGTTTCTTACTTGACATAAGTTGGATATTGATGGTGCATTTTCCAGCACTTCATTCGTTCCACCATCTGTATTCTCACTCTCTCCAAACAAGTGCATCATTTTTTTCAAAACAATGACACTGATCGTACCAGCACCAGAAATGCACAAATATTGTACTTACGACTGCATCAGTTCCTAATATTTTCTGCATTGTACAATAATAAGAACATCATAACGCCGTAAGCTCGCCGGGACCGAGACATTCCGTAGTAGACAACTTTTCGATTAGGTGGTTCATTATACTTGTTGATTATTCAAGTTCTGTTTTGAACACGTCTTACTGTATATGTAATTAATAAAAATCATGTAAAGTATTGAAAAGGTGGACTCTCGAGGCATTCCTTCAATAAAAATTTTTTAAAAAAGGTGTGTAAGTGTAAGTGAAAACTGTGAGGAAAACAATTGTAAATAATTTTTCTTTAATATGCACTAATGTAGAACTCAGCTTGTAACATTCCAGACGTCACAGTGTAATTATGTTAATTTTATTATGTGTAATTAATTCAGGAATTTAACGTCATGATATTTATCTTCGTATGTAATTTTATTATAATTCATGTTTGATCATTTGCTCACTATCATTTCATTACTTTGTAACTACGACTTGTAAACGAGTAATAATAATAATAATAACTTAAATGTTTCCACCTTTTCAATACAATATATTCACAAAATTACAAAATTATACGGTACTAGTTTCGACCCATCTAGGGGTCATCATCAGCCGTATTGGAGCAAAGATCATTTGTGGCGAAATCCTAAGACAATATTATTTTAAAGAATAACAAGTGAAATGAGATGTTATGGTAATAGTTAATAATACAAGGAATATACATAATCAGAGGTTTTTAACAAAGAATAAAGTATAAATGGGGTGTTGTAAAAATTATAATCATGGAAATCAGTAAGTTCTTGTATTGAAATGAAATATGGCTTAGGAAGAGGGCTTAAGGTGGGGCTGAAGGGTGCGGGAGAAAGTGTAATTGTCTTGGAAAAGTACTTTTGATTAAATTTAGGATTGAGTTTAGGTTGGCTGCATTATTGTTTCTGAGGAAAGTGATAAATAGATCGAAGAGTATGTTGGGTTTCTCAGAGATTTCATTGAGATTGTGACTGGCATTAAAGTATTGGTCTAGGTGTCTGTAGTAATTTTCCATTATGTTCAGTAAAGGGCCCTTGTTTGCTAATATGAGGATGTCCATGTCTTGTTCAATATTGGTGAAATTATGGTTATAATCTTGCATGTGTTGGCCGATGGCTGAAAACTTGTTGTATTTTATTGCGTTAGTGTGCTCGTGGTATCTGATAATGAAGTTTCTCCCGGTTTGCCCGATGTAGGTTTTCATTATCAGATACCACGAGCACACTAACGCAATAAAATACAACAAGTTTTCAGCCATCGGCCAACACATGCAAGATTATAACCATAATTTCACCAATATTGAACAAGACATGGACATCCTCATATTAGCAAACAAGGGCCCTTTACTGAACATAATGGAAAATTACTACATACACCTAGACCAATACTTTAATGCCAGTCACAATCTCAATGAAATCTCTGAGAAACCCAACATACTCTTCGATCTATTTATCACTTTCCTCAGAAACAATAATGCAGCCAACCTAAACTCAATCCTAAATTTAATCAAAAGTACTTTTCCAAGACAATTACACTTTCTCCCGCACCCTTCAGCCCCACCTTAAGCCCTCTTCCTAAGCCATATTTCATTTCAATACAAGAACTTACTGATTTCCATGATTATAATTTTTACAACACCCCATTTATACTTTATTCTTTGTTAAAAACCTCTGATTATGTATATTCCTTGTATTATTAACTATTACCATAACATCTCATTTCACTTGTTATTCTTTAAAATAATATTGTCTTAGGATTTCGCCACAAATGATCTTTGCTCCAATACGGCTGATGATGACCCCTAGATGGGTCGAAACTAGTACCGTATAATTTTGTAATTTTGTGAATATATTGTATTGAAAAGGTGGAAACATTTAAGTTATTATTATTATTATTACTTATATATTGTTCAATACGGACCAAAAACATGAAATTTGTAAACGAGGGCTGAATATCCTAATATTAACTTAGATTCTTGCGACATTCGTTTAAATTTAACTTGCAGTAGATTTTCCTCTATCTTGCCACATCACCGAGGAAGAAGGAAGGACAAATTTAGACATCAAATTCTGGGAAAAGCGAGCACGTGTTCAAGCGTTGTAACCACAGCTACTGTATTTCGACCAGAATAATTCAAACTGATCACTGCCTATATTTTCAAAGGAGCGTCATGTTGCCATGGATACTGAGTGAAAGGGCTAATAGAAGAACAGTTGATATCATGGTTGGGACCCATCAACTTTAATATCTGGAGTGGGGAGAGACGTGTCAACTGATTGGACCCCGTGTAGCGACCTGTAATTAGAGCCAGAAAAGGTTATAAAAGGGCGTGTTGGAGCTCTTGGCATCATTCTTCTATCTTGTATTTCGCTTTAGGTCTGATAACTTGTCTTATGGTTGTTGTACCATAGTGGACTAGTGTGATAGTTTATCACTTCTACATTCATTACTTCGTTACCACGACGTGGTACTTAGGAATTTCTGAATGATGGGTGTATAGCCACTCTCATCAGGAAGTACGAACAGCTCTGTATTAGACCAGTTTATACCAGTCTAAGACAATAGGTAGCATTAAACTAGATAGAAATGAAACTTCAGTGCACATTTTCAGTAAAGTTGGAAGGATTGTTAATTGAGTATCCTCTCCACATAACCCAAGGAGGTTTTTCTAACTATGATTTAGGGCTCATCTCCAATATATGGGATAGAGCATAACAGGGAGTGATAGTTTCAAAGCCATCATCCAATTAGTGGTTGATGCAATTTGCAAGGCAGGAATGGTACTTAGCTGCAGATGAAGATATCTCAAAGACGACCGGTGATGTTCCAGCTACAAGGATGGAAGCTTTCCAAGGACCAGCAGAGCAAGACTACATGGTGAGCAAGCGAGTTAAAAATATTGCAAATTTTCGCGAAGTAGAGTCATTCAATTTTTTGTTAAATTCATTTCCTATTTTAAATTCAGTTCTCGTCAAACCGTCGTCATTTATATTCAATATAATAAATAGTATTTTCCTAGTTCACTTTAATCAGTCTGCCTTAATTAGCCTTTTGATTTCTAATTCTCCTGCTTAATGATTAGTGCACTATCATTAAGCATCCCTGTGATGAGAGTCCGTCCAAGCTTTATTATAAATTTTTGTTTTTAAGTCATCAACTTAAAGATTGGCGCCCTTAGCTTGCATAGTTGCATTTCTTGTTCAATTATTGTTCTCGAAGAGGGGAAAGTCACAAGCTGTCAAGTAGGTGGGCCCAATAGTGGCAGGGTGCTCAGGCAGCTGGTAGTGAAAGTGTTATTTACCATAGTTCAACACACTTCTATTTTTATTTCTGTAAATGATCATAGTTTTACTCAGTACTATAGATATACTATACTATAGATAAATAATAATCATCATCATCATAATAATTACCTCTGCCAACATATCCTGCAGTCTTTCTACATTTTCTTTAAGATCCTGCACCTCTGCTATCAGTCGTGTCTCTCCTTCATCCCTGTACAATGTGCAAGCAAGCATTAGAACACCTTTTAACCTAAAAGTGCCTTAACACTGAGGAGAGAAACGAAAGAAAGTGTCTGGATTGTTTTAGTTTAGAGTAGACGCAGACAGCACTGGCTATATAAAGTTGAGGATAGGAAGGCACAGAACAGTGTTTAAATTAAGAAATTAAATCTTTGTAATATAAGGCATGATCAAAAAGTTTCCATTTGGGGGTGTTGCTGCAACAGACATACAATGTAGTGCGACTCTGATGCAGCCAAAGGGCTTAGTGCGGCAGTCGTGTCGTGTCGAGGTGCGTGCATTAAATGCGTCCAAACAGGACCAGCGTGTTGTTATTCTGTTCTTGGCTGCCAAAGAACAAACACCGGTGGACATCCATCGGAGAATGAAGACTGTGTATGGGGCAGCATGTCTGTAGAAAACCACCGTTGTGGAATGGTGCACCAAGTTTTGTGCGGGTCACGTTTCGACACAAGACGCCGGTCGATCTGGGAGGCCAGCCTCACCCATTACGGACAACAACAACAAGCGGGTGGTGGACAAAGCGATTATCCACATGTGATTATCACACCTTTGGTCCCCTCCGAAAGACCTTGAAAGGTCGACGCTTCCTGTCGGAAGAGGATGTGCAACAGGCGGTTACGGACTTCTTCACGCAGCAGGACACGGTGTTTTACAATACGGGGATCTTCAACCTGGTGCGTCAGCAGGATGAGTGCCTCAATGCTCACGGCAATTTTGCGTGATTAGCATCCCAATTCAGGACTGTACGGCCGTGAAACGGAAACTTTTTGATCGCCCCTTATAACAACAGATGTTTATTAGTTGCTAGAAAGATACCTGGTTAGTTCGACGGCTGGTCGCTGGCTACGGTTACCAAGCCGAGTGTGGGCTAGAGCCATGTAACCTTCCTTTTCTGCTATAGCCTTCTCCAGTTTTGTTATGTTCATCCCCATCTCATTTGCCTTTTTCACAGTCTGTATAAATAATAGAATAAAAGGACAATCAAGATAGAGTGTAGTACAGCTATGTGCTTCTATTGTTGTTCTGAAACCATAATAATAGCAACCAGGGATTGGAGTTTAATGACTTAATAGATGCCAAAATGAAACAAACTTAAAACGAGCTAGAAGAGAGAGAGAGAGAGGGATATGATATTCTTCCATCAACTTCGTCTTCCCACACAGACCTACCGTTGTGTTCATCATATTATACAGTGTGTGCTTCAAAAAGGCAGCAGACAACAAACAAAGGAAGAAAGATCCTTTAAACATTGGTCACAAAACCAATATCTTCTGAGTTATGGCCCCAGTAATCGGGAGATAGTGGGTTCGAGCCCCACTGTCGGCAGCCCTGAAGATGGTTTTCCGTGGTTTCCCATTTTCACAGCAGGCAAATGCTGGGGATGTACCTTAATTAAGGCCACGGCCACTTCCTTCCAATTCCTAGGGGTACCGAGCTCGATAGCTGCAGTCGCTTAAGTGCGGCCAGTATCCAGTATTCGGGAGATAGTAGGTTCGAACCCCACTGTCGGCAGCCCTGAAAATGGTTTTCCGTGGTTTCCCATTTTCACACCAGGCAAATGCTGGGGCTGTACCTTAATTAAGACCATGGCCGCTTCCTTCCCACTCCTAGCCCTTCCCTGTCCCATAGTCGCCATAAGACCTATCTATGTCGGTGCGACGTTAAGCAACTACCAAAAAAAAACCAATTCCTAGGCCTTTCCTATCCCATCGTCGCCATAAGACATATCTGTGTCGGTGCGACGTAAAGCAAATAGCAAAAAAAAAAAAAAAAAAAAAAAAAAAAAAAAAAAAAAAGAGTTATGGCCCATTACCACTACTATGAAGGCAATTCAAATATAAACTGGAATTATTTTTTAAAATTTAATGCATCAACCAAAAAAAATACACATACAGAGATCACTTTTCTACATAGTGTCCTGCCTTCAATACACATTTTCTCCATCGGATTGGTAAGTTTTTGATGCCGTCTTGATAGAAAGAAGAGGGACATGTGCGGAACTTGTTGCGCACCAAATCTTCTGCACTTTCATCATCATCATCATCGAAGCGCTGTCCTCCTAGGCCTGTGTTTGAGTGGTCCAAACAAATGATAGTCGCAAGACGATAAATGTGGACTGTACGGAGGGTGTCCAGTGAATTTCCTCCAGTTTCTTCTTCCTTTTCTACCGCTTTGCCCACACCTGTGGGGTCATGGGTGCGAACTGTGTCGCAAGTGGATTTGGCTCTTTATTACGGCCGAATGCTGTTCCTGATGCCAACCCTATATGAGAGATGTAATCACTATTGTGTGTTTATGTAGTGGTTGGTACTGTGGTGTGTTGTGCGAATATAAAGTGGAGTGTGTTGGGACATACACAAACACCGAGTCCCCGAGCCAGAAGAATTAATCAGAAGCGATTAAAATCCCCGACCCGGCCAGGAATCGAACCTGGGACCCTCTGAACCAATGGGCAGTATGTCGACCAATCAGCCAACGAGTTGGACTGAACTTCCTCCAGTATTTCCCGCGTTAAAGCAGCACTATGTGACCTTACACGGTCGTGGAGAAGAATGATGTTTCGGATCTGTTGCCGGCATAGCGTGTTGTAATAAGCAGCTATGCTTCATCCAAAAGATGACAGTAATAGGCTGCATTAATTGTCCTTTGTTTGTGAAGAAAACCCACCAGCAGAAAGCCCGTGAAGTCGCAGGAATCGGTTGCAAGAATCTTTTCAGCAGATGGGCATGTTTTGGGCTTGACCAGACCTGCTTTGTCTCTTCGCTGCCACTCCATGATCGCATGCTTTAACTCTGGGGTGTAATGATGCACCCACATTTCATCAAAAGTCACAATACGATGCAATAAATCCTCTCCTTCCTCCTCGTAGCGACGCAGGGGTCTCTGACAAACTTCCTGGTGTAAAGTTATTTATTCCTGCTTGAGGAGACGAGGTACCCACCTGGTAGACAATTTTCTGAAATGGAGTTCATCTCAGATAATGGTTTGAACACTTCTGTAACTTATTTCTATGGCTAAAACAATTTGCAAAATATTTATTGCTGATCTTACCAATAATGTCACGAATGGTAACAATGTTGTCTGCAGTGATGCTTGTCCGTGGTATCCTTTCATGAGATTCGTTTTCCACACCTTCTCTTCCTGCCAAAAATTTTTTAGCCCACTCATTACTGTAATCACGTCCTAGTTCGTGAACCATGGGCAACGGCTGAGTGGCCTAGTAAGTGGTCCTGAGAATCTGGATACCAGTTGCTATGGAATGGGAGTGGGCATTTTGGATATATTCTTTGTTGTGGCCCTCCTTGTGCTGAGGCGGCTAGGACTATACAATTCACCAGTGGTCCATAACCCATTACAGGAGAGATCCTCACTTGGACTATGTGCAAGTAGGGTAGCATCCTGCTTCATGAATTTACCGAGCTCAGAACATTTTAAGCAAGCCTCAGACCTATGGGAGCAACGGAGTCCCACTCCCATTTGACAGGCGAGGGACTCGTTGGAAGCAACTTGGCAAACGAAATGGAATTCGATGGGGAGCTATCAATATTAATGGGGCTCATGGAAGAAAGAAAGTAGAACTTGCTGAGTCAGCAAAGAAGATGCATCTGGATGTGCTAGGAGTAAGTGATATTCAGGTAAGGGGAGATAACTAGGAAGAGATAGCAGATTATAAAGTGTACTTAACGGGTGTTAGAAAGGGAAGGGCAGAGTCTGGGGTAGGGCTGTTTATCAGGAATACCATTGCACGCAACATAGTTTCTGTCAGGCACGTAAATGAGCAAATGATGTGGGTAGATTTGTCAGTTGGAGGAATTAAGACTAGAATTGTCTCCGTGTATTCACCATGTGAGGGTGGAGATGAGGATGAAGTTGACAAGTTTTATGAAGCATTGAGTGACATCGTAGTCAGGGTCAGCAGCAAGGATAGAATAATACTAATGGACAATTTCAATGCGAGAGTTGGGAATAGAACTGAAGGATACGAAAGGGTGATTGGAAAATCTGGGGAAGATATGGAAGCTAATGGGAATGGGAAGTGTTTGCTGGACTTCTGTGCTAGTATGGGTTTAGCTGTTACGAATACATTCTTCAAGCATAAGGCTACTCACCACTACACATGGAAGGCTAGGGGTACCAGATCCATAATAGACTATATCTTAACCGCCTCGAATTCAGGAAATCTGTTAGGAATATACGCGTTTTCCGGGGATTTTTCGATGATACAGACCACTATCTGATCTGTAGTGAACTAAGTATCTCTAGGCCTAAGGTAGAGAAAGTGAAATCTGTCTGCAAACAAATAAGGATAGAAAATCTCCAGGACGAGGAAATTAGACAGAAGTACATGGATATGATTAGTGAAAAAGTTTCGAACAGGTTCAGGATATAGAAAGTGAATGGATGGGATGTTGTAGTAGAAACAGCAAGGGAATGCCTAGGAACAACTGTGTGTAAAGATGGGAAACGGTGAACATCTTGGTAGAATGACGAAGTGAGAATAGCTTGTAAACGGAAAAAGAAGGCTTATCAGAAATGGCTCCAAACAAGGGCCGAAGCAGACAGGGATTTTTATGTAGATGAAAGAAACAGAGCGAAACGAATAGTTGTTGAATCCAAAAAGATGCCGTGGGAAGATTTTGGTAAAACCTGGAAAGGCTAGGTCAAGCAGCAGGAACCTCTCTGGACAGTATTAAGAATCTTCGGAAGGAAGGGAGAAAGGAAATAAACAGTGTTGTGAGTAATTCAGGTGAACTCATAATAGATCACTGGAGAGGTGGAGGGAATATTTTGAACATCTTCTCAATGTAAAAGGAAATCATCCTGGTGGTGTTGTGAACAGCCAAGCTCATGGGGAGTAGGAAAATGATGTTGGTGAAATTACGCTTGAGGAAGTGGAAAGGATGGTAAATAAACTCCATTGTCATAAAGAAGCAGGAATAAATGAAATTAGACCTGAAATGGTGAAGAATAGTGGGAAGACAGGGATGAAATGGTTTCATAGAGTAGTAAGATTAGCATGGAGTGTTGGTAAGGTACCTTCAGATTGGATAAAAGCAGTAATTGCACCTATCTATAAGCAAGGGAACAGGAAGGATTGCAACAACTATCGAGGTATCTCATTGATTAGTATACCAGGCAAAGTATTCACTGGCATCTTGGAAGGGAGGGTGCGATCAGTCATTGAGAGGAAGTTGGACGAAAACCAGTGTGGTTTCAGACCACAGAGGGGCTGACAGGATCAGATTTTCGGTATGCGCCAGGTAATTGAGAAATGCTACGAGAGGAATAGACAGTTTTGTATATGTTTCGTAGATCTAGAAAAAGCATATGACAGGGTACTGAGGGAAAAGATTCTCGCTGTACTGGGGGACTATGGAATTAAAGGTAGATTATTAAAATCAATCAAAGGCATTTATGTTGACAATTGGGCTTCAGTGAGAATTGATGGTAGAATGAGTTCTTGGTTCAGAGTACTTACAGGGGTTAGACAAGGCTGTAATCTTTCATCTTTACTGTTCGTAGTTTACATGGATCATCTGCTGAAAGGTGTAAAATGGCAGGGAGGGATTCAGTTAGGTGGAAATGTAGTAAGCAGTCTGGCCTATGCTGACGACTTGGTCTTAATGGCAGATTGTGCCAAAAGCCTGCAGTCTAATATCTTTGGAACTTGAAAATAGGTGCAATGAGTATGGTATGAAAATGAACCTCTCGAAGACTAAATTGATGTCAGAAGGGAAGAAATTCAACAGAATTGAATGTCAGATTGGTGATACAAAGCTAGAACAGGTCAATAATTTCAAGTATTTAGGTTGTTTGTTCTCCCAGGATGGTAATATAGTAAGTGAGATTGAATCAAGGTGTCGTAAAGCTAATGCAGTGAGCTCGCAGTTGCGATCACCAGTATTCTGTAACAAGGAAGTCAGCTCCCAGACAAAACTTTCTTTACATCGGTCTGTTTTCAGACCAACTTTACTTTACCGGAGCGAAAGCTGGGTGGACTAAGGATATCTTATTCGTAAGTTAGAAGTAACAGACATGAAAGTAGCAAGAATGGTTGCTGGTACAAACAGATGGGAACAGTGGCAGGACAGATCTCGGAATGAGGAGATAAAGGCTAATTTAGGAATGAACTTGATGGATGAAGCTGTTCGCATAAACCGGCTTCAGTGGTGGGGTCATGTGAGGCGAATGGAGGGGGATAGGTTACCTAGGAGAATATTGGACTGTTAGACCAAGATGATGATGGTTAGACTCAGTTTCTAACGATTTAAAGATAAGAGCTATAGAACTAAATGAGGCTACAGCACTAGTTGCAAATCGAGGATTGTGGCAACGTTTCGTAAATTCACAGAGGCTTGCAGACTGAACGCTGAAAGGCATAACAGTCTATAATGATAATGTGTGTGTGTATGTATGTATGTATGTATGTATGTACTCATACACTCAAGTCTGCGAAAATGTTTCTTTCAGAAACTGTACGCGGAGCCATCTCAAAATTTTGGAAGGTTTGGTGTCCTCTTTTGCAAAAAGAAATTGATAATGATGCGATGCACAACAGGCATGTGCACCTGTTGCTCATTCGTGGTGTAGTGAAGCAGCCCAGCTTTCCACTGTTGTTTGTGCGCGCAGACCCCTTCTCTAGACACCCCCACCTCAGAATTTTTGCTAACAGCAGCGGTACATTCAAATTCCTGTTTATATTTGATCTGCCTTTGTATACTCCCTGCCATGTAAGCCTATACACTAAGGATACAACCTTACTCTTTCTCCCCTATTAACACTGAAGGTGGTGATTTATAGTTATTTTCAAACTGTTGGGTTTGATTCATAGTGCTAACCATACAGTTTAGGGACCCTACTCGCCAATATGACATCTTACAGTTGCTGTAAATGTTGCACATTGGCACTGGATAGTTTGTTTTTGTTTTTTTGTGATTAAGAAGTGAGTGGTTGAAACATGTCCTGTAAGTGCTAATTTATATTCAAATTTGCCTGAGGCAATAATAAAGTATCGATTAGGTGGTTATTTTACTAACTTCTTGATTATATTCATCGATACGGTCATGAAAGGGTCAACTTGTAATACTTGTGTGATTTACGTATTGCCACTATCATGTTGTCAAAATCACTAGTGTTACATTAGCAGGTATAAGTAAAGCATGTTTTCTTCTCTTGTAGACACGTTTAAACAACAAGTATCATAATTTTTACAGAAATACGTTTTACCTAAACACTGGTCGTAAATCTACCAGTGTGTTGTGTTCTGGTCTTATTATGATGGGGCTCGTACGGTTAGGCGACACCTAACATAAGCAATGGATTTGTTGGGGAGGACAAATATCTTGGCTTGCCCATTTGCCTGACCTTACCCTTTAGATTGTTGGTTTGGGGATATGGAGTATGCGATCCCTGTAAATGATGTGGATACACTACGAGAGCACGTTTCCAATGTCTGTGATGCAATCCCAGGAGCATTCCGACGTAGGCTGCAGTTCAATGAATGACTGTCATGTTGAGCACATGTTGAAGAGTGGATCCAAAACATAGTGATGGTAGTGGTAGCAGACCATAACTCTGAAGATATTGGGTTTGCGACCGACGTTTATCGGATCTTTCTTCCTTTGTTTGTTGCATGCTGCATCCTCTGTAAATATTGGAACTTTTTTTTCAAGGATACCCTGTATGTGTTCCTTATTCCTTTCCCTCTCTCTCTCTCTCTCTCAGAGTTTGTGACATGTGCTTCAAGAGTTTATATATTTGACGTAGTTCAAGTAAACTATCGATCATTTAAAATTGTATTAAATTTTATTGTCAAAATTTGTGGGACACCCCGTACTGCATGTGCGTTTTTCTGGGACTTGCACAAGATACAAGCTTTGAGAAGTTTCCTGCGTCCAATTAAACATATAAATTTTATTAGTTTAAAATTAATAAAAAGGTAACTCCTGTGCGGTTATTGGTCATTAATTTTGCTCTGGCATTTCCAGTTACACCATCCAGTGTGGGCTACCTTCGCAGAGTGTCTTAATTCTGTCTTCGGCATCATGTAGAGTGCACATGTTGTCTCAGGAGCTCTGCACTCCATGGGAGATCCGCATTCTCTTGGGGTAACCAAATCTTAATTTCCTAATGTAACTTTATTTCATTTCACGCTTCAATTTGTCACAGGAGTTTACCCGTTGGTTTATTTTTCTATCACAAATCAATTCTAATTTATGATTGTGTAAAGAGATCTTACAACCGTTTTCACATTGCCATGAGGCAAGCTTTTTCTAACAGTTTTGTAACTTAAATTAATTTTTCATTAGGCTTGATCTCAGTAACGCTGCTTTATTTTGACGTGTTTTCTCATGACCTGTATTTTATTTCTTTTTGTGAATGTGGTCACTTCACATTAAAAGTATTTTCCATGAAGATTAGTACAGGGAAGATTGTAAGACTTGCCAGCCCCATGGTGTAGGGATAGTGTGCCTTCCTCTTACCTGGAGGCCCCAGGTTCGATTCCCGGCCAGGTCAGGAATTTTTACCTCGATCTGAGGGCTGTTTCAAGGTCCACTCAGCCTACGTGATTACAATTGAGGAGACATCTGATGGTGAGATGGCGGCCCCGGTCTAGAAAGCCAAGAATAACGGCCGAGAGGATTCGTCCTGCTGACCACACAGCAGCTCGTAATCTGCAGGCCTTCGGGCCGAGCAGCGGTCGCTTGGTAGGCCAAGGCCCTTGAAGGGCTGTAGTGCCATGGGGTAGGTATTAACTAAATTATTCTTTGGTCTTAGTTTCGATCACAAAAGTTCTTTGGTCCTCAACCTCGTAGGCTTCCTTCCACTGTTCACATCCTGCCGTTAGTTTCCTTGTATTTTAATTTTATGGTTTTTAATATTTCTAAATTGCATTTAATGTCCAAATGTTTTTCTTTTATAATTGTGTTATTAAAGCCCCAAGTGCCAGTACAGAGTTTATGTGGCACATGATTGTTCCTTTTCTATACTAATTGGGATCCTTTTCTCCTTGTGTGTTTGTCCTGTGTTCCTGTTTGTATACCCCCTATACCTTATCATCAGTACTGTATCAGGGGACAAAACCTTGAGGTTGTTAAATACTTCAAATATTTGAGGAGTGAGATGCAAATATTTGAGGAGGAGATGCAAGGTTGGATAATGAGATCAGCAGAAGTGTACAAGCAGGAAATACATTCTACCAGAATGTAAGGAAGCCGGCTCTGCGGTGTAGGGGTAGCGTGCCTGCTTCTTACCCGGAGGTTCCAGGTTCGATTCCTGGCCAGGTCAGGGATTCTTAACTGGATCTGAGGGCTAGATCTAGGTCCACTCAGCCAACGTGATTATTAGAGCCTGAATTTCCATCCAAATACATGTTTTTAAATAAGCTGATTACATTTCACAATACTTTGCAAATATTCATTTTATGGCTTAACGATTCAAAATAATCGTTCTTTTTCCATACATGTTTGCATGTTTTGGTCTTTTTGGGAGAAAATTCATGCATAATGCATATTTTGAAGATTTTGTATTTAATAGTGAATATTTTGGATGTTATATTGCATAATAAGACTTTTCTTCTGACTTTGGCACATGTATAATGTTAACTTGCATGATAGTGACTTTTATGAATGTTGGTTTGCAGAATTTCGGACCGTTTTTCCATGTTACACAGTATGTCTATTCTTGAGAGACGGAGAGTATGTATTCCTGGCATCCTATCTGACAACCAAAATTAGTACATGCAGTACTAATCCAATTAACCAAGCACTTTCTTATCTATTGTTTGAGTAAACATTGATGTAAGTCGGAAGTCGGAATAAGATGTCCCTTTTACAAACTGCTATAAAATGAACTATAAATTGTGCATTACTAAATGATGGCTCATTTTTTCAATGAACAAAACAAAACAAAACAAAACTTGTATCACACTTCCGTGATGCCATGTTACAAACCTTCGTTTTGCACTGAACCCACTTCCCCTCTTCTGTTGTTACCCTGGAATTTCCTACCCGGCTGAACAAAGTTATCCATTCAAATCCTGATTTTGAATTCGTCAAAACTTATAAAATACATATTGTAGTGAAAATGCAAAAGACGTACAATTTGACCTCACTTTGTACCGAAACTCTTCATTTAAGTATGAACCTGTCACTTCTTGTTACATAGAAAGGTTATTTTCTGTGCTTAAGAATGTGCTAACAGGTAAACAAATGAGCTTAAATCAAGACAATTTGGAGGAATTCGTTCTTGTACAATGTTTCAAAAGGAAGTGAATTTTGGAAGTGCGTATTTTATAGTTTATTGTGCATGTTTTGCATGACTGCATGCATATTTTGAGATGTGATAGTGCGTGGAAATCCAGGCTTTAGTGATTACAATTGAGGAGCTATCTGACAGTGAGGTGGCGGACCCAGTCTAGAGAGCCAAGAATAACGGCCGTGAGGATTCATTGTGCTGACCACACAACACGTTGTAATCTGCAAGCCTTCGGCTGAGCAGCGGCCATTTGTTAGGCCAAGGCCCTTTGGGGCTGTTGCACCATGGGGTTTGGTTCCCTTTTTTTAGAATGTAAGGAAACTGGTGTGAAAAAAAGAAGTTCCTATGAAATGTAAAGAGATAATTTACAGTATATTAACGATGCATCAGAGACTTGGGCACTGACAGCGAGAAATGAACGTAAAATTCAGGCCAGTGAGAAGTGGTTTCTGAGGAGTTTGGTAAGGAAGACAAGGAGAGACAGAATAATAAATGCTGAGGTCAGAAAAGAGATAGGGACAGAAAAACTGAGTGATAGGATGGAGAAGAATAAATTGAGATGGTTTGAACATGTTATGAGATGCAGGAGGGAATGATACCAAAACAAGTAGTGGATGCTGAGATAGAAGGAAAGAGGACAAGGGGAAGGCCCAGAGCAAGATGGATGGACTCTGTCAAGAACAGTATAAGAGAAAGAAGACTGGACTGGAATACAATTACTGAAGAGGAGTGTTGGAAGGAGAGGCAAAGGTGGAGAAGTGCCATCAACACCCCGACCTAGCAGGAGTGTGACTAGGTGAAATGAAAATGGTGATGATTTACCTTTGTGTTATGTTTCTTCCCTTTTCTCATACTTATCCAGCTTTATTCTTACCCCACATGATGCCTGCCCTCCTGGTGAAGCTCAGAAGAGAGGGATGTAGTGTAAGAAGATGTGAAAACTGTCCTTGTCCTTCTGTGTTTTCATGTTTGTCCTCGTCTCCTATTCCTCTTCCTCTGACTAAAGGAGTTGGCTGTGCGGTTAGGAGCGCACAGCTATGAGCTTGCATCCGGGAGATAGTGGGTTCAAACCCCGTGGTTTCACATCAGGCAAATGCTTAGGTTGTACCTTAATTAAGGCCACAGCCCCTTCCTTCCCACTCCTAGCCCTTTCCTGCCCCATCGTCGTCATGAGACTTATCTGTGTGGGTGCGACATAAAGCCAATTGTAAAAAGAATCCACAGTTCTAGCTTGTCAGGCAAGTAACTCACTCAATGTTGAAAACATCCCAGAGATATGAGCTACGAATTTTAGGTAAATCAAATATAATAAGTTATGAGGATTTATTCTTTATTTATTCCTTAAAAGAAATGCAATCTTTGTTTTTAACCATCGTTATTTGATCGATTAGATTAGCAGTTTGCGATTTTGTACCACTACGAGTGCTAATGTGAGTCAATGCAGAGTTTCATTTAACCACTTATAACTACATTCAGTGTGGATATTATTTTTAAAAAATCAAAAAAATCACCTGAGGATTTTGAACCTAGACGCACATTACAGAAAAAAAAAAAATGTAAATAAGTTAATTTGGCTAGGATTTGAATTTTTTTTAAAAAAAAGAAAACACCAGGCGAGTTGGTCATGCAGCTGTGAGCTTGCATCCGGGAGATAGTGGGTTCGAATCCCACTGTCAACAGCCCTGAAGATGGTTTTCCGTGGTTTCCCATTTTCACCCCGTACCTTAATTAAGGCTACAGCCGCTTCCTTCCCATCCCTAGGTCTTTCGTGTCCCATTGTCGCCATAAGACCTATCTGTGTCGGTGCGACGTAAAGCAACTAGCAAAAAAAAAAAAAAGTAAAGAAACAAGCAATTTTAGGCTGTTTAACCAGAATCGCCTTTAGGCCAGAGGTGAGATTCGAAATTTGTTTTTTAGTTTGATAGAACTATCCAAGACTCAGAATTTGAAACCTCTCCGGGCCCTTTAGCCTTCAACTTTTGGCACAATTGAGGGAATTGCTTAATTTTATGTTCTTCATACTACGGGGGCCTCTACTTTGTCAGCTAAGGAATGTTTTCAACATTAAAAAGAACAACGATGTGCCTCCATTTATTACGGTCTTAGTATGCTTTTTGTCTCTCTAGGGTGTCTCTTGTTTCTCCTCTCTTCTCTAGGTCTTCTCTTATCTGGTCTAACCACATTTTTCTCGTGTCTAATTGTTCTTCATCCCAGAATGATCTCAAAATACTTCCTTGGAATTTGAGTCGCCTGCTTCTGCTTAACGTGTCCTAGCCACTTCAGCCTTTCTTCCATGGTCAGGCTGACCTGCAGGTCTGTTCGTATCTGATCATTCCTAATTCTGTCGTTCCTTGTTTTCTGTACAGCTTATCTAAGGAACTTCATCTTCGAAATAATCTGTTTAGCCCTCTGAGGAACTCCCTTGTCGCATACTATGTTCCGTACTTGATGGAAGAAGTTGGATCCTTTTTTGCACTCTGTTCAGCACTTCGTTCTTGACACTTACATTATTTGATATTGTACTCCCCAGATATTTAAAGGTATTCACACATTCAGGAGAGTAAAATGCCATATAAAAATAAAAGCGTGAACTTCACATGCTATCACTTCTGCACAAAGTACTTTCCACTAATACTCCCGACCTTTTTCTTACCTCTCATCCTATCATGAACACAATACAAGATCTGGCTCCTCTCTTGCCATACCTGTAAGCCGCACTGCTGTGTACAACCGCTCCTTCATAATCTCTGTGTCTAGATCATGGAATTCGCTACCTGCGAACATTAGAGACAATCCTTCTCATCGCAAGTTTAAAGTGGCTTGCCGTGAGCATTTGCTGAGTAGATCCCGCTGACTTGCTGGATAATTGTTGAGTGAGTGAATGAAGGAATGAATGAAATGAATGAATGGATGAATGGATTGCTGTAGTTACGTCATTTAAGTGTACGTTATTTTGTGTATTTTAAAATGAAGGATTCCTTTCTTCTTCTTCTTGTTTTCGAATGGGTCTACTATGGACCACGTTAAGCATCATTCATTTACGGTTCTTCCTCTTTCGATCGGACCAGTACTTCTTCATCCTTTCAGAGTGGGCTTCTTTACGTTCTCGTGACCAGTTGTTGCCGGTCCGTTTTTTGCTACTTTGATCTTGGAATCCCTTAATTATGTTGATGATTTTTCTGTATTCCTGTCTGTTGTATACTACCTGCTGTGATATATTATTTTCCTCCATATCCTCCTTGACCCCTTTAAGCCAGCTAGTTTGTGTCTTCCTGTTCTCCGTGTATTCCAGAATTCGCTTGGCTGTTCTCTCTGGTGGCATTCTTTTAATGTGTCCGTAGAAGCAGAGTCTTCTCTTCTTGAAGGATGTTGTAATTTTTTCGGTTCTTTTGTATAGTACCTCATTTGGTCGCAGTCTGAATTCTTGACCCACTTTCCTGGGCCCTAGTATCTTCCTCAAGATCTTCCTTTCTGTCTTTTCAATGTTTTCTAGTAAGCCCTTCCTGTTCAGTGGAATACATTCGATCACATATAGATTTTCTGGTTTGATGACAGTGTTGTAATGTCTGATTTTTGCAGTGAATGAAACTGATTTTTTATTGTAGACATTTCGACATAACTGGTATGCTGCTTCCATCTTTCTTGCCCTTTCCTGTAATGCTATTCCTGGTAGTCCTGTTGGAGTTATCCATTCCCCCAGATATTTAAACTTCTGTACTCTTTTAATTGTTCCATATTTGGTGACAATATTTTGTGTCGGATCCTTTTTGTCCTGAATCATTAGTTCCGTCTTTTCGAAGGATATCTGAAGTCCCGTCTTTACAGCAGTCTCTTGAAGTGTTTCAATTTGTACCTTGGCTGTTTCAGTGTCTTCTGCCAGTATTGCCATATCATCTGCGAATGCTAGACAGTCAATTTTGACTCCAGATCTTCCCAGTGATATTCCATTTTCCACCCCTAATTCCATCAGTCTCTTCCTCCACTCTCTGACCACTTTTTCAAGTATAACATTAAACAGGAGTGGTGACACCCCGTCCCCTTGTCGGACACCTGTTTCGATCTTGAATGTTTTTGACAACATACCCATAAACTTAACCTGTGATGTAGTGTCAGTGATGGTTTCTTTGATTAAGTTTCTAGTTTTTTTATCTATCCCAAACTCTTCTAACGTGCTTATCAAGGTTGCTCTGTTGACTGAATCATAGGCTTTCTTAAAATCCACAAATACAATCCCTAGATTTTTGGCTGTGAGTGCACGTAGTTGTATTATGGAGATTAGGTTGAAAATTTGCTCGTTGCATGATCTCCCTTTCCGGAATCCTGCCTGGTATTCACCAAGTTCTTTTTCTATTATCCCTTCAGTCCTGTTTTGTAGTGCCTCGGATAGAATTTTAGAGGCAACTGGTGGCAATGATATTCCTCTGTAATTGTTAACGTTTGTTCTGTCTCCTTTTTTGTGCAGCGGGTGTATTAATGATGTCTTCCATTCCTTTGAGATGCTCTCTGTCTGCCAAATCTCCTCAAACAGTGCTTCTAGCTGAGTCACTAAGTGTTCTCCGGCATATTTCAATAACTCTGCAACTATTGAATCTTCACCTGACGTCTTATTGTTCTTCAGTCCTGTTATTATTCCCCTGATTTCTTCTTTATTAGGTGGTTCCGAGTCCGGTGTCTGGTTCTTGGGTTTCTCAAACATTAGAGTTTCCTCAGGTTTTTTACAGTTCAGTAGTTTCTGGAAATAATTTACAAGGTGTTGGCAATTCTGTTCATTTCCAGTGATTAGATTTCCTTCGTCATCTTTGAAGCATAGGGTTGGCGGTTTGTATCTTGTTAAGTTCCTCCTGAATGTCTGGTAGAAATTACGTGTATTGTTTTTCACGAAATCTTCTTCTAGTTTCTTTAGTTGCTGTGTGTCATAATGGTTCTGTTCACCTCTTATGGTTTTAGCTGTTGTTTTCCTTTGTGCTTTGAATGCCTCCCAGTCTTCTGGTTTCTTAGTTGAGTTCAATTTCTTCCATGTCTGAGCCCTTCTTTGTAGTGCTTCTTCGCAAACTTCATTCCACCACGGATGTTTCTTCTTTTTACTTCGTAGGATTGTTTGTTCTGCTGCTTGTTGTATTGATGTTGCCATCTCAGTCCAACTGTGACTTTGAATCTTATTTATCCTGTTCTGGTATTCATTCACAGTCTGCTGATTGAACTTCAGATCTTCTATTCTGTATCTTGTAATTTTTGTACCACTACTTTTTCTCCTTTCTGGTGTTAATTTCATCTTAATTTTTGTCAGATAGTGGTCAGAGTCGAAGTTTGCTCCTCTAGTTACATGTACATCTTGAATTTCTCTGGAGTTTTCGTAACTGATTGCAACATGGTCAATCTGAAATTCGCCCAATAATTTGTTAGGTGATATCCATGTTGTTTGTTTCTTTGGCTTCTTCTGGAACTTGGTGGTCATGATGTTCAAATTGAATTTTTCACACAACTCTATCAACCTCTTACCATTCATGTTTGTCTTGCTGTGAGCCGTGAATTTTCCTGTGGTTCTTGATGGTTCATTCCTTCCAATTTGTGCACTGAAGTCTCCTACCAGAATTACAACATTTTTCTCTGGAGTATTTCCTAGGATTTCTTCCAGACCTTCCCAAAATGTTTCTACTTTCTGTGGATTTTGTTGGTTGTCCTTATTTATTGGTGCATGTGCATTTATTATTGTGTATTTCCTGTTCTTGTTTTTGAAAGTTAGTGTTGACATCCTTGGTGAGGTGGATTTGAATTCCGTTATCTTGTCTGCCAGTGAATTGTGTACTACAAATGCTGTTCCAAACATCCAAAGACCTTTAGTGTTTTGTATTTTCTCTGCTGGTTTACCTTTATAAATCCTGTAGTTGTGTGTTTGTACCATATTTTCGTCTCGGTATCTTGTTTCTTGTATAGCTAATATTTTCATCTCTTGTTCATCCATCATTTTAGTCAGTTCCATTTGTTTCCCTATTTTCAACATCGATTTTTCATTTAGTGTCCCTACGAACGTTCTGTGTTTACATTTGTGATTTGTCTTTGGGATTCTAAGACCCTCCGACTGGTCTTGACTTGCGCAATGCTGCTGGACCCCCAGATCCGAATGCCCAGCTTCGGTAGCTTCGCCACCACGAGGATATGAGTTACTCATTGCACCTTTTATGACTGATACTTGTTTAGAGCTTGTGCTTCTAGAAATTTGCATTTCCATCTGCTACGACTTGGTTCGCTGCACCAAGAAGTTTTCCAGGCCGCCCCTAACATGGGGAACAGACGCCATAGGAATGGCAGAGTGCTTTTTAGGCGACACTCACTCGCCTTGTCACATTGCCGTCACTGGATTTATGTGGCATTTTTAGAGACTATAGTGCCCTCCATAGTCCCACCACATCCTGGTGGCAATGCCGCTGTTGGTCCGGGACTGCTTATTTGTCAGGTTTCCCTGCTTATATCGCAGCTGCCCTCCATATTTGGAGGGATGCCCACTATCCGCCACCTGTGGACCCGCCTGATCGCAGTCAGCTCTGCGTCCCATACACTGGATTCCTTTATTATTATTATTATTATTATTATTATTTTTTAATTTTTTTTTTTTTTTTTTTTTTTAGGTTATAAGTTATGTAAATGTATACTCGTCTAGTGGTTAAGTGTAAGAGAGGACCTTAAGCCCTAACTTCACCACCATTAAAGGCATTATCTATCTAATCTATCTGTCTATGAAAGAGATTTAGGATTATTATTTATAAATTTCATTTTCCGTATTGATAGACTCAAAGTATAGATAAGAAATGTGTTTTTCCACCATTCAATACACAATTTATTTTAATAGATTAAGCTAGTACCGGTTTCGGCTCTTTAACGGCCATCATCAGCTAGTACATGTTTTGTTTTAGCCATTAGACAATACACAAGTTGTTATTGTATTAGGCATCCGGATGTCTAATGGGGGATGGAATAATAGCATATAATTAAAATATCAGTGGTCAGGTTAAAAAGTTATAAATAGAGCCTGAGTATGTAAAACATATTAAAAACACACAGGTCACAATATATAACATTTAAAAAGTTTCAACACATTAAAATTGTACATATAGGTAGACACTTGTTAAAATTTTCCAATTTATGTTATATGGATTCCATCCTCTATGCAGATCCTTCTAAGTAATGTTGATTTTAGTTGCGTAGGGTAATCTTCGAGGACATTTTGAAACTAGTGTACGTCTTATTGATGTGGGCCTTTGTCATGATGAAATTTCGTTATGTTATATATCCCAACTTGTGATATACTATGGCAAGTTTCAATACAGCAAACAGCAGGTCTCGAGCATGTATTTAGAGGTAGTCGGTGGTAACACTTCTCTCGTCTATGTTTGTTCTTGTAGTCTGTAAAGATAAAGTGATATAAGTATGCCGGTAGTGTGTGCATGAAGGAATGCCTAGTGTGTGTATGGAAAGAGTACTTACTATAGTTGTTGTGGAAGTCTTGTGCTGATGTGTTTGAAGGCTTGTTGTGTTCTACTGCGAGTGAGTCTGGGGCTCATATTAGTTGTGGAGGGGAATGTAGGTGGAGGGGAAGAAGGAGTGGCCGTTGGAGAAGTAGGGGCGGGGTCAGGCTTGTGATTCGTTGGTTTGTTAGAGCGTGTGTTTACTATTTTGAGATAATCATTCTTTAATATCGGAATGGCTTTGTCAAAAATAATGCTGTTTTTTTCATTAATATCATTAATGTTATGATTGGGGTTGGCGTACTGGTCTAAATAAATGTAGAAATCTTCGGTTATGTTGAGCAGGGGGCCCTTGGAGTTTATATTTAGTATCGTCATGTCGTTGTTGATGTTTGTGAAACTATGCTTGGATTCTTCTATATGTTGGCCTATTGATGAGAAATGGTTATGTTTTACTGCATTTACATGTTCATTGTAGCGGATGGTGAAGTTTCTGCCTGTACGTCCTATGTAACTTACGTCACAGTTGTTACATTTGATACGGTAGACACCTGATTGGTTGTATTTATTGTTATTATTGACTGTTTTAGTGTTATGTATAATGTTGGTACTATTGTGTGTGGTTTTGAATACTGTTTTTATGTTGTGCTTCTTGAAAATATTAGTTATAGTATATATGTGGGTGTTGTTGAAGGTAAATAGAGCATAGTCTTTTTTGGGTTTGGCTGTTTTTGCTAATTTAGTTTTAGGTTGTGATTTTATTTTGTGAATGATTTTGTTGACAATTTCTTTGCTGTATCCGTTGTGTTTAGCTATGTCGTGGATTAACTTCAATTCATTATTTTGGTCTTCTGTTGTCATTGGGATGTTAAAGGCTCTATAAATCATACTATAATAGGCTGCTCTTTTATGTGTATTGGGATGAATGGAGTCATTTTTTATGGTATTTGAGGTGTGTGTGGGTTTCCTGTAGATCTTGTAAGATAAGTGGTTGTCGTGTCTGGTTATTGTTAAGTCTAGGTAATTTAGTGCACGGTTATTTTCGGTTTCTTTGGTGAATTTAATTTGGGGATCTAGAGTGTTAAGCTTATCTAGTATAGTTTGTGCGTCAGTGGATCTATTATCTAAAACTACGAAGACATCGTCAACAAATCTGCACCAAAAATGTATATTCTCTATTTCTTTGATTGACGTGTATTCTAGGTTATCTATGTATATTTCTGCTAATATTCCGGAGGCAGGAGACCCCATAGGTATGCCTTGTTGCTGATAAATGGTATCGTGAAATCTGAAATAGTTATTGTTTATGGCGAATTCAAGTAAGTTTATGAATTCGTTTATTTCTAAGGTGCTCAAGTTGCTATTGTTTTTTAGGTTAGATTCTATTATTTTGATTGTTTGTTTAACAGGAATGTTAGGGTACATATTTATTATGTCAAATGAAGCAAGGGTATGGTGTTGTTCGATCTTTAGCTCTTTGGTTCTGTTGCAAAAATCTATTGAGTTTAGTATTGTTTTGTTTGCTAAAAATGTATAGTGCTTTTTTAAAAAATTTTGGATGAATTGCGATAATTTGTAGGTTGGACTGGCTCTATAGTTTATAATAGGTCTCATAGGTACGTCTTCTTTATGTATTTTTGGGTAGGCTTTCGCGGTCGGTAATTGGGGGTTCATTGTTATGAGTTTAGCAGATTCAGTTTCGGTGAGAAGAAAATGTGTGTTTTTAAGTAAAATGTTTAAATTCCTTTGTATGTTATTGGTTGGATCTCGGCGTTTAATAGAAAAAGTATAGTCTTGGAAACATTTTTTAGTCTTTGTTATGTATTCATTTTTATCCATAATGACCGTAGTGTTGCCTTTGTCGGCCTTCGTTACTAGTAGATTGTTCTGTTTTATTTTATTTTTAAGTTTGTTTAAGTTCGATCTATTGGTGGTATTCATGTTTGGGTTATTATTGTGGACGCTATTGATGTATTGCGGGATCTTTCTACTGATTTCGTGTCTTGCTTCGTCTCGTATGTCATATGGGATCTTTTGTAAAGCAAGTTCTGTTTCGGTAATGGTAGTTATAATATTCTGGTAGGATGATGCATTACCCCAGTTGTGTTTGGGTCCCCTGTTCAATATATCCGTTTCTACGTCGTCAAATACGGTTTGCGTAAGATTTTTTATAGGCGGATGGAATTTATGTTGGGAATTCTTGTTAGGAAGAGAGGGATCTTTGTTTTGGATTATGGTTAGTGGCTTTGGTTTACTTTGTTGTTGTTTCAGTGTTTCCAGTTTTTTGTTTAGTGTGTTTTGTTTCTTTATGGCTAAGTCTTCTATTTTTTTCTCTGGAAATTCGTTGAAAGTAATTCCAATAGCTGTGTGGGAGTTCATGGGATGCTTTCAGGTGTGTTGAGTAAAGTTCATTATTAAGGTGTTGTTTCTTCTGATATAGGAATTTTATTTCTTCTTTTAACCAAATTTCATTAGTCCTGTTTTGTGTTTTGCGTGTCTGAGCGGTTCGTCTGTGTTTATTATTGTATTTCTGGAGAAATTTCGGTGTTAAGTTGTTTGAAAGGCATTCCTTCAAAAAGGCAATGCTTTTGGTTGTGTTCATTGGTTTAATTTTCAAGTTCTGATATTTAAATGCCTTACGTTTTGCCTGGTTGGCTTCCGTATTATTATTTATAAATTTCATTTTCCGTATTGATAGACTCAAAGTATAGATAAGAAATGTGTTTTTCCACCATTCAATACACAATTTATTTTAATAGATTAAGCTAGTACCGGTTTCGGCTCTTTAACGGCCATCATCAGCTAGTACATGTTTTGTTTTAGCCATTAGACAATACACAAGTTGTTATTGTATTAGGCATCCGGATGTCCAATGGGGGATGGAATAATAGCATATAATTAAAATATCAGTGGTCAGGTTAAAAAGTTATAAATAGAGCATGAGTATGTAAAACATATTAAAAACACACAGGTCACAATATATAACATTTAAAAAGTTTCAACACATTAAAATTGTACATATAGGTAGACACTTGTTAAAATTTTCCAATTTATGTTATATGGATTCCATCCTCTATGCAGATCCTTCTAAGTAATGTTGATTTTAGTTGCGTAGGGTAATCTTCGAGGACATTTTGAAACTAGTGTACGTCTTATTGATGTGGGCCTTTGTCATGATGAAATTTCGTTATGTTATATATCCCAACTTGTGATATACTATGGCAATTTTCAATACAGCAAACAGCAGGTCTCGAGCATGTATTTAGAGGTAGTCGATGGTAACACTTCTCTCGTCTATGTTTGTTCTTGTAGTCTGTAAAGATAAAGTGATATAAGTATGCCGGTAGTGTGTGCATGAAGGAATGCCTAGTGTGTGTATGGAAAGAGTACTTACTATAGTTGTTGTGGAAGTCTTGTGCTGATGTGTTTGAAGGCTTGTTGTGTTCTACTGCGAGTGAGTCTGGGGCTCATATTAGCTGTGGAGGGGAATGTAGGTGGAGGGGAAGAAGGAGTGGCCGTTGGAGAAGTAGGGGCGGGGTCAGGCTTGTGATTCGTTGGTTTGTTAGAGCGTGTGTTTACTATTTTGAGATAATCATTCTTTAATATCGGAATGGCTTTGTCAAAAATAATGCTGTTTTTTTCATTAATATCATTAATGTTATGATTGGGGTTGGCGTACTGGTCTAAATAAATGTAGAAATCTTCGGTTATGTTGAGCAGGGGGCCCTTGGAGTTTATATTTAGTATCGTCATGTCGTTGTTGATGTTTGTGAAACTATGCTTGGATTCTTCTATATGTTGGCCTATTGATGAGAAATGGTTATGTTTTACTGCATTTACATGTTCATTGTAGCGGATGGTGAAGTTTCTGCCTGTACGTCCTATGTAACTTACGTCACAGTTGTTACATTTGATACGGTAGACACCTGATTGGTTGTATTTATTGTTATTATTGACTGTTTTAGTGTTATGTATAATGTTGGTACTATTGTGTGTGGTTTTGAATACTGTTTTTATGTTGTGCTTCTTGAAAATATTAGTTATAGTATATATGTGGGTGTTGTTGAAGGTAAATAGAGCATAGTCTTTTTTGGGTTTGGCTGTTTTTGCTAATTTAGTTTTAGGTTGTGATTTTATTTTGTGAATGATTTTGTTGACCATTTCTTTGCTGTATCCGTTGTGTTTAGCTATGTCGTGGATTAACTTCAATTCATTATTTTGGTCTTCTGTTGTCATTGGGATGTTAAAGGCTCTATAAATCATACTATAATAGGCTGCTCTTTTATGTGTATTGGGATGAATGGAGTCATTTTTTTATGGTATTTGAGGTGTGTGTGGGTTTCCTGTAGATCTTGTAAGATAAGTGGTTGTCGTGTCTGGTTATTGTTAAGTCTAGGTAATTTAGTGCACGGTTATTTTCGGTTTCTTTGGTGAATTTAATTTGGGGATCTAGAGTGTTAAGCTTATCTAGTATAGTTTGTGCGTCAGTGGATCTATTATCTAAAACTACGAAGACATCGTCAACAAATCTGCACCAAAAATGTATATTCTCTATTTCTTTGATTGACGTGTATTCTAGGTTATCTATGTATATTTCTGCTAATATTCCGGAGGCAGGAGACCCCATAGGTAGGCCTTGTTGCTGATAAATGGTATCGTGAAATCTGAAATAGTTATTGTTTATGGCGAATTCAAGTAAGTTTATGAATTCGTTTATTTCTAAGGTGCTCAAGTTGCTATTGTTTTTTTAGGTTAGATTCTATTATTTTGATTGTTTGTTTAACAGGAATGTTAGGGTACATATTTATTATGTCAAATGAAGCAAGGGTATGGTGTTGTTCGATCTTTAGCTCTTTGGTTCTGTTGCAAAAATCTATTGAGTTTAGTATTGTTTTGTTTGCTAAAAATGTATAGTGCTTTTTTAAAAATTTTTGGATGAATTGCGATAATTTGTAGGTTGGACTGGCTCTATAGTTTATAATAGGTCTCATAGGTACGTCTTCTTTATGTATTTTTGGGTAGGCTTTCGCGGTCGGTAATTGGGGGTTCATTGTTATGAGTTTAGCAGATTCAGTTTCGGTGAGAAGAAAATGTGTGTTTTTAAGTAAAATGTTTAAATTCCTTTGTATGTTATTGGTTGGATCTCGGCGTTTAATAGAAAAAGTATAGTCTTGGAAACATTTTTTAGTCTTTGTTATGTATTCATTTTTATCCATAATGACCGTAGTGTTGCCTTTGTCGGCCTTCGTTACTAGTAGATTGTTCTGTTTTATTTTATTTTTAAGTTTGTTTAAGTTCGATCTATTGGTGGTATTCATGTTTGGGTTATTATTGTGGACGCTATTGATGTATTGCGGGATCTTTCTACTGATTTCGTGTCTTGCTTCGTCTCGTATGTCATATGGGATCTTTTGTAAAGCAAGTTCTGTTTCGGTAATGGTAGTTATAATATTCTGGTAGGATGATGCATTACCCCAGTTGTGTTTGGGTCCCCTGTTCAATATATCCGTTTCTACGTCGTCAAATACGGTTTGCGTAAGATTTTTTATAGGCGGATGGAATTTATGTTGGGAATTCTTGTTAGGAAGAGAGGGATCTTTGTTTTGGATTATGGTTAGTGGCTTTGGTTTACTTTGTTGTTGTTTCAGTGTTTCCAGTTTTTTGTTTAGTGTGTTTTGTTTCTTTATGGCTAAGTCTTCTATTTTTTCTCTGGAAATTCGTTGAAAGTAATTCCAATAACTGTGTGGGAGTTCATGGGATGCTTTCAGGTGTGTTGAGTAAAGTTCATTATTAAGGTGTTGTTTCTTCTGATATAGGAATTTTATTTCTTCTTTTAACCAAATTTCATTAGTCCTGTTTTGTGTTTTGCGTGTCTGAGCGGTTCGTCTGTGTTTATTATTGTATTTCTGGAGAAATTTCGGTGTTAAGTTGTTTGAAAGGCATTCCTTCAAAAAGGCAATGCTTTTGGTTGTGTTCATTAGTTTAATTTTCAAGTTCTGATATTTAAATGCCTTACGTTTTGCCTGGTTGGCTTCCGTATTATTATTTATAAATTTCATTTTCCGTATTGATAGACTCAAAGTATAGATAAGAAATGTGTTTTTCCACCATTCAATACACAATTTATTTTAATAGATTAAGCTTAAGATTACCCTACGCAACCAGAATATTATAACTACCATTACCGAAACAGAACTTGCTTTACAAAAGATCCCATATGACATACGAGACGAAGCAAGACACGAAATCAGTAGAAAGATCCCGCAATACATCAATAGCGTCCACAATAATAACCCAAACATGAATACCACCAATAGATCGAACTTAAACAAACTTAAAAATAAAATAAAACAGAACAATCTACTAGTAACGAAGGCCGACAAAGGCAACACTACGGTCATTATGGATAAAAATGAATACATAACAAAGACTAAAAAATGTTTCCAAGACTATACTTTTTCTATTAAACGCCGAGATCCAACCAATAACATACAAAGGAATTTAAACATTTTACTTAAAAACACACATTTTCTTCTCACCGAAACTGAATCTGCTAAACTCATAACAATGAACCCCCAATTACCGACCGCGAAAGCCTACCCAAAAATACATAAAGAAGACGTACCTATGAGACCTATTATAAACTATAGAGCCAGTCCAACCTACAAATTATCGCAATTCATCCAAAATTTTTTAAAAAAGCACTATACATTTTTAGCAAACAAAACAATACTAAACTCAATAGATTTTTGCAACAGAACCAAAGAGCTAAAGATCGAACAACACCATACCCTTGCTTCATTTGACATAATAAATATGTACCCTAACATTCCTGTTAAACAAACAATCAAAATAATAGAATCTAACCTAAAAAACAATAGCAACTTGAGCACCTTAGAAATAAACGAATTCATAAACTTACTTGAATTCGCCATAAACAATAACTATTTCAGATTTCACGATACCATTTATCAGCAACAAGGCATACCTATGGGGTCTCCTGCCTCCGGAATATTAGCAGAAATATACATAGATAACCTAGAATACACGTCAATCAAAGAAATAGAGAATATACATTTTTGGTGCAGATTTGTTGACGATGTCTTCGTAGTTTTAGATAATAGATCCACTGACGCACAAACTATACTAGATAAGCTTAACACTCTAGATCCCCAAATTAAATTCACCAAAGAAACCGAAAATAACCGTGCACTAAATTACCTAGACTTAACAATAACCAGACACGACAACCACTTATCTTACAAGATCTACAGGAAACCCACACACACCTCAAATACCATAAAAAATGACTCCATTCATCCCAATACACATAAAAGAGCAGCCTATTATAGTATGATTTATAGAGCCTTTAACATCCCAATGACAACAGAAGACCAAAATAATGAATTGAAGTTAATCCACGACATAGCTAAACACAACGGATACAGCAAAGAAATGGTCAACAAAATCATTCACAAAATAAAATCACAACCTAAAACTAAATTAGCAAAAACAGCCAAACCCAAAAAAGACTATGCTCTATTTACCTTCAACAACACCCACATATATACTATAACTAATATTTTCAAGAAGCACAACATAAAAACAGTATTCAAAACCACACACAATAGTACCAACATTATACATAACACTAAAACAGTCAATAATAACAATAAATACAACCAATCAGGTGTCTACCGTATCAAATGTAACAACTGTGACGTAAGTTACATAGGACGTACAGGCAGAAACTTCACCATCCGCTACAATGAACATGTAAATGCAGTAAAACATAACCATTTCTCATCAATAGGCCAACATATAGAAGAATCCAAGCATAGTTTCACAAACATCAACGACGACATGACGATACTAAATATAAACTCCAAGGGCCCCCTGCTCAACATAACCGAAGATTTCTACATTTATTTAGACCAGTACGCCAACCCCAATCATAACATTAATGATATTAATGAAAAAAACAGCATTATTTTTGACAAAGCCATTCCGATATTAAAGAATGATTATCTCAAAATAGTAAACACACGCTCTAACAAACCAACGAATCACAAGCCTGACCCCGCCCCTACTTCTCCAACGGCCACTCCTTCTTCCCCTCCACCTACATTCCCCTCCACAGCTAATATGAGCCCCAGACTCACTCGCAGTAGAACACAACAAGCCTTCAAACACATCAGCACAAGACTTCCACAACAACTATAGTAAGTACTCTTTCCATACACACACTAGGCATTCCTTCATGCACACACTACCGGCATACTTATATCACTTTATCTTTACAGACTACAAGAACAAACATAGACGAGAGAAGTGTTACCACCGACTACCTCTAAATACATGCTCGAGACCTGCTGTTTGCTGTATTGAAACTTGCCATAGTATATCACAAGTTGGGATATATAACATAACGAAATTTCATCATGACAAAGGCCCACATCAATAAGACGTACACTAGTTTCAAAATGTCCTCGAAGATTACCCTACGCAACTAAAATCAACATTACTTAGAAGGATCTGCATAGAGGATGGAATCCATATAACATAAATTGGAAAATTTTAACAAGTGTCTACCTATATGTACAATTTTAATGTGTTGAAACTTTTTAAATGTTATATATTGTGACCTGTGTGTTTTTAATATGTTTTACATACTCATGCTCTATTTATAACTTTTTAACCTGACCACTGATATTTTAATTATATGCTATTATTCCATCCCCCATTAGACATCCGGATGCCTAATACAATTTACATCAAAGAAAGGACAATAATTTCCACCTTTTCAAATCTATATATTGTGTGAAAGTTTTACATTACAGTTAAAACATCACAACTTTTATACATTCGGTACCGGTTTCGACAGATTCCCTGTCATCATCAGCCGAGAATAATTAAACAAAGACAAGTATAGATCATGATTGTTTAATTATTCTCGGCTGATGATGACAGGGAATCTGTCGAAACCAGTACCGAATGTATAAAAGTTGTGATGTTTTAACTGTAATGTAAAACTTTCACACAATATATAGTATTGAAAAGGTGGAAATTATTGTCCTTTCTTTGATGTAAATCTTGTTTCAATACGGAACCTAAATATGAAATTCTTAACGCCTAATACAATAACAACTTGTGTATTGTCTAATGGCTAAAACAAAACATGTACTAGCTGATGATGGCCGTTAAAGAGCCGAAACCGGTACTAGCTTAATCTATTAAAATAAATTGTGTATTGAATGGTGGAAAAACACATTTCTTATCTATACTTAGAGATTTAGGAATCAAAAAACAGTTTTTTCAGTTCATGTAAAACTTTGTGTGGCCACGATTGAGTGCTAAACACATAAAACAATTAAAAGAACAAAACTTAGGACACTAAATAAAATTCAGAATTGTTGACAAACCATATTTATTTATTTACATTTTATGGCCTTCATTGGACCACTCTAGCCAATTTTATACAAAGAATTTTTCAGTTTCCTGTCAGCCCAGTACTTCTTCATTCTCTCTGATCTGATCCTTCTTTCTTTATCGGAAATCAACCTTCCTATTGTCTGTTTGTGGATTCTGGTTTGCAGTCTGGTTTGGTTGTCTGTGAGTTTCCTGATTTTGTCGGTTTTGTTTCTTAGGTCTTCCGCTGTAATTTGTAGTTCATATCTTCCTTGATTTCTGTAATCCACTTAATGTTGCACTTGCTATTCCATAATTTTTCTATTATTCTCCTGATGATTCTGTCCTCTCGTGTCCTGATTAGATGTCCAAAAAATGAAATGCATTTCTTCCTGATATTAGAATCATTCCATATTGACGGTTTTCACTCTACAAAGGAAATATAATATGTCCTCCTATTCAATAGATACACATCTCCATCATTAGATGGAGTAATAATAATCAAACATGTTTCAACTTGTTTTGAGCCATATTCAGTGAAAAAAGTTAACTTTTTTTTTACATAATTTATGCTAAGAAATGTGTTAAAACCTACTGAAGAAAAGAGTGAAAACAACTGAGACAAGACGGAAACAAACAATGTGATTATGGCGAGGTTGTGGACCTCTTAGTCTAAAACTTGCAGTGTGTTATAATTAAAAAACAGAAAAAATCACTGTGTCAAAAATTCAAATTGACAGTCTGTCTCTGAGTCACTATCACAAATAGTTAAGAGGAGAGTGAAAAACTTGAGAAACTAAGTTTGAGAGGAAACACGTGCCAGGCGAAAAATATGTGCCACATAGTGGAAAACCTAATTCTAGTGGTTCCGTTCTCAGTGATTGTGTGCAGTGTTGGCTAGGTGTCTTTGCCTTATTTATAAATAGTCACGAGGACAGCAAAAAATTGAGAAGCTATGTTATAGAAGATAACAGATGCTTGGTAAACTGTATGTGACCCATAGTGGAAACCTTCAATGAAGTTCAAATCTGTAATGGAAAAAATAAGGTTATATGAGAAACTTGGGGTAATAAGTAAAAAATAAGTGTAACTTTTAAACTTACTTATTAAGTAGTTGTCCTCTCGAAATGGCCTGACCTTCTCAAATTTAATGGCCCCGTTCTTACGATCGTGTCTATTGTTGGCTCAGCTGTGTTTGTGAGAATAGGAGGAGTGAAGGGGGAAAGGGAGGGGGGTGCAGGGTTGGTGGGGAGGGGAGGCGTTTTTTTTTTTTTATTATAGAAGTTCTGACAAATGTATGTGTATGTTGGGTATTCAGCCCAAAGGCTGGTTTGATCCTCCACAGTTCCACCAACAGCTGTCATAGTTAGCCTAGGCATCACTGAAGAGGCATACTAGGGAAATAAGGAGCGAGGTAGTTTCCCGTTGCTTTCCTCACTGAGCCAGAAGTTGCTATTACATGTCAAGTCTGCCAAGCCCCCTGAAATGCATGCATCAGCCAAGTCTACAGGTAAATGGAGCTGATAGTTGTTTGTGCCGAGTACGCGAATAGTCAACCTCGGGCCTTCTCCATTCCGTAAGTACGTGTCAACAAGCGACTAGGGCGTTACATTTCTTTCATTTCTACCGAGGTCTATTTTGACACAGTATAATATAATTATAAACGATACGCATTCTGGCATTGTATGCAGCAGTAAGTAGACGAATGAGTAGGCTAAGTACATAAACCGACAGCTACTGTAGGTACACCTGCCTGGATACTATAGGCGTGCATTATTCGAACTTGAGACGGGGCAAGATGCGCTTTGCTGCATATGCAACTACCATTACACATGAGTGAAACGTGTGATCTAAAATGCCTGAGTTTGCTCCAGTTCTTTCGACAAGTAGGTGTACTTTGAAATAATAACATTAAGTTATTTATTAGACCACCTAATCAATACAAAATCGTCTTGGATGATTTACATAAATTTGTTAGCTAATAATGGGACATGTTTCGCCTTCCCTGAAGGCATCATCAGCCATAGTCTTAACCTTAAATTAAAAATAAGCGTCTAAATAACATGTAGTAATGAAATGAATTTTAAAAATCTTGAAGAGATTTGAAGTAAAATAACATTAAAAATAACAATGATGGTTTGAAAATACAATGTGATGAGATACAATAGTGGAAGTATTAACAAAATTAACATTAGAAGGCTGCTAAAATAAGTACAATGGATAAAACAACAGATTGTTATACAGTAAGTAGTAAGATTGCATAAAAGTAAAGTTGATAGTCAAGGCGGTTATAATTAGACGATGGCGAAAAATCTCTAATTATAATTATAAATTATAATCGGTTGTTTTATCCATTGTACTTATTTTAGCAGCCTTCTAATGTTAATTTTGTTAATACTTCCACTATTGTATCTCATCACATTGTATTTTCAAACCATCATTGTTATTTTTAATGTTATTTTACTTCAAATCTCTTCAAGATTTTTAAAATTCATTTCATTACTACATGTTATTTAGACGCTTATTTTTAATTTAAGGTTAAGACTATGGCTGATGATGCCTTCAGGGAAGGCGAAACATGTCCCATTATTAGCTAACAAATTTATGTAAATCATCCAAGACGATTTTGTATTGATTAGGTGGTCTAATAAATAACTTAATGTTATTATTTCAATCTAATATCATCAATACGGACCAAAAATGATATTTATTACATGTAAAGTAGGTGTACATCGTTATCAGACCCCGCATTCAGTATCATATGACCACTGCTTGTGTTTACCAATATTTTGGTGACGAAGGAAACAATTCCTTACAGCGTCATAATTCGGTACTTCGGTATATGACTGTGTAAGTGTGTGAAATTGTACGCGACAACTTTAAGGCGATGTTCGAAATGTAACGTAAGTTGTGGTTGTTGGTTATTTTGAAGAGATGCCAAATAGCACAGCCTGCTGTGTTGTTTGTTCAAATGTAAATACGTCGGCAGAAATATTTCTGGGATGATCCAGCATTTAAAAACACATATCAATGAAGGGGAGTCGTCACATAACACCTCTGGCCTGATCTACATCACAAGAAGCAACCCCGCCAATTGTGATGTATCCAGGTAGGTGTACATCCTAGCTACTGTTGTTAACAAATTATCCCACCTCAAATAAGTCTTGAACAGTTTATAATACTGACATTCTGTTTCCACTTTTGTTAATGGTATTAAGGGATTTATAGTTGAACACGCAGTACTTCTCCAGATTTTGGACAAAATTTATTGGCTCACACCGTTTTCATATGAGAAAGTTATTTAACACACTAACTGACAGCGCGACAGATTTGACGCACTCAGCACCCGGCACATGGAATGGTAAGGAGAAACTACCCTTTTTGTACAATCCCTTCCCATCCCCGCCCCCCACCCACTTCCCAAACATACCCTACCACTCCTCACAATACCAGTCCACATGGCCACTAGTAACAACAGTTCACCCGTCAGAACACGTTCAATGACAGGAAGACTCCTTAACAGATTCTAGACGGATAAGTGGGACAGTAAGTTTGATATTTCACTTCAGTTACACATAGTTCAGACTCCTTTGCCAATATATATACTGTATACACATAGTTTTGTGGTTCTATTTGCAGATACACGGACATTCTACTGACAGTACTCAATTAGCATCCTGCACATGATAAAATGTATCATGCCACTTACCTCCTAATTTCACTAGACGGGCAAATTTAAGAAATGAGTTCAGCTCAGGATTGAAGATTTAGAGGTTTTAACTACAAAGCAAGAATTTAAAATTTCAAGACAAGAGATTATATCTCAAAGAATATTAAAACTATATTTTACTTGTATATAATTAGGATTCAAATGAGACCCTTTGCACCAATGTTCAGTAATTTTCATTCATAATATTACTGGATTGTAAGTTATGTACCCTATTTCAAGATTTAAATTCACTGAAGATGACTCGACATATGAGTTGAAACATGTATGGTAATGTAAAAACGACATCTTTATAGATGAGGTATATGATAATGTATTGAATAGGAGGATTGTACAAAGCAATCCTGATTTTATGTCTGATCTTAGAGCATCAAATTAAGAAATACAAGCCCACATTCATGGCGTTCGTAAATCTTGAAAAGGCATTTATTTCATTATGTTGATTGGACCAAGCTATTTGAGATTCTCAAGGTGATCAGGATCAAATACCGAGAACGAATTGTCTACAATCTGTAAATCAGTCTGCAGAGATAAGAATCGAGGGCTTTGAAAAAGAAGTAGCAATCCAGAAAGGAGTGAGGCAAGGTTGCAGTTTGTCCCTCATTCATTGTTTATATAGAACAGGTGTTAAAGGAAATGAAAGAACTTTTTTTTAAAAAATTTGCTATTTGCTTTGCGTCGTCCCGACGATGGAATAGGAAAGGCCTAGGAATGGGAAGGAAGTGGCCATGGCCTTAATTAAGGTACAGCCCCAGCATTTGCCTGGTGTGAAAATGGGAAACCACGGAAAACCATCTTCAGGACTGCCGACAGTGGGATTCGAATCGAATCCACTATCTCCTGATTACTGGATACTGGCCACACTTAAACAACTGCAGCTGTCGAGCTCGGTAAAATCAAAGAGCAACTTGGGAAAGGAATCACAATTGAAGGAGAGGAAATCAAAACCCTGGGATTAGCTGATGATATTGTTATTTTCTCTCAGACTGCAGAAGGTGGGGAGAAATTACTGAATGGTATGGACAGAGTCTTGGGTAAGGAGTACATGATGAATATAAAATAGTCCAAAAAAAAAAAAAGTAATAGATTGCAGTCAAACAAAGTGAGGTGATGCAGGTAATATTAGATTAGGAAATGAAGTCTTACAGGAAGCAGATGAATATTGTTTCTTGGTTAGTAAAATAATTAATGATGGCAGAATTAAGGAGGACATAAAATGCAGACTAGCACAAAAAAGAAAAAGAAAATTGCTCACTTCGAACATTGATGTAGGAATTAGAAAGAGGTTTTTGAAGACTTTCATATGGAAATGAAACATGGAAACAACTGTGAAACAACTAGCTCAGAAAAGAGATGAATAGAAGCTTTTGAAATGTGGTGTTTCAGAAGAATGCTGAAGGTGAGATGCGTAGATCGAATTATTAATGAAGAGATACTGAATTGAATTGGTAAGAGAATTTTGATTTGGCTAAATTTGACCAGAAGAAGAAATAGAAGGATAGGACACATCCTAAGACACCCAGGATTTGTGCAGTTGGTTTCTGACGGAAGTGTAAGTGGTAAGAACGGTAGGGATAGACCAAGGTATGAATATGACAAGCAGATTGGAGCAGATGTAGGATGCAGCAGTTACGTAGAAATGAAAAGGTTAGCACTGGATAGGGTCGAATGGAAAGCTGCATCACCCCGGCCTATAGACTGATGACTCAGACAACATTGCACAATTGTTTATTGTTTCAGTTTGAACTTCTCGATAACTGCTGCATTCTAGTGGACACTAGATCAACTACTACCTCCAAGCAAGGGACAGGAATCGTATGGGATACATGCAATTGCCTATAAACATGCGCGAAAATCACACCCGTATGGTATAAGGGCACCATCCACAACCAGGAAAGCAGTGCACCCTTATCCCGTACGGGCATAGTGTTGAAAGTGTTAATATTGGTCATTACCCATCATGCCCTATTTCATGGTCATCTCTGGCCTTAGATGATAGAGCCAGAATATCTCACCTCATAATGTTTTTTCTCCAGTTTCTCTTTAGCTTCCCTCGTCTCCTCAATCCGGCGGCGAAAGGCTTCGTTTGTGACGTGGTACTGTTTCCACAGATCATCAATCACTTGCTTCAGCAGCGTGTCGACGTAGGAACGAAGAGGCCGAGCGTTGTTGACTTCCTTGGAGGCTCTCTCAATGTTCTTGGCCGAGAATTCCAGCCACTCCTCCTGGGAAATGTTCCTACGAGAAAGAGAGATTGAGTTTAGTCAACATGGTCATAATAATTCATTCTTTCATGTCGTACCGGTCAACTTTGGACCACGTCATTTCAACAGGCTACTTCGGACTTTGATATCCACCCAATACTTCCGCATGCGTTCTTGGTATTGTTCTTTCCTTTTCTGCCTCCATGCCTTTCCAGCTTTTAATGTTGGCTTGTCTCAGAAACCCTGGAAGGCTTGAAGTTTCTTCTTATGTTCCTGGATGTCATTGTGTGCGATTCCCACTTCTTCAAGGTCTCTGTGCGCCTTAATGAACCAAGCCCCTTTGGTTTCCTTCTGATGCAGTTGGTCAGTCTTGATGGGTGCATCCATGTCACATGTCCATGAAAGATAATTATTCTTTTCCGGATGGTATTGTAATCTTCTCTGCGTGGGTGTATAATTTTTGTTATGCTGTATTCTATACTCCCTATTATCTTTCATGGGACCTAAGGTCTTTCTCAAAATCTTCCTTTCTTTGGCCTCCAGTTTCTCGATTAGGCCATCTATCTTCCATTCTAGGCCATTTTTGTTCATTGCAAGACATTCTGAAGCGTATAAGACCTCTTGACGGATGACACTGCAGTAATGCCTCAGCTTTGCTTTGAAAGAAATGGACCTTTTGTTGTAGATGTACTACTCCATATCCGTTTTGTTCATCCGTAATGTAAAAGCTTCTTTCTCTTGACAAGTTTGGTGTTATCAGTTCTCCCAGTTGCTTGAACGTATCTACTGGTATCATTTTGTCTTGTCCCACAGTGAGCTCTCTGGGTGCCAGCTAGATATTAGTTAAAAATGTTGTTTCCTCAAAAGAGATGTGTAGGCCTGCCTTTGCTGCTTGTGTTTTAAGATGAAAAATCTGTTCCATGGCTGTGTTTAAGGAATCAGAAAAAATTACAAGATCATCTGCAAAGGCTAGACAATCAACATAAAAAATTTTGGCTTTTGCACTCTAGCCTGACTCCAGTTTGAACTCGTTGATTATTCAATTCTTTGCGCCACTCCTGGATGACCTTTTGAAGGACACAATTGAAGAGAAGAGGTGATAGTCCATCTCCTTGCCTAACTCTGAATTTTCTCTCCTGCACTTCACCTTTGAACTTGTGTTGGTCAATGTTTGTTGGATGATTGTTCTAGTTTTGTTGTCTAGGCCAATTTCCTTTAAAGTTCCAATCAGGATGGTACAATTTATCGAGTCATATCCCTTTCTGAAAGCTATGAATGTCACCCCAAATTCTTTATTCCAGAGTTTTGAATAATAACTTATGTATATACAGTATATGTAAAATGCTAATGTGTATGTTTCACAAAATTCAAGGTCTTAAACGAGAGGGAGTTAACAGGTGTGGTTTATACCAAAATGTTCCAAATTATCTCAATAGTACAGAAAAAATCTTGCATTTTTTTAAAAGTCAACAGAAATATATTTATTTTCAAATTTAATTAAAAACCCACACTAAGATTTGGATCGACCTTGATGGACAGATTGTCGCTAGGTGACAGTCCGGTAAGAAATGCTGTTTACAGGAGGATGGGCACACGCCACCATCTTTTATGAAGTACTAAGTCAAAGTTCAGCCCTCATCGGCATAGGGGGCGAGAAGAAAATGCCCAAAACTGACAGAGATTATGGATGTATATGTGTATGTTCCGTCATAGCTCTCAGCCTTGGTACAAATATGACTACTATATGGAAAAGAAATAGTGGGGGCAAGACATCCCTAGTACCCCTAGGGGAGGGGTTAAAATGTAAAAATAATCAAAATCGACCAATATTAGTGTCGAATCCATAGTTTTTGGGATCTCTAAGATGAAATGTGACAGCAGTGTACATCAATGTTCAGAGGTCGAAAAAGAAAACGTGTAAAATGACCAAAATTACGGATATATATATATATGTATATGTTACAATACAGCTCTCAACCGAACTTGGTAGACACATGACTTACTATATAGTAATAGATCTATCTAGGTGTAACATTGGATCGTGCTCTCACCTACAAACAACACTGCATGAACATCAAGCAGAAAGTGTCAGCTAGAAACAACATCCTTGGCAAATTGTTTGAAACCAATTGGGGTACACATCCAAAGACAATGAGAACTACAGCCCTGGCTCTGTGTTACTTTGCTGCAGAGTAAGCTTGCCCTGTTTGGTACAGATCCAGTCATGCTAAACACGTTGACATTTCTCTAAATGAAACATGTCATCTTATCAGTGGCTGTTGGGGACCAACACCATGAGATAGAATCTACTGTTTGGCTGGAATCACCCCACCAGATATTAGAAGAGAAGTTGCATCCATGGATGAACTTGCTTCTGTGCACACCCATTGTAGGATACGAACCTGCCCACCGATGATTGAGGTCTAGGAGGAGTTTCCTGAATACCCGAAGATTTAAACGTATCTGCTCAACCACAAGGTTGAGATTATGGAGAATTAGAAATCCTGAACTTGCTGGTTGGATGCTACCAATTGAACATCTCCCTCCAGGACATGAGGAAGATTGGTCTACTTGGAAATCATTGAACAGGCTTCGCACTGGAGTTGGTAGATCAAAGATCAATATGGTAAAGTGGGGCTTTCCTGGCACATCCAGGCTATGTGAATGTGGTGAAGACTAAACCGCAGCCCATTTCATGAACTGTAGTAAGTATCCTTTAAGTTGCACAATGGAGGACTCGATGGCTGCGACATCTAATGCCCGTGATTTGGCAAAATTTTGGGCAGACACTATTTGGTATGTATGTCATTAAGTACCATTATGTTATGTAAAATATATGCTTCTGATACAAATAAATAAATTTAATAAATAAATAAATAAATAAATAAATGACCTACTATCTGGAAAAAGATTACTGTGAGTGTAAGATACCACTACCGACCCTAGGTGAGGGGTTGATATGTAAAAATAAGTGAAAAGAACCAATATTAATGTTGAATCCATGGTTTTCGGGATCACTGAGATGAATTCTGACACTCTGAATGCCTTCTAAGTCCAAGTTCAGCCCCTGTCGGCATAGGGTTTCGGAACGGGTGAACAAGAATATGGTCAAAATGACCGATATTTGTGTTGTGTTTACAGTTTTCGGGGTCCCTAGACTGATTGGTGATAGTCCCTGTGGCAGTTGGAATCGAGTACATCATATCTGTTGCACGAGGCATAAATACACACAGTGATAACGTACTTGTATTATTTGATTGAAAGGATCAGCTACTTCCCTGACAATCTGGGCTGCCACAACGAAATAGTTTAACGTAAAATTATAATCTCAAACTGAACCTTAAAATTAAACACATAACAGTAAGACTAAATTTACAACAGAGTTTGTAAACTATCTGTTAACATCACAATAAAGAAATCTACGAAAAAAACACTTCAAACAGTTAATACAAATCCTAAAATTAGACATCCAAAGAAAGTGCCGGGTACTACAGCTACTTTTCTTTATATTGTTTCATTTCCCATTAAATTTTCTTCTACTTTTTTTTTTTCTAGAAATGCGTCCAACACTTGTGTGTCACTTTTTCTTTCTAGGAAGTCGTAACGTTAATATAAAACAATGCATTATGATGTAAATAATATACCAAGCTCGATAGCTGCAGTCGCTTAAATGCGGCCAGTATCCAGTATTTGGGAGATAGTGGGTTCGAACCCCACTGTTGGCAGCCCTGAAGATGGTTTTCCGTGGTTTCCCATTTTCACACCAGGCAAATGCTGGCTGGGGCTGTACCTTAATTAAGGCCATGGACCCTTCCTTCCCACTCCTGGCCCTTTCCTGTCCCATCGTCGCCGTAAGACCTATCTGTGTCAGTGAGACGCAAAAAAAAAAAAAAAAAAAAGCAAAAAAAAAAAAACCATCCAAAATAGGGGTCCTTTTGTCTTGCACTATTGTGATAGACATCATAACAAATATGTATACCAAAAGGATATTTTAATGCGTTATATTTTTTTATTTATTTTAATTTTATAGCCAACATGGGACTACTTTAGTCAGGTTTATGGAGGTTTTTCTCCTTTTTGTCAGACCCAATACTGTTTTCATCCTTCCTGAACGTAATTTTCTTTCTGCTTCTGGAATCACTCTTCCTATTCACTGCTTGTTGATTTTCGTCTGTAGTCTAGTGTGTTTATCTTTCAATATCTTGAGTGTATTTGTTTTGTATTTTAAATGTCCTATTGTAATATTTAACTCTCTCATGTCTTCTTTAAGTTTTGTGATCCACCTAATATTTTTACTCTTCCGTAATTTTTCTACTGATTCTATTTTCGGGTGACCGTATTAGATGTCCTAAGAATGATATTTTGTTTCCTTTTCATTGTGCTACTCACAGGTTTTATTTCTTTATAAACTGTCTCACTGGAAGCTAGTCTCCAGACTCTGTTTACTTGATAATTTTTATTTAAACAGGTTCCCACTATTCTCCTTTCTAACTTGAGTACTCTATCTATTGCAACTGTGTTTTTTGTTTTGAATAATGTTTCACATGCATATGTAATTTGTGGCTGAGTGACTGTTTTATAGTGTTTCAATTTGGTTGCTATTGAGAGACACTTTTTATTATATGTATTCTTGGTAACATGCTGTGATTTTCTTTTAAAAAATGTGAGACACAAGTGTTGGACGCATGTGCAAGAGATATCAGTTTTAATGGACTCATGTGCAACCACAACATATTTTATCAATGTTTCAAGACATGTCGGTAGTGTTATATTAGGTGTGAGTGTCTGCAAGTTACATGTAATGTTCTTTATCATTTATAGTTAAAGGCTGAACATGACCCAATGCAACGGTTGCAACTAGTTCTGATGTGTATTAAATAATATTATAAACAATATTATAAAATAAAATAATAATTAATATCAACAACTGACAAACTGCAGAAAGTTGATAGAAGTATTCTTTGGACAATTATTAATAAGCCGGGCGGAGTGGCTCAGACGGTTAAGACGCTGGCCTTCTAACCCCAACTTGGCAGGTTCGATCCTGGCTCAGTCCAGTGGTATTTGAAGGTGCTCCAAATACGACAGCCCCATGTCGGTAGATTTACTGGCACGTAAAAGACCTCCTGCGGGACTAAATTCCGGCACCTCGGCGTCTCCGAAGACCTTAAAAAGTAGTTAGTGGGACGTAAAGCAAATAACATTATTATTATTAATTATTAATAAAAAATACCAGATTGATGGCCAGTGGAGACTTTTGCCAAATTCAGTACTTTGCAAGGAAAGTGAATCGATCATTGGCACCGTGCGAAAACAGAGGATTGCACCCTTTGGACACATATACTGCTTACCAAATACTAGACTCCTGAAACAAATATTTGATTTCTTTTCGAATAGTAAAACAAAAAACACATAGTTTAAAGAAGTACAAATGGATGTAGATGAATTGAAAATTACTACAGATCAAATTGAAAATAGAGAAGAGAAAAGGATTCTAAATAACAAGTACACAAGTACAAGTGGAAAGCAACGAGAAACTACCTCACTCCTCACTTCCCTAGTATGCCTCTTCAGTGACACCTAGGCTCTCTATGACAGCTGTTAGTGGAGCTGTAGAGGGTCAAACCAGCCTTCGGGCTGAATACCCAACATACAAGACTATCACTAAAAATACAGCAGTGTAAGTAGTATGTTATATCTGCAGAAGAACGGGCCACAAGATCATTCAGAAGGAAGAAGTTTTCGGAAAGGAAAAAAGTTGTCAAGTGTTAAAAGCTGAACTTATTCTTTGAAAACTTTGTTGTATGAGGTTTGATTTTGGTGCTCCAATGTAGGTATAAACAGTGTAAATAAATAAAGAATATTAACATATTATATACATTTATTATATACATGCTGAATATGTGTAACTTCTCATCTTTTTTATAGTAGTAGGGGGAAACATCTCAGATTTTGTTGATCGGTTTTCTATAGCTTATGTAGATGTGAACTGTAGAATACCAAGTTGTGTCTATTGTGTGAAATATGGTAGATGTATGATGTTTGAAAAACAAATTGGATAATGCCATATCAATAGATCAATGGATAGTCAAAAATTGCTACACAACCATTCGTTGGGAATGCACATCAATATTTCAGTCTTATAGTTCCGTTTCTATGATTTTCGGCTTGACATGTAACCGGAAGTCAGACATTGGTGCCAAATTGTTACAAGTACAAACAGTTGATACACGACTCACAACGCAAATGGAAATGTATACTCGAATATGAGTCCAGAATCAATTATTGTTTGTAACAACTTAAATAACTCTCATAAGATTAACAATAACACATAGCATATTTACGATAAGGCTATAAGATAAAAATAGATCAATGCTCGAACAGATAAAACATGAGAAAATGAAATTAAATTTCTACTTGCTATCTAGAAGAGCTCGCACTGCTGATAGACTCAGTTTCTCCTAAAGAAGGAAAAAAATCCAACAAAGGAAATACACCACTCATTTCAGAGTCACTCTCGGCATTGTCACCGTCTGGTGAGGTTTGACTCTCGCTTGAGCGTAATGAGATAATAACGACTTCAACATAATCGTCTGTGATACTTTCCTTCTCCCAAGCTTCACTTATCTCAGATTATGTCTCACAACCTGCACTTACATGGGCTATGACTTCCCAACAAAGAGTCGCAAATCAGTTCTATGGCGATAAAATGGCAATAGTATGGTGGAAAGCGAGCAATTTTATGCCCATGCCTCCTGGCTGTTTCATCCACCACGTAAACTGGGTATTAGGGCTTGTTTTGTTTCACAAAGTGCATGAGAGCCCCCTCTTCCTCATGTCATCGCAAACTGAAATACTGTATTGTGCTCCTTCAACCACTCAATCACCACCATTGTTGATGCTTTGTCAAGAATGACCGAGTGAACTGACATAGACCATGAAAAGAACTGAGCACAACACAGCTGATAGCACGTGGTTACAGAAAACAACTGATCGACAACCCGGTAACTGGAACTAGAGTCTAACGTGCTCTATCGGAGCGATCGGCTGCCTATGGATGGCTGTTTATTAATTCACTTAGCCTCCGCCAAAAGGCAGCCCTAAAATGTCAAGTCGAAACTAATAAGAACTGAACTATAGAGGAACTGGTGGTGATCATTATTGTTTTAAGAGAAAGTAAAACTGATCCTATCTCAATACTAAACAGAAGGAAAAACTGAAGAAGTCCAACCATTCAAAGAATGATGGTATCGGCAAAAGAAAGGGAAGGGCCCCAAAGGTCACGAAAGTGAAAGACTCCGTTAGGCCTCATACACCTGATGCTGGTGGGTACAATAGTCGATGGAGGTAGGTCAGATTAGAAAGATGAAAGTGAGGTTCTTGGTACAATAGGTGAAAACAATGTCATCTCAGCTAGGGAAACCTTCGTTGTGCTACTGACAGGACAGCCTCTCATCAGGTTAACAAAAGAATACTGCACTTATCTGACCATATTATCATGAGACAACATGAGATGGACAGAAGGCAATGGTACGATCATAAACAGAGTGAGAAGTCAAGTTGTAAGTTTCACTAACAAGAAAAATCCTCACAGCATTTATCACTGCATTGATGAGGTGAAAATTCCTTATGGCGAGCCTAGATATTAATATAAGGAAAGATCTTCATTGCGGTGAGCCTCTGTGACTCAGGTGGCAGCATGCTGGCCTCTCACCGCTGGGTTCCGTGCTTCAAATCCTGGTCACTCCGTGTGACATTTGTGCTGGACAAAGCAGAGGTGGGACAGGATTTTCTCTGGATACTCCAGTTTTCCCTGTCATCATTCATTCCAACAACACACTCCAATATCATTTCATTTCATCTATCAGCCATTAATCATTGCCACAGAGGAGTGCGACGGGTTTCGGCAGTTGGCACAATTCCTATCCTCGCCGCTAGATGTGGGCCTCATTCATTCCATTCTTTCCATTCTTGACCGGTCGAATGACTGGAAACAAGCTGTGGATTTTCATTTTCATTCATTGGGTTAGTCACATAAACAGAATTGTAAATAAGGGTACAGATCTCTGCACATGGTTATGAGTAGAGCCCGGATTTCCATGCACTATCAAATCTCAAAATATGCATGCATTCATGCACTATCATATGGCAAAACATGCACAATAAACTGGAAAATATGCACTATCAAAATTCAGTTCCTTTTGAAACATGAACAAAAACTACCTAATTTCTCCAAATAGGGAACATGCATAATTTTGAAAAATATTTTTTTTGAAAAGTACACCAATGAAATAGAACGTAAACGTATTACATTGTAGTAAGTTGCCTTGTTTTCTACCACTAAAAAAATATTTAATAGTGCCTTTCCGCAAGGCGAGTGAAACAGCCTCTGACGTAAGCGGCGCGCTGTGACGTCACAATCCAGTACCGCACACAGCTCTACCAGCCATCGTGCATCAGCCATTGCTAAAAGTCGATTGTGAGCTTGCATCCGGGAGATAGTGGGTTCGAATCCCACTGTCGGCAGCGGGAAGTTGTTCATGATCGCGAATAACTTCGAAATGACAGAAGAAAGGTTCAAAACAGCACAGTCAGACAATCTACCATGTGCAAATGTCATCATTCTTGAAAAATAGTGACTTTTGTGGTCGCAGAAATTCGCGGATAAAAAGCAAGTTTGTAAGTGGCGTCTTTTATATACGCGCAATGTACTGTAACCCATAGTATTAGGATAACAACGAACCTGGATAGATATCACATCACTTTCAACATTTCCTTCTAGACTGATTCCCATATTAAAGAATAACATTACATTTTCAGGCTTTCAGCATTAGTAAAGTAAGAAATTGGATTTCAGCACTAACATAAACATATAGGTAGCATTATAGTACTGGTCCGCCTCTGTGGTGTAGTGGTTAATATAATTAGCTGTCACTCCCGGAGGCCCGGTTTCGATTCCCGGCTCTGCCATGAAAGTTGAAAACAAATAGTACGAGGGCTGGAACGGGGTCTACTCAGCCTTGGGAGGTCAACTGAGTAGAGGGGTTTTGAATCCCACCTAAGCCATCCTTGAAGTGGTTTTTCGTATTTTCCCACTTCTCCAGGCACCTAAGGCCATGGCCGTTTCCTTCCCTCTTCCTTGTCTATCCCTTCCGATCCTCCCATCCTACAACAAGGCCGCTGTTGAGCATAGCAGGTGAGGCCGCCTAGGCAAGGTAATGGCCCTCCTCACCAGTTTCATCACCACACCCAAAGTCTCACGTTCCAGGACACTGCCCTTGAAGTGGTAGAGGTGAAATCCCTCACTGAGTCTGAGAGAAAACCAACCCTGAAGGATAAACTGGCTTCGTCTAGTTTTCACAAGTCGGGTTGAGTGGTTCAGACTGTAGAGGTGCTGGCCTTCTGACCCCAACTTGGCAGGTTCGATCCTGGTTCAGTCCGGTGATATTTGAAGGTGCTCAAATACGCCAGCCTCGTGTCGGTAGATTTACTGGCACGTAAAAGTACTCCTGCAGGACTAAATTCCTGCACATCGGCGTCTCCGAAAACCGTAGAAGTAGTTAGCGGGGCGTAAAGCCAAGAACATTAATTACATTTGGCTTTTAACAAGCTGAGCATATCAGGCGAGAAAAGTGTCCTGACGACATTTTAGTCGTTCAATACAGGAGTGTCTTTAGGTGCTGTGACTTTTTTTTTTTTTGCTTTACGTCACACCGTCACATATAGGTCTTATGGCGACGATGGGACAGGAAAGGCCTAGGAATGGGAACGAAGCGGCCGTGGCCTTAGGTACAGCCTCAGCATTTGCCTGGTGTGAAAATGGTAAACCACGGAAAACCATCTTCAGGGATGCCGGCAGTGGGGTTCGAAACCCACTACCTCCCGGATGTGAGCTCACAGCTGCGCGCTCCTAACCTCAGAGTCAACTCGCCCGGTATTTTTACCGTTCGGTTTATGGATTTGGCTTGTATAACCTAAAACTTAGACTAAGTTGGATAATATTTTAAATACCAACATCACTATTTTCACCTGTGTGCAATTATGTTATTTATTTCATTAATATTATGATAATTATTATAATTTAGCATTGTTAACTTATAAGACCCCAACAGACAAGCATTGGATTTTTGTAGAGTTATACATTTGTTAAATTCACGTTGTTTCCTTTCATGATGTACACGCCTATTTTTTGTTATATTATAGAGTATTTAGATATAGCCTAAATTTCTTTACAAATTAAGCTCTTCAATAAAGACATAAATAGCTGTCGCATACCAAGATAAATTGGTAGAATTAGAGCTGTCAAAATGGTTCATAACCCCTTTGATTTATTATCTTGACATGGATCACCCAAAAAAAAAAAAAAAAAAGGGTTAAATTTGGAGAATACTTTAATAATCAGCATTAATTAATGCACTGTTTATTACTTTCGTATTCCAAGATGTAATTGAAGCATTTAAATAAAGCATTGTACATTAAAAGTTGAAGTTTTGCCACTAGAACAGTTGACATGGGAAAGTGATTGAAAATTCAAACAAATTCATCTTACGTTAAAATCTTCAAAAAAATAAACTGTAGACTTTTCTGATACATCACCAGCATTTCTCCGGCTCGCCAAAATCCATTTCTCCCTAGTTTTAGCGTCTTTGGAACATTTATAAACAATTTGTTTGGGATGGTATGCGATGTACTCTACACCATTTATAAGTTTTCTGCCTCACTGTCTGTGGAGGATTCATTTTAAGTCTAAAATATACCACTCAGATTATTATCCAATGTATAGACCTCGAATTTAACTATCTCAGACACTAACATAAAGTAGAATACGCGAAGTGTATCCTGCTTCTCATATGTGTTATTTCGTCTGCTAATTCAGTCAACCTGTACGATGACGTCAGACCAATGAGATCGCGTACTTGCGTCACGTGACAGTTTCATACATTGATTTAGATTTTTATCATGTTTGGAGTTATTATTTGTACATTTTGATCACATTTTTGAATTCTGCATGAAATTTTGAATCAGATTAGCATATTTTTAATTAAAACCCCGGATTATGCATGTTCCCTATTGTCTTGATTTAAGCTCATCCATTTATCATTCAGCACATACTTAAGCACAGAAAATTATCTTTTTACGTCACGAGAAGTGATAGATGCATAATTCAATGAAGACATTTGGACAAAGTGAGGTCAAATTGTACGTCTTTTGCATTTTCACCGCAATACGTCTTTAATAAGCTTGACGAATTCAAAATCAGGATTTGAACGAATTAGTTTGTTCAACTTATCTCTATCTGCGGCAGCTGCTTCTCCATGCGATGATTGCAGACACATTTGAATGTCCTCAATAAGTGGTAACGATTGCTTGCTGCGATAACACAGACGTGTGACGATTGAGAGTTCCGGGCAGGACATTCCAGGATAACAACGGTAGAGGGTTCAATGAAAAAACAGAATTTGTAAGCTGCTATCCCAGTAACGCGGTGCCACAGAAGTGCGATACAAGGTTTCTTTTGTTCGTCTAACAGACGAAAAATGAGCCGTCAATGATTAATGCACACTTTACGGTTCAATTTATAGCAATGTTCAACTGTAAAACTGGGACACCTTATTCCTAAGAATTAGATTTCGACGTGGGGCCTTCCGACTTACGTCATTGTTTACTCAAGCAACAGATAAGAAAGTGTTTGGTTAATTGCATTATACTGTAGGCTACTAACTATGGTTGTCACATAGGATGCCAGGAATACATTCTCTCTGTCTCTCAGTAATAGACATACTGTAGCCTACACAACGTGAAAAATTGTCCCAAATTCTGCAAACTAACATTCAGAAAATGCACTATGATGAAAGTTAACAATATATATGCGTCAAAGTCAGAATAAAAGTCATATTATGCAATATTAAATGTCGAAATATGCGCTATTAAATCCAAAATCTTCCGAATATGCATTATGCATGAATTTTCTCCGAAAAATGCCAAAACATGCAAACATGCATGGAAAAAGAACGGTTATTTGGAATTGTTAAGCCGTAAAACAAATATTTGCAAAGTTTGAGAAGTGTAGCTAGCTTATTTAAAAACATGCATTTGCATGGAAATCCAGGCTCTAGTTATGAGGGTATTTAGGGGTTGTAGTAAGGATCAAAAATCAAAAATCTCTTTATTTGCAAATGAGGTGTCTACCTCGGTGGCAAATGGTACACTAAAATACATTATTGTCAAGCACTAAATTTTAAATTAACAAAGAGACGGAGAAAATTTTCCTAGAATACAATATTATACAATTTACGCTAATAATCATCCTTAATAAATTTATATTGTTTACAAAATTCTACTTATATAATATCTTACAAACATAGACAACTCATATACAGTATGTGAAATTACTTCTAATAATAATATACAACTGGTATAAGATTAAAATTAACATTGAATTTATTTACATATTTATATTTTACCCATTTTGGAACCTAAGTAGCATAACGACCTGCTGCGTCTTAACCAGAGCCCCTTTTGCCACCACTTTTCAGGGTTCCTGAAGGGCCTTCACAGCTACCGTAGTGGTCCCAGGGCCCTCGAAGTCCCCACTGTACTTCACCCCTACAGGCAGTCCCTTACTTGGGCTGTCCAAACTCCATAGACAAGGGGATGGAATTAATTTAATCACACACATTTTTTATTTACAATATCCTGCACTGGTCGAATGCCCTCTTAACATTTCATTTATTTTCTCTGTTGTTGTTTATTCTCTTCTTGAATATCTGTACAGATTTTGGAAAAGGATCAAACACTACCCCTGGTAAACTGTTCCACTCCTTCACGCCCTTCCCAATGAATGAAAATTTACCCCAATCGCTTCTGCTAAAATTCCTTCTAATTTTGTACTTGTGGTCAGTTCTACCAATATAATTATTTTCCAACTGAAGCCTCTCACGAATATCTCTCCATGCTTCTTCTCCTGTATAGGCTCTATATAATCCTATAAGTCTAGTTTTCTCCCTTCTCTTACTTAAAGTTTCCCAACCAAGTTCCTTTAACATTTCTGATACACTACTCTTTCTCCTGAAATCCCCTGTTACAAACCTTGCTGCTTTCCTCTGCACACCATCTAGTTCTTTTATTAGGTATTCTTGGTGAGGATCCCAAACACTGTTTGCATATTCCAATAATGGACGAACCATACTCAAGTAACTTTTTTCTTTTAATTCTTTGTTGCATCCTTTAAGTAGCCTCATTATGACATGTAACGATCTGTATGCTTTCCCAACAATGTCATCAACATGACCCTTCCAGTGCAAATTACTTTCAAATCTCACACCTAAGTATTTGCACTTGCCATCTTTAGGGATAACTACCTCATCCAAAGTATATTCAAATTCAGTTTTAAAGCTCCTGTTTGTAAATGTTGTAACAGTTGATTTGCCTCCATTAATCTTCATATTATTTTCTTCAACCCATTCTTGGATACTCTCAAGGTCCCTTTGTAATTCTGAGCAATCCTCAATGTTATTTATTTCCGTATAAACAATTATGTCATCTGCATACAATCTTATTTTCGATGTTATATTGTTCCCTAAATCATTTGCGTATATTAAGAAAAGTAACGGACCGATTATACTACCCTGTGCAATTCCCTTCCAAACTTTCTCTTCCTGTGATATATTATTTCCTACTTTGACTTTCTGAACCCTTGAATTTAGAAATGTTCTTATCCAACGTATAACCCTTACGTCCAATCCTATTCCCTCCAATTTCTTTAATAATATTCCATGTTCCACTCTATCAAAGGCTTTGGAAAGATCTATGGCTATGCAATCTAACTGGCCTCCTGAATCCAACTGATCTGATATGTCCTGCTGAAATCCCACCAGTTGTGCCTCACAAGAAAATTTCTTTTTAAATCCATACTGGCTCCTCATGAACCAATTTTTATCATCACATATCCCTCTGATGTACTTTGCTATTAAACTCTCCAGTATTTTACAAACTATACTGGTCAGGTTGATTGGTCTGTAGTTCTCTGGTTTCCTTTTATCACCCTTTCTTTTATAAATTGGTATTATTATAGATTCCTTCCATTCCTTTGGTATTACACTATTATTTATGACATAGTCAAAGAGAAATTTTAAATAAGGCACTATATACCACCCCATTGTCTTTAATACCTCCCCAGTAATTTGATCACTTCCTGCTGCTTTTCCTTGCTGAAGCAGTTGGATTTCTCTGAAAATATCTTCATTTGTGAATGAGAAGCTTCTTGTTTCCCTATGTGTCTCTCCCTCTCTATCTTCTGTTATGGTTTCCAAGTCCTGACAATCTTCTACTGAATCTCTGAATTCCCTACTGAAGAGGTTTGCTTTCTCAGTATCTGTTAAATAGTGTTCACCCCCTTCTCCCACCATTGTAGGAATTTGGATTCCTTTTCCTTTTTGATTCCTGATATATGAATACAGCTTTTTCCATTTCCCTTTGTGGTCATTGCCATCTTGAAGAATGCCATTCATATAATTCTCTTTTGCTTCCTTTTTCACTCTATTCAGTTCCCTCATTAGCTGTTTTCTACTTTCTCTATTCTCCCTACCCTCTTTGATTTTCCTGTTTACTATTCTACATTTTCTTTTTAATTTTCTTATTTCCCTTGTGTAATAAACAGGGTCTGAGGTCATTTTACCCTTCTTAACAGGTACAAATCTCTTCTCTCCTTCCCAAATGATTCCTTTAAATTTAGCCCAAAGTGTATCCACATTACTCCCTTCACTTATCCAACAACTGAATTGTGATTTAAGGTATGTCCCAAATTCATCAACTTTAGTTTTTCTGTATAATTTCTTGTCTTGTGTGATCCTCTTATTAAGCCTTTTTTGTACCAGTCCTACATCCATTATTACAGCCTTATGGTCACCTATTCCTTCAATTACCTCAGTTTTATCAACAATTTCCCATGGTTTAACCAGGAATAAATCTAGTAAGTTATTGAGATGAGTCGGTTCTTGTACTACTTGTGTAAATCCTCCCTCCCAAGTTAACTTATTTGCCAGTTTCTGTTCATGGGCTTCACTTGCAGCTCCATTCCATTCAACTTCAGGCAAGTTTAGATCTCCCCCAATTATTACCATATCATTATTATTGTTTTTATGAGTATAATCTATTATTTTCTCAAATATTTCCATGTCTCTTTCCTCTCTTCCAGGCCTGTATGTTCCTATAATTCCCACCTCCCTCATATTATGACAAACTAATTTTATCCCTAATATTTCATCCCTTTCATCGGTAAACCATTCATGTGAACAATAAGTTTCCTTCACCAGAATAAACACCCCCACTCCCTTTTTATCTCCTCGGTCTCTACGATAGACTGTGTACCCTTCTGGAAATACTTCTCTATTACCCACCCCTTCTCTCAACCATGATTCTACTCCTATCACCACATCAGTCTCATAAGATTCCATCAATGTACCAAATTTTAATTGTTTATTTACTACACTCTGACAGTTTACCAAGAGCAATCTCAGACCTCCTTCCTCCCTAAAACTTGACTGTTGCAATTGGGTAACGTTTGACTCATGAGTGGAGAACGTCCCTGGAACCCAGATCCTTGTACATAGATCTTGATTTAAGGGTCTGGGTTTTCTGGCAAGTTTCCCTGTATGTGCCAGTTTAGTGGTATGGGTTTTCTTAAGTATAGATTAGTTTGCAAATCTCTGTTGATAATTGTAGCAATTTGTCTACAGAGATTTGCTTTTCCATTACCATTCAGATGTAACCCATGCCTAGTGAACATTTGCCTGCCAAGACCTAAAGTATCTACTACATAGACATTTCTAAAACTCTTACATAATCTCTTGATTTTTATATTTACATCATGTACAGCTTTGTTCACACATGAGTCCTCTAAAAGGTCATACCTAGGTGGCACATTAACTAAAATTACTTTTGAGTCAGGTAGTTTGGAAATCTTACCTCTGAGAATCGTAATTAGTTCCTCACCTTCATTTGCAGCAATGTCATTTGTACCACTCACAATTACCACATAATTGTCCTTCTCTAACACAGGATCACAACTTGAAAGGACATCTTCAGTTTTGGCACCTGGTTTTATTAGTCCTAAAACCTCAGTTTCTGGATTCTGCAGCTCATCCTTGATGCCTTCTGCCATACCCCGCCCTTGACTGTCTGCGTAGAGATGAATCTTTGGCGATCTTGACTTTCGGTTGGTTTTCTTCTTCTGTAGGTTACCTCCACTGGATTTAAAATTATTTGGAAAACTTGGTGTGTCTTCTTCTGGAACTTGCTGAAGTAACTGAAATCTATTTTGGCACTGCAAAGAGTTTTTTCCCGGTTTTAAGTTGTACGTAGTTTCTCCCATATGTTTAACATTAGGCCTAAAATGGCTACGCGTCACTTCCGTCCACGGCGATCTTTCTTCTCCAATGTATTCTTTATCTTCCAGTTTCTTTATTCTGTCCTTTAAGCTTTCATTTTCATGTTTCAGAGCGCATAAGTCTTCTTGTAGCACTCCTAAAATCTTAATTATAGTTTCGTATGTCTCTCTTTCTTGTTGTTCTGCCTCACTATCGGTTTGTTTACACTCGGGACACAGCCACTCACTTTCTTCAATATCAGTCCTATTTACAATATTTGCACAACGAAAATGGTACCATTCATCACACTTACGACACAGAATCCCATTTTTAACTACTCTTCTGCATTTGCCACATTTTTCACTGCATCTTACACCATTATCTACTACGGATATCACAGACTCACACACAGTAGTCGCCATCTTGTCTACAAAAAAGGAGAGGGCATATAAATCTCTGGTAAGACCCCAACTAGAATATGGTTCTTCTGTATGGGATCCTCACCAGGATTACTTGATTTGAGAACTGGAAAAAATCCAAAGAAAAGTAGCTCAATTTGTTCTGGGTGATTTCTGACAAAAGAGTAGATTATGAAAATGGGGCTGGGAAAACTTGGGAAAAAGGAGACGATGAAGAAAAAACCAAAGACTCTTTAGATATTTAAACCTTTCATCTTGTCAAGGACAAGTTGTTTATACTATACTAGACTATAAATTACTGTGTTTTACTCATGAAACCAGTGTTTTTGTGCATATTTTAACCATTAATCAAGAACACGGCTGAAGATGTTTTCTATGCAAAATGAAACATGTACCGAATAATTTTAAAATAAATCACTGTTATTTTAATCTAAGAAAAATCGTAAGATTTTAATGTGGTGGAAAGGTGGAACTTGTCAAACTTACAAGTTGGAATTTGTTATATGTAAGTGGTATGTTCCGAGCTTTCAGTGGAAAGACAATAGAAGACAAATAAATTTGAGTGGTGTTTTTAAAAGTAGGAAAGATGATGAAGTTGGAATTCAAGAGGACAAACTGGACAAATATTAATTTATAGGAAGAGGAATTGTAATAACTTACCAAGGGAGATATTCAATAAATTTTCAAATTCTTTGCAATTATTTAAGAAAAGACTAGGTAAACAACAGATCAGGAATTTGCCACCTGAGTGACTGCCCTAAATGCAGATTAGTAGTGGTGGGTGGGTGGGTGGGTTGGTCAGCTCGACGATACACACAAGTAATTCTCAGAGCTGATTTCCACTGTATTGTGGCTATCCTTTGCCAGTACTTTTCAAACTTCAAAGACTCTATCATCTCTTGGTGTATTTCGGACCTTTTGCATTGCTCATTAATCTGCTTAGCACAGTCGTTGATTTCTCTGTTTTGTCTGTCACACGTTTAATGTAAGAATGTAAGTTTGATATCAAGTGTCACGCCAAGATACTTTATGCTTCTGTCGACCATTATTTGACCAAACTGCATTGAAATGAAGGTTGTAGTCCTTTTTCTTGTCAAAAGAACAACCTCTGTGATTCGCCATCCATTCTTTTACATGTCACATCACTTGATTCAGCTTAAATTGAGCCAACTCCAAATCTCAAGTTACTATCAAAACAGCTACATCATCAGTATAACCCACTAGCAGAACATCTTCCGGCATTTCAAATCACAATAAGCCATCATACATGATGTTCCAAAAATTTGGGCCTAGGATAGACCCTTGTGTTGCACCAGCTGTAAGACGGTTCATTCTCTGACCATCCTCTGTATAACAGAGTATGATCTTTCAAACAGCTTCTCATTTTGCACATCAAATTCTGAGGTTGTTTGAAGGTTTCTTGAAGCGCTTCCAACATGTCATTCCACCCTACTGAAATGAAAGCGTTCTTAACATCCAAGGTTACAAGAATCGTACTTTTCAAGAATGATGATTACCCATTTGTTCGCTTTCTGCTGTGTTCACTATATCTTGCACTAGATCGATTGTTGAGTGTCCTCGTCAAAATCCGTGTTGATGATTAAATAGATCCCCAGCTGATTGGACTGCTGAGAATATTCTTGGCTGCAGAAGTTTCTATAAGCCTTTCCCAGCAGTATCCAGCATACATAAAGGCCTATAGCCCCCAGATTTCCCTTTGCTTATTAAAACTAGTTTAGCTATTTTCCAGTGAGTACTCATCATCATCATCATCATCATCATCATCATCATCATCAATGTCCCACTCCACTCACCCGGATGTGGTTCCAATGAGTACTAAAAAACCCCACTGTAAGGCAGTTGTACATTTTCAGCAGAAGCTCTGGTCCTAGGGCCTTTTTATTTCTAAGGGAAATGATGCTGCTACTACTACAATACATTGCTCAGTACTGAGCATGGGCAATGAGAAGAGCTTTTATTAATATTATAAGAAATTATTATTATTATTATTATTATTATTATTATTATTATTATTATTATTATTATTATACCAGGGGTACACCTTCCCCGGCTACTTAAACTCACGCCTTCTCTAGGGCCATCTATGTCAGTGAACACAAACTTTTAAAAAGTTTCTTCTCCGACAGTTAGATGGCTCTGACATCTATTTTCTACTGACCTCTTATTGGTAAACACAAACTAATTGCTGATATTTTCCTCCAATTATTGTGTTCTTTATGTACCAAAGTTGTCAAAACTTCACCTGGCCCCTCGAATGTATTCTGCCTATCACATGCCTGTAACTATGTTTTCTAGCCAATAAAACCCATGGGTGTGTGTTGAAATTTAGCCTATCACTGCTTTGTATTTTTAATTAGGGTTTTTAAATTTTCTCCCCTTTAGTCACCCTTTATAATATGGGATTAGCTTCTGTACAAAGAGCACTAGGGAAGTTTTGCAATATGCAAAAACAATTGGATGGGCACCCCTGTTATGGTAAGGGATGGAAAGAGGGGTGGAAACAGGTCTAGAAGACATCAAGGCGTGACCTTCACACCAGTTGTTACCAAGCAGTGGGATTGAAAGCAAGTTAAGATGTCAGTGTGTTCTAAAGGTGAATATCGAGCAATTATCCGCTACAATTTTGCTTGTGGATTAACTGTTGACCAGTGCCTGGTGGAAATGACTCCTGTGCTGGGGAAAGACTGTCCACATCGGACAACAATATTCTGCTGGTACAAAGAGTTCCAGAGGGGACATTTTGGGGTTGAAGACGATCCTCATTCTGGGCGACCGTCTGAATCAGTGACTGAGGAAAATATTGAAGCTGTGAGGTAAATTTTGCAGCAAGAGAGGCAGTTGACATATCGGCAGGTAGAAGAGACCCTCCACATCCCAGCACCAGCTATTCATTCAATTCTACACGACCATCTTCATGTTAGAAAGGTTTGTTCCCTTTGGGTGCCCATTCACTTTCAGAGGAACAAAGGGCACATCGAGTGAATTGGTGCCAAATAATGCTAAACAGTTTGAAAATGGGACTTCGTGTGATGTGAATAGCATCGTTATAGGTGACGAAACTTGGCTTTATTATTACGATGTCCCAATAAAATCCCAGAACAAGGTGTAGCTGTTTGAAGGTGAGGGTACTCCTGTGACTGTGTGAAAGTCAAGGTCAATGAAGAAAAGGATGATTGTAGTATTCTTCACTAAATGGGGCATCCTGACTTGGCTTATGCTACAAACACAAAGGACAGTTACTGCGAAATGGTACAGTGAGACTTGTCTGCCTCAGGTCATTCAGGCTCTCAAGCAGCTCTGTCCAAGGTCACAGCTCAACACTTGGCTCTTGCATCACGACAATGCTCCAGCACATCGTGCTAATGTAAGAATGAATTTTCTTGCCAGAGCAGGGTTGACAGTGCTTGATCACCCTCCACACAGTCCTGATCTTGCCCCATATGACTTCGCACTCTTCCCAGAAGTGAAGATGAAGCTGAAAGGGCAGCGTTTTGCATCCGACCAGGAGCTTCTGGCAGCATGGCATCAAGGCATCAAGAGTGTGAAAATGTTACCGAAGAAAAGTGGCAGAGTTGGTTCAGTGACTGGTTTTGGCATATGGAGAAGTGTATTGAGTGTGGTGGAAATTATTTTGAAAAATCTAAAGCATTCACTCACATTGCAAAACTTTCCTAGTGCACTTTGTACCAGTGAGCCTTAAGCCTATGTAGGTTCTCGTCTCTTCCAGAATGTTCTTTAAGGAGTACTGGTGTTTCACCTCCTTGCCTTTTGTTAATGGCCTCTTGTGTGTAACCATTTCTTTTTATTCTTAAGGCCTTGTTATATGGGTAAGTATGCCCCTTTATATTCTTTATAGTTCTTAGGGTAACCGTGTCTACATCATTAGATGACACGCGAACACGATTTTGGTGGCACACCACATGCAAATATTGACATTTTTATATACATCTTGTATTACAGACTATACACATCTCGTGCATCGTACAGTCATATTGTTTCAGGTTTAAGAAAGAAGTAGCAAAAATCGAAATTCTAATTCCATTCGGAAGTGCATTATGGGTACACTGATAGGTCCGGAAGTCAAGTGAGATAAATGTCAGATGTGGCCGGAGAGCAGTTCGCTCGCCCACATCAGTCAATTAGTGAACTTTGGCTTGTGTGTGGTTGCCAGCAGCGCGTGATTATTCTTAGTGAGTAACTATTTATTGTTTTGAATTTTGTAAGGCAAATAGTTGCAAACAGATTATTCCAATTTCGAGATTTGGAGAAACTATCGCACTTTATTTCAAACCCTCATATTGCTTGTGTGTGTTTTTTTGTTATAAATTTACCGTTAAAAATGGACTTGAGTGAATTTAAAGAAAGCAGTATATGGGTGAACAATTTTGTACATTGGTGAAAGAACAGCTGTTTTCTACAATGAACGATGTGAAGTCAACAGTTATAAACCATCTTCGTTCAGACCTGAGTGCTTCTTGTGTGTTATTGAAGACAAGCTATGAACCTAACATAACTGACATGGCTACCAAGATCCAGGAACAGGTTCCACACTAAAGTTGAGAACGATGTTCCACTTAAAGTCCTTACGCAATTTTAATATTTTGATTTATATATCTATTAAAAGTTAATAACGAAGGGTGTTACAATGGACGCATATTTTTTTTTTACAAATAATGTTGTGTATTCTTAAAACTTAAATATTTAAAAATGTATTTTTGCGGATTGGCAAAATACGACCACGCAACTTGCAATTAAATGTATTAATTTACAATATATACAGTATGTAATAACGTATTATGAAGCATAATTTGGAATTAAGGATAGAAGTCGGGGATGGGGAGGTGAGGGGATGGAAATTTATAGCCATTCCAAAGAAAATAACAAGTGGCACAGTAGACAGTTGAGAATAATAAACCATACTTAAAGTGGCACATTAGTTGGAAAAGGTTTGCCATCCCTGCCCTAGGGGTTATTGAGGGTAACGGAGATTGTAAACAGCAATTGATTGCTTGACTGAGGCTAGCCTCTACAGTATTCTGGAGCTGAGGCTCCTCCTGTCAGGAGCAATCATACTCTTTCGTATGTAATTTAACGACTGTGAGTTCTCCCAATTTATTTTGTGCCTGATTTAGGACATAAAAAGTGTGATAAGGATGATAAGTCAGATCCAAATAATTACAGAGGTATTTTGCAAGTATCAGTTGCATACAAAATTTTCTCTAAGTTGCTATTAAACAGGCTGTAATCACAAGCAGATCTACAAATAGGAGAATACCAGGCAGGCTTCAGAAAAGGCAGATCATGCATCGAATAGATCTGGAACTTGAGAACACTTTTGGAAGTTAGACAAACAAGAAACACTGTAGTTACCTTTGTGGACTTTGAAAAAGCGTACGACTCTATAGACAGAAAGACGCTCTTTGACGTACTGGAAGAACATGCCATTGACAGAAAAACCAGAGCACATATACAACAGACACTACCTCCAAGATCAAGTTCATGGGAGAAATTTCGGAACTTCTCCAAATACACACAGGTGTCCGACAAGGAGACGGGATCTCACCAATCTTGTTCAACATGGTGTTAGATAAAATTATTAAGCAATGGGAGGAACAAGTTAAAGAAATACAGCTGGGAAGAACACATGAAAAAAAAAAAACGGTCATATAATGTCTGGCATTTGCAGATGACATAGCCATACTCAGCAATAATAAACAGGAGGCAAAGGAAGCACTGGAACGCTTGCATGAAATAGCTGTCAAAACAGGTCTACAGATAGCTTATGAGAAGACCCAATATATGGAACAACAGAACAACAATGTGCACACCATGCATACTCTATATGGATCTGTAAAAAGAGTCAAAAGATGTAAATATTTAGGGGAATACATACAAATAAGAGGATCAAACAAGGCGTCTAACATAGAACGAATGGAAAATCTCCAGAAAGCATACAAACTCACATGGTCACATTATAATAAGAAAAGCATATCAAGACAGGCCAAACTTAGACACGACAAAACAGTCGCATTACCAGAAGCATTGTGTGCATCAGAAACGACCACAATTGGAGCTTCAGACATCGTAGAGACAGAAAAAATAGAATGTAAAATTCTCAGAAAAATATTTGAACCAATACACAGAGATGGCATGTGGATGAAACGACCTACCGAAGAGCTGTACCAGCACACTGACAGACTCACAGACATGATCAAGAAATGCAGACTAACTTTCTAATTGCACATACAGAGAATAGACAGACTTACAAAGAAAATCTTTGATGTAGTAAACAGTTCAAGCAAGATAACAAAATTGGTATCATGAAATAGAGGAAGACTGAAGGCAGGTGGGGATCTACAGGCAAATGATAGACAGAAAATAATTCAGAAACAAAATTAGGAATACACAGTTTATAGTAAATGAGAAGAAAAAGACAGGAACATTGTGCACAGAACGAAGGAAACAGGAACACAGCCAAAAGATGAAGAGATTTTGGGAAGAGAAGAGAAAGAAGTGAAAGTTGTGTCATCATAAGATATATTTGAGTTCAAACACTGTCCATAAGGGCGAAATGATACGAATGAATGAAATAATAATACTAATTCCATTGGCACCAAACACTATTTCAGGACGGACTTAGCATTGGCAGTCTAGGTAAGTAGAGAAGTTTTTTCATTATGTTAATACTTGTAAATTATATGTTTGTCAATACTTGTTCATATTATCACCTAACTCTTTATCATTGACAAGTTTACGCAACATAAACAATACTGTACAGTATATACACATGTTTTAACTGAGGATGTTCTTGTAAAACGAAACATGTCATTCTTTGTTCAATAGTGCATATTTTTTACAGGTATGTTTAAGGTGTTATATTGAAATTGTTGTGTGTTTGACAGACTGGAAAATTTTTGTTACATTTTACTATGTCGACACTGAAAAGTATGGCTTTCTTCTTAACAGATAAGATCTGTTTCCATTCACTTTCTGCTGTTACTGGATATAACACAGTCCACATTATTTGAAGACTTACCCAGCATCCAAGGGAACAGTGCCGGTGTACAGACTGAGATTGAGACTGGTCGGTTCAAGTTTGACGCAGTGGTCGTCAATCTTGAGTGCATTGTACTTGTCTTCACAATCTCGGTCGATGAAGTATTTGGTGGAGCGCAACAAACGGATCTGCTCCTTGGTTTGCTCCAGAGTGCGCTGCAGCAGGGATTGAGCTCCCTGGATTGTCTGGATCTCTTTCAGTAGTTCACGCTCCACGTCGTCGTGTACCAGATCAATACCGAGACGATTTTCCCTGAAAGACACCACAGCTACATTAAAACTTAATGTATAGATGAAGATCAAAATGTCTTCTTGTTGAGTATACTAATACTGACTGGATAGTTACAGAATTCATCACAGTACTGCAACGCGTGCCAGAACTGGATTGAAGTGGGAAAAATTTGCAAGAAAATTAGGTTGTGTAATATAGAATGTTATTTGTCAAGTAGAACAGAAATTCAGTGCATAAATGTAAGAATGAATTTTTACAGTAAAGCATCGTGTTCATTGTTATTCAATAAGAAAGAAATTCAATGCATAAAAGTTAATGAAAATGCTATTTAACTTTGGAAAATCTAGTCTATGAACAAATAAACTGTATGACTGACATCAAAGCTGTGCTGCAGGAAATTAACATTGGTACTAATACAGAGTTCAGCATAAGTCAGTTAATGAGACAAAGTCTCTCAAGTGCACTGGCGCTGCCGGTGACTCCAAGTAGCCTACGCATTGGCCTCCATGGAAGATAGGAAAACTTAAAGGGTCCACCTTTTTGTATTGAAAAGGTGGACCCTTTAAGTTTTCCTATCTTCCATTCTCAGTTCAATACGGACAAAAATGAAATTCTTAGGTTTAAATTGGCCTCCATGGTATGCACTAGCCATGCGTCTTGGTAGGTGTGCTATTTGCCAATTGACGAGCCCAATTTAGCACACTGGGCCAAAACACTGGCAACGAGGAATGAGTTAGCTGGAAAATTTACACTCTATAAAAAAAAAAAGCGACGCACCAGGAAGGCGTTGTCCGATTGTAAGGATATTATGTATGCAAATGATTAAAGTTTCGTGTCCAATGAATGAATAGCGGGAACTCCCGCCCATCCAAACTGCACATGCATCAGGTGTATATAAGGCGTGATTCTGAAGAGTATGCTCAAAGTAGCTGTTGCATTCGACTGCGCTATCTTAACGCCAGCTGTAAGAATGCCGCGCTGAAGGATTCGTGCTCATTATGAGCAGATGTCAAGAGTTTGAAAGAGGTCGTGCGATCGGATTGAAAGAAGCTGGTTGGTCGAATCGAGCTGTCACTGGACATTTGGGTCAAAGTGATGCGGCAATCAGACCATTCTGGCAAGCGTGGGTCAGCAACGGCAGGCATCAGTGTCAGCACGGCAGTGGTCAGCCGAAGGCCACAACAACACGGGCAGACAGAGCGGTTGTCAGAACAGCTGTCACAACACCGGAGTAGTCGTTATCAACGATCCAGCGTAACTTGCACACGTGTCCACCATGACCATCAACAGCCGCCTGATACACCCCTTACCACTCACTCCTGTTCACCGTCAAGCCAGATTACAGCGGTGCCGTATTCGAGCAACATGGCACTGCGCTGACTGCGGACGTATAATCTTTAGTGACAAGTCCCGTTTCCAACGGTGCCCTGACGACAACCGCAGACATGTTTGGAGACGTCCAGGCCAGCATGGGGATCCTGCCTTCATGCCACATAGCCCCACAACAGGGGGTGATGGTCTGGGCTGACATCTCCTTTGATATTTGCAAGTGATAAAAATCATTGTTATCCGTATTGAAGATACTGAATGTAGGATGCTAAAAGGTTTGTTTTATCACCTATTCAATACATATAAATTTTATAAATTAGGAATTTATTATTGATTCCACTTGAGACATGTTTCGCCCTTCATTGAGGGCATCATCAGTCAAATTATCACCTCAAGGCAAAAAATCAGGTACCTGGTTAGTAGTTGACATGCACAAATTAATACATATTATTAATACACATACAAAAATTAAGTATGGGAAATAGTTGTACAAAAGTGATGGTTGAACATATAGGTTTATAGATGAGAAGTCAGCACCAATGCGTAAAAATTAAAATAGTAGAGTTCAGCAGTGGTGCTCTGGAGAACAGTTGAAGCAATCATAGGAAAATATAAAGTTTAAAAATATTTACATTATAACAATTAAGGGAGAAAAGGTGTAGTGTTCGGCGTCAATGTTTGTAACCAAAAATTAATGTCAAAGGTTGGTAACTATACAGTATTTACATTGTTCAATTGAACAGTTGAGATAAGTTTTAAAATATTTACATTATAACGTTCAGCGTAAATGTTTGTAATAAAAAATAATGTCAATGGTTGGTAACTATATAGTAATTACATTATCTAACTGAACAGTTGAGAATTTACAATTATATACATATTTACACAAGAGCAGCTTGGTGCGCAAGGATAAAAATTTCTAGTACCAAGTGCGTCCTGATGTTTTAGAGGTTGGAAGAAGGAATTAGCATTGACATTTCAGAAATATGTAGAGCGGTTTATTTTAGTTAAAATCACCGGGGGTAGGGAAATATTTCATAGCCAAATGAGGTTTTATAGGCATCAAGCTGAAAGTTGTCTGGTTGCAGCACCGAGATCGGTACGGAGACTGGTCAGTGTGGATGGTGATTCATGGGTATTCCGTGCGTTTGAATGGCAACAATGGTGACAGTTATTAGTGGGTAATTGCTAATTAGGAAAATGTTGCGGGTTGAAACTTTCGCTTATTCTTTTAGTTGACTTCTGTAGCATCGAATGTGATGTGAAGACATCGGTGTGAGATGCCGGTGAGACAAATTGATATTGTTCCGTGGAATAAAGTATGGCGGACTTCAGGATGAAGTTATTGTTTTTTACTGGTCTGGTGAGATAGAATAGAGTTGCTTGTGTTGTGAACTGCGGTGGAGAGATTAGAATGTATACGGCAACTGCAGAGTCAGAGCGTTTTAGCTGGGGTGAGGCATCTTCTCATTCTGACTGCGAAGAGGAGCCGTAGTGGCACGCCATATTCGTGCCGATGTGCGCTGGGTTCCGGCGTGTTGCTGAAAGTTGTATTGTATGAAGTGGAAGTTATCTGTAATTGAGATGTTAATAGTATTAGTTGGTGTGTAAGAAAGGTTTATGGTAAGTAATGAAGAGTGAATGTTATGTTACATACCTGATGTGTCGCTGAGAGGTAATTGTTGATGAGTATTGGTGGACTATGAAGGAGGCTCAGTCGGTAATACGCAACTGCGGTTAGCAATTGCGGCGGGAGGGGTGGAGAGCTTTGGGGGGGAGGGGCATGGGCAGAGTCATGCGCAAAGGTGAGCTGTCAGAATGGAGGAAGGTTAGAGTGGAGGGGCGAGCTTGTTGTGTATTGGGAGTGCAGGTTGATGTAGTGTTGGTTTATAAAAAGAGGACTCGAAAGTTACGCGGATAGTATTGATGCCTTTTTGTTAATGTGATGAATGTTATTTGCTTGTGTTGGGTGTTGTGTTTTTGAAGGTCGAGTGGTTCTTATTTCTCGTGTTGTATCGGTGGGGTCGTGGTGGAGGGGGAGGTGCTTGGGTGGGAGGATGTGTGGGCTTGTTGTCGTTGTGTGTGGGGGAATTGGTCGGAAAGGGGAAGGTGGGGGCTAGGGGGGTAATTGTCGACGTGCTGGGTGAGTTAGTTAATGTGGTATTGAAGATTTTAGACAAGTTGTTGCCTTGAAAATTTATTTTTTGTAGTAAGGTGGGAATTTGTTCATAAAGGGGGTATTTTAAATCTATTATCTTGTTGAGGTTTTTGTCTTTATTGAAGTATTGGTCTAGATAGATGTATAGGTTCTCAAACTCAAGTCATTAGTTTGCCTTTCTCGACTTTTTTTAGGATTGTTAAGTCTTGTTCTATTGTGGTGAAGTGGTGGCCAGTGTCCCTCATGTGGGTGCTCATTGCAGAAAATTTATTATGTTTTTGGGCATTGTAGTGTTCTAAATAACGGGTTTGGAAGCTTCGGCCAGTTTGTCCGATGTACGAGGAGTTGCATTGTGAACAGGTGAGTCTGTAAATACCTGAGCCCGCGTAGTGGTTTCTTCTTGGGTTGACAGAGTTCTGGTTGAAAAATATGTTCTGGTTCGTGTTCTGCGTTTTGAAAGCAATGTTGACTTCGTGCTTTTTTTAGGGGGTTGGCTATCTGGTGGATGACTGGATTAGTGTATGTGAAAGTTGTATATTTGTGTTTATTGGGTTTTATTAGGGAAAGTTTTGTTGTTAATTTTAGTTTTACTTTGTTGATGATCTTGTTGATCATGTTGGTGTTGAAGCCATTGAACCTGGCAATATCTTTTATGTAATCAAGTTCTTTTTTCAGATTGGTAGGTGAAAGGGGAATTTTTAAAGCTCTGTATATTAAACTGTAGTATGGGGCTTGTTTATGGGAGTTTGGGTGTAAAGAATTATTGTTTATTGTTAGTGGGGTGAAGGAGGGTTTTCTGTGTATTCGAAACTTAAATGCGTTGTCTATTCGTGTGATGTTGATGTGTAAAAAATTGATGGAGCCGTTGTCCTCATCTTCTTTTGTGAATTTTATGTTGTTGTCTAAAGTGTTTAGGAATGCGAGGATGTTGTCGCTGTTGTTGCACTGTTTATCGATGATTACTAGTGTGTCGTCGACATAGCGGAGCCAAAGATGAATACCATTGATGGAATTTATTATTTTATTGTGTTCTAAGTTGTCCATATAGATGTTCGCTAGAATGCCAGAAATAGGGTCTCCCATAGCTAAGCCCTTTTGGTGGTAAATCTTGTTGTTGAACGTGAAGTAATTATTGTTCAATATAAAGGTTAATATTTTAATGAACTCATCAATTTCTATTTTGCTTAGTCCACTGTGTTTGGAGAGGTTGTTTTTTATGATGTTGATGGTTTCGAGAACTGGGATGTTCGGATACATGTTGGTGATGTCAAAGGAACATAGAATGTGGTTTGGTTGCAGTGTAAATTTATTCAAGTTTTGACATACGTCAATTGAGTTCTTAATGGGGTTTTTCTTGTTGAATTTGTAGTGTTTTTTGTGAAAGTAGTGTAGAAATCTTGAAGTTTTGTATGTTGGACTGCCTCTACTGTTGATAATTGGTCGGATGGGGATGTCTTTTTTGTGGGTTTTGGGTAAGGACTTGGCTGTGGGTAAAGTTGGATTCGTGTTGACTAGTTTAAAGATTTCATGGTCATTTAAGAGGAAAGTTGAATTTTTGAGAAGGGTTTTCAAGTTGCGTTGTACTTTTGGTATAGGATCCTTGTTGATGGTGGTGTAGGTTGTGTCGGAAAAGAATTCTTCAGTTTTTTTGATGTAGTCCTGTTTGTTCATGAGTACAGTTGTGTTACCTTTGTCGGCTTTTGTTACTATAACGTTATTGGTGTTTATTTTGGTCTTTAAAGCATGGATTTGTTTCGAGAGGGTAGTGTTTTTGTTGGTTTTTAACTCATTAACTAGGGAGGGCAGTTTCTTTTTTATTTCGTGTCTGACGTCATTTTGTTTCTCTGTGGTGATCTGTTTACTAATGTTGGATTCTACTTCTGCAATAGTGGTGGTTAGGTCATCGATAGTATTGGGGTTAGGCCAATTGTGTTTTAGGCCTCTGTTTAGGAGGTTCATTTCTATGTCAGAGAAGGTGGTGTCAGACAAATTGATGGTAGTAGGGGTGTTGTTTGAAATAATGGATGTAGTATTATTGTTCTTATTGTGGTTTGATGTGCTTGGTTTAGTTCCCTTCAGATGGGCTAGTTTGAGGTTTAATGTATCTTGTTTCTTTTCTAGTACGTTGGTTAATTTATTGTCAGTATGTCTTAGGAAAGATTGCCATTCAAGAGGGGATAAGTGTTGTGCAAGGGTTAAATGTGTTCGATAAAGCTGTAAATTTAAGAATGATTTTTTCCTGTATAGTTGTTTAATCTCGTCCTTCAACCAGATGTTGTTGACTTTGTTTTGGGTGATAGTCGAGTTTTGAAACGGAATGCTTTTCCTTTGCAGTGGTCTCAAGAATTTGGGTACTAAATTTAGCTTAACACATTCATAACATCTCATTTCACTTGTTATTCTTTAAAATAATATTGTCTTAGGATTTCGCCACAAATGATCTTTGCTCCAATACGGCTGATGATGACCCCTAGATGGGTCGAAACTAGTACCGTATAATTTTGTAATTTTGTGAATATATTGTATTGAAAAGGTGGAAACATTTACGTTATTATTATTATTACTTATATATTATTCTCAGTTCAATACGGACCAAAAACATGAAATTCATAACCATCAATTTTGAAATTTGCCGATTTTTACCTTGAGGTTTAGGTATTTGTTGGTTTTCACTGTAGCCTGGTTGGCTTTGACGTTGCAAGTGATAAAAATCATTGTTATCTGTATTGAAGATACTGAATGTAGGATGCTAAAAGGTTTGTTTTATCACCTATTCAATACATATAAATTTTATAAATTAGGAATTTATTATTGATTCCACTTAAGACATGTTTCGCCCTTCATTGAGGGCATCATCAGTCAAATTATCACCTCAAGGCAAAAAATCAGGTACCTGGTTAGTAGTTGACATGCACAAATTAATACATATTATTAATACACATACAAAAATTAAGTATGGGAAATAGTTGTACAAAAGTGATGGTTGAACATATAGGTTTATAGATGAGAAGTCAGCACCAATGCATAAAATTAAAATAGTAGAGTTCGGCAGTGGTGCTCTGGAGAACAGTTGACGCAATCATAGGAAAATATAAAGTTTAAAAATATTTACATTATAACAATTAAGGGAGAAAAGGTGTAGTGTTAGGCGTCAATGTTTGTAACCAAAAATTAATGTCAAAGGTTGGTAACTATACAGTAGACATGAAATAAAAAAGAAACTGCCCTCCCTAGTTAATGAGTTAAAAACCAACAAAAACACTACCCTCTCGAAACAAATCCATGCTTTAAAGACCAAAATAAACACCAATAACGTTATAGTAACAAAAGCCGACAAAGGTAACACAACTGTACTCATGAACAAACAGGACTACATCAAAAAAAACTGAAGAATTCTTTTCCGACACAACCTACACCACCATCAACAAGGATCCTATACCAAAAGTACAACGCAACTTGAAAACCCTTCTCAAAAATTCAACTTTCCCCTTAAATGACCATGAAATCTTTAAACTAGTCAACATGAATCCAACTTAACCCACAGCCAAGTCCTTACCCAAAACCCACAAAAAAGACATCCCCATCCGACCAATTATCAACAGTAGAGGCAGTCCAACATACAAAACTTCAAGATTTCTACACTACTTTCACAAAAAACACTACAAATTCAACAACAAAACCCCCATTAAGAACTCAATTGACCTATGTCAAACCTTGAATAAATTTACACTGCAACCAAACCACATTCTATGTTCCTTTGACATCACCAACATGTATCCGAACATCCCAGTTCTCGAAACCATCAACATCATAAAAAACAACCTCTCCAAACACAGTGGACTAAGCAAAATAGAAATTGATGAGTTCATTAAAATATTAACCTTTATATTGAACAATAATTACTTCACGTTCAACAACAAGATTTACCACCAAAAGGGCTTAGCTATGGGAGACCCTATTTCTGGCATTCTAGCGAACATCTATATGGACAACTTAGAACACAATAAAATAATAAATTCCATCAATGGTATTCATCTTTGGCTCCGCTATGTCGACGACACACTAGTAATCATATAATACCAATATAATGGTCCGTTATTGGACATTCCCTATGGGAATCAACATCTGTATTACACTAGTAATCATCGATAAACAGTGCAACAACAGCGACAACATCCTCGCATTCCTAAACACTTTAGACAACAACATAAAATTCACAAAAGAAGATGAGGACAACGGCTCCATCAATTTTTTACACATCAACATCACACGAATAGACAACGCATTTAAGTTTCGAATACACAGAAAACCCTCCTTCACCCCACTAACAATAAACAATAATTCTTTACACCCAAACTCCCATAAACAAGCCCCATACTACAGTTTAATATACAGAGCTTTAAAAATTCCCCTTTCACCTACCAATCTGAAAAAAGAACTTGATTACATAAAAGATATTGCCAGGTTCAATGGCTTCAACACCAACATGATCAACAAGATCATCAACAAAGTAAAACTAAAATTAACAACAAAACGTTCCCCAATAAAACCCAATAAACACAAATACGCAACTTTCACATACACTAATCCAGTCATCCACCAGATAGCCAACCCCCTAAAAAAGCACGAAATCAACATTGCTTTCAAAACACAGAACACGAACCAGAACATATTTTTCAACCAGACCTCTGTCAACCCAAGAAGAAACCACTACGCGGGCTCAGGTACTTACAGACTCACCTGTTCACAATGCAACTCCTCGTACATCGGACAAACTGGCCGAAGCTTCCAAACCCGTTATTTAGAACACTACAATGCCCAAAAACATAATAAATTTTCCGCAATGAGCACCCACATGAGGGACACTGGCCACCACTTCACCACAATAGAACAAGACTTAACAATCCTAAAAAAAGTCGAGAAAGGCAAACTAATGACTGAGTTTGAGAACCTATACATCTATCTAGACCAACACTTCAATAAAGACAAAAACCTCAACGAGATAATAGATTTGAAAAACCCCCTTTATGAACAAATTCCCACCTTACTACAAAAAATAAATTTTCAAGGCAACAACTTGTCTAAAATCTTCAATACCACATTAACTAACTCACCCAGCACGTCGACAATAACTCCCCTACCCCCCACCTCACCCTTTCCGACCAATTCCCCCACACACAACGACAACAAGCCCACACATCCTCCCACCCAAGCACCTCCCCCTCCACCACGACCCCACCGATACAACACGAGAAATAAGAACCACTCGACCTTCAAAAACACAACACCCAACACAAGCAAATAACATTCATCACATTAACAAAAAGGCATCAATACTATCCGCGTAACTTTCGAGTCCTCTTTTTATAAACCAACACTACATCAACCTGCACTCCCAATACACAACAAGCTCGCCCCTCCACTCTACCTTCCTCCATTCTGACAGCTCACCTTTGCGCATGACTCTGCCCATGCCCCTCTCCCCCAAAGCTCTCCACCCCTCCCGCCGCAATTGCTAACCGCAGTTGCGTATTACCGACTGAGCCTCCTTCATAGTCCACCAATACTCATCAACAATTACCTCTCAGCGACACATCAGGTATGTAACATAACATTCACTCTTCATTACTTACCATAAACCTTTCTTACACACCAACTAATACTATTAACATCTCAATTACAGATAACTTCCACTTCATACAATACAACTTTCAACAACACGCCGGAACCCAGCGCACATCGGCACGAATATGGCGTGCCACTACGGCTCCTCTTTGCAGTCAGAATGAGAAGATGCCTCACCCCAGCTACAACGCTCTGACTCTGCAGTTGCCGTATACATTCTAATCTCTCCACCGCAGTTCACAACACAAGCAACTCTATTCTATCTCACCAGACCAGTAAAAAACAATAACTTCATCCTGAAGTCCGCCATACTTTATTCCACGGAACAATATCAATTTGTCTCACCGGCATCTCACACCGATGTCTTCACATCACATTCGATGCTACAGAAGTCAACTAAAAGAATAAGCGAAAGTTTCAACCCGCAACATTTTCCTAATTAGCAATTACCCACTAATAACTGTCACCATTGTTGCCATTTAAACACACGGAATACCCATGAATCTCCATCCACACTGACCAGTCTCCGTACCGATCTCGGTGCTGCAACCAGACAACTTTCAGCTTGATGCCTATAAAACCTCATTTGGCTATGAAATATTTCCCTACCCCCGGTGATTTTAACTAAAATAAACCGCTCTACATATTTCTGAAATGTCAATGCTAATTCCTTCTTCCAACCTCTAAAACATCAGGATGCACTTGGTACTAGAATTTTTTATCCTTGCGCACCAAGCTGCTCTTGTGTAAATATGTATATAATTGTAAATTCTCAACTGTTCAATTAGATAATGTAATTACTATATAGTTACCAACCATTGACATTAATTTTTATTACAAACATTTATGCTGAACGTTATAATGTAAATATTTTAAAACTTTATCTCAACTGTTCAATTGAACAATGTAAATACTGTATAGTTACCAACCTTTGACATTAATTTTTGGTTACAAACATTGACGCCGAACACTACACCTTTTCTCCCTTAATTGTTATAATGTAAATATTTTAAACTTTATATTTTCCTATGATTGCGTCAACTGTTCTCCAGAGCACCACTGCCGAACTCTACTATTTTAATTTTACGCATTGGTGCTGACTTCTCATCTATAAACCTATATGTTCAACCATCACTTTTGTACAACTATTTCCCATACTTAATTTTTGTATGTGTATTAATAATATGTATTAATTTGTGCATGTCAACTACTAACCAGGTACCTGATTTTTTGCCTTGAGGTGATAATTTGACTGATGATGCCCTCAATGAAGGGCGAAACATGTCTCAAGTGGAATCAATAATAAATCCCTAATTTATAAAATTTATATGTATTGAATAGGTGATAAAACAAACCTTTTAGCATCCTACATCTCCTTTGATAGCCGAACTCCTCTGGTAGTCATTCCTGGCACACTGACAGCACAGTGATATGTTGATGACCTTCTATGGCTGGTTGTGTTACTGTTCCTTCAGCGACATCCAGTCCTTACTTTCCAATAGGATAATGCCCGGCCGCACACGGCACTTGTTGCTGTGAACTGTCTTCAAGCTTGCCCTATCCTTCCTTGGCCAGCTCGGTCGCCGGATCCCTCTCCCATAGAGCACATTTGGGACGTCATGGGAAGGCGATTGCGAACATCCCGGAATGTCGTTGATTTAGCCCAACATTTGGAGACCATTTGGCATGAAATTCCGCAGGACACCATCCAGGAACTGTATCAGTCTATGCCGCGTTGAGTGACTGCTTGCATCCAGGCCAGGGGTGGACCAACACCTTATTGACGTCCTCAATTTGTAATGCTCTAACTCTGCAATACCGTAAATCATTTGATTGTTCTGCATGTTTGACCGTTTATTTTTCTATGTCTGTTGCTCACATCCACCGATTTTTATCGCCATCGGACAATTCCTTCCTGGCGCGTAATTTTTTTTGTTGTTGTACAGTGTATAATGTCCAATAGTGGACCAACTACGTTGGTATTATAAGTCAATTAGCCAAAAATGCATTTGTATTTATTGTTGCTTTAATGATTTATAGCCTACAAAATAATTATCGTACAGAAATCCTACTAAAATTGTTCAAACTGAGCTCCATTGTTATCTAGACATTTATCACATCATTTGAATACTGGTTTACGTATCTTGTCACACAACTCCCCATATTTACCAAAAATGTTTTCAAATTCTTCTTCACTCAAATCCCTTAAATGCTGTAGGTTTAAAGTTTTGTTTTTGTAGCAAAAACTTTGTTCTTCAGCATCCCCCACATTAAAAAATCACATGGTGTGAGGTCAGGTGATCTTGGAGGCCAATTAATTTGACCCATCTTCCTATCCACTCTTTGAAATTCTAATCTAAAAAGAACGGACGTTTAATCCATAGAGCTGTGGAGCATCGTCTTGCTGTCAAATAAGGTCGTTTTGTACTGCTTCAAGTACAGGTGTATTGTGTATTGTGTATTAACATTTCAAGATACCTTCCTGCAGTCACAGACCCATTGAAAAAATAAGGGCCTATCATTCCTTTACTGCATATACAGGCCCATACAGTAACTCCAAGAACATATTACTCCACAAATCATGGATTTTCAGAAGACCAATTCATGCAGTTATGTTTGTTAATGCTTCCATTTAACTTCAAACTTGCTTCATCAGACCACAGAATTGTTTTGCATAAGTTAGGATCACTTTCACTGCAAATGACAACCACTCACAGAATTCATGTTTTCGATCAGGATCATTCTCGTTTAGGGCGTGTTGTAACGTAGGCTTATAAGACGTTAGATGTAATGTTTTTAACATTCTAAACTTATGTCAGAAAATTATAGTTCCTTAGAAGTTCTTCTTGCGGATTTCTTGGATTATTGAATGAATAGCTCTGCAACGAGCTGCAGATTTTCTTCATTAGTTACTACGAGGTAAGTCTGCTACAGAAACTGTCGCCTCGAACATTCCATTTAATTTGTGGATAGCTCGTCTGCATGGTGGCTGTGTGTGTGGGAACTTTTCAACGAAAGATCGTCTTACGTCTTCATAATTTCAATCAATTTCCACCACATCTGTATAGCAAACATGCAAGGTTCTTTAGACAATTTTCTGTTCATAATGTAAGCGTTTAATGCTAACAATGAATAATAACGAATGTACAAATTAGGCCAAATCTCAGATAGTCACTTGTTAATAACAAACCAGTCCTGCCAACCCCTTTTATACAAATTTCTTCACGCACAGGATTCGGGGTTACTACATTAATTAGCAACAATATGACCACTGACAAGATGTGAAGCGGTTAACTGACTTATGTTACAAGTGATAAATCTCATAAATGGGTTCGTATTGAAAAATGTATGTCCCTTGAGAGTCCACCATTTTAATACTTTGTGTGATTTTTATTAATTACATATATATAATATTACAATGTCTAATTGCGGGACATGTTTCACCTAACTTTTATAGGGATCTTCAGCTGCTTCCCTACATCTAAGATTAAAAGTGCTAACAAAATCTTGGGCTCATAATTCACTTTTACTGGGCGAGTTGAGCCTGAGGTTGGGGGCGCGCGGCTGTGAGCTTGCATCCAGGAGATAGTGGGTTCGAATCCCACTGTCGGCAGCCCTGAAGATGGTTTTCTGTGGTTTCTTATTTTCACATCAGGCAAATGTTGTGGCTGTACCTTAATTAAGGCCATGGCCGCTTCCTTCCAACTCCTAGGCCTTTCCTATCTCATAATCACCATAAGACCTATCTATGTCGGTGTGACGTAAAGTCACTAGCAATATAAAAAAAATAAAAAACACTTTTATGTCACTGGTAAAAGTTGTTCGATTAACATAGGTTGCTCTGTCTGTAAAATCATTTATGATTAACATGCATTACAACTTATAAAAACACCCAAAACATTATTTTCACATTTTATAAAAGTTAATTTGCATAGAAGTTCAATTGTGCATTTATAATATGCCGTTGTTTGGTCGGTGATCTGACTATTGTCTCCCTTGTTGCCTTAATGCTTCCCATTAAAAATTTCTTGAGTAATTGTTTTGAAAAGGCCGAAAGGTTCCTCTATGGGAAGTCAAGGACAGCACACAAAAATAAGTCTAAATAGCTGGTACGTTCTTAGGTTGACAGCGGACATTTCTTCCAGCTGGCAATGAAGTAACATTCCCAATTCATCACAGTGTCCACGAAGTTATCCACATGCGGTTTGGGGCCTGCCGTTGTGTGCCTCATACTAAAAGGTTAGGAAACATGTTTTTAACACAATGCAATGCATCCAAGGATTTTAGATCTCGCTAAGATCCCTATCTTAATTCCATTTTATATTTAAGTGTTGTGTACATTGTTCATTTCAGGATATCCAGATGCCTCTAATGGCTTTTAATGTCATTTGTATGTGTTTGTGCATTAGTTTTCGTTATTACATGTGTTTGTACCAATTGGTCCTATGGCTGACGATGGCCAGCCAAGTCTGAAACTAGTTCCTCAACTAAAAAATGTAATGTAAACATTACATAATATAGTATTGAAAAGGTGGACAATTTCTGACATGAAAATGAAAATCCACAGCCTGTTTCCAGTCATTTGACCGGGTCAGGAATGGAATGAAGTCCTCATCTAGCGGCGAGGATAGGAATTATGCTGGCTGCTGAAGACTGTCGCACTCCTCTGGGGAAATGATTAATGACTGACAGATGAAATGATACTGGAGAGTGTCGCTGGAATTAATGACGACAGGAAAAACTGGAGTACCGAGAGAAAAGCCTGCCCCGCGTCCATTTTGTCCAACACAAATCTCACATGGAGTGACGGGGATTTGAACTTAGGAAATGACTGCCAGAATTACGAATGAGTAAAAAAACAGAAAATAAATTTAAAAGGAGATAAATAGCCTGATTTCCAGATTTACTTCATTGCCTGAGGCCCTAACCCTACTTAAAGACATCATATTATGACAAGAAAATCACAACAATAATTTTTGTTTTATATGTATTTTAATGTTATAATTATTCCTGAAACATTGTCGTTGACTTGTATACATATGTTTTAGTTATCACATAATCTGTTTAATTTTATTTTGGCTGAAGATGGCCGCTAAGTGGCTGAAACTAGTCCCAAGACTGATGTAGTATTATTTGCTTGATGTATTGTATTTAAAGGGTGGACCCTCTTGTCAATTTATTGCTTATAATAATAGCACTTCAATACGGAACAAAAATGAAATTTATAGCTTAGAAATCTTTGTGTCGCACTGCACGCACGTGTTAAAGCATGTTCTGCCAACCAGACCTTTGTTACTTCAGTTTAGTTTTGGAGCACCCCCACCCCACCAAATCCTAACCGCCCCCCCCCCAAAAAAAAATCCATGGTATGGCCTTGCACGCTAGTATGTAAATAAAAGTCTGGTCATACCTGAACGTTACACACTTCTTGCATATCTTTAAGGCGGTCTCCTTCAGCGACTCCATAGCATCCAAGATTCTCTCTTTATATGTAACTAGAGCTTCTTCCTCCTTGCAGGCCTCGGCACGCTGCTTCTCCAGTTCCCCTTTTCTAAACTCTATGTCTTTTATTCTTTCTGCTAATCTTCTGTCTACCTCCGTCTTATTGAGTTTTGTAGCGTCATCCGTCTGATTTCGCACTCTATCAGATTCGGCCATGATCCTCTCTGCCAGCTGGTGCTGATCCTCGGCTGTCCTGTAGCGCTGACGGGTACTCAGGTACCATTCGCTGAGCGTGAAGCGAGGTGGTGGAGGCGGAACTGCCAACATGGCACCGGTCAGGCTCAAATTTCCTGCACATGAAATGAAATTAGTGAGATCATTCCTCTCCTATCAACAATGGCAAAAAAAGTATAAGAAAAGAACTTGGGGAGAATATTAGTAGCGGAGTGGATTTGCAGTGGAAGCATAATAACAAAACAACAACCAAACACTGGGCAACTAGAGGAGAACCATGGATAGTACAGATAGAAATTACAAGGAGATAGGAGGGTTTCCGAGAATATAAAAGAAAATCAGTTTAAGAAATAGATGTATTGAGACACAAGCATAAGTATTGTACCAGGAAAAGTTTTTGGGTAAAGGGCATGAGTAGGACCTCAGGGAGTGGAACTTGGTTTTGGAGCCGATACAGAGTAGGATAGACTTGCAGAGTGAATAATAGATGGTTAAAAAATTGTTTTAAACAATTTATTAATTCTTCACCCTGCAATATGATTATTTGACTCAAATCTGGCATTGAAATTAAAAGTTTGAACGTAATCTTCCTGAATTCTGTTCATGAAAATTAAATAAAGATCACTGATTCCAAAGTCTTTCAAATGTGAGAATATGAAGTATTGAATTTCCACCTAAAGTCTTTCTAAACATAAGCACACACTTGTAATTGCAAATTGATATGAGAAATTAAATTTCTGTTAAAAGTTTTCAGTTTTTTAAACCTTGATATATAGCACACTTGAAAAGCCTAAAGTCTTTCTATGAGATATGAAAATGAAATTTGAAATTAAATTAATCACTTCTGAGGAACTATGAGAACTCCGAAATATTTGTTCACACGCGGCACTGAAGTTTCCACTGTTCAAAATTAATGAGAAAATTTTAGTCAGTTTGTTACTACTCACTTACTGAAAGAAATGTTGTTACAAATGTTGAAAGATGGACATCTGGAATGTTCCGTGGAGAATCAGGATCGGCGATGTTCCCTTAACACACCATGTTGACGTTCCCGATGAGGTGATGACGGCTGGAACTGGATCATGTAGAATTGCAGCTTGTTAAGGTGATTTTTCGCACACGAAAAATTCACTTAGTGCGAATAGTTATCACTGACACTGTCATTTACTGTTGAACACAATTTATGGCGTAATTGAACTTCAAGACGTTAAATGAAGAATCACAGTCCTTCCTGTATGAAATACTATTTAAAGTCGTTACTGAAATGTCCATAATTACACAGTTCACACTTGAAAAGGCATATCATAGTCTATAATCACAGTCTTTGAACACAGTCATTAAATCACTAAGGATTATTTTCTGCTTATCTTGTTATTATAACGTCATATTACCTCAGAAAAGTTCTTAGTATTCACCCAGATTACTACTGTAAGTCATATACTAATATGGCGTGAATAAAGAAATACAGTTCAATACTCGAAAAGAAATGAGTTCTGGTAATTCTACACAGTAGTTTCTGTAGAAGTTGAATATCATGTGAAGTAATCTAAGTCTACACGTAATGATATATTCTGTGAACGTTAAATATTTGATATTTGCACTTCAATAAGTTCACTTGTATTATATTCTCAAATGTCTTTAGAATTAGACTGTAGTCGCGACGTGACGTACGAAATACAGTGCGACGTCTGTTATAATTCTGTCGGCGATATAACTTTGTGTTCCGGAAATGCGACGGCAAGTACCTTCACTGTGACTGCGCGAACATACTGTACGCGGGTCGGTCTTTCCTCAGTCTCACTCACACACATCTGTATACTCATCCTTGTACTGCCCTGCTCTGCTGGTTAGCCTTGACATATATACCAGCACTGGGAGGGGTAGTATCTCTTGGCCATGTGACCGTGAGTGCGTAATTTCTTTTAGACTTTAAATTATTATAACTCAACAACCATGGGATGAATTAATTCGAAATTCACAGGGATTAACTTTTATGATGTCCGCTACGATTCAGCATTTGTCCCGTTGAAATTGGTTAAGGCGTTGAAAAGCTGGCAAAAGAAAATTCTTTTCGAGAAATATCTCTAGGGGAGGTGAGCTTCGAGCGACAGGTGACGTCACTTGACTCCGCCTAGTGCTCTCGTGGAGTCTCGCACATACTGGAACATTCTTTACTTAGATGTTCGTACGTCGGTCGGATCTTTTATGCTGGAATAACGTTTCTTTCGATTGATATGGACCAGGACCTAGGCTTTCCTGGTACAGTATAGAATGTGACATTTTTGATCATGACAAACGATAGAAAACCTTTTACAAAATTACAGATAAAGCGCGACAGTATTCCATCGGTTACATATCATCTGAGTGAGATTTTGTCAAGTACAGACTGAAATACATAGAAATGATCTTTCCCAACCAAGTTTATACAAACACAGAATACAACATTTTAAGGAAACACAGGTGAACAATAGAATAGGACACTGCTAAGTTAAAATGACATAGAGACTCCAGAATATTCGCAAATTAAATTATAAATCCAATTCAGTGGCAAAGGCTAACTATAAAACGCTCAGTGGGTGAAGTCTGATTAAGAGAATACTTGAAAAACAGTGCACAAATACGAAGAATGACCACTTTACAAACTTAAACAAAACAACCTATCTTCACAACAAATTTATACAAATCAGTGTTGAAGTACAAAAATTCTGAAGTCTCTCTTCTTCTTCATCCATTCCCTTTTCCAGATTCCATCTGGGTAGGATAAGTACTGATGTATTGATTAAAATGATGTCTGGTTTCTCAAAAACCACAACATTGAAAAGAGCATAATAAGTCACATGAATTAAGAATCCGTTGACTGCCATATCAATTCCAAAATCCAATTCAAACACTCAATAACATTAGACAAAAAACCAAACCAAACCCCATGGCACTACAGCCCTTGAAGGGCCTTGGCCAACCAAGGGGCCGCTGCTCATGAGGTGTTGTGTGGTCAGCACGACGAATCCTCTTGGCCGTTATTCTTGGCTTTCTAGACCAGGGCCGCTATCTCACCGTGAGATAGCTCCTCAATTCTAATCATATAGGCTGAGTAGACCTCGAACCACCCCTCAGGTCCAGGTAAAAATCCCTGACCTGACCAGGAATCGAACCCGGGACCTCCGAGTAAGAGGCAGGCGTGCTACCCCTACAACACGGGGCCGGCAACATTAGACATCAGAATTTAAAAAATATAAGTTCAAGTTACACTACCTCCTGCACTTGATTAGACATTTAGAGCAACATCATAAAGAACAAGAAAAGGAGATATTGATGTTAGAAATAGAGGAAGCCATTCAAAAGATGAAGAGCGGTAAAGCAGCAGGAGTGGATGAGGTAACTACAGAAATGATAAAAGCAGCAGGACCAATAGGGCTACAGTGGTTGTATAGATTATTTAGAATAATCTGGATGAAGAAAGAGATTCCAGAAGAGTGGGGAAAGGGTTTAATTATCCCGATATTCAAAAGGTGGTGGTGGTGGTGATTATTGTTTTAAGAGGAAGTACAACTAGGCAACCATCCTCTATATAACACTAATCAGAGAAAAAAATGGAAGGGGTCCGACACTTCGAAAAATGAAGATATCGGCCAATGGAAGACAAGGGCCACGAAGGGCGTGAAAATGAAAGACTCCCTAGCCCTCGCAAACCTAATAGCGTCGGGGTCGGAAAAGAACAAGAGTTGACCAAGAGAGGTCGGATAGGATAGATGAAAGTGAGGAGCCTGGCACAAGTAAGTGGAAGCAATGCCAGGACTCAGCTAAGGGCCCCGTGGTCGCCAATCCACGCTCCAAAGTTCAGAGCCCCTGGGGCCCCTTTTAGTCGCCTCTTACGACAGGCAGGGGATACCGTGGGTGTTATTCTACCGCCCCCACCCACAGGGGGGTCCCGATATTCAAAAAAGGTGAAGAGAAAAAGGAATGTAATAACTACAGAGGGATAACCCTTATTGCCCATGTAGCTAAGATATTTGAGAGAGTATTGGAAGGAAGGCTGAGGAGGAAGCTAAAAGGAGAAATGGAAGAAGAACAGTATGGTTTTAGGAAAGATAGATCAACCTTTGACCTGATCTTTATATTAAGATCTTTATATATATGTGACGGAGAAAAGATGGGAGTTTGGAAAAGACATAGTGATGATATTTATTGACATTGAGAAAGCTTATGACAGTGTGCCCAGACAGTTGGTATGGAACACGTTAAGGAAAAAAACAAGTTAACAGAGTGGAAGTGCAAATGATAAAAGCCATGTACAAAAATCGTGTTACTAGTGTGAAGACTATTATAGGAAAAATAAAATGATTTAAATTTGAAACTGGTCTCCGACAGGGAGGTATACTATCCCCCGTACTATTCATCATAGTCATGGATGAAATTCATAAGAACATTAAACAGTGATTGGGAAGACAGGCAACAAAAGCCATGTTGTTTGCAGATGATATCGTGATATGGGGTGAGGATGAAACAGAAGTGCAAATACAAGTACTGTAGATGTATGGAATCAAGAGATAGAAAAATTTGGGATGAAAGTAAGCACAGAGAAAAGTAAAACAATAGTGATGACAAGGGGAAGGAAGGAAGGAAGGAAGGCAGGGAAAAGATAAAACTGAATGGTAAAATTCTGTAAGTGGTTGAAAGTTTCAAGTACTTGGGAAGTGTGATCACAGAAGATGGAAAGATAACCAAGGAAATTGGGAAAAGAAAACAACAAGCACACAGCTTCTACCAGAGTGTAAGGGGTATTTTGTGGGACCAAGATGTCCTGAAGAAATGTAAGAAAGTATTATACTCAACCTATTATGAACCCATACTAACCTATGCAGTTGGATCGTGGACTACAACAAAACGAGAGTACAGTAGAATACAGGCAGAGGAGATGAAATTCGTAAGAGGTATCGAGGGCAAGACCAGAAACACTAGAATTAGGAATGAAGCGATAAGGAAAAGGACTGGAATCTTGAAACTTCAGGACAGGATAGAAACTACAAAGCTAAAGTTGTATGGGCATATGATGAGAATGGTAGAAGAGAGAGTGACAGTAAAAGCTTTTTCAGAGAAGTTAACAGGAAAGAAACCAAGAGGAAGACCCCAAAAGAGATGGACAAATTCAGTGTGGGAGTACATAGAGAAGAGGGGAGGAAAACCAGAAGATATACTTAAAAAAAAAGAGAGGAGTAGTGGAGAGACAAGCAGCAATGGAGGTCCTTGAATCACAACCCGATCAGGGAAGCTGGAAACAGGAAATGAAGATGATGATGATGATGATGATGATGATGATGATGATGATGATGATGATCGTAAAGACGATCTCCTCCCAGTTTCTCTCTCCCCAACAGTCGAAACATGTCTCGTTGAGAAGGCCGTATATATTGCCATGTCGAAGAGGGGAGGGGGCAAGGGGGAAGGTTATGTCACATGCAATACAAAACAAAATCGAAGATCCTGGAACATTCGAGGTGTGAGGAAAAACTGATAGCAGTGATATCAGCAGACAGTTGACATATGACCACGGGGTTAAGTGATACATCAGCCGGTGAAGAAGGAAGGTAGTGATCCTTGCTGGTGTTCAATATGAGGTGATGCGAAGAAAGTACGACAATAATTGGCAGAGATGGTAAGTCCATTACAGAACAAAGCTGTTTGTTGGACATAGAGGTACTGTTTTTTCATAGATACAGTTGAACCTGTGTTATACATATATCAAGGTGAAGAGCAAATTTTACTTATAACTAAGAATGACTTACAAATCAGATTTAGATATTATGTCATATAATTAATGAAGTACTTTTTTATATTTTCAGAAATAAGATTGAAGACAGGTTATACCTTTTTCCTTTTTTTTTTTTTTTTTTTTTACAATTTGCTTTACGTTGCACCAACACAGATAGATCTTATGGCAACGAAGGGATAGGAAAGGCCAAGGAGTGGGAAGGAAGCAACCATGCCCTTGTTTAAGGTACAGCACCAGCATTTGCCTGGTGTGATAATGGGAAACCACGGAAAACCATCTTCAGCCCTGCTGGCAGTGAGGTTCGAACCCACTAATTCCCGGATTCAAGCTCATAGCTGCGCGGCCCTAACTGCATGGCCAACTCGCCCAGTCGATCCTCTATTTTCACTAATGGTGGTGATGATTACTGTATTGTTTTAAGAAGAAGTACAACTGGACAAGCATCCTCTATTAACATTAATGGTGGTGGTGATTATTGTTTCAGGAGGAAGTACAACTGGACAAGCGTCCTCTATTAACATTAATGGTGGTGGTGATTATTGTTTCAAGAGGAAGTACAACTGTACAAGCATCCTCTATTAATGTAAATAGAGGATCAACTGGGCGAGTTTGCCATGCGGTTAGGGCCATGTAACTTTGAGCGTGCATCTGGGAGATAGTGGGTTCAAACACCACTGTTGGCAGCCCTGAAGATAGTTTTCCATGGTTTACCATTTTCATACCAGATAAATGCTGGGGCTGTACCTTAATTAAGTGCATGGCTGCTTCCTTCCCACTCCTAGCCCTTTCCTATCCCATTGTCTCCACAGGACCTTAAATGTGTCGGTATGATGTAAAGCAAACAGTAAAAACATACCATCGGAGCCATTTTTCTCTCATTTTATCCACAATTGGAGTGACACCCATTTGCTCTTGAATTCTGTCATTTCTGACATGTTCACAATTAAGTATTTTTTTTATTTTCCACCTTGTCGATACACTAAATGGCTTAAGGCAACTTATTGGTTAAAAGTGGTACATGTTTCGTATATTATCAACATCTTCAGCCACATAACACTGTTTAGATGAAACATTCATATATTGACAAAGTATCAATGTTTTAGAGGAAGTGTCTTTAAAATTAACATAAGAATTGACGACAATACAAAAATGTTGCATGCAATGTGGTACTTCCCTGAGTTCTGCAGTAGTGTTTATTCTACTGCTCTTCAGTTGACAGCGGGTGAGTATTTGGTGATATCTGTTCCCTTTCAATCATTGCAAGAATTTAAGTGTTGTGGCAGTGTTTTGTAATGCATTTGTACAAAAGGATTCATTATCAGACAGTGAACGCAGTGCCAAATAAGAATCATACATGGAAAGCTAAGTTTAGTAAATAGTACAAAATTTATTTATAGCTTGGAAAATAGAAAGATAACTATTATACTCTCTGTATGAGCTATGAACAATTTAGGTTTATACCAAAATGTAGTACAACTTGCCTTGAGACAACTTATGGAAAAATACAGAGTGATCTTCACATGGGTGTTCATCATTAGTAGGTTTGTTGACAGAATAGACTACTTACAAAGACAGGATATTAAAAAGAGTTGTAACTTCTGCAGTGGTTATATTGGTGCAGGTACCGGTAATAGACAGGGTATTTGAAATAGCATTCAACTGTTCCACCTATCATGAAGGTAATAATTTCTTTAAATAACGCGATACTATTGTAAATTTTGTTTAAAAACAGGATTTCAACAGAATATACAGTATTTCACTGGTGAAATAGCTAACAGTCATTGTATTATTATCGATTATTGTCGCTGTTCATATTCAAATATTGTATTGTTGGCTACATTCGTGAACAAATGTATAGTTTAGTCAAGAAAATATAAATAAAAGTCAGCTGATTCCTGTATTCTGATCATTTGTAGTTCTGAGTAGGTAGTTCAAGTGTCAATAATTTATACTTTGCACCCTTGATGTTTCAGGATTTAAGAGTGGTTAGCTCATCATAAGTCGTGTAACTCATTGCTGAGCGTCGTGACCCCATTTGACTTCACACAATATTCTTGATTAAGCGGTGGCCAACTTCGATGATGTTCAGCTTCTCTTAAAGCTTGCTGAAGAGTCAGACCGGTGGTACGCAGAACTTCATCAACCCACCTGCTCGATGTCCTTCCTTGTGGTCTTCTGCCAACAACTTTGCCTTCCGTGATACACTTCTCCAGATTTTCACTATCCCTTCTTACAATATGTCCAGAGAATTGGATGATTCTCCTTATGACGCAAGAAGAGAGGCGTTCGGAGATACTCAGTTCTTGAATAATAGATGCATTAGTTCTTCTTTCCGTCCAAGGTACATGGAGAATCCTTTTCAAACACCACATCTGAAAGGCGTTGACACGGTACTTATCTCTTGCCTTCAGGGTCCAGGTCTCAGAACCATAAAGGAAGACAGAGAACACAAGAGAATCAACTAGTCTAAGCTTTGTACTGTTTGTTATTGCTCTGCTCTGCCATATTTTTGTAAGTTTGCTCATGGCAATGCGCCCTAAGGTGATACGTCTCCTAATCTCTTTGTCAGAACTTCCGGTATCACAGATGGTCGACCCAAGGTATATAAAGTCATTTACCATTTCCAGTTCCCTTAATCGACGTGTCAGCTGGATCTGTGCCGCTCTGTCAATTACCATTAGTTTGGACTTGCTCAGGTTGATCTCCAGCCCATGTTGTAAACTTGCATCTTTTACCCTTGCTAGTAGTTCTGCAAGTTCATCTTCACTGCTGGCAAGGAGAGTGGTGTCATCAGCAAAGCACAGGTTACTGATTTTTCCTCCATCACATATTCAGCATAGATGTTATATAGAATAGGTGATAATATGCAGCCATGTCGGACACCCTGCGAAATACTGAAAAATTCTGAAATGTCGCCATCTATTTTTACAGTTTCAATGTTGTTCTCGTACAGACTTTTCAGTAATGATATAGGAAGTTGTGGAATGCCAAATTCGCCAAGAACCTGCCAAAGTTTATTCCAGACAACATAATCAAAAGCTAATAATAATCAAATTCCTATATCCTAATAATTGCAGTTCAAGTCACCAGCGTAGTTTTGACAGAAGTTTATTTTTGAGAACTAATAGTAGATAACCTCTTTATTTTTCAGCATTTAAGGACACTTTTATTCTCCGTCCTGTGGAGTAGGGAAAATAATAATAATCCACCAGCTGTAATAATTACATAATCACATTTCAGTTGAGAATTGTAGTAGTACCTTGCCTGCTATATTCGTGTGTATTTTTGTGTCAGTAACCATTTTGATACTTTTCATTTCTATTAGAGCATAGTAGGATAAAATAGTACTAATATTAATCTGTGTACGCATTTAACTTTGTTGGTAATCCTTGAGTAGTTCTTGTAAATTTCAAACTTTAATCGCAATTTTCATTTCTGTTTATGCTTAGTAATAAACTATTGTAATTGGTATACATCTGAACGTAGTTTAAAAATGATTGTACGGTAGTGTATTGCAGTATCTTCTTAGAAATGAGCGTGCTTATTCTCTGTAATTAACAGTAGTTTTCATCCTATTGGAGTGTTGTAGGATAAAAATATAGTACGACTAAGTAGTATGGTAGTGTAGGATATATTAATTACCTTATTGCCGTGTGATCTTTGTGTACTAATCTTTTCTTATTACTTTTCTTTCCATTATTCCATAATAAAATAATAATAATAATAATAATAATAATAATAATAATAATAATAATAATAATAATAATCGTATGGCCTCAGCTACCGTGTGCAGACATTTCAATTTGACAACATCTGGCTGTCTGCTCATCAATTTCGACGTTCCGTTTTACTCTAGGCCCCCACTTGATGGCAGACCAAGTAAACCGAAACTCTCTTGGGCGTCTATGGCTGAGATTTAATTAATTTTGTCGGGTAAACACCAAATGTGTCACCAGAGACCTTTTACATGCCGACATCGTACGACATGGAGTGTCAAATAGACTTTTTTCCGCCCTTCAAAAATCCGACTACCTCTGCCGGGTTTGAACCCGCTATCTTGGGGTCCGGAGGCCGACACTCTACCGCTACTGTGAGTGTGGCCAGGCATTAAGGAGTGTGAGGGAGGAGTTGGAGAGTTTGAGGGAGATAATTAGGATTCTCTCAGAGATCAGGAAGGAAAGTAGGCCTTTCCCAAGTAATCTACAGGATACAGTAGGTGTAAAAGAGGGATGGAAAGGAAAACGAGGAATTGTAGAAGACAGATGGTCTAATGATTTAAGGGGCAGGAGATTGCAGGCTAAGGGCTCTATTTAGGATCAGAATTCAGGACAGGTGTCTGTGATAAATCGGTATGAGTCACTACAGGTAGATCAACAGAGGGAAGATGAGAAACAGGGAACTGTTGCTGAGAAGTCTGGGAATAGGAGGAAAGGAAAAGGCAGAAATGAGAAATGTAGAGTAGAGGATAGCAAAAGACAGGTGGAACAGGATCATGGGAGGGAGAAAATGGAGGAGGAAGTAGCTTTTGCAGTCGTCAGGAAAGATAGGTCTGACCAGGAAGGGAGGCCGTCAAATGAGGTGGGTAGGGTTGAGACTCTGGTCATGGGGGATTTGATTGTTAGACATGTGGAGAAAGTGTGTGGAGGAAAGGGAACCAGGATAGAGTGTTATCCAGGAATTAGGTTAAGGCAGATGTTGAGGAAACTAGAAGTGAAAGAGGACGGAAAGCAGAAGGTGGTAGTGTTACACAATGGTACCAATAGCAAAAAGCAAGCAGGTATAAGTACCAACATAGTTGGGGGTGTGTGGGATCTGGTGAATGCAGCCCGGGTGAAGTTTAAGAAATCAGATATTGTTGTCAGTGGAATACTGTGTAGGAGGGATACTGATTGGAAGGTGATTGGGGATTTAAATGAGACTGTGGAGTGGGTATTTGGGAAACAGGGAGTAAGATTTCTAGATCCTAATGGGTGGGTAGGCGATAGGGATCTGCGCTCAGATGGCCTTCACTTAACCTGCTGTGGTATGTGTAAGTTACAAAATTTGTTTAGAAGGGTTATAGGGAGGTACATTCAGGGAAACGGTGTGGGCTAGGGAGCAGTGATAAGGATAGAGGAATCTGAAAGTCAAGTAGGGGTGACATAAAAATGTTAGTGTAGAACTGTAGAATTACTGTAAAGAAAGGAATAGAATTAATTTAATAGATATATACACTGACTGACAGAGCAAATGCAACACCAAGAAGGAGTGGTTCGAAAGGGATGAAAGTTGGGGAAAAAACAGAGACGGCACGGACGAATAATTGATGTTTATTTCAAACCGATATGCAGGTTACACAATGCGCACGGCATTGACTCAGTAGGATGTAGGACCACAGCGAGCGGAGATGCACGCAGAAACACGTCGAGGTACAGAGTCAATAAGAGTGCGGATGGTGTCCTGAGGGATGGTTCTCCATTCTCTGTCAACCATTTGCCACAGTTGGTCGTCCGTACGAGGCTGGGGCAGAGTTTGCAAACGGCGTCCAATGAGATCCCATACGTGTTCGATTGGTGAGAGATCCGGAGAGTACGCTGGCCACGGAAGCATCTGTACACCTCGTAGAGCCTGTTGGGAGATGCGAGCAGTGTGTGGGCGGGCATCATCCTGCTGAAACAGAGCATTGGGCAGCCCCTGAAGGTACGGGAGTGCCACCGGCCGCAGCACGTGCTGCACGTAGCGGTGGGCATTTAACGTGCCTTGAATACGCACTAGAGGTGACGTGGAATCATACGCAATAGCGCCCCAAACCATGATGCCGCGTTGTCTAGCGGTAGGGCGCTCCACAGTTACTGCCGGATTTGAACTTTCTCCACGCCGACGCCACACTCGTCTGCGGTGACTATCACTGACAGAACAGAAGCGAGACTCATCGGAGAACACGACGTTCCGCCATTCCCTCATCCAAGTCGCTCTAGCCCGGCACCATGCCAGGCGTGCACGTCTATGCTGTGGAGTCAATGGTAGTCTTCTGAGCGGACGCCGGGAGTGCAGGCCTCCTTCAACCAATCGACGGGAAATTGTTCTGGTCGATATTGGAACAGCCAGGGTGTCTTGCACATGCTGAAGAATGGCGGTTGACGTGGCGTGCGGGGCTGCCACCGCTTGCGCCGATCCTTGCGTGCTGACGTCACTCGGGCTGCGCCTGGACCCCTCGCACGTGCCACATGTCCCTGCGCCAACCATCTTCGCCACAGGCGCTGCACCATGGACACATCCCTATGGGTATCGGCTGCAATTTGACGAAGCGACCAACCTGCCCTTCTCAGCCCGATCACCATACCCCTCGTAAAGTCGTCTGTCTGCTGGAAATGCCTCCGTTGATGGCGGCCTGGCATTCTTAGCTATACACGTGTCCTGTGGCACATGACAACACGTTCTACAATGACTGTCGGCTGAGAAATCACGGTACGAAGTGGGCCATTCGCCAACGCCGTGTCCCATTTATCGTTCGCTACGTGCGCAGCACACCGGCACATTTCACATCATGAGCATACCTCAGTGACGTCAGTCTACCCTGCAATTGGCATAAAGTTCTGACCACTCCTTCTTGGTGTTGCATTTGCTCTGTCAGTCAGTGTACTTACCGTACCAGATATTGTAATAGGAGTTGAGTCATGGCTAAGAAATGATATAATGGATGCAGAAATGTTTTCACTGAACTGGAGTGTGTATCATAGAGATAGGATAGGAATGGTAGGAGGGAGAGTATTAATTCCGTTGAAGGAAGAATTTGTAAGCTACGAAAAAGTAAAGATGACAGACATGAAATTCTAGGTGTAAGGCTCATCTCTAAAGATAATAGGCAACTTGATGTCTTTGGAGTCTACAGATCGGGAAATGGTAGCGCTGATGCTGACTAAGAATTATTTGATAAGATAATCAGCTATGTGGGAAACAATATGGAAATTAACGTGAATGTAGCGGGACTAATACTAAAATATTACTAAAATTTACCTATGGTAACAATGACATTTACAATAAGATACAAAATTTGAAAACCAAAAAAAGCAGCTGGAATTGTTAAAAGATTTTGGGGGGTTATACTAATGACAATGTGTTGGGATATGGTCCATATCTGAAGTAATCAATTTGATTATTGATTGCATGAAGGAGCTATACCAAATGAATGGAGAGTTGCTATAGTATCCCCTGCGCATATAGGCAAGGGTGATAGGTACATAAAGCTGAAAATTACAGGCCAGTCAGTTTGACATGCATTGCATGTAAGCTTTGGGGAAGCATTCTTTCTGATTAATTAATAAGTGGTTCGATAGAAGGCAGTTTGTGTTTAGGAAAGGTTATTCCACTGAAGCTCAACTTGTAGGATTCCAGCAAGATATAGCAGATATCTTAGATTCAGGAGATCAAATGGACTGTATCGCGATTGACTTATCTAAGACCTTTGACAGGGTAGTTCATGGGAAACTACTGGCAAAAATGAGTGCAATTGGACTAGAAAAAAGAGTCACTGAATGGGTGGCTATATTCCTGGAAAATAGATCATAGAGAATTAGAGTAGCTGAAACTTTATCTGACCCTGTAATAATTAAGATGAGAATTCCTCAAGACAGTATTATTGGACCTTTGTGTTTAAATTATATGAGTAAATAAGTGGAATCACTGATAAGGCTTTTTGCGGACGATGTTATTCCGTATAGGGTAATAAATAAGTTACGAGATTGTGAGAAAATGCAAAAAGCCTAGGTAATGTTGTAAGGCGGACAGTACGCAATGGTATGATAATAAACGGGGTTGATAGATTGTGAGTTTCACACATAGAAAAAGTCCTCTCAGTTTTAATTACTATGTTGATAGGGTGAAAGTTCCTTTTGGGGACCATTGTAAGTATCAATCAATCAATCAATACTGATCTGCATTTAGGGCAGTCGCCCAGGTGGCAGATTCCCTATCTGTTGCTTTCCTAGCCTTTTCCGAAATGATTTCAAAGAAATTGGAAATTTATTGAACATCTCCCTTGGTAAATTATTCCAATCCCTAACTCCCCTTCCTATAAATGAATATTTGCCCCAGTTTGTCCTCTTGAATTCCAACTTTATCTTCATATTGTGATCTTTCCTACATTTATAAACGCCATTCAAACATATTCGTCTACTAATGTCATTCCACGCCATCTCTCCGCTGACAGCTCGGAATATACCACTTAGTGGAGCAGCTCTTCTTCTTTCTTTCAATTTTTCCCAACCCAAACATTGCAACATTTTTGTAACGCTACTCTTTTGTCGGAAATCACCCAGAACAAATCAAGCTGCTTTTCTTTGGATTTTTTCCAGTTCTTGAATCAGGTAATCCTGGTGAGGGTCCCATACACTGGAACCATACTCTAGTTGGGGTCTTACCAGAGACTTATATGCACTCTCCTTTACATCCTTACTACAACCCCTAAACACCCTCATAACCATGTGCAGAGATCGGTACCCTTTATTTACAATCCCATTTATGTGATTACCCCAGTGAAGATCTTTCCTTATATTAACACCTAGATACTTACAATGATCCCCAAAAGGAACTTTCACTCCATCAACGCAGTAATTAAAACTGAGAGGACTTTTCCTATTTGTGAAACTCGCAACCTGTCTTTTAGCCCCGTTTATCAACATACCATTGCCTGCTGTCCATCTCACAACATTTTCGAGGTCACGTTGCAGTTGCTCACAATCTTGTAACTTATTTATCACTCTATAGAGAATAACATCATCCGCAAAAAGCCTTACCTCCAATTCCACTCCTTTACTCATATCATTTATATAAATAAGAAAACATAAAGGTCCGATAACACTGCCCTGAGGAAAACCCCTCTCAACTATTACAGGGTCAGACAAAGCTTCACCTACTCTAACTCTCTGAGATCTATTTTCTAGAAATATAGCAACCCATTCAGTCACTCTTTTGTCTAGTCCAATTGCACTCATTTTTGCCAGTAGTCTCCCATGATCCACCCTATCAAATGCTTTAGACATGTCAATCGCGATACAGTCCATCTGACCTCCAGAATCCAAGATATCTGCTATATCTTGCTGGAATCCTACAAGTTGAGCTTCAGTGGAATAACCTTTCCTAAAACCGAATTGCCTTCTATCGAACCAGTTATTAATTTCACAAACATGTCTAATATAATCAGAAAGAATGCCTAGGTGTTAACATAAGCAAAGATCTTCGTTGGGGTAATCACATAAATGGGATTGTAAATACAGGGTACAGAAATCTGCACATGGTTATGAGGGTATTTAGGGGTTGTAGTAAGGAGAGGGCATATAAGTCTTTGGTAAGACCCCAACTAGAGTATGGTTCCAGTGTATGGGCCCCTCACCAGGATTACTTGATTCGAGAACTGGAAAAAATCCAAAGAAAAGGAGTTCGATATGTTGTGAGTGATTTCCGACAAAAGAGTAGCGTAGCAAAAATGTTGCAACGTTTGGGCTGGGAAGACTTGGGAGAAAGGAGACAAGCTGCTTGACTAAGTGGTATGTTCCAAGGTCAGTGGAGAGATGGCTTGGAATGACATTAGTAGACGAATATGTTTGAATGGCGTTTATAAATGTAGGAAAGATCACAATATGAAGATAAAGTTGAAATTCAAGGTGACAAATTGGGGCAAATATTAGTTTATACAAAGGGGATTACAAGTGATGAAATTCAGTTTTTGCCCATATTGAAAATGTCATAAGATGTATATAGGAAAATATTTAATACTTATTTTCACCTATTCAATACAATACAAGATGTTGGCATTTAAGTTAAAACATTTTTTAAACGTGAGACATGTTTCGCCTCTTACTGTGAGGCATCTTCAGTCACTGTCAAAACCGTAATATTTTTGTCAGGCATCAGGATAAAATTATTCTAAGATGTGTTTGATGATGATTATAGGTGAGATGAGTTTATCATTATATTAGATTTTTAGTCATTCATGAACATTTTTACAATAACTGTAAAATGTTTATCTCACCTATAATCATCATCAAACACATTTTAGAATAATTTTATCCTGATGCTTGACAAAAATATTAAGGTTTTGATAGTGACTGAAGATGCCTCATATTTAAAAAATGTTTTAACTTAAATGGCAACATCTTGTATTGTATTGAATAGGTGGAAATAAGTATTAAATATTTACCTATATACATCTTACGAAGGGGATTGGAATAACTTACCAAGGAAGGTGTTCAATAAATTTCCAATTTCTTTGCAATCATTTAAGGAAAGGCTAGGAGAACAACACGTAAGGAATCTGCCACCTGGGCGACAGCCCTAAATGCAGATCAGTAGCGATTGATTGATTGGATTGCTTGATAAACCTCGAGAAATTCTTAAACTTGAGAAGGAAAAAGAAATCAGTATCCGAATGTCGGCAAGCACAGTAGGGGAGGTGGTGATGTAGTCAAAATTTTCTAATCACTAGATTGCTTGCCAAAAGCCTAGATTCAGTGTCAAACTTCTCTGCAGTGTTCAAATTTTGAGAGGGCATATGACGCTGTTTCATGGCGTTTTTGTCCATCGGATGGTGACGTGTGCCAACACCCAAGTTTCATTCACCTCCTACCTCATTATTATTATCATCATCATCATCTCACATCCACACAAGCAGGTGACCTATCAATCAATCAATCAATACTGATCTGCATTTAGGGCAGTCGCCCAGGTGGCAGATTCCCTATCTGTTGCTTTCCTAGCCTTTTCCGAAATGATTTCAAAGAAACTGTAAATTTATTGAACATCTCCCTTGGTAAGTTATTCCAATCCCTAACTCCCCTTCCTATAAATGAATATTTGCCCCAGTTTGTCCTCTTGAGTTGTCTTCAAATAGAAAGACTTGCGTCAGGAGAGCCGAACATGTGGTCAGACACTCCTGGCACCAAAAGGCACTAACTAAATAAATACATATGGTATATCCCATTCCAATTCTGCTATAGAAAAGTTTAATAATAATAATAATGTTATTTGTTTTACGTCCCACTAACTACTCTTTTACGATTTCGGAGACGCCGAGGTGCCGGAATTTAGTCCCACAGGAGTTCTTTTACGTGCCAGTAAATCTACCGACACGAGGCTGACGTATTTGAGCACCTTCAAATATCACCGGACTGAGCCAGGATCGAACCTGCCAAGTTGGGGTCAGAAGGCCAGCGCCTCAACCGTCTGAGCCACTCAGCCCGGCATAGAAAAGTTTAGCCTAAAGTCGAATGTCAATGGAAGCTGAACTGATGGTGAGGATGAACTACTCAATTACACGCCTAAAATTTTGATGCTTTCCGGACAAGAGACAAAGGGAAGAAACTACTGACGGGTACTATTATCAGTAAGGTAGAATGTGCCAACACTGGTATTGCTTGATTTTGTTTTAAAATTATTTAGGCCTATAATTTGTAATTGTGTCAGGCCTATACCACTGCTCGTAGGTATATTTTATCTCGCATTTTCTGAAAGGGACTAAACATTGTAAACTGATGAAAATGAAAACCTACAACCTGTTTTCCAGTCTTTGACCGGGTCAGGGATGTGAAGAATGAACCATATATAGGCTATTAGTACGATGGGGTCGCCACTCCCAAAGTGATATATTAATGAGTGATAAATGCTATGAAATGAGAATGGAGAGTGTTGCTGGAATGAAAGATGACAGGGAAAACCGGAGTACCCGGAGAAAAACCTGTCCTGCCTCCGCTTTGTCCGGCACAAATCTCACATGGAGGCTCCCTGTAAACTGATATTTTGGTTAATTTTTACACTTCCGTACCGTGTATATATATATATAGGCTATATATTTCAGAATGCACATTTAGATCTGAAGAAGCGCGGCAACAATAATCGGATAGGAAGTTATTTGATATGAAATGTTCTTGTTTGGCCGGGCTGAGTAACTCGGACGATAGAGCCCAACCTGACAGGTTGATCCTCGTCAAGTCCGGCGGAGCTCAAGTAAGTCAGCCTTGTGTCGGTAGATTTACTGGCACGTTAAAGAACTGCGGATCAAAATTCTTACGCCCCGGCGACTCCGAAAATCGTAGAAGTAGTTAGAGGGACCCAACATTATTATTTCTGTTTGTCTGGAAGCCTAATTTTAGTCGCGAGAATTTCTGAAGGATAACCCTGCATCCCAAGTAAAGATGAACCGTTTGTAATCTTGTATTTTCAATTCTCCCTTATGGAGGATGCTAAAATATCTTTCAGATTCGTTGACTGATCTTTTATTTATTCTTGTCCAACGAATAATGGGCATACGATACCTAAAAAACTCCGCTCCATTGTCTTAAATGAATTCCCTTCTTGCACGAAAGTTGCAGAATAATTTAGAATTCATTGGAAGACGGCAGATTAGTGCTGTCAATCATTTGAATGGCATATTCTTCGATAAAGACCGTTTCGAGAGATTTGACTTGTACATTACTTTCTTTGTTACCATAGAAATGTTCGACAAAGAACGTGACTTCTATGTTTCAAAACGTATGTACCTAATGTCCTGCAATACTGATGTAACTCAAAGAGAATGTGCTGTAACTGATGACTTGATTCAGCTTGGGCTTGAGGGGTATGACCACCGAGCACAGAATATTCTGTGCTCGTTGGGTATGACACAGCATATTTTAGTACGATTCTTTCATCTGGAAGTTTCTGATGAAAATATGATAATTTCTGCCTTTATTTATATAACACTGATAATAATGGTTGTAAATCTGCTACATCACTTTTGTCAGTTCTTCCGATCTGACCAAAACGAAAGTCCAAAACCAATTATTTTTAAGTGCCAAGATGTTTTTTTGAAACGAGAATCACAACCAAGGAGTTTATGTGTCAAAGAAATCCCGCGGGTCCGAGCGAAAGCTTTGTAAATTTTGGCTTCCGGTCGGAGGGCGCTTTCATACCACAGAAGACCAAATATACTTTACTCAACTTGTGCCTCAAAATTTTCACTAAAAATAGATTCAAGAGGAAATATTGCTATTAAAACAAATCTAAAATCTAAAGAGCATGAATAGGATATGACTGATATTCTTTTGTTAATATTGGAAGCTTAGGTTCCGTGTTTTGCCCACATAGTGAGATTTTCTTATTAGATCGTGTGGCGTGGCAAACGTCAAGGAATAAATAGAACTCGGCTTGTGTGAGGTGGTAGGCGGCAGCGTTATGAATTTTGTAAACTCCGTAAAACTCTCTCCATGTATAGCGCTGGAAGTTGTATCTGTGAGCAGAGTGATTAGGTCACAAACTTTAAATCTAATGAGTAATTGATCGTTTTGATTGAAATCGACGTGAGACAGGTAAGAACGACGGATCATTATCTTAAGGAAGTGATTTCACTGTAAAAAAAAAAAAAAAAAGATCTTTTGTATTAGCTGCTACTGCAGCATTTTAGTTCTTGTGAGGCAGCCATTAAACAAGGCCCCGTTTGTAAATGCGACGCATTTCGGCCTTGAATTGTGTTTGCGTATCTCTTGCTGTAACTCTACTTGTCGTAGATATAGAATTTTATATTAGTGTTATTTTTGTGGCATTGTATAGTCGTAGTAGTGCAAGCAATATATCTGAAGTGTGAATTGATAATTTGTTCTATATCGTAGCTGATGGAGAGGTAATTATGCTTCAGTTGAACGCCATTTATAAAGCATTTGGTGGGAAATATTTTGCCGGCATTTTTGTTTTGTACACAAGTTGGAAGTCTTTATTTCATGTAATGAACTTGTTTAGCCGTTATTTACATTTGTTATAAGGCTTTTACCGAAATAGATCTTTAATTCGTACTATCTCGTGACAGTAAGTAACCAGTTGCTTTATCGTTGCATTTTGGAGAATGCGCTGGACAAGAACACTTGGGACCTTTCTTCTACTATATGATCGCTGTAAATTTTCTCGGCAAGACGGGTACTGTGTTCAAAGTACCGGATTAGCGTAGCCTGTTTATTGACCTGGTCGCACCCTAAAGTGGAATACGCTGTCCGGGCAAATGTTGCTTATCTAGGGCTTGGGGTGATAGTTCGCATTTCTTTTGGGTAAGGTGGATTGTTCTGATATTGAGTGATCTGTTATTTATGTATTGTATATTGGTGCTTAATTGCAGTATTCATGTATGAGTAGGATTACTGTACTTAGTCATTGTAATTAAAATTTTTGGTGTATTTTGTTTTTAACTTTGCTCAGCATGTGATTAGGAACACACGGTATGAACAATGCTATAATAGGAAAATGTCATAATAGGTGAGTTATGGGAGTTGGATTACTGAAATCTTATATCTGCTTCTTAGAACAGTATTGTAAGTTATTTCCTGATGGATTTGAATAGCTACATTGTGATTTAGTTGCTGATTCTACAAGCATAAGTCTTATTGCTTCTTAATGTGTTGTCTTCTAGTGAAGATAGGCAATCAACGCGGTGATTTTGAATTTGGATGCAGTGACATGGAACAGACGTTGTGTCCAATCCATACCAGTCTACGAGGTTCTTTATCCATAGAGTTAGTTGTCTACCAGGACTCCTACGTCCTTCTATTCTTCGTTGTATAACAAGCTGCAGAATTATGTACTTATCATTCCACATTATATGGCTGAAGTATTCCAACTTCCGCCTTGTAATGGTCAGCATGACTTCAGTCGGTATAAATGTAGTATTGCAAGAGACTATGAACGAAACATGTCCTATGTTTTAACAAGCAATAAAATAAGGATGAGATCCTAATTTTATAATTGCTTTTAATGTATTGAATAGATGGAAATCTGTTTTATTCTCATTTTAGAAATATAATAACTGGTATTCGAGGATTATTGCATTAAATGTTACTTTAAATGCTGCTATTCTCACATTAAAATGATCGTGGAAGAGAGATGAGTTCAATACGCTTGCCAGGGACTAAACCGCCCGCCCCAAGAAGTACATTTACTTTTATAACCAAAAATACTGTTTTAGACGCCATACTCCGTTGCTTATAACGGTGATTGGTTTATGTATGGAAGAGGATGACTTCATTGACAACTAGGAGTAGGCAGAGATTTTTTTTACCAACAATTGCAGAAGAAAAAAATTATGAAGCGGCCAGGGGAGTTTAAAAGGCTGCGGCACATACTGTCTGCACGGCAAGGAAAAACGGTAGTTTAGTAGTTGTAACCCATCTGAACACAGTCAATCCAATCTGTCGTGAGAACAGAGGTCCCTTCGAGAGGCTCTTTTCTATCACCGCGGCGCATACTGTCCGCACAGGAAGAAGAAAGGTAGTTTAATAGTTGTAACCTATCTTTGCACATCCAGGCCAATCTCTGTCATGAGAACAGTCGCCCCACTCTCTCTTCGAGAGGCTCTTTTCTATCGGTGCATACTGTGCGCACGTGAAGAAAAAAGTATAGCCATATCAAACCAACAACAACAGTTGAAAGCATTGTCGTTCCTCTCAGCGCTACTAGTGCGACAGTCAACTCTCGTGCGCCACCTAGTGGTGGCTCGTGTTACTAAACTTTGAGTACCGGTTACTATAGTTCTGCCCTTCAGTCTTCTTTCCAAGTCGATCCAACACCTCGGAATTCCGGATTCTGTCTGTCCACGAAATGTAAAGCATCCGTCTGTACACCCACATTATGAATGTTTCCAGTCTTTTGCAGAGGGCTTGAGTAAGTGTCCAGCCTTCCATTCCATAAAGTAACATGGGAAAGATGTAGGCACAGACCAGATGGAGCCTTAGGTTTAGTTGTAGGTTGCGGTTGAGCAGTTCCTTCATCTGGCCGTAGTCCCATTTCTAGTTAATTGGGTTCATTGTCGAGAGTGAACTGCACGTGGACGTCTTGCCGTTTACTGACGACCATGAACTGGGTTTTTTAAATTATCTTCAGTCCTCTGTTGTTACAAGCAACATTCACTTTCTCTAATAATACTTGAAGGTCTTCTGCGTTGTCTGCAATACCGTGTCGTCAGCATAACGGAGATGGTTTAGACATTGATAATGATGCCTATGGTAGACGGTCCTTCCAGATCTGGTTACGTGAATGATGTTGATCCACGAAATATCACTGTAATATTTGTCACAAATGGAAGATAGTAATTGCTTTTACTCAAATAAAGTCTCAAATCCCAGGTTGATTAAGAAATAATACGAAATATTTTATTTTAGAGAATACATCCTTTACTGCCTTACAACTATTTCTGCTACGTCACAGCACATCCGTAAGTGTTTTGTTTGTCCAACACTGTCGTCTGTGATGTCTTTGCTCACTGAAGTTCTTTGGTGTCGTTTTATTGATTTTTCTCATTCGATGTAATTTGATGGGCTGTCACTTCATGTGCATTAACTGATTCATTAAATGATTTATTGGTCCAGGGATGATGCTATTTTCCTTTTAATGTATTGGTCCAGGGATCATGCTATTTTTCAACAAAATACCCACACTCCCATTCGCTAAAAAGAGAGCTCGTTGGTGCCAGCCCTGGACCTCAAGGAAAAAAAAAAACGACGGCGCAAGCAGCGGAATGCAAGACATATAGCCAAAGATAACAAAAATCGCAGACATAGCACTCCCATTCATCGGTGCCAGCCCTGGACCTCAAGAAAGAAACTTTTTTTTTTTCTATTTGCTTTACGTCGCACCGACACATGTCTTACGGCGATGATGGGATAGGAAAGGCCTAGGAATGGGATGGAAGCGGCCGTGGCCTTAATTAAGGTACAGCCCCGGCATTTGCCTAGTGTGAAAATGGGAAACCACGGGAAACGCCCACGATCTCCCGATTACTGGATACTGGTCGCACTTAAGCGACTGCAGCTATCGAGCTCGGTAAGAAAGAAACAAAAGACGGTGCAAGCAGCGGAATGCAACACCATGGACTCCTATTTACAGCCTGTAAATACGTATACATATTTCTTGCTAGTAACGACGGTATTTCTTAATCAACCTGGGATTTGAGACTTTATTTGAGTAAATCAATGATTACCTTTTGTTTGTGACAAATATTACAGTGATATTTCGTGGATCAACATTGTTCACGTAACCCCAGATTTTCTGCAAGGATAGCCTCTGAGTAAACGTTGAAGAGTAGAGGCCACGGCAGATGTCTTCTTTCTTCTGACAGGTTTTCATCAATCTTTACTGCTGCTTTCTGACCCCAGTACAAGTTTTGAATAATCCGAATATCTCGGTCATCAAGTCCGATGTTCTGCAGAATTTCCATCAAATTCCCGCGCTGAACTTTGTCAAATGCCTTTTCGTAGTTATGAAACGTGAAAATACATTCTTCTTTTTTTTCAAGCAACACTGGACAAGTACTTGAATACAGAAAAGTGCATCTCTAGTCCCAAGACCATTCCTGAATCCGAACTGTGTTTCAATTCTCACTTCACATTTAGCACGGATTCTGCAATGAATGATCTTTAAGAATGTCTTTAGGATATGGCTCATCAGACTGATGGTTCTGTGCTCTTTGCATCATCTGGCATTTGCAGTTTTGGGGAGAGTGATGAAAGTGGACCTAAGCCAGTCTTCTGGGATTGTTTCAGTTGAGTCAATTTTGTTGAATAGCTCTCTGTCAGAATACCGATACCATTGTTGTCCAGGAGTGTGAGGAGTTCTGCATGTACAGTACTTCATCAGGTCCAGGGGCCTTTCCATTCTTCGTTTGGCAGATGACACGCCTCGCCTCGTCGTTCAAAATGGCAGGACCTGTGTTTGCCTCGTTCACACCATGTTCGTTAGGTCTATCATCGTTGAACACTTCTTCTGTATATGACTTCCAGACCTTGAGTTTGTCAGTGATGTCAATCACAGTGCGGTTCTTATCCACCAGAACATGATGCCCTCTATTACGATATAACCCAAGGCACTCTATTATTTTGTGTAGATTAAAAGTGTCATTCTTTTGCTGCAGGAATTCTACCTCTTGACATCTTTGTCATCCACTGTTCTTTTGCAGCCACAATCTTCCTCTTAATTTCTTTGCACACTTGGTTGTATTTATTTCTCGGTTTTTCCATTTCTGCCGCTCATCCACGAGTTCCAGTATTTCATCGGTCATCCACGGTTGTTTCTTGATCTTTTTATCATGTGTTAAATGTTGTTTCCCCGTGCCTGTTAGTTGGCCATGCGATTAGGGGCGCGCGACTGTGAGCTTGCATCCGGCAGATAGTGGGTTCAAATCCAATTGTCGGCAGCCCTGGCGATGGTTTTCGGTGGTTTCCCATTTTCACACCAGGCAAATGCCGGGGCTGTACCTTACTTAAGGCCACGGCCGCTTCCTTCCAACTCCTAGGTCTTTCCTATCCGATCATCACCATAAGACTTATCTGTGTCGGTGCGACGTAAAGCCACTAGCAAAAAAAAAAGTTTCATTTCAGTCTACAAGACTTCTATACCTGTATCAACGTTCTTCATCTTATCGAAACCTTTGGATTCATGCTGAATCCTCTTACGAATCTCTTCATTCTTGATCTTGCTAATTTCTATCTTCGCAGGTCTCATGGTCTTACGAACTGTCTGATCTGATGCCTGCTCCAGGGTTGGTTTTAACCGATTTGAAACAGTTACGGAAGCGCTGGTTCAACAGAATGAAATTAATCTGGTTTCGGACGATGTGTACTGCCGTACGTATCTTGAGGTGACTTCCAGGTGTAGAGTCGCCTGGCTGGTAGTTTGAACCAAATTTAGGCACGACAAGATGTTCTTCCTGGCTGAACTGCACTAGCCGACTGCCCCTCTTGTTTCTAAAGCTCAGACCAAATTGTCCGACCGTGTTACTGACTGCCTTTTCCGATCTTCGCATTGCAGTCTCCAATAATGTTCATCTCATTGTTTTTTTTTGTGTGATGTCCAGCACACTTTTGACCTGACTAGAATTCCTCCACCTTCAACATTGTCTTTGTCAGCTGTGGGTGCGTACACTTGTACAATGTTGACATTGACTGGATTGGCCTGGAGCTGCAGTAGGGCTATTCTGCCTGAGTATGTTACAAAGTTTTGCACGGCACAGTTTACAGCTTGCGACATGATAACATCCACCCCTTGACGGTGATTGGTGTAATCATTTCCAGCATAGTATACAGTGTGCTTGGCTATAGTATAATGTCCTGAACCTGACCAACGCATCTTGCCGATTCCCAGGATGTCCAAGTGCATCCTGTTCATTTCGTGGATGGTATTACCAACCTCTCCTATTCAAACATACCTCTTGCATTCCATGTCGCAATCTTGATAGCTGACCTGGAGATTCTAAGCGCCCTCTGACCATCTAAGGTCTGCCGGGGACTAAGGGCCGTGTTTCTTGTGTTTTCAGCCATTGCTTTTGGAGGTTCAAAAAAGGAACACTATATCAAAGTGAAAGAGATGGAAGTGTTCAGTAAAGGAAATGAGTGGGATTATTTAACTCCAGAGCGGTCGGGTGGAAAATATAACGTGAACGGTTGGGCTGCGCCTGGTAGACCCAATATAAAAACAGTATTACCAAATACCTTTCTTAAAGATTCATTTTCACAGAAGAAAATATTTTACACTAAACTTTCATATCAATATCCTGAAGATAATAAATATAAATTCAAAAGTGTTAACTGAAAATTAGCATAACATTTAGGGTTCAAAACACACATTTTCCAAAAATGAACATGATTCTCAATATGCCAAGCGGTGCCGCTTCCGTACCTGGTGTGCAGGCTTAGGGATGATGAAAAATCGTATAAAAATGATGTGCAATGATACCTTAACCCTTTGTTACCTAAAACTTTAAATTCAAATAAAATACTTTTTACAAGACATTCCATTTGTGAACATAATAAGATGTCTTGTTTTCAGCTCGATATTCTCAGTGTTCAAAATACAACCATGCTACAAATTTGTACGACAGGCTTTTAAATAACACTTTTGTATTCCATATTTTAAAACACAATATTTGACTAAATTGTCACTATCAGTACAGACATATTAATAGCGAAATTGCATTCCTTCCATCTTAGCCACGCTGCTCTCAAGTTGTTCGCTTCCTACCTCCATAACCGACAACAGTGTGTTGTCATGAATGATAAGAGAACGGAGTGGAAGCACAAAGTTAATGGTGTGCCGCAAGGTTCTATACTCGGCCCCCTGTTATTTATTTTATATTTGAATGACATCTCTTCTAAGTTGAATAAACTGCAACTACCATCTCTATGCCGACGATCTTCAAATTTACTGCCACACAAAAGTGAACGACATAAATGCAGCTATTGAAAATATGAACCGAAACTTGGAGCAGATCAGTGTGCAGCTGAGAATTCTCTCTCCATCAACCCAACGAAAACACAAGCTATCATACTAGGGTAGAGAAAACTGCTTGGCCATTTACACAGTCTACAAATTCCAGTCATTCAACTAAATGGCATTGCTATCCCATTCTGTAAATCAGTAAAAAGCCTTGGGGTCACTATAAATGAAACTTTAAACTGGGATGAGCATGTCACTAACGTATGCAGGAAAGTTCATTCATCACTTCATCCCCTTAAGATTCACCAGACCGTATTACCTCTCAACTTAAAAATAAAACTGGTTCAAACATTGATACTTCCAATTTTTAACTATTGTGATGTGTTGCTGGATGCTACCAGTGAACACAATAGGAAATTGCAGAGAGCTTTAAACTCCTGCATTAGATTTATTTTTTCATTGAATTTTGCCTCGCATGTATCCCCTTTTTATGCACAACTTTCTTGGTTAAAAGTAGAGCAGCAGCAGCAGAGAAATCACCATGTATTAACCCTTACCTATCGACTTTACTGAAAATATACCTGAATATCTCTCCAGTAATTTCCGTTTTCTATCTTCCTTTCATTACCGTAACGCGATCTGGGTCAACAATTGCAATACCTCCACATCATACATCTGCCTTCAGTAATTCTTTCCTTGTGTCGGGCGCTAGAATGTGGAATGCTTTATCCCCTGAATTTAGAAATTGTTCCTCATTAATTACCTTCAAAAGACAGACTAAAGATTTCCTCTTGAATACGTAGGCTATATCATGTAGTTATGTGTGAATGTGTGAGTGAATGTCTGGAGCAAATAGTTCCCAACAGTTTACATAAATTACTGTTATGTTATATGAATTCCACCTAGAGTAGTTATTGAATTTATTTTTCTAATTTTAGACTTAGAATGTAATCTTTTAGTTTTAGTCTATATTAAGTTATATTATTATTATATTATATACAGTGTGTTAAGTTTGAATATTAAGTTTGTATTCAGTATTAAACCGCATAATGTGGTTAAGTGTAAGAGAGGGCCAAGAGCCCTAACTTCGCCACAAATAAAGACATAAATAAATAAATTTAGGTAGAAATCGGCTCAAGTACAAAAGATATGAAATATCCACATCTTTCAAATATTCATTCTTTTTTATAACAAAACAAACCAGTTGGCTTACACGGAGCACTGCAACTCACACTTTCACAATGAAAACGTTTGGCTGAAGTGTTTTACAGGCAAGCCACACTAAAGCCTTATGGTACAAATTTGTACTACCAACATTACAAATAACTTCTCGTGTGCGAGAAATCATTAATATTTCCATTTGGCGAAGCAGAGCAAGGACTAATAATGTAATTCAGGCAATAATATTGCGTAATTTGCATTGAGATGGATGAAAAATGAACATTCATTGTATGCGACTTGATGCCAGATTGTAAGACATCTTGGTTGTAAATGCCCTAGTGCTACTCCAGAAAATGACTTCCACAAAGCTCGTATTAGAAGTAGAAGGTACACGTATGTACTGGTAGGCTCAGAGGCCTGTAATACATGCGTATGATTTGTAATTAAATTGTGAATACCTGGTCCAAATGTGTATTGGCAGGTAACAAAGGGTTAAGTGGCAGAAAGGAGAGATTCTTCCTTTATGCATGCTAGAAACCCACCATCCTGCACGAAGAAGTATTCTTACTTATATAGCAGAATTAAAACTGAGACTGTAAATCAGCTGAATGCGACCATGTGCTGTGTTCCTATCGGCCGGCCAATGTTCACGATGTGTTCCTATTCACTGGACAAGCTTAGTATTGTCTCGACAGAGCTCGCATAGTCTGCATGTACAGGGCTGCCATATTCGCTAAAAGTAAGACAGGGTGGCCACCCGTATGGAAAACCGGGAAATGTCAGGGAATTCGAAAAATGACTGGAAAACCGGGAAATGTCAGGGAATTCCGAAAAAAATCTGGAAATTCGTTCTGCCATATAAAATTGACATACCGTATTTATCCCTTAATAGAAGCACATTTTTCAGTTTTTATAACATTAATCTAGGGCATGTCTTTTATGCCAGGAATAAATTGTAAAGAAAACTGAACAAACATTTAAAAAATCAAGTGTGATCTCGAACGTGAAGTAACCAATAGCATCAGTAGCTATATGGATAGGCTATAGCAAGCAGTAGCGACTATGATGGATCAATTGATCGATCGAATTTTCAATGTTATGATCTGCTTACTATTGAATATGCTGTGTTGTTGGGGAATGGCGAGCATGTTGAATTAGGCCTATATTGCGTTCTCAGTTTTTCTAATCGCTTAAATACAAGGCTTCCACAACAAAATATGCATATGGACAAAATTACACAACCCAACGGATGACTGTTTGTTTAGTGTGTAATGACGTGTGCCATAGTCACTACCTCGTAAAGTGTCAAAACAAGACAACAAACACTAACTGAATGCAGGAAAGTGCGAAATTCACTTAAACTTAATACTCATTGAGTGTTCATGATTATTATTATTATTATGATGAAATGCGCTGATGTAGGTAACACCGTTTGCCGCGCCATGTTGAGTTTCTAACCTAACTTTCGTGAGAGGGGTTCGTTAGTTTTCAGGCACGACTAGTAGCTTGTAATATCACGTGTAATTTTGTGAATAGAACACGATTTAAAATAAAGTGCCATCACACTGTAAGATGAAGGTTGTTTGTTGGTTAGGAGATTTTGAGTTTGTGAAGTATATTTGTATGTATTCGTTCTTGATCCAGTCAATCCCAAACCACCATTCATATCGATTTATATCGGTTGAGCGCAATCTTAAAACCTGTCTGCCAACTGTATTGCCTATATCACCACGTGGTTAAGTTACCTAACTCGGCGTGTGTGGTATATAGGTTTAATAGTGTTCAATGTAGTTGTAATTTTATTTACATCCGTGTGTTGGTTACCATATAGTTCATCTGTGTATCATACCCCTGTATAGTTCGTGCAAGACAAGCGGCAAGAATGTGACTCGGCAAAAATTGACACCTTGGTATCGATTAGCCATAACCTCCTTCTTATGCCGGTCATTAGCCGCGAATAATTTATTTCTTTTACACTTTATAATAATGTACCTATTCTTGTTTTAGTGTATGATATTGTTAGGAAGTTTTGTGAATTTGTTTTCACTTGTGATTTGCGTGTGATTTTCATAGTAGGGTATTACATTTTACGAGTGCATCAACTGTTATCGAAGCAATAGAGTGCTGGCAGCATAGGTAAGGCAGCGCTCACTTGTTTTGCGAACTGTCAGTTTACAAGAAAGTCGTGCGGAGTATAGGACTATTTAATTATTTTTTTTTACAATATACTTACTTTTTTCAGCTAACAATGTCTTCATCAAAGCCAAGGAAAACTTCGTTTAATGAAAGGTGGCTGCTTGATGATACTTTCAGAACGTGGTTGAAACCCATGCCTCAGGACAAATTTTCAGCATATTGCATAATATGTAAAACATCATTTTCTCTTAGCAACATGGCGAGGCAGGCATTAAAAAGTCACATGGTAGGAAAGAAGCATGCCAGTAGTGTCAACTTCAGCCAGTTCTCAGCATCCCTTTCAAGTTATTTTAAAAAAGAACATTCGAATAGTGAAGTAAAAAATGACTTAAACTCAGTAGATAATACCCTGGCCGCAAACACAAATTGTCCTCTGCCTGCCACAGCTACCACAACGAACTCTATCACATATGACTCCACTGCTGCTGTTTCTGCTTCTTCTTCTTCTTCCATTAAAGAAGGTTCACCAGAGACGAGATGTCTACAGAATTATCTTTCAAGAGAGCAAGTAACCAAAGCTGAGATTATGTGGTGCATGCATATGTCATGCAACACCATTCTTTACGTTCCAGTGAAGCTAGTGTACGTTTGTCCACAGTAACGTTTCCAGACTCTGAAATAGCTTCGAAAGTTCAACTGCACGGAACAAAAATTGCATATACAATCACTCATGGTTTGGCCCCCTATTTTCATAAGCAAGTTCTTGAGATGTGTCATAAGTGCAGACATTTCACCGTTGGTTTTGACGAGTCACTCAGTCTAAAAAAAACTCTTACAAATTTCAATGGATGGTCCAAATGTTAATAAAAAGTTCCTTCAGGATATTGGTAATTTATTAAGTGATGATCCAGATGCTCCTATTTTGGTGAACATTGGATCTTGTGGCTTGCATACTGTGCACAATTCATATGAAATAGCAGTAAAAGAAACCCAGTGGAATATTGCCGAGTTTCTTCGTGCTCTTCACTTCTTGTTTTGCTACGTTCCTGCAAGACGTGCTGATTATACACATTATTCAGGTTCAAACGTATTTCCTTTGAAATATTGTGCTATAAGATGGCTTGAAAATTCGAAAGTCATTGAACATGCTATAGATATTCTACCTAATGTTGACAGATATGTGGAAGGAACAAACACAGACAAGAAAATCCCAAACTGTAACAGCTTCAAAATAGTATCAACTTCAGTTAAAGATAAGCTACTTAAGGCCAAGTTGTCATTTTTATTATCTCTTGTTGGAGATTTGGAACCATTCCTAAAACAGTTTCAGACAGATCTTCCATTTGCACCACTCCAGTATGAATCTCTCATTGCAACAATGAAAAATGTCATGACAAGGTTTATTAAGTCTGAGTCACTGCAGTCTTCAGGAAATGTCCTCAAAATTAATTTAAACAGTAAAGAAAATCTTCCGCCTGCATCTAAAATTGACATAGGTTATGCTGCTAGAGCTGCACTTCGTGGCACTCCTGGGTTAAATGATAGAGATATATTAGTGTTTCGCACAGATTGTCTAAGAGGAATGGTAGCTTTGTGCAAGAAGATGCTGGAACGGTCACCACGGGCATATAAACTGACTAAAGGAATTTCTTGTTTTGATCCAAGTGTAGCCAAGCAACCTCTAAGCAGCAAACGGCTAAGGGTAGCTTTAAATGTCTTTGTTGAAAACAAATGGATCTCGGGTAATGAAGCTGATCATATACAAAGGGAGTTCACTTCTGTGTGTGAGAATGATACTTTCAAAGAAGTAATGAATTCTTTGTCTTCTAAAAACGAGAGATTAGATCACTTTTGGTTCCGTACTGTCTTGCCAACAGTAAATTTGAACACAGAAAAGTTAGCTTCATTTCTCAAAATGATACTAATATTGCTTCATGGACATGCTTCACTTGAACGTGGTTTTTCTCTGAATAAAGAAATTATTGTAGAGAACATGCTACAAGAATCCCTTGTAGCACAAAGAAGAGTATATGATGCTATCTCAAACCTTGGTGGAATTGAAAAGGTCTCCATTAATAAGAACATGCTCCATGCTGCAAGGAATGCTCATGCGTTGTATATTCAAAATCTAAAGGAGAAACGTGAAGCATTGGAAGCAGAAGATTCTTTGCAAAAAAATAAGAGAAAGGCCACTTTGTTGCTGAAAGAATTAGAAGAAAAGACGCGGAGGGTGATGGCAAAAGCTCGACAGTCGTTGCTCGCTATAGATGAAGAAATTTCTTCACTGAAGCAGTAATGGTAATAACTTTTTAAAATCTTAAAGTGAATTAAATTGGACTAAATTAAACTTGCAAGTTTTGAAATTTAATATGTACATTAATTACTCATTTATTTTTTGCATTTTAGGGTTTCAAAATGTATTTTAATATTACGGCCATACCTGGAAACCTATTATAATTTAATTTTTTGTCATTGTGTGTTAGGGAAAAAAATTTTTTTATGTCTGGAAAACAGGGAAATGTCAGGGAATTTCAAAATCTGGATTTGGTGGACACCCTGTAAGAGAACCATATCCAGACCGATGGTTTTGTCACTAACCTATTTAGACCAATTGTGGTGTCACACGGGATACTAGAGACCTAAGGGCTGCTTCGTGGCTCTAAGTGGTAGTGATTATTGTCTTAAGAGGAAGTACAACTAGGCAACCATCCTCTATACAACACTAATCAGAGAGAAAAGAGGAAAAGATCCGACGCTTCGAAAAATGAAGATATCGGCCAAAGAAAGACGAGGGCCACGAAGGGCATGAAAATGAGACTCCCTAGCCCTCGCATACCTAATAGCGTCAGATCGGAAAAGAACAAGAGGTGACCAAGGGAGGTCGGATAGAATAGATGAAAGTGAGGAGCCTGGTACAAGTGGAAGCAATGCCAGGACTCGGCTAAGGGGCCCGTGTTTGCCAAACTACGCTCCATAAGCATCTTTCACTAATATTATTAATAAAAAACCAATATTAACTAATCATATTAGTATTATGTTTCATAGAGTTATTAGCTAATAATATTAGTAAATTGTTTCATAGACAACATGACTAATAAAAGTTACTCTTATTAGGGTTATTTCCATGATTGTATTTTGACTCACCTATATATATATATATATATATAAAATAAGAATTTTGTCTGTACATTGCTCAGAATTTGAAAAGGATGGTATTTCTGTATCAGTCATGTCCACAGTAACAAGGAAATGCACATTTTAATTTTCCGTAATTTTTGTCTGTCTGTATGTATGTACACGCATCACGAGAAAACGGCTGAAGAGAATTGAATGAAAATCGGTATGTAAGGTTGGGCGATAAGTCGCTACAACCTAGGCTATAAATAATTTTAATAACGCTGAGTGAAATGGTAGTTTAGGGGAACGCTTAAAATTTAATTCTGAAATATTTGTTTTTAGTGGTTGTATCTTAATGAAAAGCGGTATGCAAAGTCGGTGAGTAAGTCGCTATAATCCATGCTATAAATAATTGTATTCACGCTGAGTGTCTAAAATTTAATTCTCAAATATTTAATAGTGGTCATATCTTAATGAAAGTTGGTAGGCAAAATTGTTGAATAACTCACTACAATTTAGGCCATACATAATTGTATTTAGGCTGAGAAAAATGGTAGTTTAGGGGAAGGCCTAAAATTTAGTTCTGAAATATTTGTTATTAGTGGTCCTATCTTAATGAAAATCTGTATACGAATTCGGGGAATAAGTCGCTATAATCTAGGCCATAAATAATTTTATTCATGCTGAGTGAAATGGTATTTTATGGGAAGGTCTAAAATTTAATTCTCAAATGAAATGGTGTACAGCTTTTAGTGCCGGGATGTGTCCGAGGACTTCGGCTCGCCAGGTGCAGGTCTTTTGATTTGACTCCCGTAGGCGACCTGCGTGTCGTGATGAGGATGAAATGATGAAGACAACACGTACACCCAGTCCCCTTGCCAGGGGAATTAACCAATTTTGGTTAAAATTTCCGACTCTGCCGGGAATCGAACCCTGGAACCCTGTGATTAAAGTTATATAGTACAAAATTTCCGATCATTTATGTCTTGTACATTGTTAACGTACCGGCTATTATCACAGAGATATTAATGAATTTGGATTTTTCTTATCAAGTCCATATCAGCACCGAGTCAGAAGAAAATGGGTAAACAGAATTTAATGAAATTCGGTATGTAAAGTCGGAGAATAAGGAACTACAGTCTACACTATAAAGAATTTTATAAGATGCCCTAATATCACAAAGTCGAAAGAAAACTAAATGTGAAGGCCTACAATATACAGGGTGTCCACTCGTATGGGAAACAGGGAAATGTCAGTGAATTTGATAATTAACGGGAAAACCAGGGAATTCAGGAAAAAAAATCTGGAAATTCATTCTTCTGCCAGATAAAATTGACATACCGTATTTATCCGTGTAATACAAACACATTTTTCAGTTTTTATAACATTAATCTAGGGCATGTCTTTTATGCCAGGAATAAATTTTAATGAAAAGTTAAAAGTGTGATCTCGTATGTGAAGTAATCAATAATATCAATAGCAATATGATTGATCGATCGAATTTTCAATGTTTTGATCTGCTTACTATTGAATATTTTGTGTTGTTGGGGAATGGTGAGCTCGATGAATTAGACCTTATTGCGTTCTTAGTTTTTTCCAGTAATGTGTCCAGACTCTGAAACAGCTTCGAAAGTTCAACTGCACAGAACAAAAGTTGCATATACAATCACTCATGGTATGGCTCTCTATTTCCATAAACAAGTTCTTGAGATGGGTAGTAAGTGCACACATTTCACCGTTGGGTTTGACGAGTCACTGAATAAAGTTTCTCAGATAGGCCAAATGGATCTTGTATAGTTCCGTTTTTATGAGTTTCGACTTGACAGTTAACCGGAAGTCAGACTGTGGTGCCAAACTGCTACGAATTCAAACAGCTGATTTACGATACACAACACGAACGGAAATATATATACTGGAATATGTCTATAATCAATTATTCTTTGTAGCAACATACATAATTCACATAAGATGAACAACAATACACAACACATTTAGGATAAGACTACAAGACAAACATATATCAATGCTCGAAAAGATAAAGATAAAACGTGAGTAAATTAAATTAAATTTCTACTCACCATGTAGAAGAGCTCGCGTTGCTGTTAGATTCAATTTCCCCTAATGAAGGAAATAATCCTACAAAGGGAACACACCACTCATTTCTGAGTCACTATCGGCATTGTCATCGTCTGTTGAGGTGTCACTCTCGCCTGACCCTAAAGAGATAATAAACTCTTCAACATAATCGTCTGTAAGACTTTCTTTCTCCCAAGCTTTAATCATCTCTGATTTCGTGTGTCTCACAACGTTGCTCCAGTCCTCCGCACTTATACGGCCTATGGCTTCTAAAATAAGTCTTTCAACTTCCGAAACTGTGAAGAGTCGGTTATTTTCAGCTACATAATCCTTCACTTGGGCCCAAATCAGTTCTATCGCGTTAAAGTGGCAATGGTATGGTGGAAGGCGAACTACTTTATGGCCATGCCTCTTAGCTATTTCATCCACCACATAAACTGGGCGCTGGGGCTTGTTTTGTTTCACAAGTTGCATGAGATCTCCCTTCCTCATGTCATCGCGAACCGAAATATCGTGCTCCTTCAACCAATTAATCAGCTCATTCTTTCTAGCCGCCATTGTTGGTGCTTTGTCAAGAATGACGGAGTGGTAGGGGGCATTGTCCATGATTATAATGCTCTTTTCAAGCAAGTTGCTCAGCAGCCTTTCCTCAAACCATTTCTGGAATGTGCCACTATTCATTTCTTCGTGGTAATCTCCGGTTTTCTTAGATCGGAACATGTACAAGCAATTTGGCACAAAACCTTGCGAAGTACCGGCGTGAATCACTATGACTCTGCCCCCCTTCCCAACAGGTACTGGCATAGTGCCTTCTACTGAATCATCCGTCCAGCCTTTGCTCTGGGAATGAGAAGCATTAACCCAAGTTTCGTCCAACCATACAATAGAATCAAAATTCTCCTTTATAATCTCTCTCAGAAATCTACACCGCCACATCACGATATCGCTTCTCTCCATCAGCACTCTTCGCCCGTTAAATTTCTTGTACCTAAAACCCAGATTTTTAACTACTTTTCTAAGAGAAGATTTGCTCCCACTAAAAAGTTCACTGCTTTCAAGAGAACGACCCAATTTCTCAAGAGTAGGATATTCTTTCCTACGGTAATAGGCGTAAATATGCCGGCGAATAGCATCTTGTTGAAAAGAGTCTAATTCCGTTACAGATTTAGGCTTTTTCCTATTCTTCCCTGGAGTTTCAAGTTTGGACGGCCCCGCTGTCTGGTCCTCGGCAGAGTACTTCTCCTTCCCTATGCTTATAACTGTGCTCCTGTTGATTTTGGTCGCATCAGCTGTTCTCTGAACTGCTTTCGCAACAGGCAAGAGAGGCGCGCCGTTATCTTTCTCCTTCTCGAAATACTCCCTAACATTGCAAACAATTTCCCGGGCCTGGCTCCTTAGTGGAGTACCGCGTCCGAAGGGCTTTCTTCTCTTGGGAGTTTCATCCTTAGACGTAGGCGTCGACATGACAGAATATCAAATTCACACACAGGCCTAAAATTAACCTACAATATAACTACCGAACGAAATATTAAACTAAGCTACTATATAAACTAGATCACTTTTTACACACTATTCACTACAATATAACGCGCTATACTATTAAAAAATAAACAATACTTTTATAAACTCTACACTACGAAATATAAACGAACAACAGCCTAGCACAAAGACACACAAAGACCGCGAAAAGAACGGAGCTCAATACGACACACAGCTGATAGCACGTGGTTACCGTAAACAACAGGGCGACAACACTGCTAACCGGAACTCGAGTTTAACGCGCTCTTTCGGAGCGATCGGCTGCCTATGATTGGCTGTCGATTAATTCACTTACCCTCCGCCAAAAGGCAGCGCTCAAACGTCAAGTCGAAACTCATAATAACTGAACTGTAGTTCATTGTTTCAATCTTGATACTAATGAAGTATGCACTTCTTATTTTGATTCCATGTTTCTTGGTCACTCTACCTCCTCAGATTTGTTAAATGGTTTTTTGCAAGCACAGCAAGGACTCTTATCTAAATAAAATTACAAATTTCAGTGGATGGTCCAAATGTTAATAAAAAGTTCCTTCAGGATTTTGGTAATTTATTAGATGATCTAGATGTTCCTATTTTGTTGAACATTGGATCTTGTGGCTTGCATACTGTGCACAATTCATATAAAATGGCAGTAAAAGAAACCCAGTGGAATATTGCAGAGTTTCTTCGTGCTCTTCACTTCTTGTTTTGCTATGCTCCTGCACATTGTGTTGATTATACACATTATTCAGGTTCAAACGTATTTCCTTTAAATATTGTGCTATAAGATGGCTTGAAAATTTTCAAGTCATTGAACATGCTATAGATATCTTACCTAATGTCGAAAAATATGTGGAAGGAACAAACAGAGACAAGAAAATTACAAGCTGTAACAGCTTCAAAATAGTATCAACTTCACTTCAAGATAAGGTTCTTAAGGCCAAGTTGTCATTTTTATTATCACTTGTTGGAGATTTGGAACCATTCCTAAAAGTTTGACAGATCTCCCATTTCCATCACTCCTTTATGAATCTTTCATTGATGATAAATATCATGACAAGGTTTATTAAGTCTGAGTCACTGCATTCTTCAGGAAATCTCCTAAAACGTATTTAGACAGTAAAGAAAATCTTCTGTCTGCATCTAAAATTGACATAGGTTATGCTGCTAAAGCAGCACTTCATGGCAATCCTGGATTAAATGATAGATATATATTAGTGTTTTGCACAGATTATCTAAGGGGAATGGTAGCTTTGTGCAAATAGTTATTGGAAAGGTCACCACTGGCATATTGTCATCATCTGCAGTTTTCAGCTGTTGGCCACATCTGCTCACCGCTAGCATATAAACTGACTAAATTAATTTCTTGTTTCGATCCAAGTGTAGCCAAGTAGCTTCTAAGCAGCAGACTGCTAAGGATAGCTTTAAATGCCTTTGTTGAAAACAAATGGATCTCGAGTAATGAAGTCATTCATGTACAAAGGGAGTTCACTTCTGTTTGTGAGAATGATACTTTGAAAGAAGTGAATTCTTTGTATTCTAAACACAAGAGGTTAGATCACTTTTGGCTTTGCACTGTTCTTCCGATAGTAAATTTGAAAACAGAAAAGTTGGCTTCATTTCTCAAAATGATATTAATATTGTTTCATGGAAATGCTTCACTTGAATGTGGTTTTCCTGTTAATAAAGAAATTATAGTAGAGAACATGCTACAAGTATCCCTTGTAGCACAAAGAATAATATATAATTCAATCCCAAACCCTGGTGAAATTGAAAAGGTCTCCATTAATAACATGCTCCATGGTGCAAGGAGTGTTCATGCTTTGTATGTTCAAAATCTAAAGCAGAAACGTGAAATATTGGAAGTAGAAGATTCTTTGCAAAAAATAAGAGAAAGGCCGCTTTGTTGCTGAAAGAATTAGAAAAGTAGTGGAGGGTGATGGCAGAAGCTCGAGTTGTTGGTGGCTACAAAGAAGTTTCTTCGCTGAAGCAGTAATAGTATTACATTTTAAAAAAAGCTTAAAGTGAATTTAATCAGACTAAATTAAACTTCCAAGTTTTAATATGCACATTAATTGCTCATTTATTTTTTTGGATGTTAAGTTTTAAAAATGTATTTTAATATTACTGACACTTCCTTTATAATTATGTTTTTTGTCATCATGTGTCAGGGAAAAAACTGGTTTTTATGTCTGGAAAACAGGGAAATGTCAGGGAATTTTAAAATCTGGATTTGGTGGACACCCTGATATAGAAAGCTCATAAAGTTGATCAACAATAACAGTACATTGACTATTGTTTGTTGTGATGTGCTTTGTGTCTTCTGTTGCCACTCATCTCCGATAGATAGGGTTACTGCTGCGTACCGAGTATTTTTAAAAAATTTACCCTACGTTGCACTGACACAGATAGGTCTTATGGCAACGATGGGATAGGAAAGTGCTAGGAGTGGGAAGGAAGTGTCCTTGGTCTTAATTAAGGTACAGCCAAAGCATTTGCCTGGTGTGAAAATGGGAAACCACGGAATACAATCTTCAGGGCTGCTGACAATGGGGTTTGAATCCACTATCTCCCGGATGCAAGCTCACAGCTGCGAGCCCCTAACCACACAGCCAACTCGCCCCGTCGTACCGAGTGTAACTGCTTGCCTGAATATTGTTGGGAAGTAGTTGGGAGTTCATAAATTTTCTGATACTACTGGGGCGTAACACAGGTTCAGCAAAGCATTCAAGCTATTCAATCCCTACTCTGAGGCATTGATTGGAATGAGATGTGTGCATATATAACATAGATCGGCACCGCAGTACTGTTCCTTAAAAGTGAGGAAATGTGCGGTTTTTCGTTTGATCGAGTATTTTATATGATAACATTGCTTTTAATCGCTACTTTCCTGCTGACGTTTTTGTAATGACCTATGTTGACTTCAGTTAGGAAAACCACGAAGTCAGTCTTTCTGAAAATCCCGTAGCGAAGCACGGGTACATCAGCTAGTTATTCATATTATTAGTGAAACCAATGTGAGTGATATTTTAATATTTTGGCATAAAATCGTGAAGATCACTGAAATGATCGACTCTGATTCAAATAGTTCAATAAATGTTACGTCAAAAACGTGAAAATTAAAGTCTATCAGTCTTGCAACCCAATACTGTCAGGGTCAGAAAAGAACAAGTGTTGAACAAGGGAGGTGGGAAAGGTAGGTGAAAATGAGCCTGGCACAAGTAAGTTGAAACAATGGTAGGACTCATCTCAGTGCCATGTGTTCTCCAACCCACGCTCCCAAGTTCAGAGCACTGGGACCCCTTTTACGACAGGCAACGGATACTGTGGCTGTTGTTCTACTGCCCCCATCAACAGGGGTAGTAAAGAAGATTTTGCTACTCCATCTCAACGCCCATAACATTAGTGCTCGCAGGCAAGGGAGGGTCAATTATGACATTTCCGGTATATATGTGAACGGTGTTGCAGTAGCCTATATTTGCATCGCAAATTATATATATATATTTATGCCAAATGTGGCCCTCTGTGATTACTAGAGCCCGGATTTCCATGCACTATCAAATCTCAAAATATGCATGCATTCATGCACTATAATATGGCAAAACATGCACAATAAACTGGAAAATATGCACTATCAAAATTCAGTTCCTTTTGAAACATGAACAAAGCTACCCTAATTTCTCCAAATTGTCTTGATTTAAGCTCATCCGTTTATCACTCAGCACATACTTAAGCACAGAAAATTATCTCTTTACGTCACGAGAAGTGATAGATGCATAATTCAATGAAGACATTTGGACAAAGTGAGGTCAAATTGTACGTCTTTTGCATTTTCACCACAATACGTCTTTTATAAGCTTGACGAATTCAAAATCAGGATTTGAATGAATTAGTTCAACTTATCTCTATCTGCGGCAGCTGCTTCTCCATGCGATGATTGCAGACACATTTGAATGTCCTCAATAAGTGGTAACGATTGCTTGCTGCGATAACACAGACGTGTGACGATTGAGAGTTCCGGGCAGGACATTCCAGGATAACAACGGTAGAGGGTTCAATGAAAAAACAGAATTTGTAAGCTGCTATCCCAGTAACGCGGCGCCACAGAAGTGCGATACAAGGTTTCTTTTGTTCGTCTAACAGACGAAAAATGAGCCGTCAATGATTAATGCACACTTTACGGTTCAATTTATAGCAATGTTCAACTGTAAAACTGGGACACCTTATTCCTAAGAATTAGATTTCGACGTGGGGCCTTCCGACTTACGTCATTGTTTACTCAAGCAACAGATAAGAAAGTGTTTGGTTAATTGCATTATACTGTAGGCTACTAACTATGGTTGTCACATAGGATGCCAGGAATACATTCTCTCTGTCTCTCAGTAATAGACATACTGTAGCCTACACAACGTGAAAAATTGTCCCAAATTCTGCAAACTAACATTCAGAAAATGCACTATGATGAAAGTTAACAATATATATGCGTCAAAGTCAGAATAAAAGTCATATTATGCAATATTAAATGTCGAAATATGCGCTATTAAATCCAAAATCTTCCGAATATGCATTATGCATGAATTTTCTCCGAAAAATGCCAAAACATGCAAACATGCACGGTAAAAGAACGGTTATTTGGAATTGTTAAGCCGTTAGAAACGAATATTTGCAAAGTTTGAGAAGTGTAGCTAGCTTATTTAAAAACATGCATTTGCATGGAAATCCGGGCTCTAGTGATTACATTGCATGTATGGCGGCCTACCATGAAATTTAATGCGAGATTCATCTAAAGCGTTTTCTGACGGTTCAGACAAGGAAAATGTGTCCGAGAAGCAGTGTTGCCAACTTATATTTTCAAGATCCGCTAAATACTATTAAAAATCCGCTGAAATTCCGCAAAGAAATCCAATCTCAAATAATGATCAATAATAATAATAATTAAAGAAAATGTCTGCACTCACCTCATCTGTGAGTTTCTCTGGGATTTATCCCCTGCCGGCGAGCTAAAACTTGTAGGCGTTTTACTGCCGTGTACAAACTAGGTGAATCTCCTGCCTCAAGGACCATACACAGAACAGGCTAATTCATTAAAACGGTCTTCTTTCATAGCCTAAATATAAATGCTACTCTCTCTGTCGTCATTCATCAACTAAGTGATAAGTACCCTTTCCCCACGCATTACAATTTTATGATACCATGATCTCATAACATCAAATCAAATAACATGTTTTCCTCATGTGACTGCTAGCTCCTGACAAGAAATATGAAATAGCTCAGAGAGAGACTGGAGTACACATTTTAAAACGCTAAATTCCTATGTAATAAGTCTCGGATTCTGCCAAAAATCCGCTGTCCGCTAAATGGTGTATTTCTCCGCCAACAGTCTTCTAATTCCGTCAAATTTAGCGGAAAATCCGCTAAGCGGCAACACTGCCGAGAAGTGCAGAATTTTGAGCCTGATTTTTCTCAGTTTGTCATTAGCATCATGTGAAAAGTCATCAGTGAAGTGGAGCAAATGAGAAATGAGATCTTTCCCTGATCATTGTTTCTGTAAAGATAAGAGTTTCAATACACCTAACTTTACTTCAGTACAACTGGATACTCTGTTTCCGCATAGGGTGGGGGTGGTAGAATAACACCCACGGTATCCTCTGCTTGTCGTAAGAGGCGGCTAAAAGGGGCTCTGAACTTTGGAGTGTGGATTGGCGACCATGGGGCCCATAGCTGAGTCCTGGTATTGCTTCCACTTGTGCCAGGCTCTTCACTTTAATCCGATCTGACCTTCCTTGGTCAACTCTTTTTTCTTTTCCGACTCGGACGCTATTATTTGCGAGGGCTAGGGAGTCTTTCATTTTCATGCCCTTCGTGGCCCTTGTCTTACTTTGGCTGATACCTTCATTTTTTAAAGTGTCTGATCCCTTCCATTTTTCCCTCTAATAAGTGTTATATAGAGGATGGTTGCCCAGTACTTCCTCTTAAAACAATCACCACTACCACCACTTCTGCATCTGGGACATCAGGATACACAAAACAAAGTAGGCCTATGTCTTTATTTCGTCCTCCATTGTGTTAAACTAGTATTGTAAAGGTGGAACACGTAACTGTACCTTAAAAAGTATACTTTCGACAATACGGACTTTACACGTTACAATTCTCATGTTAGGTCCATATTGAAATGTACGTAAATACAAAGTATGTTACAAGTGTTATTTTTTATATCCACCTATTCAATACAGAGAGATCTTTTAGAAATTAAATAATATTATAAAATGTTAAGGGACATGTTTCGCCCATATTAAGGGCATGATCAGCCTCAAACTCAAACCTATATGGTGAAAAATTAGGATCCTGATTGCTCTTACAAGTCATAAAAAGATATCATTGTTGGTGTCTGTCCAAACATACAAATTGTTAGAATGTCCTTGGTTAAAATTGCAGTATCAAGCTGCATGTCAACTTTTTATTTAAATACAGACTTTGCAATGAAATTCATTGTATGCAATAGTGTTAAATAATTTCTAGTCTTTTCGCCTTTTCCTATTCTCATCTGTAAGTTGCTTCTGAGAACAATTATTTGTCTCTGTACCAATGACAGAAAGTAAAGGGTCCATAGTCTAAAAAGACTTTAGAGCTTTGTTGGAGCTGTGGCTGGATATTTTTGAAATAAAACGCTATTAACTTTTAACTTCTTGTGTTGAGAAACGCGCACGCTGCTAGCTGCCATATTGCTTACTGGCCTGAAATGAATTTGAAATATTTCCGAATCACACTATATACGTGATGTTAAAAGTCAAAACAAGAGGGAACTTTGACATACCCTTGCCTCAACCTTCTAGTATATCAAAATCTTATTCCAAGAGCCCTTTGTTACAAACTGGGTGGACTATAGGAAGATCTTTGGGCATTGGCAATGCACGGGCCCTCCTTGTCATCCGAGCTTAGGTCATGTACTTGCAAGCGGGCGTGCCTTGTCATCCAAGTTCATTTTAGGCCAGTGGGTCGTGTACAACCCATAGTGCTTGGATTTGATTTCTTGGTATAATGCCATTTTACCACATTAATGATCACTCAGTAATACAAAAGGGACATTTTGGAAAGGATATAATTATGGGAAGTTCTGGAAAGGATATAATTATGGGAAGTTCTGTAGTCTTCCTTGAACGTCTTAGGAATGAGGCAGTAGAAATGAAGGCTTACCGATAAATGGTGTGATACAACTAATGATGAAATGAAGGCTTACTTTGCACTATTCATTATTATGGCAGAAGTAAAAAAAAAAAGCCCTCAATGAAAGTGAACTGATCAAAGAGGAACACTCCAAGCATGTGAAGTGAAGTTCCCTACGAATTACCTTCCAAAAGTAACACGCAAGGACCATTTAAGGAACAATGGAATGGAACTGGAATCGATAGAAGAGAAGTTAAGCACTTTGAGACTAACATCGTATGGACATGTAAAGCGAATGCCTGGCTCAAGAACACCACATGCATGCCTAGAAAGAATGGATGTAGGAAGAAGGCTAGTGGGAAGACCTAGGACAAGATAGCACATTTCACTAAATTAACGAAGTTGAAAGCCAGTTTTAACATTTTCAACTCCCAGATCCCTGGAACATCCAACTGAGAGACAATGTGGAGAGAAGTGGGAACTGGGAGTCAGTTGTGAGAGAGAAGGCATTTCTGGACATATGATGGCGAAGGCTTTTCCTGTAGACTTGTAGGTCTTCTTATGTTATTCTGGCTTTGCTAAGTACACTTAGTGCAGTTGGCCTTTCTGCTTAACACTCCTTTTCAAACCACCATTTGACTTGGTTTGGTTTGTGGGTTATGGCTATTTATGGATCCTTCATTGCTTCTTCAGTGATTCTTTCACCTTCTTTCTGTATATATTGCCTATGTTTTTTAAAAATATTCTTGTAATATCTTAGCCTTTCTTATAGTCCACCCAGTTTGTGCCAAAGGCTCTTGCGATAAGATTTTCATATACTAGAAGGTTGAGGCAAGGGTATGTCAAAGTTTTCCCCTTGTTTGACTTTCACATCACGTGCAGTGTGACTCGGAAATATTTTCAAATTCCGTGTAAGCTAGTAACCAACATGGCAACTAGCAGCACACGTTATTCTCAATACAAGAAGTTAAAGTTAATAGGGTTTTAGATAGTTATTCGGACTAAAGTGTAAGTGAAGATCTTCAGGTATTAGAAGACTATAATTTGTATGAGGAAGTGTTGAGTGTAAATGAGTTAGGAAATGTACATATCACTAGCTTCTCGGAGAGTGATGAGCATAACTAACGCCAGGTCTCCACAACCACAACGTGCGAAACAGGATGACTGGGTGAGGATAAGCAGAGATAATAATAATCTTCTATACCAGGAAAATCTGACGAACAGCCCAAAAATTGCCGTCCAATTGCTCTTCTGAGCATAGTATACAAACTTCCGGAAAGGCTAATCTATAACAGAATTAGCTCCGTCATTTTTCAGAATTTGCCTGTTGAACAAGCAGGGTTCCAACCAAACCGTAGTTGTACAGATCAGTTTTTGTCACTAACAACATTTATTGAGGCAGGCTTTCAAAAAGAACTGAAAACCTCCGTGGCATTTATTGATTTGACTGCAGCTTATGATACTATGTGAAAACAAGGACTTATTTGCAAATTACTATGCATTTTGCCATGTAAGAAAATTGCACGACTTATTGATAGCATGCTCACCAAGAGGAAGTTTCGTGTAATACAGGGAAATGGCAGTAGCAGTGAAATACTCTAGACAATGGCCTTCCCGAAGGTTCTGTATTAGCTCCTCTGCTTTTCAACATGTACATAGCTGATATACCTGAAACTAGCTCTAGGAAATATGGATATGCTGATGATTGGGCTCTGGCAGTAAAAGATAAATTCATGGAAAACGCTCAAGAAATACTTGACAGTTGATTCTTGGGACAGTACTTTGACAAATGGAGATTACAACTGAATCCAAATAAAAGTGAAGTTACATGTTTTTCACCTTAGCAACAAAATGGCCAATTGTGAACTGGAGGTTCAGTTTGAGAACACTTGTCTTGCCCACATCAGATATCTTCAATATCTAGGGATTATTCTTGACAGAACTCTGTCCTTCAAAAAACATCTTCAGAATACGTCTCCTAAGTTACGATCAAGGAACATCTTACAGAAGCTGTGTGGAACCGCCTGGGGATCATTAGCATCTACCCTGCAGTCTTCACCTCTTGGTCTTGTGTACTCTGCTGCAGAATACTGCTCATCGATATGGCTGAACAGCAGTCACACCAAATTAATTGACACTCAGCTGAATCACACTATGCGTATAACAGGGACAATTAGATCTACTCCCACTTTCTGGCTTCCTGTTCTATCCCATATTCCACCACCTTACCTCCGTCGGGAAAATGCTCTCGTACGAGATTATAAGAAAAGAACTAACAAGTCAGTTGCCGATCCGTGGTGACATGAATGATGCTCTTATTAACACCACCTGGTAGAACAGCCAGAAACCTAGCAGACACTAACTTTAATCTGCTTCAGGCCTGGAAGCAAGTATGGATATTCAATGCTCCCATCAGAATATCACAATCTACCATGGCTGAAAAACAAACCAGAGGGTTTTGTTCTTCCACGGAAGACCTGGAAAACCATCAACAGGATTCGCACTGGCCATGGCAGATGTGCCGACTTCTTCCATAAATGGGGAATACTTTATTCGGCGGGGTGCAGTTGTGGTGCTGTGAAGCAAACAGTTCGGCACATTGTGGAGCAGTGTCCTCTCACTGCCTACCAGGGAAACTCTAGAGCCTTTTTTCTGCTCTCACCCTTGTGTGTTGACTACGTAAATAATTTGAACCTGTAAATACTGAAAACTGCAAATGCTGTATTTTATCGCGTAATTCCCCCCTTTTTTTTCTTGAAAAATTTTGAAAACACTAGGGAGGTAATTATGCGTGTGGTGCTTCTAGGCATTCAGAAAGAAAGGGAAACGATGTACTAGGTAAAAGTTGTATTTACAGTAATACCGGTATGTGAAAAAAGTGGTACCTACCGGTATTTATTTTCAATTAACACAAAAGAATACCACGGTTACATTAGGCTACAATGAAGAGCAGCAATGCATTGTTTCTTTTCTCTCACTATTCTACGGCCTTTCGTCACTATTTTCAGGCTCAGGTAACACATCATCTTCATTTTCACTATTCCACGTCATCCTCGGAACCTTCAATGGCACCAGAAATTTCAGTTTTTTAAAAAACTCTTCTTAACAATATCGACACTAACTTTCTCCCACGCCCGGATTATCCACTCGCACATCGTCTGTATTGATGGCTTCCTTATCTTGCCTCCTGGAGTCAGCTGATGAGATCTCGCCGCCATCCATTCTGAATACAGGCGTTGAAGATGTTCTTTGAAAGGTTTGTTGACGCTGACTTCTAAAGGTTGAAGAATGGATGTTAAACCTCCAGGGATGATGACACGATGGGACTTCATCAGTTTCATTTTCTCTTTTACAGCTTCCACAAGGTGACCCCGGAAACTGTCTAGGACAAGAAGGGAATCCTTTTGTAATTATGCCCCTGGTCGTCTTCCCCAGACTTTCTCCAACCAATCCACCATCAAATCTGCTGTCATCCAGCCCTTTTCTTGAACTCGTAAGTGAATTCCATGTAGGGTAGTTTCCTTTGGTGATGTCTTCCTTTTAAAGATGGCATACGGTGGAAGTTGATTGCCGTCTGCTGTAATGCACAACATCACTGTGCATCTTAGACTCTCCGCTCCAGTCATCTTCACAAATACACTTTTTGAGCCAATTGGGGCAACGGTGGTGTTATGCGGTATATCAAAAAACACTGGCGCCTGGTCAGTGTTACCAACCTGAGAGAGTAAATAGTTGTATTGCTGTCGCACTTGTATTACGTAACGATGGAACTCAATTACCTTATCTGTGTAGTCTTGAGGTAAACACTGGCACAGAGATGTTCTCCTCCGTAAACTGAGATTTTGCCGTTTCATAAAACAAATCGCCCAACCAATGCTGCTTTAAAAGCCTTTCTGTCAATGTTGAGCATGGCAGCTATCTTGCAAGCTTTGTTCTGAATCGTTTCGTAAGAGACAGCACAACCGTCATACCGAAATTCATTGACATAATAAGCAATTACACCATTATCAATTTCGGGATATTTCCCTGTTTTAGGCCCACGGAAAGATTTGGAGCTTGTCTTTGCAGTCACGAGTTTATCTTTTTGTCTCCGTCAATACCGTATTGAATTAGGATCAACGGAGAAATGTCTTCCTGCAACTTTCACTAGTTTGTATCGGCGTAAGATAACGCATTTAATTTAAATTTTGCCGTGTAGTTTGAATATTTCGACATGACGACTTGTAACAAACTGACCTAGAAAGACGTCTGCAACTTCACTGTTCAAATTTATGGTATGTGGTGACAATGGAAACATTTTTATGTCAAGTACCGCTGTGTTCATTGTTGTCCGTTATCAAGTCATTTGAAGGCCGCTTCAGTAAGAACAAAAACCAGGAGAGGGAATTATGTGTGATATTAATAAAATTATTTTTAATGATGAAAAATCGTAGGGGAGGGAAATATGCGAGAGGGGAGCTTATGCGATAAAATACGGTATTGTGTTAATACTGTGTTTATACGTGATGTGTTAGCCATACGCTAAATAAATAATCTCATTCACCCCTTCAATGCACACGATGGTGATTTGAGTTATTATTTCAGAAATATGCGGCCACAGCTCCATCGAGAGTTCTGTCTTTTTACACTATATGGGCCCTTTACTTTCTGTAATTGGTAGAGACAAATAATTGTGCTCATAAGCAACTTACGGATAAGAATAGGAAAAGGCAGAAAGATGTCAAGAAATGATTTAACCCCTTAAGTGGGGAGCTCGGTACACACCAGCTCAATAGAGTAAAATAATATATTATTATTGGTCCACCTTTTCAATACAAAATGAAAATTACATAGGGACTAGTTTCGACCTAGTAATAGGTCATCATCAGCCTGAAGTAAATTAAAGCGTAAATATCGAAGAAAAACATAAACAATGTAAACACAAGTACAGTCTTTTTAAAGGTACGTACCATGTGGGAATTTGAGTAGAGATATATTAAAAATAATAACTCTTCCAATTGACGAAGCACTGAGCGGAAATTATGTAAAGTTCGGTGCGCCGTATATTATAAAAGACCACTGTGCACTAAATGATGTAATAAAGAAGAAGAGTAGGTTGAATGCTGGCTTCTTCTTAGCTGTTGTATATTCGAAGAAGATTACGTCGTATTTTATAAGGTATTGAAAGACGTCAAAATACATGAAGAGCCTTTCCAGCATCCACACACACACACTAGTAGTGAAGGAACAACTCAAGACTGGGGATAATAAATCGGGTCACAGTTCTAAAATGTTATCAGAGAGTGTCATAATCTCTAGAAATCCCTTCTACAGCAATATTATTACATCCAAGGGACGATTAGGCAATGAGCTAAAGCCTCGGCGCGAAACTATTAGGCCTTAGGTCGTTCTTGCCCGGACGTAAGCTGCGTTCTTTATGTTGCAACTCGTGGGTGACACATTGGTATTGGGAGAACATAGTTGAAAAAATTCACATCAGAGGGCAGACTCATCCAGAATACGTTGCTGAAAAGGAAATAAACCCCTGCAGGCAGGCAACTGAGGAAAAAAAATTGAATCGGCGGATATATCCGTGTTCCCCTCTGAGCAAGGTACTTGTAGCCGTGGATCTCGCTGCATCGTCCACTGAACGGGTTAACACTATTGCACAAAATGAATTTCATTGCAAAGTCCGTATTGTCGATAGTGTACTTTTTAAAGTACAGTAAAAGGTTCCACCTTTACAACACTTTAACACAACGGAGAACAAAATAAACGTATAGGTCTACTTTGTTTTGTGTATCCTGATGTCCCAGGTTCGGAAACAATTATCCAGTTGTACTAGAGTAAGGATAGGTGTATCTTTTCAGAAACAATGATCAGGGAAGAATTTCTCCTTTTTTTCTCATTTCCTCCACTTCACTGATTTTTCAGGTGATGGTAACAACAATCTGATAAAAATCAGACTTATGATTCTGCACTTCCCAGACACATTTTCTTTGCTGTTTGAACTGTCGGAAAACGCTGTAGACGAATCTCATGAAATTTCATGGTAAGCTGCCATACATGCAATGTAATGACAGTAATCAGAGGGCCACATTTGGCATAAATATATATCAAATTCGCTACTGCAACACCTGTCGCAGATATACCAGAAATGACATGATTGACCCTCCCTTGCCTGCGAGCACTAATGTTATGGGCATGTGTGAACCTTTGTTCAATAAGGGCCAACAGAAAAAAAAATGCCACCTGATTTTTCATCTAAGGTAATGCAAAGAAGAGAATATCAAACATGGTTTTGCAATACCATTTCAAATCAAATCAAAATCTCTTTTATTTGCAAATGAGGTGTCTACCTCGTTGGCAAATGGTACACTAAAATACATTATTGTCAAGCACCAAATTTTAAATTAACAAGAGAAGAATTTTTTTTTCTAGAATACAATATACAATTTATGCAAACAATTTTTCTATTAAACACACAGCTCATCCTTAATAAATTTATATTGCTTACAAAATTCTACTTATATCATCTCCTATACTTGCAAACATAGTCAATTCATATACAGTATGTGGAATTACTTCACATAATACTATAAAACTGGTATAAGGTTAAAATTTACATTGCATTTATTTACTTATTTATTTTTTTACCCATTTTGGTACCTAAGTAGCATAACGACCTGCTGCGTCTTAACCAGAGCCCCTTTTGCCACCACTTTTCAGAGTTCCTGAAGGGCCTTCACAGCTACCATAGCAGTCCCAGGGCCTTCGAAGTCCCCACTGTACTTCACCCCTATAGGCAGTCCCCTACTTCGGCTGTCCAAACTCCATGGACCAGGTATTGAGACGAGTCAGTTCTTGTACTACTTGTGTAAATCTTCCCTCCCAAATTAACTTATTTGCCAGTTTCTGTTCATGGGCTTCACTTGCAGCTCCATTCCATTCAACTTCAGGCTAGTTTAAATCTCCCCCAATTATTACCATATCATTATTGTTTTGTTGAGTATAATCTATTATTTTCTCAAATATTTCCATGTCTCTTTCCTCTCTTGCAGGCCTATCTTCCTATAATTCCCACCTCCTTCATATTATCACGAACTAATTTTATCCTTAATATTTCATCCCTTTCATCGGTAAACCATTCATGTGAAGAATAAGTTTCCTTCGCCAGAATAAACACCCCCCTCCCATTTTATCTCCTCGGGTCTCTACGATAGACTGTATACCCTTCTGGAAAGACTTCTCTATTACCCACCCCTTCTCTCAACCACGATTACTCTCCTATCACCACATCAGTCTCATAAGATTCCATCAATGTACAATTTTAATTGTTTATCTACTACACTGACAGTTTACCAAGAGCAATCTCAGACCCCTTTCCTCCCTAGAACTTGACTGTTGCAATTGGGTAACATTTGACTCATGAGTTGAGAACTTCCCTGAAACCCAGATCCTTGTACATAGATCTTGATTGAAGGATCTGGGTTTTCTGGCAAGTTTCCCTGTATATGCCTGTTTAGTGGTATGGGTTTTCTTAAGAGCAGATTAGCTTGCAAATCTCTGTTGATAATTGTGGCAATTTGTCTGTAGAGTTGCTTTTCCATTACCATTCAGATGTAACCCATGCCTAATGAACATTTGCCTGCCAAGACCTAAAGTATCTACTACATAGACATTTCTAAAACTCTTACATAATCTCTTGATTTTTATATTTACATCATGTACAGCTTTGTTCACACACGAGTCCTCTAAAAGGTCATACCTGGGTGGAACATTAACTACAATTTTGAGTCGGGCAGTTTGGAAATCTTACCTCTGAGGGTCGTAATTAGTTCCTCACCTTCATTTGCAGCAATGTCATTTGTACCACTCACTGTCACCACATAATTGTCCTTCTCTATCACTATCACTACTTGAAAGGACATCTTCAGTTTTTGCACCTGGTTTTATTAGTCCTAAAACCTCAGTTTCTGTATTCTGCAGCTCATCCTTGATGCCTTCTGCCATACCCCACCCTTGACTGTCTGCGTCGAGATGAATTTTTGGCAATCTTGACTTCCGGTTGGTTTTCTTCTTCTGTGGGTTGCCTCCACTGGATTTAAAATTATTCAGAAAACTTGATGTGTCTTCTTCTGGAACTTGTTGCAATGACTGAAATCTATTTTGGCACTGCAAAGAGTTTTTTCCTGGTTAAGTTGTACGTAGTTTCTCTCATATGTTTAACATTAGGCCTAAAATGGTTACGCATCACTTCCGTCCACGGCGATCTTTCTTCTCCAATGTCTTCTTTATCTTCCAGTTTCTTTATTCTGTCCTTTAAGCTTTTAATTTTGAAGTTTCAGAGCACATAAGTCTTCTTGTAGCACTCCTAAAATCTTAAGCATAGTTTTGCAAGTCTCTTTCTTGTTCTTTCTCACTATCAGTTTGTTTACATTCAGGACACAGCCACACACTTTCTTCAATATCAGTCATATTTACAATATTTGCACAACGAAAACAGTACCATTCATCACACTTATGACATAGAATCCCATTTTTAACTACTCTTCTACATTTGCCACATTTTTCACTGCACCTTACACCATTATCCACCACGGATATCTCAGGCTCACACACAGTATTCGCCATCTTGTCACCAACCCGGTTTTTGCCTCAAATGAAAGGATAACAAGGATGTTCATTTTCTTTCTTCAAAACACACAACAGCAAATATTACACCGATGGGAAAGCTCAGGAGAATGCCATGGGAAGAAACTCAGTATTATGAATGCCATCAGCAATACAGACCAGAAAGATGCAATTCCTTTAAAATGCTACTACACCCTATCATGGGTATGTTCCATGGTCTTTTGTTATACATTTTCTTGCATTTTCCCACAGCATTCTCAGGGTGGAAGCAGCACCTTTTGAATAGACACTCCTCAATCATAATCGGTAGTAGTGAAAAACGTAGGAAAAACAACAAAACTGCCCTAAAACACCGATATCGTGTGCTTCATTTTCCTCTTTAGTACCACTGGCATTTCAGCCTAGTGAGTCAGTATGGACACAAAGTGGTATGGCAGAAGCTGCTGACGGGATGAACAAGTTTGTAGTGAAAAATTGCAGAAAGTAGTGCATCTTAGTTAAGCTTTAATGAATGCTTCAAGAGGACACTTAGAAGTAGTCATTGACATTGTCATTTCACCCCATAATGATGGCTCAATCTCTTCTAAACCATGAAATATGGGGACTAAAGCCACTGGTGATATAGAACACCAAGATATGGGTATTCAGCCTCTGGAGACCGACTGAGGAAGTGTGGCAACAGTGTAACTTGGATGACATGCAAATCAGCAGAACAGCAATCGAGAAGTAATTTCTCCCTCACAGTATAGTCAAAAATCTCTTCATAGTGTACGCCTACTGTACTTTCTCACGGTCGAAGCACAGGTAGCCTTACCACAGTCTAATATACACAGTCCCGAAGCTCCTTAGTAATGAAATGGCATCCTGTTGTCAGGCGGAACGACACTAGCGCTCGTAGCGGCCAGCAAGCTCTAACTGTTCGGAACAGTTCTCTACCCAAGAGCTGAATGCACTTTCCCACGTAAATTATAAACTGTAACCACCTCGACAACTATATTAATCGTGCATTTTAATAAAATACTTTGATACACTAGACTACAGCGTGGTAATACCGAAGGAAAACAACAATAGTTTATTTTCGAAGGAACAGCTGATCATACCACTGTAGTTAAGGTCTTGGCCATTTTCGAAATCCTATTATGGAACTGAATTTGGTAATTTCACATAAATCATAAAAATAGTAGCGAACTATAAAACAATTCAAACAATATTCAAACATCTCAGGAACCTAAATGGCTGGATTTTGAGATTTTTTGTTTTATGACACTGAAAACTTTCATTGCAAAATATCACAAGGTAATCTAATCTTAGTTTCACAAATAATTTCAACACTAAAGACTTAGTACCTTCACGGCATTAATGTGGAAAATCAAGTATTAACATTAGGGAATTAATAGTTTACTACATCGAAGTTAGTGAGCATACAGCCCATGTTCTCTCGGCTCCTCTGACAAACTTGCAAGTGGCTGGGCGGCTTATCAGCTTACATTTCGGAGATAGTGGGTTCGAACTCCACTGTCGCCAGCCCTGAAGATGGGTTTCCGTGGTTTCCCATTGTCAAAACAGTCTGTACCTTAATTAAGGCCATGGTTTCTTCCTTCTCGCTCCAAGCCCTTTCCTATCCCACTATTGCCATAAGACCTATCTGAGTCGGTGCTACGTATGACTGTGTGTTGTGCTCCTTTGAGACGGGCTTTCGTTCGAAGAAATCTGCGGAGATTCCATACTAATTTCTTTTTCTTTGCTGACATAAACTGGCTGTCTGCAAAATGATTGGAACATAACGTGATGTTATTGTACAAATAGTTCATATTTTTCTTCAATAAATCATCCCCCCTACTATTTACAAGCAATTTTCTTGCCTTTCTTGCGTTCTTAATCCGTTTACCCTCCAGGGTTGGTTTTTCCTTCGGACTGAGTGAGGGACCCCACCTGTACCGCCTCTAGGGCAGTGTCCTGGAGCGTGAGACTTTGGTTTGGGGGATACAACTGGGGAGGAGGGCCAGTAGCTCGCTCAGGCGGCCTCACCAGCTATGCTGAAGAGGGGCCTTGTGGGGGATGGAAAGATTGGAAGGGATAGACAAGGGAGATGGAAGGAAGCGACCGTGGCCTTA